>NC_134082.1:28365815-28990815 GCF_000715075.1 Nicotiana tabacum | reverse complement strand
CTAAGAAGTATTGGGGAGAGGTGATCAGACAGGACATGGCGCGACTTAGGATTACTGAGGACATGGCCCTTGATAGGGAATTATGGAGGTCGAGCATTAAGGTTGTAGGTTAGGGGAGAGTGTGAATATTTCTACAGCACAAGTGAGAGAGACTATCTAGTTAGGAGTTAGACTAGGAATGTCAGTGGTCGTCTATTGATGCAGGGCTTTACCTTCTAGTTGTACTATACCAGCCATCTATTTCGTATTTCGTATTTCGTATCCTGTATTTCATATTTCGTATCTCTTATATATTGTTGTTATTTTTATTACGCATTTTTATGGTACTAATATATCATCTCCTATTGCTTTTTTGAGCCGAGGGTCTCCTAGAAACAGCCTCTCTACCCTTCGGGGTAGGGGTAAGGTCTGCGTACATATTACCCTCTCCAGACCCCACTTGTGGGATTATACTGGGTCGTTGTTGTTGTTGTTGTTGTTGTTGGGTAGCTTGTTCTCTGGCTAGGGACCCGGTCCCGGAGACACTTATTTGGGTTAAAGCTTCCTACAGTAGCCTTATCGCATTAGCTGGATAAGCCAACACGTCCTCCTCGGGGGACGACAACTGAGCTCTTGGGTAGACATGAATTCAACAAGAGAGGAAGGTTAATCAATCTTCCTATACGAAAGGAAAAGAGAAGATGAGTTTGGCATACCATGATATTTATCCTTCCACCCATATTTAAGGGCAACTCTTTTCACATGCAGGTCTCGGGCATAGTGACATCCAAAATCTTTTGGACCCCCTAAACCAAACCTTCTGGCATAGGTGGTGTCCACCGAGTTGCTGAAATAAGTGAAAGAAGAGGGATCAATAACAACATGGAGGGATCTTTAACTAGAAGAAAAGATAAACAGCGAACTTACGAGAAAAGTTCCATAATTCCAAAAATGATGGAATCGTGGCCGGAATGATATCCTTGGTGGAAACTTCAATGAACCATTCCATCCACCCACGGTCATTATCATAATCCATGCTGGTTAGCAAAGCATGGTAACCACATTTACTGAATTTTATCATTCCCCCGCGGAAGATCTTGGAGGAATAAAGGTTCATTAATCGAGCTAGGGATAGTTCTTCTCCTGTCTCATGGAATAGAGGCCGAAGATAAGCAACTACCCTCTACACAAAAGGACTTACCTGTGCTAGGCATACTAGTAATAGATAGAGAACTACACGGTAACGGAATTGAGCCCCCCACTCAAGGGAACAGTCCCATAGTGCTCAGCGTGGGAGGAGTAGCATCATCAGTACTACCTTTGCTCTTTAAGGAACTGGGATTTCTTGAAGAAGAGGTCATTTTTATTAGAAGGGAGAAAAGAGCTTTTCTGAAGAAGAAGATTAGAGATATGTATGAGTTGAGTAAAGAGAGTTCGAGAGAGTTTGGAAAGTTATGAAGTGTAAATAGAGAAGTTTGATGCGTAAAAGTAAAGGAATAGATGGCTAAAATCATGGCCATAATTACCTCGATAACCGGCAAACGCGTTGCTGAATCGTGGCAATCAAGTCTGAAGGCAACGATCTCGAAGATAATGGTATTCATAAAGGCAAATTAATTACCTGTCACCCAGTAGTATTTAATGGAGAATATTCTATAGCATTAAGTGCACGGTCCGTTACAGAGAAAATGGCATTCACTATCTACTGTGCACATTCTTCAATGACCCTCATAATTGTCATTTAAGAGGGGCTTGATCCTAGGACCTTGTTCCCAAGGTGCAACTATAAATAGTGAACTCTACAATCACTGTAAGACACATGAATTTTCTGACAAGCTAATAATTTACTCTATTCGAAAACTCAATAGTATTTTATTTTTTTGCTTATTAGTATTGTAACTACTGACTCAGGAAGCTCTGTTCCCGGAATCAAGGGTGCTACTGTCTTATCTCGATTTCAATGCTAAGTCTTATATTCTTGTCTAATTTATTTATCATTTTGGAATCAAATCAATTCACTTGTCTATAAACCACGTATAAATTCAAGTGTATTGTTTTACGGGTAAACAATCATGGTTTCACTTTGCAAGTACTGAAGTCATAATTTGCGGATTATGTTTATTTGGGAATACTTTTAACTTTTGTAATACTACCAAATATTTACAAAGTTTGTTGAAGAATACTATTTAAAAGAAATGTTAATTTTTCCTAATATATCTATAACTATTTTCCCAAGTAAAATTTATATTTCAATAACTCCAGTCAACATACTCTTTTCTACATCCGCGTTCAATCAATATATTGTTCTGAACGCTTAAATAAGAAATCAGGTGTGCACAAACGAAGAAGATGTAAATCATGGGGAATGGTACGCTGGAAATTGCATTGTTAAAGATGAAGGATGCAACATACTTATCCCCGAAAAGTTAAGGTGATAGAAGTCCAAAGAGTACTACATGGAGGAAGGCAAACAGGTGAAAAAACAGAAGACTTCCCAGATTCCAGAATAGCAGTTGCACTGTAATAACCCGACCAATCGTTTTAAAAATTTATATCCAGTTTGATGCTTTGAGGCAGCGCCGGCTCTAACATTGTTTCAACTAAGGCGTTTGCCCCCATTTTTTAGAAATAATAGGTTTATACGTATTTAAAAAATAATATTTAGTACTTTTCATACAAAAGTAGAGTTTTTCTATAATAACTGCCTCAAAGAAAAGAAGTTTTTCAAGATCATAATTGATAAAATTTTACCTTAAATTAACAATGTCTCAACATAAATTAAATCAGTTGGCTATATTATCAACTGAAAATGAATTATTAGAGGAAATCGATTATAAAAAAATTATTATCAACTTTGCATCCCGAAAAGATAGAAAAATAGATTTCAAATAAAAATATATATCATAACTTTCTTTTAAAAATTTAGACCTGACATTAAACATTGGCTTTAGGCCACACATGTATTTGAGCCACCCTTGGTTTCATATGGCGTATTATGACTTGCGTGTATCGTCGGTTTTGATCTTCAAGTTATTTGAAAGAATGATTCTCAAATAAATAAAGGGTCAAAAATATCCCTCTACTATGTGAAAAGGATCACTTATACCCTCTTTATACTATCGGTCCACTATTAACCCTGACATTATAAAAGTGGTGCAAAAATACCCCTTTTCCGTTAGGACCATCCACCATGGCAACTACCATCTGTCATGATCCAAATCTCAATATGGCGTGATGGCGTTTAGCACAGTACTAAGTAAGCCAACAATCACAAAATAACTACACATTTAAATTAGAAGCATGATATATTAAGTTTAATAATGAAAAATCTCATAAATAACCGATAAACACAACTGCGACTCAATTACAAAATCTCCCAAAAATCGGGTGGCACTGAGAACATGAGTTACTAAATGTCAACATCATCAAACCTTCTAATACAACTGTCTAGAAAGGTAGAACAATGCTAAATAAACTGAAAAGAATGAGAGTCATGATCCGCGAATCCCAAAGTAGCTACCTCAAAAATGTCCAAGCAGGAAATGCTCCAAGTCTAGCAACCACCTGGTCCAGATGTACCTGGATCTGCACACGAAATGCAGAGTGTAGTATGAGTACAACCGACTCAATGTAATCAATAAGTAACAGGACTAACCTTTGGTGATAACTCAAAAAGGTACAGTCCAAATCCAGATAATAACAACACAGATATAATAGGGAAATGATGGTGATAACTCCGAGAAGTCTCACAATCAGTTTTTACACAGTACAGAAATATAGGCATGTTTTCAAGTTCAACAGTTTATGCTCAGTACTAATAAAATATGCCAAGTATAGCTAGCATGATGAATGTTATATCTCTATCTCTATATGTCAAATATGTATGTCACTTGTATGCAACACAGTGATAAACTCATATACTCACACTCTTGGAGTATTCAACCTTATTCAGCACGCTCAATCGCTCAGCACTCTCAATCACTCAGCACTCGTACTCGGCACTTGCACTCAACACTCCACAGTACCTATGCTCACTACTGGGTTGTCAGAATCCGGAGGAGCAAATCCTGCCCAAGCGCTAATATAAGTCAACATGGCATGTTGTGGCATGCAACCCGATCCTATAAATATCACTCAGAATCAGGCTCTCGTCCTCAACTCAGTCATCAATCTCTCAAGTCTCTCGGGCTCACAAATCTAATTCTAATCAGCCCAAACAATTATACATGATGTGACAATAAATGATAACAGATACTGAGATATGATGTACAAATGATTATTGTGACTCAGTACATAATTGCAATTTAATCAAATAACTCAACAGCAAAAGTAACCTCAGTGGGTCCCAACAAAATAAGCATATAGCATAGCATGCTTTCTAACATGGTTCGCAACTCAATTACTCTAACACATGGAGATTATGTGAATAACAACAAGATTTCATAACTACACATTATCACAGAATCAACCGAGCCACAATTTTCACGGTGCACGCCCACACGTCCATCACTTAGCATGTGCGTCACCTCAATACCAACCATATAACATGTAATTCAAGGATTTATACTCTAGTATCAAGTTTAGAAGGTTACTTACCTCGAACAATGCATATTATAACTCCAACAAGCCCTTGCCTCGCGAATTGGCCTTTGAAGGACTCGAATCTTGCCACATGCAACTTAATGCAATAAATATAAGCTATAGAAACCGATCCCATACGATAAAGCTAAGTTCTTTAACCAAAGTCAAAAAATCAACCCTGGGCCCACGTCTCAGAGCCCGATAAAATTTATAAAATCCGAACACTCATTCAACAATGAGTCAAACCATACCAAAATCATCCAATTCCGACCACAAATCGACACTCAAATCTCCAAAACTTACTCTCCATTACATAGTTCAAAATCCCCAAATTCTAACTTATATTCATGACAAATGGGTGAAATAATCAATGTGTATTCAAAATACATGGACAAAGTGATCAAAGATCACTTACCTCTTGAAATCTAGAGAAAACCCTTCAAAAATCGCCTCAATCCGAGCTCCCAAAGTCTAAAAATTATGAGAATACTCTAACCCTTGTCTCTATGTATTCTGCCAGGCTTCTCGCACCTGCGATCCATTTCACTGCTTCTGCGGTACGGCTTCTGCAATCAAAAATCCACTTCTATGGAAGCCACTTAAGCCCCCGACCTAGTGCACTTGCATTCCCATCTTTGCACCTAAGTGGCCTTATCTGTGGTAACTCCATCACTTCTGCAATCCCCTTCCCTTCAGTCAATATCTGCTTTTGCATAACACCTTGCGCAGGAGCGCGCCCACTTCTGTGGATTCACCTCTATACCTGCGCTCCAAGACTGCCTTCCCTTTTCTCGCATCTGCACACATCAGGCCGCTTCTGCAGCTATGCACCTGTGACCCATTTCTTGCAGGTGCGGTTGCACCAAACCTGATCACACCGGTATTAACAAAGCCAACTCTCGATCAAACTTCTCAACTCTCGAAACTGCTTAGCATGATTTGCATATCATTTAGTTTCAATCCAAGGTTTTAAATGTTGTTTTGCAAACTCAGCCATAATTCTAAGTGTTGAAAACTTAAATGATATTTTTAAATGTATTCCGGGCTGGGAACTTCTGTTTTGTAAATGCCCAAGGTGCTTATTATATTATTTTCTGGACTGATTATAAAGTGACTTGAAACAGTGGTAACAATGACACTGTGTGATATACTTGAAACAGTGGTAACAATGACACTGTGTGATATACTTGAAACAGTGGTAACAATGACACTGCGTGATATACTTGAAACACTGGTAACAATGACACTGTGTGATATACTTGAAATAGTGGTAACAATGACACTGGATGATATACTTGAACAGTGGTAACAATGGCACTGTATGATATAAATTGGTCAGGTAACAATGGCTGACCGGTCAGGTAACAATGACTAACCAAGATATTGTGCTTGGGCTGTAGGAGCCCCTCCAGAGTCTGTACACACCCCCAGTGAGCGGCATCAACGATAAATAAATATGGATGGTTTGGGCTGCACGCCGCAGTGGGTACTGGAATGTACCATCATATGCATTGCATTGCATTCATGTATTTCTATTTATACAATTGTTTAGTTGCTCAGTTCCATATGTTGCTGTATATTTGGATTTTAGCTTACTTTGTGTATTTACTGGATTTTCTTATCTTCGGACTATAGTTACTTTTATTACTCACTGGGTCGGAGTACTCACTTTACTCCCTGCACCTTGTGTGCAGATCCAGGGCAGTCTTAGGCTTAGTAGATCTAGTTGATCAGCAGATCCAGCCTCTAAGAGTATCGAGGTAGCTGCACAGCGTTCGCAGCCATTGATCTTCTCCCTCCTATCCTATCTCTTTATTTTAGCATTATCAGACTTTGGACATACCATGTATTAGGATGATATTCTGTATTCTAGAGGCTCAGATTCGTGACACCGGGTCCTAGTGAGATTATATTGTGTATTTTGTTAAATTCTTCAGTACTTTAATCTTGCTTAATTGATATTTCTTTCCGCTATTTTTGATAAATTGGGTTAAGTGTTGTATAATGGTCGGGCTTGCCTAGTAGTGTGCTGGATTAACAATGGTTATAATTCAGGCAGATGAATATAAGCTTTTTGAGTTATATTAAATAGTAATAGAGTTATGTATAATTAGTCATATGCATCTCAGTTATGCCCTATGAGGGCTAACAGGTGTAGTTTAAGAAAAGGACGGAACATCAAGATCCGGCTGGGATTAGAGTAACCCAAAATGGTGAATGGGTTGTTTGTGTTAGTTGACATTTCCAAAGGGTATTACAAATATGCCAATAGATCTTCTTGTGAGACTCCCAGATGATGCACTCTAGAATATTATGATTAGATGTGAATACTAGCATTCAGAAGATAGGCACTGAAAGCCTGGATGGGATAAATATTACCTTAGTGTGACTCTCGTCCCTAGTAGAGCGAGGACGTTGAGCAACCCGAAGAGCCGATGAATGAAGCAAGGAGAGCTAAAAGCGAAAGAATGTCGTGTTGAAGTTTCACAAGGTGTGATACATGGATAACGACGGTTGGAAAAAAAGAGAAGAAATGACAGTATTATAGAGTCCAGTCAAGTGAATGAAGAGACGAGAGGTGACAGGCCTTAGGACAACAAAAGAGTATGGGCCATGAAGTCATATCCTCATTTTAAGAAGTAAGTTCGTGACTCTAACGTGATTACCTATAGGAAAACCTAGACCCTAGAATAATAGAGATCAATACGAGCTGGTGAACAAGGTAAAGTAAACATGAATTAGGGATCTAGTGATTTGATAATGGTCGACATCATGAGAATTTCAGATTTCATGCCGGCAATAATAGAATGGACAACAAAAGAAGATTCATGAGAAATTCAGAGAATGGTCATTCAGGAAGACGCTTCCCTAAAGCAAGCAATGTGATCAAAGTTAAGCTTAAGCGATTGTATGTGCTAGTTACACTAAATGTCACCTTCGCAAGTGAGGAATTTTGTTATCCTTGGTACAAAAAGATTACCGCAAGTGAGTAAGGACCATCGATGATGTGAAAAGATGCCAAAGATGAAGAGGAAAAATATCTATAGGTAGGTTGTCATAGCTCCAAGTCTTAGTTCTCCCCTAAATGGGGGAATATGGAATGATAAAGGAAGAATGCAATAAAAATGAGAAAGGGATGAGATTTAACTTATCCAAATGTTACAGATATGCTATGATTCCAGGACGTTATGTAAGCACAAAGTCAAAAAAAAAGGAAAGTAAGGGTTCCTGCCCGGGATGTTATTGATAGATAATGAGCCAGCACGTGAGGTAAGTTAAGGCAAGTAAATAACCCAAGAAAGATTACGCAGAATATGGATATAAGAATGGGTTGACGAGTAATTAGTATTGACTCAGGAAGAGCCTAGTCAACACTAGATAAGAAGTTACGGAAAATCAACAGATCATGCAAGATGAATGTAGTAAACCCCAACATGGAGAATTTAGCCTCGCAGTAATGTCATTATAATACTTAAGATATATTCAAATAGGAGTCGGGGTAGTTAAAGGTACCGTGTGAGTGTTACGGGGATAAAAGAAAGTGCCATTGGGAAGGCAATCAAAACGTCAGTTCAGAAGCAACCCTACAAGTACAAGGGCATGGAGGTAAGCAACTACGGATAATTATAGGCAAGGAATGACATCAAAGGGTCTGTAATAAACTCACAGCTTTACGAGGGTCAAGGGTTCTCCCTAAGTACTACAATGAAAGACTAGCTGAGGAAATAAGAAAGAAGGCTTCAACTTAAGCATTACGACCTAAAGAGGAAATTATCGTGTAACAACAGTCTCACAACAACATTGTAAGCACTCCAAAGGAAAGTGGCACCTACCATGGCTAATGAACGGGAAGTAAAATTAAAAGTAATATTCAAGATCATATGAGTTGCACAGAAACTCTTGCATGTGTGGGCACTAAGATAAGCTAAATATCGACGCAACAAGGGGCAGAAAAACCAGAAAAGTAATAGCTTACGTTGAAATAAAGCTAAGATGGAACGAAAGAAATTATTCGATCAATGATCCATAGTTGGTTACGTTATGAATGCACTTAAGGGTTCGGCGTTTTATACATGCATCATATACAGCCGTAGAAGATTCTAGAATATGTTAAAAGAAAGAATTGAGCCTAGGTAATAAACGAAGGATTAAATTATTAAAGGATTGTATCATGCATATTCCTCACTGCCCATGAAAGGCTAAATGGAATAACTAATACCAGGAACTATAGATTGGAAGATAGCTTAAGTCGACGTAAAGGCTGATCAGAAGATGGAGGAAACTAAAGAGTTACATTACCCAAGTAAATCAGAAGTTTGATTATTGGACCCAGAAAAATAGAAATATCGTGATCGAGAACATTGCAGGATCTCCCTTAAAATCAGAGGTACGAGAGAGATAGTACAACAACCATAGTCTATAATGACTCTATGATAAAGCCAGTTAAAAAAAGTAACAGCCTCATAAGAAGGCAGTATGAAGCTCCCACCAGATTGTAGTATTATAATAAAGCTTCAAGTTGTGGTGTGAATCATACCTATGTGGAAGGGAGGTTATAAAGGAGATAGAAGATATGATGCGAGATTTTAAGTAAGTAAGGTAAAGGCGAACAACGTAAGAGATACTCAAATGCAGAAAGTTGTGAATAGTCCATACTTTGGATAGAAGGCTAGAAGCGCAGGGATTCAATATCCAGGAATGATAGCGGCATCATCAGTGGCATATCTCATAGCCTATGGTTTCTAGGTATCAATAGGCTAATTAAGACAGTAAAGAAGAGTTAGAGATGATATGATGTCTCGCTTAATGTTCTAGAGTGACATAAGGAAACCGATCATACAAGTAAGTTGAAGGAAGGCTGCGAGGAATATAAATAAATATGGGTAGGTCGTGAGCTTAAGTATGGAAAAGCAGCAAGGTTTTAGGAAGGCAAGAGTAAGGATACAAAAGGGCAGGTGAAAAGGTGATGAGAATGGATAAGTCTCAAAATTAAACCCATGAAAACAAGCGAGCTAATGGTTTCTCTAAGTCATAGAAAGTTCAGTGTAGCTTGAATGAACTCAAATGAGTCTAAGACTAATATTATTTGAAAAAGATGAGTGTGTAATTGTGGTAGATAAAGAATGACATTTGGACCTTCTTTTGAATAATGATTTTGAAAAAACAAAGAGAAGGAGAAAAGATTTCACTGACGACACGAGATTAGGATACCCCCCCCCCACCATAAGGTGAATTACATTTAGACACTATGAAATAAGATTATGGAAATCACTTCAAATATTCCTCAATGCAACGTAAGCCCTAGCGGCAATATATTATGTAAGAAGCTTCTAATCTTCAAGTGAAGGTTTTTAAATCAACAATGGACAGATACAAGTTACAAAGTATAACATGAGATTATGCCATCCTTCTTAAGACGAACGGTAATGAAGGAGCATTAAACGACTGCGATTTATACCTAAAGGATAGGCAACAAAAGTAACTGGGAGTTTGGTAAGCATACCTCAATAACGGTAAATTGAAGTAAAAACATTATCGTATAGTATGACCCATGTAGATGCAGTAAAGCCATACGAATGGATAACCGAATCTATGAAATAATATATGGCCATATTTGCAAGTTCTACAAAGTATCTAGCAAAGAACTTTAGTACACCTATAGATGCCCAGAGAGGCATCCTATTAAGCCTTGTATATGTTTACAAAGTAAGGCCTAGAGATTGACTAAAAACTAAAAGGAAAAAGGTAAAATGAATCACATAAGTGCACTTACAAAGCTAGGATCATACAGGCTGCATGACAGGAGGTAGCAGCAGTTGTGAGATTAGAAAGATTTCGACCACAATTCATGATATGAGAAAAACTACTAAAGGGGGGAATGCCATAGACTTTGAATTTATTCATAGAGCAACTACTTAAATGGCAAGGAGAGTATTAAGGTATTCATCAAAGCTATAAGTTATGAAAATGATAAGAGCATCAGTCAACATTCGAGGATGAACGTTCGAAAGGGGGGAATGATGTAACACCCCGCAATATTATGATGATGTTACGTCCTACAGTATTTCATTATGATGATGTTACGCTTCGCCGTATTAAGTTACGATAATGTTTCACCCTATAATATTACATTACGGTGATGTTACGCTTCACAGTATTAAGTTATGACGATGTTGCATCCTGTAGTATTGTACGTTCAATTTGTCGTAGGGTAATTGACATCAGTCCAAGCAAAAGATTATTTGGATATTATAAGGATTATGCTATTTCAAGCAAGTGATGAGTAAATTCTTGAAGGTGAGAGGGGAAGCAAGTCAAGGAAAATGAATTTTCGTCCAAGTTTAACATGTTGGTAAACTACGGCTCGAGATAAAATACCCGATATTTATGGACTAGTGCCATACAAGGTAGCACATGACCATGACAGTAAGGTGTATTTAAAGTGAGTAGTTTTAAGTAATTTGAGATAATTCTTAATTACGTGGAAAATTGGATAATTATAGATTTTTAGTGGGAGATTAATTATGTAACTAAGCTTATTGAGTAAATTACGACATTTTGGATAAGAAGTTAAATCTCCCAATGTGGCAGCACGTCAAAGTCCATTTGACGACTCTTAAATTTGTGTTATAAGGTGGAAAATGAAGAAAGAACGGTGGCTTAGTTACCACATAAGTGGGACCCACACCCAAGGACTTAAAAAACTATCTAAAATCATTTTAAAACTCTACAATCACAAGGAAAGCTTCAGCAAAGTTCTTGGATTTTGAATAACAAAAACAACATTTTCATTCTCAAAAAAAACTATATCAGATTCCTACAAAATTCCTAACCAAAAATCTACAATGAGATTCTAAAACATTACCTTAACAACGTGATTCTTTCAAGCAATTCTTACAAGATTTCAACCAAACTTCTTGCAACCAAAGAATTCCAACGAGAATTGTTAGAACCGTAGCAATGTAAAATTTTGCGATTCTAAAGGAGTACAGTGCAACCTTTTCCAATAATATTATACGGATTTTTCCCTACCCAGGTATGTTAAGGCTATCCCTTCTTTCTTTTTGGCATGATCTATACGACATAAACGAAACAAGCAAATGCACAAATTCCATAAATGACTCTATTCATAGAAGTATTGGAGATATATATGTTCTTGAATTTCCATGTGTCATAATATTCTATCATCTGTTCATGAGTCTTAGAAGAATACAAAAGTTGAAAAGAGTTTACTTTACGATATTATTCAAAGTCAAAATGGTCTTATGATATTCCGAAAGATTATATTAACGTACTTTTCATGCATCGCATTATGTACATTGACCTATGACCAGATTGTGTTATATACGCGTATATATGTATGTATATATATGTATATGGGATATGGGAAAGGTTATGGCGTTATATACGCCCCACCACCTGATCAGCTAGTATGCATTGATGAATTTGCCCATAGTGGCCGAGATGATATGATGGGATGCCCTCAGGGGCTGATGATATTATGAAATATATACCTATGCACGACATGACAATCATACGCATATGCATGACACTATAATTATTTCATGATTTACAAAGTTATCCAAACTTACAGGTGGAGTCCTTTACTCTATATTTCCTCCATGTCTGTTATGAACTTATTTATATGCCTTACATACTCAGTACATTATTCGTACTGACGTCCCTTTTGCCTAGGGACACTGCGTTTCATGCCCGCAGGTCTCGATAGACAGGTTGAGATCCCTCCAAGTAGGCCATTAGCTCAGCAGACGATGTTGGTGAGCTCCATTTGCTTCGGAGTTGCTTGTTTGGTAAGTATGAGTTAGATGTGTATTGTTTGGTATGGCGGGTTGTAGACAGATGTCATGTACGTAAAAGATCGTATGGCCTTGTCGGCCTATGTTCAGTGTTCAGGTGCTTATTTTGGTCTTTGAGGCCCATATGTTTTATGTATAAGTTGGCATTACCTGTTGTATTCTACCTATTTCACGGCAGCCTCTCTGGCTCAGTTATTTATGGTATTATGACATGAAAAGATACATTATGTTGGTACTCGGTTGAGTAAGGTACCGGGTGCCCATCGCGTTCCATAGGTTTGGGTCGTGACACAAGGCCTCATAGGGAGTAATCTGAATACTCGATTAGTAGCTGTTGTTGTAGGCAAACTCTGCAAGCACTAGAGACTGATCTCAAGAAACCCCTAAATCCATGACACAAGCACATAGTATGTCCTTCAATATCTAAATGGTGCGCTTGGACTATCCGTCTATCTAAGGGTGGAATGTTGTAGTCAACTTAACCTACAGGCCTAACTCTCGATGCACTACTCTCCAAAACTATGAAGCGAAATGCATTCCCTGATTTTCAAAAATGGACATCAGCACACCGAGAAGGTAGATAGTCTTACAGATATAGATCTCAGCCAACTGCTCTGAATAATAGGTAATTCCAACTGGAATGAAATACGCGGACTTAGTGAGATGGTCCACAATCACCCAAATAGCATCAAATTTCTTCAAAGTCCACAAAGCCCAACTATGAATCCGTATTGCAAACTACCCCGCCTTTAATGCTCGTACTTCACCTGCTAAAAATTCAAGCACCGAGCTACAAACTCCATTATATCTTTCTTCATTCTCATCCACCAATAGTGTTGCGTCAAGTTCTAATACATCTTCACGGCACCTGGATGAATGGAATACTGCAAACTGTGGACCTCCTCAAGAATCAACTCACGTAACCCATCCATATTGGGCACACAAATCTGACCCTGCATCTGCAAGACCCCATTATCTCCAATAGAAACCTCCTTGGCATTACCATGCTGAACCACGTCTTTAAGGACAAGCAAATAGGGGTTGTCATACTAAAGCTCTGTGATGCGATCATATAAAGATGACCAAGAAACCACGCAAGGTAGAACCAGAATAGGCTCCGAAACATCTAACCTCACAAACTTATTGACCAAGGCCTAAACATCTGATGCAAGCGATCTCTCACCAACAGGAATATATGCAAGGCTACCTATACTCACCACCTTTCTAATCAAGGCATCTGCCACCACATTGGCCTTCCCAATATGATACAAAATGGTAATATCATAGTCTTTTAACGGTTCCAACCATCTCCACTGCCTCAAATTTCGATCCTATTGCTTGAACAAGTATTGTAGACTCCGATGATCTGTAAATATCTCACAGGACACGCCGTAGAGATAATGCCTCCAAATATTAAATGAATAGACAATGGCTACCAACTCTAAATCATGAAAAGGGTATTTATTCTCATGAGGCATCAACTGGCATGAAGCATAAGCAATCACTCTACCATCCTTCAACAAGACACACCCAATACTAATCTGAGAAGCATCATAATACACTGCATAAGAACTCGATGTTGAAGGCAAAACTAGAACTAGAGTTGTGGTCAACGCAGTCTTGAGCTTCTAAAATCTTTCCTCATACTCATTAGACCACCTAGGTCAACCTGGTCAAAGACGCCGCAATAGATGAGAAACCCTCCGCGAAGCAACAATCATATCCACCCAAGCCAAGAAAACTTTATTCTCATTAGATAAAAAAGTCTGGGCCAACTCTGAACTGCCCAATCTTCTTTGGATCTACCTTGATCCCCTCACTGAACACCACATGCCCCAATAACGCCAATGAACTGAGCCAAAACTCACACTGGGAGAAGTTAAAATAATGCTTCTCATTCCTCAACATTTGTAGTACAATCCTCAGATGTTGTGCATGCTCCTCCTGGCTACGTGAGTAAACCAGGATATCATCAATAAATACTATGACAAATGAACCAAGATATGGCTGAAATACATTGTTCATCAGATGCATGAATGCTGATGGGGTGTTGGTCACCCCAAAAGATATCACAAAGGAATTCGTAGTGACCATAGCGGGTCCTGAATGTCGTCTTCAGAATATCAAAGTCCCGAATCTTCAACTGGTGATACCCAGACCTCAAGTCAATCTTACAAAATAGTCTAGCTCCCTGAAGCTGGTCAAATAGATCATTAATGCACGACAAAGGATATTTGTTCTTAATTTTAACTTTGTTCAACTGCATATAGCCAATGAACATCTGCATGGTACCATCCTTCTTCTTCGCAAATAGCACTGGTGCACCCCAAGGCGACATAATAGGCTTAATGAACCCCTTACCAAGAAGCTACTGAAGATGCTCTTTCAATTCCTTCAACTCTCTGGTGCCATAAGATACGAAGGAATATAAATGGGTTGAGTGCCCGGCACCAAGTCAATACCAAAATCAATATCCGTGTCGTGTGGCATGCCTGGCAGGTCTGCAGGAAACACATTCAAAATATCTCGCACTACAGAAACGGAATCAATGGTCCCTAATAAAGACCAAATATGATAAACACCCCTTCCCAACCATCCATTGGGCCTTCAGATACAAAATCACCCTAATGGGAACATAGTCCAGAGAACCTCTCCACATGATCCTAGGTAACCTAGGCATCGCTAACGTCACGGTCTTAGTTTGATAATCTAGAATATCATGAAATGTGGCCAACTATTCCATGTCGATAATCACGTTAAAATCAACCATACTAATCAATAAGAGATCAATTCTTGTCTCCAATCCTCCAATGGTCACCACACATGACCGATACATACGGTCCACAATAATAGAATCGCCTACCGGCATAGGTACATGAATAGATGAAAGTAAGGAATTACGAGGCATATCCAAATATAGAGCAAAATATGATGATACATATGAATAAGTGGAACTAGGGTCAAACAATATAGATGCATCCATGTGGCATAGTGAGACAATATATGTGATCACTGCATCTGAAGCAATAGCCTTTGGCCTAGCGGGAAAAGCATAGCATCGAGCCTGATCGCCACCTAATTATCCTCCCCTATAGGGGGAGACCTCTAGTTACTTGATCCCTACCTTAAGCAAGCTAAGCGAGTGGTGAAATAACTGGTACGGAAGTCATAACTTTACCCCTTTACTAAATTGAACCTCCAAAATGCAAGGACAGTGCCTCCATACATGCCTAAATTCACAACCCTCAAAGCAACTTTGATCTTCCAATGGTGGTAGAGACTAAATCAGACCTAGAGAACCAAAATAGCTATAAGAAGGACCTAGTATAGATGAACCCTGAACTGATAGAGTGCGGGATAAATTATGTGCATGAAGGGCACTGAGAGATGGCTGACCCGGACGAGCACTGTATGAACCATGAATAGTTGACACACTAGGATGAATCGGGAGAGCCATCTGACTGGGCATATAAGGACGACCCCTGATGTGGTGGGACTGCCCTCTAGAAGAAACACCGCAGAAACCACTGATCCGTAGAATTGCGACACTTTTGATACTAATTACATAGGTTGTAACTCATCTTTTAAAGCATTTTAAGTCAATTCTTATATAGTTATAGTGTTTGCAGCAAACTAGACTTCAAGAACCAAGAACAAGGAAAAGATAACAAAAATCCATAGAAGGGTAGAAATGCGATAGGTTTGCGACCGGCAAAGTTATGTGCGGGCCACAAACCAACCGTAAAGTGAAGAAGATAAATACAGTTTTTGGAATCAACTTTGCAGTCAGTTAATCAACCACAAAAGAATGGCTCTTTTCCCTTTTTGGCTTAAAAATTTAATCATACAAAAATGTGTTATGCCTTAGCATGAAATAGGATTGTTCAAGAGTTCGAACAATCTGGTACCCCTTAGGGTTGTCGAGGGTTGATGTTATCGAAACCCTTTACAATTTTGCCGAGGGTAGCCCTTTTAACCGGTTTTATGAAGATATTAGAAGATCCGTTTAATTACGGAATTCAGACATCTCCGAGACTTGTTGGTTTGGCTGTATCCTTTAACTTGGGATTTGCCTCTTGGGCTTGTTTCCTGATTACACTTCGAACTTGTTCGAAGTGTCAGTCCTCGAGTGGGATGGTCGTGGCCTATAAAAATGAGGGTTTCGTTTTTAAGGTCTTATGATCTCGAGGTTTTAGTAGTTTGATTACATCAATTTTTTGGATAGCAATCCTCGAGAACGGGGTAAGTTCTTTGAACTTCACTTGTGATCGTCCCTTAAGCCTGTTTCCACAATAGTCCAAAAGTAAGAAATTGTAAAGTTAAATTTTCTCCAAGGCATGAAATACTTGGCAAGGAAAAATACTTATCTCAATAGATTATACATGCGTACATTTTTGCCTTTAGGGCTCGAGTAATTTACATACTCACGGTTCGTTTGACCATTTGTCCCTTACAAAGGTTTACCTATCGAGACCCTATTGACACGAAGTACCTTCCTCGTAACAAAGTAAACACCTGAGGGTAATGCCCCCCAGTATTCGAGGTTGATCTTAAAGAAACCTCGGATACTGTTGAATTGCTCTAAGTTAGCACGAACAATTGTTGCCTCATTAAAAACCTCACTGGAAAAACGTATTTGGGACAAAAACCAGTCTAAGGGAAAAAGAGTGCAATGCGTGCTTTCAGACCTAAGGACTTTGTGACGAAGGATACTTCGATATCTTCAGGTGAACCCTTGCAAATGGTTAGTATAAAATATAAATGAAAATGGAGAAGGACGTACCTTAGAAGCAATATTGTTTGAGGAGTGATATATTCCAATTGTTTGGTAATTGCTCGCCATTCATCATGCAAAGTTTGTAGGATCCTTTTTTGACAATATCGAGGACCTGATATGCTCCCTCGCAGTTCGGGCAAAGTTTTCCTTTGTTTGGGTCTCGAAGTATTGATGGTGACCTTTCGCAAGACTAACTCCCCGGTTTTAAAGTGTCGAAGATTGGCTATTCGGTTGTAATACCTCTCAATTCACTATTTTTGTGCAGCCATTCGAACGACGGAGGCTTCTCGTCTTCATCTAGAAATTCGAGCCTCGTATTCATAGACTCGTGTTTTGACTCTTCCATTGCATACTGAAACCTGAAGCTAGGTTCCCCGACTTCTACCGGGTTTAGAGCTTCGGCACCGCAGACTAAAGAGAACGGCGTTTCCCCCGTACAAATTTTGATATTGTTCAATATGCTCAATGGACTTCAGGCAATATTTCTCTCCATTTTCCATTAGCTTTGTTCAATTTTTTCTTTTTATTTTTGATGACAAGCTTGTTTATTGATTTGGCCTGTCTGTTCCCACTAGGATGATATGGCATTGATAGGATCCTTTTTATTTTATGGTATTCGAAAAAATCTGTCACTTTGCTGATAACGAATTGCTTTCCATTGTCCCATACGATCTTATCAGGCATTCCTAATCGGCATATAATGTGATCCTAGATGAAGTTTATGACTTCTTTTTCTCTAACTTTTGCCTGTGCTTCAACTCACTTAGAGAAATAGTCAGTCATAAACAAAATGAATTTAGATTTACCTTGGGATGATGGTAAAGGGCTGACGATATTCATCCCCCATTTCATGAACGACCATAGGGATAGGACTGAGTGGATTTGCTCTGCGGGCTGGTGGATCATCGCCACATAACTTTGACATTTGTTGCACATTCGAACAAATTCTTAGTGTCCTTTTCCATATTGGCCCAATAGTATCCTACTCTGATGACTTTGTGAACTAATGACTTGATACCGAAATGATTTACGCAAGTACCCTCATGAATTTCTTGTAGAATGTAATCAGTGTCTCCAGGTCCCAAACATTTTGCTAACGGTCTATCGACATTCTCCTATACAGTGTTCCGTCCTTGGCCAATGTGAATCGTGCGACCTTCGTGCGTTGGCTCCTCGATTCTTTAGGATCTGATGGAAGCTTCCTGTTCTTTAGGTATTAGATGTACTTATTCCTCCAATCCAGGTTAAACATGTGGAGTTTATTTGGGCATGTCCTTCTTTGATTTCTGACCTTGAAAGTTGTACGACAGTCCCTGAGCTAAGTTCATCGCCTTCGATCGATGACCCCAAATTTGCAAGGGCATTGGCCTCACTATTTTGTTCTTGAGGTACGTGTTGTAGCGTCCATTCTTTGGATTGATGTAGAGACACTTGTAGTTTGTCTAAGTACCTCTGCATTCGATCTTCTCGAACCTCGAATGTTCTGTTGACTTGATTTACCAAAAGTTGGGAGTCACAATGGGCTTCGATGACCTCCACTGCCAAGCTCTTAGCTAGCTCGAGATCTGCAATCATGGGCTCAATACTCAGCCTCATTGTTAGCCAATTTCAAAGTTTTGATAGACTGCCTAATTGTATTACCCGTGGGCGACTTCAAAACGATGCATAGCCCGGATCATGTTCGAAACACCATCTGTGAAGAGAGTCCACACCCCCGATGATGTACTTCATTTTAATAATAGTTCCTTTTCGACCTCGGGTATGAGGGATGGCGTAAAGTCGGACATGAAGTCTGCCAAGATTTGATACTTGATGGTTGTTCGGGGTTGATACTCGATATCACACCCACTGATCTTGACGACCCATTTGGCCAATCGACCCGAGAGTTCGGGCTTGTGCAAAATGTTACGAAGGGGATAGGTGCTTACAACACAAATTGGGTGACATTGGAAATATGGTTTTAATTTCCTAGAGGGGCTTATTAAAGTAAGCGCTAATTTTTCTAAGGGTGGTTATCGGGTCTCGGCTTCACCTAGGGTCCGGCTAACATAGTAAACAGGAAATTGCGTACCTTGCTCTTCTCGAACTAAGACCCCACTACCGCTATCTCTGAGACCGCTAAGTAAAAGTAAAGTTGCCCTTCCGCTTTTGGGGTGTGAAGCAGTGGCGTGCTCGATATGTATCGTTTGAGTTCCTCGAAGGCCTGTTGACATTCCAGGGTCTATACGAAGTAGCTATTCTTCTTAAGTAGTGAGAAGAACTGATGGCTCCTGTCTGAGGACCTCGAAATAAATCAATCCAGGGTGGCTATGCGCCCTGTCAACTTTTGTACAACCTTGACATTATCAAAAATTGTGATGTCTTTGATTGCCTTGATTTTATCGGGGTTGATTTCGATCACCTGATTTGATACCATAAAGCCGACGAACTTGCACAAACCGACCCTGAATGCGCATTTATCCGGGTTGAGCTTCATGTTGTACTTTCTTAGTATTTCGAATGTCTCTTGCAAATATTTTAAATGGTCCTCTGCTCGCAGGGACTTGACCAACATATCATCAATATAAACCTCCATTGATTTACTTATTTTTTCTTCGAGCATTCAATTTACTAGGCATTGATAGGTAGCACCAACATTTTTTAGTCCATACGACATTAAATTATAGCAATAGGTTCCATATTTAGTGATAAATGAAGTCTTTTCCTGATACTCTGGGTTCATTTGTATTTGATTGTACCCGGAGTAGGCATCAAGAAAACTAAGGATCTCATGGCTGGCCGTGGCATCGATCATGCGATCAATATTCGGCAAAGGAAAAGAATCTTTAGGGCATGTCTTGCTTAAATCCTTATAGTCTATGCATATTATAAGTTTGTTTATCTATTTAGGGGCTACAACTTCGTTTTCTAACCATTCAGGATATTTTACCTCCCGAATGGATACTATATTGAGAAGGTTTGTTACCTCGTCCTTTATGAATGCATGTTTAACCTCAAACTAGGGCCTTCTTTATTACTTTACCGTTCGAAACATTGGGTTCAAGCTCAATCGATGTGTAGTGATCTCCGATGGGATCCCTGTCATATCTAGGTAGGACCAAGCAAAACAATCCATGTTATTTAAAAGTAATTGAACGAGTTTTTTCCTAAGCTCGGGGGATAACCCCGTGCCCAAGTATACCTTTCGATCAAGTAGGTGCTCAATCAGTAAGATCTATTCCAGCTCTTCGACCGTTGACTTTGTTGCATCAGAATCATCGGGGATTATGAAGGTTCGAGATATCATATAATCGTCATCTTCAAAAATTTCCTACTCCTCCGATCGGGTCAGGGCAGGTGACTGTGGTTGTTATTTTTCTTCCTGTTTTCCCTTTAACTCCGATTTCTTTGTTGATGAAAGCGCCAATACTGGTACTACCTCATCAATTGCAAACATTTCTTTGGTGGCGGGTTGCTCACCATACATTGTTTTGATTCTTTCTGATATTGGGAATTTCAATACTAGATGAAGCATTGAGGGTACTACTCTTATGTTATCAATCCAATGCCTTTCGAGTGGCGCTTTGTACCTCATATCACCTTTGATAACATGGAACGTTGTTTCCTGGATAGCCCTAGCCACATTTACTGCAAAACGATTTCCCCTTTGGTGGTTTCACTTGCCATGTTGAAACCGTTAAGTACCCGAGCTGCAGGCACAATTTGATCTTGGAGGTCGAATTGCTCTAGGACCTTTGATCAGATAATATTTGTCGATCTACCTCGATCAATAAACACATGTTTAACTTGAATTGTTTTCATAAGGATAAATATTTACCATTGTGATATTATTCAATCCCTTCTGCATCCTCATAATTGAAATACAAGGTTTCTTCTGGTAAGTAGTCCTTAGTTTGCTTCTCCCTTTTTATTATCACCTTGGAATCGGTCCTTGCGGAATATCAACCCTACCAATGATCATGTGAATTACATGTTATGTCTCTTCCTGTTCTTTTTGTCTGTTTGAATCTTTATTTTTGAAGTGGTTCTTGGCTCGATCACTTAAGAATTCTCAAAGGTGACCCTCATTGAATAAACAAGCTACCCCATCCCTCAGTTTTCTACAATATTTGGTTTTTTGACCATAGGTACCATGGTATTTGCATATATGATTAGGGTTCCTTTGAGCTGGGTCGATCTGCAGGGGCCTGGGCCATCGAGTATCCTTAATCCGTCCAATGGCTAATGCAATACCTGACGCATTGATGCTAAAATTATATTCTGGAAGTCGCGGTGCTTCCGTGGGCTCGACATGTTTATCGAAGTCAGTTTTACTCATGAGCCCTCGGGAGCTCTGTCCTCGATCATTTCGAGCGGGGTTATGTCCTAGGACATTGTTTCTACGATTTGTGTTGTATGGTTGGTACCGATCTGTGTTCGATCGCGGTTCTCTATCGATGACCCTTTGAATTCTACCGATGGGCCTATTCGTGTAAACGCAGCCGGAAGGGGTTCCCAATTGATTATCCTCAGCCCTAATCTTTCACTGGTATCGATTATGTACATCGGCCCAGGTTACAGCTGGATATTCAGTTAAATTCTACTTTAGTTATCGTGATGTTATCGAACTTCACTCGTTCAAACCTTGAGTGAAGGCTTGAATATCCCAATCGTCTGTAACCAGGGGTATGTCCATGTGTTCCATCTAGAACCAAGATACAAATTCCCTTAACATTTCATTGACCTTTTGTCTCACTTTGAAGAGGTCCAACTTCCTAGTCGCAACCTTTATTGCTACGTCGTGTGCCTTTACGAATGTATCTGCAGGCATGGCGAAGGAATTGATGGAATTGGCCGGAAAATTGTTGTACCATATCATATCCCCTTTTGATAAAGTCTCTCCAAACTTTTTCAATAGAACGGATTCAATCTCATCGCCTTCTAAGTCATTCCCCTTTATTACGCACGTACAAGAAGTAACGTGCTTATTAGGGTCAGTGGTCCCATTGTATTTAGGTATTTCTGGTATACAATATTTCTTCAGCATGGGATTCGGAGCTGCACTTGTAGGGAAAGGCTTCTGCACAAACTTCTTCGAATCTAAACCCCTTTAGAATCGGGCGAGCCTCCGATATTTGGTCAACACGTGAGTTGTACGTCTGTACCTTTTTGTCATTAGCCTTGATTTTCTTTTCACCTAATTCGATCCGTTTAGTGAGCTCCTCGAGCATCAGCATAATGGCGAGATTAGTCCCCGATTCATTGGCATTCAATTTCTTCCGTATATGTTCGATTCTATGAACAACTTCTTGTGATGTTTTGAGCTTGATTTTTCTTGGTGCTCGATTCTAATTGGAGTTGCGCTATTGCAACTTGTTGAGTCAGCAACATTTCGAATATCATTTGAAGGCTAATTTTGCCTTCTTCACTGCTCTATGCATTCTGATCTGCTTCTCGGGCATCTTTGTGGATGCTAATTTCATGGTCGACGCCCAAGTTCCTATTAAATGATATATAGCAAACCAATTTTGAAAATTAATCCATCACTCGAACTAGGATGCCCTTGAGTTGATCAGAACTAAATAGTTAAGAAATAAGCAAGCTGATGAACAAGAATATAAATTAAAGAGAAAGTGTTATATTGATTTGATATCTCAGAATGTAAGGTGTCTACAAAACAATTAGAACCCTCTTTATATAGTAGAGAAATTCTCTCTATGGTACAACTCAATACGGAATTAATCCTATGATTAGCCTAAATAACTACCCTTGATTTGATCTGTTCCAGGATTTCCTCCATGATCTTCGACCGGTCACGGATACCTCGCTTTTGTTTTATTGTACTTTGATCGAAGTCTGTCCTATTTGGTCTCGATCGCTACTGGCCTCGATCTCGACATGCACCTTGATTCTCAAACTCGGTACCTTGTCCTCGTGCTCTGGTCTGATCTACTACGAGGCCGACCTTCGATGCAACTCCCTGGTCTCGAACAAATAGTAAAATTGTATAGGCCTGGTTTTAACCGTATACAGATTCATTTCATAAAGGAAGGTTCTTTAGAATTATTTATTACTAGTTTCTTGATTCACTTCCTATGGCGGAACAATAGGGGAGAAGCTAGAGTGATGGGTGTGGGTTCGGCCGAACCCAATAATTTTAATTTGAACTTTGTATTTGTCTTAAAAATCTATTGAATATGTATGAATAACTAATTTAGAACCCAGTAACTTAAAGCGATTAGAATCCCGAACCTCATAAGCTTGAAATCCTAGCTTCACCTCTGAGGAACAATGATGCCTAAAGTGACCCAGGAAGAGATAAAGAATATAAAGCCAAATATGTACAAATAAAAGTAGAAAAATCAAAAGGATCTCTACAACTTAGCTAGCTGAGAAATAAATGAAAATTCTAGTTGGGTCTTGCTGGAGGTGTGGCCTTGCTGGAGGTGGGTGCTTCACCGAGCTATTGTTTCAATGTGGATTTAGGAACTGAGGGAATAAGTGAAGAGATGTGCATAACTGGGTTAATTAGTAAACATCCATGTCTTCGAAATTTGAATCATAATAGAGATTAGGGTTAAGAAAATTTTAAAAGAAAATCAGGGGGGTTTAGTGAAAAAAGAAGAGAGAAAACAAAGGGGAAAATAAAACCGTCCCAATAGCAATGTTTTCCAAAGAACTGTTGCCACAGATCTCTATATTGCAACGGTTAAAGTAACTGTTCCAATGGACCGATCTGTGGCAACGGTTCTTTGTACTAATGCAATGATCTCTTTTTAGAACTATCCCAATAAGCCCTAGAGTCTTATACAATGGTTATAACCATTGCAATAGCGTGTCTATAGTAATGGTTGTTAAACCGTTGCTTATGTTGCGGTAGCCCTGATTTCTAGTAGTATTACATTCTCGAGGTTGATATCAAATGGGAAAAGAAAATCCAGCTCAATAAATTAAACATCGAACAAATAAGAGATAATGATACTAGGGAGTGGTGTACCCTATGTCTAGAATATCATCAACTAGGGAGTAGTGTACCCTATGTTGGAAAATACAGCTAGGGATTGGTGTACCTTGTATAAGCATGATTTGAGTGTATTTAAAGATGTTAGCAAAATGTGAGAAACTTTTGAGAAGACTTCCCTTTTGAGAGTGTTTGCAGTTGCAGAGCTATTTTTAATCTCCGCATGATTTTCCTTTCGATGTTACTTGCTTCTTACGAGGTTGTTGTTCATGCATTTTGTATGTTTCCTATTTTCCATCAAAGCACAATTGTTAGTTCGGAGCGTTGGTTGATTTGTGGCCTTGAGTGTTTCGGACACTTGGTCTCGGCCCATCTTCTTACTTGGGTGTTGATTTTAATGGTATCTGGTTCTTTCCTGAATACCAACTTCATTTACATACATGTGGGGCCTTTGGCTTTTTGAACTTTCAGCTTAATGGTTTGTAGCCTAGTAAGACTCACACTTTTAACTCTCGTTTGCCTTTGAGGGCACTTCAACTTGACATTTTCATTGAAGTTTCAACTCTAGGGCATCCACCAATCATGGCCAATCGTGGGTGACTTGGTGCTTTTTATTGAATGTTGAGTGTTTAAGCATATATCGATTTGATTCAACCGAGAGTCCTGTAATTGATTTTAAAACCCTTTCTTTTTCTTACTTTTGACGCAAAGTCAGATTGAAAGAATTCTAGGGGAAACTTTAATTGTGAAGTAAACAAATGGACAATGAAAGAATTTAAAGAAGAGGCATCCCTTTCGGAGAATGGAGAGGAGGACTTATTTGGGAGTACATGTTTACTTCAATGAACATGACATGCCTATTGGAATGGATGTTTGATCCGTGTGAAATATCTGACTCTCAGAAACTTATCATAACCTTTATCTTGAAATCGAGAAACCCTGCTTAGGTCTGTGTTGATGCCATGGCGTGCCACACTCTTTTTGATCAATAATACCCTATGTGGGTTTTCACTAGCTGATCTCTCTTATTTCTCTTCTTACCGTGGCTATATAGTGACCTTACGGGTTTTCACTAGCAAGACTCTCATTTTTATTTCTCTAAATACCATTGCCTTATGGTGCATGTTAGGGTTTTCACCAATAAGACTCTCTCATTTTATTTCTCTAATTCTTGGGGGTGTAAGTTGCAGTACCCATGACCTTTGATTATTGAACGTTCTTACTGATTGGTCAGAAGATCTTGAAGGAGTTTTAGGTAATAGGAATACATATCAAAATACAACTTTGTAACCTTTCAGACGAACCATCACCGAAATGCCATAACTACTGCCAAAGTTTTAACCTTTAGGGGAATGCGGATTTTTGTTTGGTGTGACCAAACCCCAGAGTAGGTCTGCCTACCTATCCTTTCAGAATCAGGTCGGACGTAGTTTAATTAACATGAACAATTTATTTTTGACCTCTTTTTTAACAAGTGAGGTTCCCAAAAGGGCAATCAGTTCAGAGGGTTTACAAAAAGGGTGGTAGTATTTGGTAGTGAGAATAAAAACCTTTGTCAACCCAACCAAAGAACATTTGTGCTGAATAATGGTTCGAACATGGCATCTTTTGACCGCATTTCCGGTAACAGATATCTCTGGGACATTTCCTTTGATATCTCTCAAGCATAACCTCTATTCAGTAGTGCTCTTTTAATAATGTATGGACCTTGCCAATTTGGGCAAACTTTCCTTTAGATTCTTCCTGGTGTGGAAGGATACGTTACAAAACAAGTTGCCTCACTTCAAACTATCTAGGTCGCACTTTCTTCTTACAAGTATGAGCTATTATTTGTTGGTACAACATCCCATGACAAATGGTGGCTAGCCATTTTTCATCAGGCAATATCAACTGTTTCAAACGGGTTTTGACCCATTCGTCATCCTTGATCTTGACTTCAATGATGGTCTGAAGGGAGGGAATTTCAACTTCCGATGGTATTACAACTTCAGATCGATATACCAGTGGGTAAGGGGTTGCTCCAACTGATATGCACACGATTGGGGGATATCCCATAAGTGCAAAAGGCATCTTTTCATGCCATTGCCTGAAACCTTGGACCACTTTCCTAAGGATCTTCTTAATATTCTTGTTTACGGCTTTGACAATATCATTGGCTTTGGGTATATAAGGATTAGAATTGTGATGCGGAATTTTCCATTGATCACATACCTCTCTCCTTAAGTGGTTCTTTAGATTTTCAGCATTGTTTGTAGCGATAGTTTTAGGAATACTGAAATGGCAAATGCTATGGGAGTGTACAAAATCTACCATTGCTTTCTTGGTTACAGCCTTGAAGGTGACTACCTCGACCCATTTTGTGAAGTAATCAATAGCAACCAACATGAAGTT
The DNA here is from genome assembly GCF_000715075.1 of Nicotiana tabacum. Taxonomy (NCBI): domain Eukaryota; kingdom Viridiplantae; phylum Streptophyta; class Magnoliopsida; order Solanales; family Solanaceae; genus Nicotiana; species Nicotiana tabacum. The sequence goes on along the minus strand of NC_134082.1, from coordinate 28,964,330 downwards.
GTGACTGTTTGAGGCTTTTGGTTCAGTCAATTTGATGACATCCATGCCCCAAGCGACGAATGACCAAGGTGCAGATATTTGGGATGCAGCTATGCAGGTGGTGAATGGATCAGATCATTATGTACCTGACATTGATGGCACTTATGGACAAAACTAAAATAATCATTTTCTATGTCATCATGTAATAACTTGCACGGAGTATTTTCTTTGCTAGGAGGTAACCATTCATATGGTATCCACACACTCCTAAAGGTACATCATTCATGATTGTTTTGGACTCTTTGGAGTCCACACATCTAACAGATTCAAATGTGGAGTTCTTTTATATATAATTTCTCCACTCAAAATGAAACCACTAGCAAGTTATCTAATAGTTCTCTTTTGATCTCCACTCACTTGTTCCGGATACTCTTTTATTTTCAAGAATTATTTGATATCGTAATACCATGGATCACTATCCAGGTCTATCTTGATTGCATTGTAGTAACTGTGTATTTCCCGAACATGAATCTCCAGCGGGTCAATATGAAGCCAAAGTAGCTAGTGCATCTGCTAACTCATTGTGAAATCGAGGAATATACCTGAACTCAATGGACTTGAACCATTTTCTAAGATCCTCCACATGCTGCATATATGGGATGAGTTCAATATCTCGAGTTTCTCATTCACCTAAGACTACCGAATAAGCAAGTCTAAATCTACCATAATCAACAATTCTTGCATCTCCATGTCAATTGTCATATCCATGCCCAAAATTCAGGCCTCATATTCAGTGGTATTGTTGGTACAAAGGAAACAAATCTGGGCTATGGTAGGGTAGTGTCGACAAATGGGCGAAACGAGAACTGCCCCAATCCCTACACCTCTAGCATTTACAGCTCCATCGAAGTACATTTTCCAAACATGGCTACTTTCTGGGACCACTTCTATAGAGTTCACTTCCTCATCCAAAAAGAAAGTTCTAAATGGATAGTACTCATCATCAATCGGGTTTTGAGCTAGGTGATCCCCTAGAGCTTGTGCTATCATTGCAGTGTGGGGGATATGGACAATGTGAAATTCAATTAGCAGGATCTGCCACTTTGCTAACATTCCTGTCAGCATTGGCTTCTGGAATATGTATTTCAGGGGATCCATTCTGAAATGAGGTATGTTGTATTAGCTAAATGGCAATGCCTTTTGATCCGCCCAAGTTAGGGCACAACATGTTCTCTCTAACAGAGTGTACTTAACCTCAAAACTGGTGAACTTCTTGCTCAAGTAATAAATTGCCTTCTCTTTATTCCCAGTTACATCATGTTGCCCAAGAACGCATCCGAAAGAGTTTTCTAAGATTGTCAAGTATAATAACATAGGTCTTCCCGGCTTGGGTAGAATCAATACGGAGGGATTTGATAGATATTCCTTGATTTTGTCAAAAGCTTCTTGAAATTCATCTGTTCATTTAATGGCCATGTCTTTCTTCAAAAGCTTAAGGATGGCCTATGGCGAAATAAGGGAGGCATATCATTGTTATGTGCACATGCGATGGAATAAGGGTAGCATTTTGATGATGTTATGTGATATTTCGAGGTGTCCTTCTTGTTATTGTGATTGTGTGGAGATGGGGTAGATATTTTTATTACATAATTGTTTCTGAAATTTTTTGTTTTGCATCTATATGAGGTAATGGATGTATTTGACGTGTTATCACATGCCTCACCTCTATTTGATATTTTGTGGTCCAGGATGGGTCTTACTACATTGAACTGTTATTACATGTTCAGAAGAGATTGTTGTTACAGCTATCAATTATGTTTATGTTGTTAATTTGTGTGATATATTAATTGCACAAGTTATTTGTCTAGTGAGTATCATATGACCTGAACCTCGTCACTACTCGACCGAGGGTTAGTCTTGATACTTACTGGATACTGATTGTGGTGTACTCACACTATGGTTTTGCGCATTTTTTTGCAGAACCAGGTACTTCTGATTGGGCTGATCGTCAGTGAGGCATTTCTGCATATTGAAGACTTCAAGGTATCCCTGTATGTTCCGACTGCATTACTTAGAGGCACCCTCCTTGTTTTATTTCTACTGTTATTATATTTCAAACAGTACTATATTTTGAGATATTCTCGTGTATTCAGTTAGAGCTCGTAACATTTGTACTACCTAGTTTCCGGGAGTTATTTTAAGTATTGCCGCTTTGAATTAAACTACTTCTTTTCTCGTATTTATGTTAAATCCGTTTCATTATATCATGCTTTTATTGTTTTAAATAATTTTAATTGACCGGCTTACCCAATTTGGAAACTAGGTGTCATCACGATCCTTAAGGTGTGATTTTGGGTGGTGACAAGTTGGTATCAGAGCTCTAGGTTCATAGGTTCTACAAGTCACGAGCAAGTTTAATAGAGTCTTGTGGATCGGTACGGAGACATCTATACTTATCTTTGAAAGGCTACAGAACTATTAGAAAATTTCACTTATTTCATTCCTTATCATGCAAATTTATTGATTTCGAACTTTGAGCCTTTGTCTTTCTATTCTCTCACAGATAGTGAGGGCACGAGCTTTATCTACTGATAATGCTACCCTTGGTACCTGTGTTAATAGAGGCCGGGGCAATGGTCGAGGCTAAATCGAAGCATGTCATGCAGCAAGGAGTCAAGCTAGGGCCGCGACTGAGGAGTCACCAGTAGCTCCGATTGGAAAGCAGGCACTTGAGGCGCATGTTTGGTACCTAGGCTCAGGCGGGATTGATTTTCGTTGCACCAGCTACTTCTCAGACAAGGGGAGGAGATCAGGCTTCCGCCGCCTCTACTCCAAAGTGGTGGGCCCATATTGTTCAAGGTCCGTGTGTTATGCTGGTACAACCTATGATTGCGGTTAAGCCTGAGGTTAGGCCAGTGGTGTCAGATGAGGAGCAGAAGAGGCTAGAGGGGTTCAAGAAGTATTTTCCTCCTACTTTTAGTGGCACAGTTTCTGATGATGCATAGAGTTTTCTATAGCAATTTCTAATGATACATAGTGGAGTCTAGCAGGTTCAACCTTACTACTTTCCAGTTGATGGGGCGGCATATAGATGTGGCAGGATTATGAGGAGAATAAGCCAACTGATGCAGCACCAATTACCTGGGCGTAGTTCTCTGATCTCTTTTTCAGGGAGTTCGTTCCACAGACCCTCAGGGATGCGGTCTGCATTGACTTCGAGAAGTTATGCAAAGGGACTATAACTATGTCCGAGTATTCTATGAAGTTTGCTGAGTTGTCTAATCATGCACGTTTTCCACTATTAGAGAGAGAGTATGCAGATTCATTAAGGGACTCAGCTATGGTCTCAGACTTGGGATGGCACGGGAGTTGGAGATTTATACTCTATTCCAGCAGGTTATGGAGATTACTAGGATATTGGAGCGTATCCGCACTCAGGAGAGGGAGGATCAGGAGCCTTAGAAGCCTCGTGGTTTTGGAGGATTCTAGGGCTCCTACTCTAGGGGAAAGATCCGTCATGGTAGAGGTTTTACCAGTCGACCAGTTCAGTTTGCACTTCAGGTTACTCATGGTGCTTTGGCTAGTCTGGGACCTCAGGGTACTTAAATGGGACTGCCATCTTTCGGTGCACCTTTTACATAGGGTTCTTACAGCGATTATTCTAGTTGACTGGGTCAGACTTAATACTGGTAGCCACACCCATAGAGAGGTTATTTTGGGTATGATGATACTAGGGTTTCTGCTCCAGTTGCTACTCCATCTGCACAGCCAGCTAGGGGTGGAGGGCAGGCGGGTAGAGGACGTCCTAAAGGAGGAGGCCAGATCCATTATTATGTTTTCCCTGGTAGGACTGAGGGAGTTGTATCATATTCTATCATCACAGTTATAGTTCAAATTTTTCATAGATATGCATCAGTTTTATTTGATCTAGGTTTCACTTATTCGTATATGTCATCCTATTTTGCTTCATATTTGGATATATCTTGCGATTCTTTAAATACCCCTATTTATGTATCTATGCTTGTTGGGGATTCTATTATGGTAGACCGTGTCTATCGTTCCTGTTTGGTAACTATAAGGGTTATGGGATTAAGGTCGACTTTCTCTTACTCAATATAGTGGATTTTGAGGTAATTCTAGGGATGGATTGGTTTTCACTATATCACACTATTCTTGATTGCCATGCTAAGACCATGACGTTGGCTATGCTGGGGTTGCTGAGGTTGGAGTGGAGAGGTTCATTGATAAGGGTTTCATCAGACTGAATGTTTCACCTTGGGGTGATCCAGTTCTATTTGTGAAGAATAAATATGGCTCTATGAGGATGTGTATTGACTAGAGGCAGCTGAATAAGGTCACTATCAAGAACAAGTATCCACTACCGCGTATTGATGACTTATTTGATCAGCTTCAAAGTGCTAGGGTATTCTCGAAGATTGATTTGAGATCGGGGTACCATGAGTTGAAGATCCGGGCTTCGGATATTCTGAAGATGGCTTTCAGGACCCGCTTCGATAATATCTTTTCGGCTGACCAATGCCCCAACAACCTTTAAGCACTTGATGAATACCGTGTTCTAGCCATATCTTTATTCCTTTGTCACCATTTTCACTAATGATATATTGGTATATTTTCACAGCTGGGAGAATCACTAGCGGCACTTGAGGATCGTGCTTGGGACTTTGAGGAAGAATAAGTTATATGCTAAATTCTCCAACTACGAGTTTTGGCTTGATTTAGTGGCATTCTTGGGCAACGTGGTGTCAAGTGAGGGGATTAAAGTGGATCCAAAGAAGATTGAGGCAGTTCAGAGTTGGCCCTAACCTTTTACTGCTATGGAAATTTGGAGTTTCCTTGGCTTGGCTGGGTATTTTTGTCGTTTTGTAGAGGGGTTTTCATCTATAGCAGCACCTTTGACTAGATTGACTCAAAAGGGTGCCCCATTCAGGTGGTCTAAAGAGTGTAATGAGAGCTTTAGAAGCTCAAGACTGCCTTGACTATAGCACCAGTGCTTGGATTTATGTTCGGGAGATTGTTCGCAAACGATTCATATTGCATTTTTAGAGAGTCGTGCAGTGTGAATTGGGCACACAGGTCGAGCTGAGTACGGCATTTCTTCCACAGACAGACGGGTAATCTAAGCGCACTATTCAGATTTTGGAGGACATGTTATATGCATGTGTTATTCATTTTAAGGGTTCATGGGATCATTATCCATCACTTGAAGAGTTCACCTACCTCAATATCTATTGGTCGAGCATCTAGATGACTTCGTACGAGCACTTATATGGGAGGCAATGTCGACCCGACCAAATCAGTTAGGTTGTTTGGCACTGATTTGGTATGTGATTCCTTGGAGAAGGTGAAGTTAATTCAAAGCATCTTCGTATAGCGCAGTCCAGGAAAAAGAGTTATGCTAACAGAAAGGCTCATGATGTGGCATTCATGTTGTGTGAGAGGGTTCTACTCAGTTCGCCCATGAAGAGTGTGATAAGGTTAGGGAAGAACGACAAGTTTATCCCTCAGTATATTGGTCCTTTTGAGATTCTTGAGAGAGTTGATGAGGTGGTATACAGACTTGCATTGCCACCCAACTTATTAGGAGTTCACCCAGTGTTCCATGATTTCATGCTCTAGAAGTAATATAGTAATCCGTCACATGTGTTAGATTTTAGCTCAGTGCAATTGGACTGGGATTGACTTATGTTTGAGGAGCCAGTGGCTATTTTGGACAGCAGGTCCAGAAGTTGAGGTCGAAGAACATTGCATCGGTGAAGGTCCAATGGAGAGTTTAATTGGTCGAAGAGGCAACTTAGGAGATCTAGCATCATATGTGGAGTCGATATCCTCACTTTTTTGGCACTTCGGGTTTGTCTTTATACTCGTTCGAGGACGAACATTTATTTAAGAGGGGGGAGAATGTAACGACCCAACCGGTCATTTTGATTATTTTAGAAATTTTCCCCTATTTGATATTTTATATATGTATATTTATGATTTTGGAACTTTCCTTGGTGGTTGGTTTGGTTTTGGAAGAGTTTTGGATTGATTTGGGACATTTAGTCCCTTGATTGGACGCATAAGTTGTAAGAGTTGACCAGAGTTTGACTTTTATGTAGACAACACCGGAATGGTGTTTTTATGGTTCCAATAGCTTTATATGGTGAATTTTGACTAAGGCAAATGTCCATATTTGGATTTGGAGGTTCCCCAGTTATTTTGGCTTAAATTGGTGAAAGTTGGAATGTTGAAGGTTTGGAAGGTTGATAGATTTGACCGAGAATGACTTTGTTAATATGGGGTTCGGATTGTGATTCCGAGAGTTGTTATAGGTCAGTTGTATCATTTGGGACTAGCATGCCAAATTTACGGTCATTCTGAGTTAATTTGATATGGTTCGGCATGCGTTTTTGGAAGTTGAAAGTTCATTAGTTCATTATGCTTGAATTGATGTGTGATTCGTAGTTTTGTTGTTGTTTTGTATAATTTGGGGCTTCGAGTAGGTATTTCTTATGTTTTGGGATTGGTTGGTGTGATTGGACGGGGTCTCAGGGGCCTCGGGTGTGTTTCAGATGGGTTTCAGACCATTTCCTTTTGTTGGACTGCTGATGGTTGGTGTTTGGTTTCTTCTATGCAATCGCGATAGGAAGTCGCGTTCGTGGAGCTCATTTAAGTGTCTGGAAAAGTTGTTCATCACATTTGTGCATAAGGGGCCGCTTTCACGGATCTTAAGGGGCAGTAGCCTTTGCATTCGCAGTGGTGGGGTCGCGTTTGCGTAGAGGAAGGTTGGCTGGGGATTGACTCGCATTTGTTCTTCGGAATCGCGTGAATGAGGTTTCATTCGCGTAGGCTGTTGATACCTAATTTTTCCCTATATATTTTTAATATGCAAAATACTTTCAAAATAGCATATGTATGCATATATGTCCAAATGTTTTATTATTTTTCCTTAATTTTTTAAAGATTTTTAAATCAATTTATTGCCCTATCTTATACAGAAAAAACTCAATAATTATTCCCAAAAATTATCATTTTTGGTGATTCATTTATTGGACTTTCATATTTGTACTAAAATATAGCTAATGTAACTTTTTGCATATTTTTACAAACTTATTTAGTATTTTTAAAGCATAATTGCAATATTAGCCTCTTTTAGATTAATTACATTTAGGTCTATAAAAATTAGGTCCAATATTTTTAATTTGACAATTATGTGTTATTAATCATTTTAGTACCTTTAATTTATTTTCAGAAATTATTCTACTATTTTTATAAAGTAAATAAGGGAAGAGTGGCTATTTAAAATATAGCCCAATTGTGTTTCAGTTGTAGCCTGAATTGGACCCCAATTTTAAACCCAATTACCCAGCCCAAATCCTAGCCATACCCGACCCACGACACAATTAGAATAACCCACCCGAATCCCCTACCTACTCATTCAATCTAGGTCGTTACTCAAAATTATCAATGGCCACCACCAACCCTTTCCTAAATTAATTCCCAACTACCCCCAAACGCTAACCATTTCTCGCCTACATCCGCCTCTGAACCCCACTTCTCTCTCAATCGTCTCTCAATCCCCTCTCAAACCCTAGCCGCGGCCCTCAATTACCACCTGAAAATCCCCCAAATCCATGGCCTCCGAAGCCATTAGAGGCCTGTATCAACTTCCCTTGGCTTCTATGTGTTCGAGTACTATGGTTTCAAGGCCAGATCAGGAAAGCCCGGTCCAGACCTTGGTCGGTTTCAGTTCTTATGGCTGTCTCCGATCATCTTTGACTTTGCTCCGGCCAGCCATGGTCGTTCAAGCCAGATTCTTGACTTCTCCTGCTTAGATCGATGGTTTCCAAGCCTTTCTCACCATCTGGGGTTCTTCTGAAACCCTAACCTTTGAGTTTCTTCTGATTTCTTTAGATCTGTGTTTACTCTAAACTTTTAAATGCTTTCTCAAGGTTTCTTTCAAAACTCTACCTTCAAGAACCCTTATCGCTTCCGATTTGAGTTTCTGTTAAGTTATTTCAAAGCTTTCTCTAATTTTCTAACATGTTCTACTGTATTTCCTTATGTTGTTCTTTTACTCAAGTGTGCATGTTAAGGGTTTTGACCTTTTGAGATTTCTGAATCTATTTTGTTAATATTTGTCCGATTTACTTGCTTTTCATCTCTAGAACTCGATTGATGGTGAAAACCCTAAAATTTTGGGTTCATTCGAGTCTTGAGACTACTTGCTATGTGATTTACTTGTTCGTCATGCTCTGAATTCGATTAATTTCAAAACCCTAATTTCTCTAGACCTATTCAAACTTCTGAAAACTGCTTCATCTGTTTGAATTAGCTCGACTGGATTCGAAGTCTTTTTTGTTTCAACTTCTGTTTCTCTATGTGATTTGGTTTCTTGCAAGCATAGAAACTAGATTATATTTTTCAGAAAAAGTCTCTTTACCCGGACTTTTGCATGCCTCTGATACCCTTTTTCCCTATTACTAAGTTGACATATATGACTATCATGTTGCGATAATTCACTATCTACTGATTTTGTGATTGTTATTCTCTTAGTCACAAGTTCAGCCTCGCATGCCTAATGTTTATGCACTCTTTTATATGCTAAATTCCCCTCTAAAATGACCTTCAATTTTGGACTGATTTCAAACCTCCTGTGTAATTCTGATTGCACTCGTGTAATTGATTCTTTTCTTGTTTTACTGATTTCCCTGTTTTTTTAATTGGTTTGAAAACTTCCCCTTAGACTTTGTTTTCTTACCTTATTCTGCTAACCGAGTATTTCAAAGATTCTTTCCTTAATTAAACCTCTACGCACTTACCCCTAATTGTCTACTCTGCTTACTTGATTTCTTTCCTTAAATATTTTCTGCCCATTACCGTTTGATTTTAACTCCTTAATTAAAGGAAGTCCTTATACTGATTTGATTTTTATTGGTACATAGTTCCATAATTACTGCTAAACTATGATCCTTGTCTTATTTTCTGCCTGTCTTCAAACTATAAATACCATGCTCTTTCATTAACACAGACGAACACACTTAGTTCTGAAATCACTTACACTCAAAATATTCTCTCTTGCTACTTGTATTATGGCCTTTCTTCAAAGTCCTGCTACCTGCTTTTACTATATTTTGCTTCTTTGAACTGGTATGTTCTGATTAAGATTTCAGCATCATAACAATATGTTTACTTAATACTTTTGCCTTCTTGTTTGCCTACTGCTTATGTTTAGTCCAGTACTTAATTTAGCATGCTGTAATTTTCTTCTACCTAATTTGAGTCTATTATGTGTCCTAAACCCCTACCCCAATGTGTTTGATACTGATGGTTTGTTTGAGGCATGACAGTATTAAGTATTGATGTCTATAACTCAAACGTGAATACCCTGGGATCATAACCTTTATGTCACCATTATATGATTGTGTATTCTGGTTGATTTTGTAAGCATAACAACACTCCTTATTGTTGTGCATCCCAGAATTAACTAACGCCTAAGTGCATAGGCTCTTTGCAATCCCCAATCCCTAAACCCCTTTGTGTGAAGTCCTTAACTCTGTAACTATTTCCCAATACCTCTTTCCCTCTTCTTTACTCTGTTTCTTCACCTGCACTCTCTCTTCTATGTAAGTTCTGCCCCCCCCCTCTCCCTTTTGTGAGCCTTGCCTTGGGACCCATGAGCTCCCTCTAAACTTGGACACTTGAGGGCTGGTACTTTTACACTGCACTTGTCGCTATTCTGGTAATACAATTTAGGTATGAGCATTGCCCAGAGTCCCATTGAGTCTCTTAGGGAACTCTGACACACTCAAATTGGAGAAAGGCTTTGAATCAATGGTCTTTGAGTTGGTTTATCTCGTAACTCAGAGAGGAAGTCAAGAATCAGGCCTCCTCTGGTTGTACTTTCTTTGTATTTTTCTATTCTGATGTAATTTGTTATTCTGGTTTGTAATAAGTTGTAATAGACACTTGGGGATGGCTAGTGAAAAGGGTTGGGTAACTATGCATGCAAGGGTAGAAAACATGCCTATAGGGTGTTTTAGCTTCTGCATGTTCAACTTCATGTAGAAAACCTTCCTATAGGGTACTTTTAAATTCTGCATATTAAAACATCATTTAGATGCCATGCCTATCAGGTTTAAAACGAGTAATGCATAGAAATCATGCCTATAGGAGCTTCTTAAATCAATTTGATTCGTTGTCATTCACAGTCAATGTTAGATAAGCTCCTAGAAATTAAAGTCAATAATAGTAGATACTACCACCTGCAGAAACTTAACCAGTTCAGTTTATTTTTGTTCATTTTGCTTCTCTTATTAACCTAATTCCCTCGCTTAATAAGGTTTAACAAGCATGCTTATAGGATTTCGAATAATTTATTTTAAGCTTCTACTATCTCATCACCTTTTAAATTCAGTAGATATCATGCCTATAGGACCCCGTCTAAACACTTAGGCAAACCTTAGAATAATAACTATAAAATTGAATCTGTTAATCACTACAACCAGCAGGTAGGCCTGATTCGGACTTCTTATCTGAGTTATGTAATAAACTAAAACTGCCTCAACAATCTCATCTCCCTCATCTTTAATGCTTTTCAATCAGACCTAAGCAGTATGTGTAAGACATGCTACTTTATGTGTTTGTTCGAGGAGGTATACTTAAGCCTATATGCTTATGTGTTTCCCCTTTCATATGCAATATGTGTTTTTGTATGCCGCCTTAGAATTTTTACCTTTGAAACTCCAAATAAGCCCAACATCCCTCCCTTTTTAGGATTAGCAGTCCTAAGTGCCTCCGGGATTGATAGGAATGGGACGGGTAATAGCATGCAATAAGTAATCGAAACCAATCCGCGCTTTAATACCTTAACGGGGTAGGAAGGGTAGATATGGATATGACGACCAAGCAATAATGTCACGTGTAGCCCCTTATTGAGGAGTGATTAACGGACATTGTGTGGGGTGATCCATATTTTTTAATAAACCTAGGACCCCCTTTCCATTATTCTTTATTCTTTTAGCAATTTAACTCCTTATTCTAAAAAATCATCTTTTCTAATTGTTCTTTCAAAACCTGTTTACATTCAAATCATTATGTGTTGAAATCCCCTATTATTTGATTCGTATTTGATTATATGTTAATTGCACCTCAATTCACAATAATTGTTTGGCCGGGAACCACATTAGTGGATTCTGAGGAGTGCCTAACACCTTCCCCTTAGAATAATTTCAAGCCATTACTCTATCTCTGGTTATTCAAATCGAACTCTTTGGGTGTCCTAATGCACCCTAATCATTAGGTGGTGACTCTCCAAATTCAAACCCAGTTCCCAAAAGGAATGAGTTGTCTCTCCAAATGTCATAAACCCGATTTCCATTTAGGAGAAAGAAAGGGGGCGCGACATAGGCCCCAGCTGGTTGAGTCAGCTTCTGGGCTGAATTTTTTCCTTCGCGATAGTGATCTATATACCATTTAAGTATATTTCGAGGGTTTTGGTCTTTTTATCACATTTTGAGTTAGAGAGCTCAGATTTACACGAACTTATTTCTCGAAATGAGGACATGATTGTATGGCCTATACTCTTTTGTTGTCTTAAGGCCCGTCATTTTTCGTTTCTTCCTTCACTTGACTATAGATTTTGTAATATTGTCATCTTTTGATCTACCGTTGTCATCCATGTACCACATATTACTCATCATGCTTCATTAAATCCTTTCTTATTTCTCGCTAACATTTATGCCTATCACTTTATTCTAAAAACTTGAACAAGATATTCTTTTGCTTTTAGCATCCCTTTGTTCCATCCATTGGCTCTTCAAGTTGCTTAATTTTCTCGCTTTACTAGGGACGCGAGCCACACTGAGGTAATATTTATCCCTTCAAGGCTTATAGTGCATGTCTTTGTAGTACTCATATCTGGCTGCACTATTTCAGAGTGCACCATCTGGGTGTCTCATAAAGAGATCTATTAGCATATTTGCAATATCCTTCAGAAATGTCAACTGATGCAAACAATTCATCCATCATATCTTCTTATACTACTTCTGTTAATCCCCATAGGGCATATCTGGAATGGGTGCGACCAATTACGTATACCTCTGTTACTATTGAATATAACTCAAAAACCTTATGTTCCTCTGCCTCAATTATAAATGTTGTTAACCTTCATTAACTGGGCACCTCGTACCCTTCTTCATCTTGCTTCTTCTGCTTGTTGAAACTTGTATTTATCTTCTTAATCTCTCATTGTCTTTCACCATAAAGATAGATAGACATTCTTTCCCTAAGGCTTCTTATCAGGAAGCTTACACCTTTCAGTACACCCATGATCTGCTAAAGACCTCACATTTACTTATCGTAAGCATCATACAAAAATCCAACTCCTCTCACTCAGCTCTTCCACAACTATCTCTCTTTCCAACCATCTTTCCGGGTGTAGGTATCGTCTTATTACGAATAAAATAGAATTTCAAATTTTGAATTCTTATAAGTGAGCTCTACCACACGATCTAGAGTAAGAAGAAAGAGTGACAATCCTAAATGCCCTGTAGCCTCCTACTTATAAGTGTGGTGCACTACACACCCATAAACAAGACTCCACTAGACACGGATTGCAGACTCCCTAGGACAAAACTGCTCTGATACTACTTTTGTCATGACCCAAACCGATAGGCCACGATGTGCACCCGGTACCTTACTCAATCGAGTACCAACGTAACGTATCTTTCTTATTACATCGTCATATACACGTGACATACGGTCCTAATAGGCCAACATAATCATTTATAAACTCAAAACATAGGCCGACAAGGCCGTACAATCTTTCACGTATACGATATATGTCTACAAGCCTCTAAGAGTACACAAATGTCATAAAGGTCGGGATAGAGTCTCGCCATACCAAATAATACACGTCTAAATCATACTAACCAAACAAGTAACTCCGAAGCAAATGGAGCGCACCAACATCTTCCGCTGAGCTGATAGCCTATTTGGAGGGCTCTCGACCTGTCTATCGGGACTTGCGGGCATGAAACGCAGCATCCCCAGGAAAAAGGGACATCAGTACGAATAATGTACCGAGTATGTAAGGCACATAAATAAGTACATAAGAGACATGAAAGAAATATAGATTACATGACTCAACCTGTAAGTCTGAATAACTTTGTAAATTATAAATTACTTTTAGCATCATGCATATGCGTATGAATGTCATGTCGTGCATAGGTATATGTTTCATAATATCATCAGCCTCTAAAGGCATCTGATCATATCATATCGGCCACTGTGAGCAAAATCATCATCGTATACCAGTTGATCAGGTGGTGTTGCGTATATAACACCATAACCTTTCCTCAAATACCATATATATATATATATATATATATATATATATATACGTGTATATAACGCCATTTGAATCATATTTCATCCACTGTGGGCAACATCATCATCGTATACCAGCTGATCAGGTGGTGATGCGTATATAACGCTATAACCTTTTCCCATATCCCATATACATATCTTTACATATATACGCGTATATAACGCCATCTGGTCATGGGTCAATGCACATGTATGAAATGCATGAAAAATACGTAATAATCTCAATATTGCTTTCGAATAAATTTTTCCAACTGCGTATTATTCTGAGACCCACGAGCAGAAGATAATAATATTTTTCATGGGGAATCAAAAATATAGACACCCCTACTATTTCTATGAATAGAGTAATTTATGGAAACTGTGTTTTCTCGTTTCTTTAGTATCATATGGACCATGCTAAAAGAAAGAAGGGAGGGCCTTAACATACCTGGAGTAGGAAAAACTCCGTATAATATTTCGTTGGAAACCTTCGTAGATTGAAGTTAGAACCCAAAAATCGGATTAAGCTTTTGAATCAGTGGAAGCTGATGAACGAAATCAGCTTCTGCTTTTTTGGCATTGAAGTGCCTGGTCGTTGCAGCTTATGCTTCTTTGAACAAAGTGAACAAAATTTCCAACCTCTTACTTTGTTGAATTGATGAACGTTTATGTTCTTAAATTCCAAATCAAGAATGAATCCTTTTCCAATGTTATTTTATCCTTATCTCTTTGACCCATTTTTAATTGTAACAAGACTTATGTCTTGTCTTGGATGCCAAGGTTGCCACCTAATACATAGGGTGACTAAGAGTCACCTTATGCTGCCACGTCACTTGGGTGTAAATTATTATATTTTTATCCGCTTATTAGTTAATCGGATAATGTCCTCCTATTCGGTAATTAATTAATTACCCGCATAAGTACTTTATATATACTTTATATATTATACTATCGTGATCATATGGTACCTTGCATGGTACTAGTTCATAATTATCGGGTATTATCGCTCGACTCGTATTTTAGTCCAAATTGACCACTTTCAACGAAACTCATTTTCTTTAATCCGTGTACCCTCTTATTATTCATAACACTTATTTATTGCTTGCTATAAATAGCGTAAGTACGTTAATGCCAAGATGATCCCATCCTCGAGTTTACATCGGTTAACCGAAAACGAAATTTAACGTACAATACTTTAGGGTGCAACATCGTCGTAACTTAATACTGTAAAACATGACATCACCGTAATGTAATATTGTTGGGTACAACACTGTCGTAACCTAATACTGCAAAGCATAACATCGACGTAATACTACGGGACGTAACATTATCATACACTAGTTAACTTAACAACATGTCCAGCATGATACCAAGTAAAATTGGAGGACTTCCAATCTCCTATTAATCACATAATCCACACTCAAACATCCAAACAATCCAACAACAATGACAAGTACAACTTTCCATTTTTATGTTGTCCTTTATCTTCTTATTCATAATACCAGTAGCAAGTTCGACATGTAGACAATATATTCATGAAAAAACAACAGCATAAACAATTCATTTTCCAAGGTTTCCAACCATTTAAATTTCATGGAAACAACCTTCCCAAAACAGTCCATTAAGAACAATAACATCTCAGACTATTTCAAGTCTTCTCTTGTAGTATCTTGTTCAAATAATGCAATCAACATACAAAAAACTTAAAGAACAAGTAGTAGAGTATTATGCATACCTACACCAGTAGCAACCACTTGAAATTTCAGCCAAATACATCCCACAACTATCCTCAATGACAACACAACCTTAAAGAGGTGTTGATCTTAACTAGAACTAACTTTTGATGTTGAAATATAGTGTAATCACTTGGATTCCCCTTCAAATCCTTATGGTACCTATTTAGGAGGGTTAGGAGGAGTTTGAAGACAAAGTTCAGTCGAAAATGAGCAAAAATTAGGCGTCCAAATCATTTTTATAGTGAAGTATGTCGACCACCGCCTAAGGGGATCCCATTGAGAGCTGCTTGCGCGGTCTTGCAAAAATCCGAATATCTCTCTACTCTAATATCGTATCGATAAACGATTTAATGATTTAGAAATTAGACTCATAAATCTTCAATTTTGTAGGTAGATAATTCCATAATTTCAAGTACATTGGGATAAAATCGTATCTATATATTTGACCTAATGTTCAGCATATTTATGAATGTAACTTGTGATGACCTTTGCCAACTTTTGTTTTACAAATCGCTTGACTTTAAAAAATAACACACAACTATCATACGACTAAAATAACTCATAAAATAACCTCATAATCATGTTGAGTACCCTAGTCTCATTGCAAAAGTACATGTTATAACATTCCTAACTTGTCGACTTTCGACGAAACTTATTTTCTTCAATTTGTTTAGCTTCTAAACCTTCCAACCCTCTTGGTACTTTTTATTCATGATCTTAACTATTTGTAACCTCCATGGTAACATGATTAACTTACTTTATGTACTTTCAAAGATGATCCCATTTCATAGCTTACATCAATTGGCTTGTGACATACTTTTACGTACAAAAACATAGGTTGTAACAGCGATGCAAAATATGAAGACACGTATGAATAAGTAGAATCAAGATCAAATAATACTGAAGCATCTCTATGATTAACAAAGATAATATGTGTGATAACTGCATCAGATAACTCAACCTCAGGCCTATCTCGAAATGCATAACAATGGGGCTGAACCCCACCAACATGTCTTCCTCCTCTAGGACAACCTGTACCTGGATAACCTCCACTTATAACTATCTGATCCCCAATCCTAGCCGATTGGGTGGGTGGTGTAGCAACCGGTGCAGGAATCATAGCACGAGTACCCTGATGTGGCATACCGCTCGACAACCTGGGGAAAAACCTCCTAACATATCCTGCATCCCCACACTCAAAGCACCTATCCGCTGACATGGTTGATGATTCTTAAGTTTTCCCTAACAACCATAATGACCATTATATTAACTCTAAATCGGAGGTGCACTAACAAGAACATAAGTTGAATGCACTGTAAGATGACTGCCTTGGGTGACAACCATATATACCATGGCTTCCTGAAGTACTATGGGAAACCTGAAGTGCTGACTAAATTGGTCTCATAGATTGGCCTCTACCAAAATGACACTTTCCTCCAGACGATGCACCACCGAAACTACCAAAATGACGATGGCTCTTGTCAAATGTAGCCTCTCTCCCCTGGCTATGAATGCGCTTGAACCTCCTAGCAATCTTAAGTGCCTGAGTAAATAAGTCTCAGTCTCGGTCTCTCTAGCCATTTGAAGTCTAATACCATAATTAAGCCCCTCAATGGACCTCTGCACGTTCTCCCTCTCAGTAGAATCAATAAAGCTTCATGATGAAACAAATCAACAAACCGTGTCTCATACTGGGTAAAGGTCATACCAACCTACTAAAGATGCTCAAAATCACTTCGTAGCTCCTCTCTCTAAATAAGAGGAATGAATTACTCCAAGAAAAGCTGTGAAAACTAAGCCCAAGTAAAAGAAGGTGATATTGCCTACCTGCCCAACTCATAGGTCTGCCACCACCTCTTGGCCGACCCCTGCATCTGAAAAATAGCGAAGTCCACTCTATTATACTCAAATAGTCCCCAAATGTGCAATATCTCAAAAGGGAAACTTCCTGGATGTCTAGCCTAGGTCTGAGTCGAAGTCGGGCTCCATTCCATGCGCCCGCACCAATGCAAACATCCACGCAGATAGCTTCTTCTCAGCTTTTATGGGATACACCCCACATTTAAAGTTCAACACAATTAAAGTATAGTAAATTAGAGTGAAATAAGCGACTAAAATATGTAATTATAGCCTACCATCAACACTCCACACTTAAACCATTGCTCATCCTCGAGCAATCAAACTACACTTTCTATAGACACGACCTTATTAAAAAACTCTTTTAACTCATCACACCAAGAATATTTAAAACTAAGCACAATAGTGTAACCTCCTTGCCTCAAAATTTGACTCAAAAGCACAATGCATTATTCACAACTCGCTCACTTACTCTAACATTGAGGTCAACAACATCAACTTTCCTTCATGAATCAAGTGCCCTCACATAATAATAGAGAGTAGTTCCACACAAAACAAAATTCAAGAATAATTAGGAACTCAAGATAAAAAGAATTCACTTACCCTCAGAAAAAATATTCATATGCCACAAAAGATGCACCATAGGCTTTTTCGTAGTGTACTACTCTACAAATTGAGCTCATTTAGTCATGGATCAAGTAGGACTTTAATTTGTTGTAACATAGGATGCGGGACGGGTAGGATAAATTTAGATATAAGAGCGACTACACATATCTAAGCACTTTAATAAATACAATTAAGCGTTCAAAACCCACACTTACGTCAAACCATAACTCCACCTTCACATCAATATTGTTACACCCCATATTTTCGTACATGAAAGTACGCCATAAATAAATTAATGAGAGTCCGGAAGTGAGGTGTCACGTCCCGCAGTACTACATTATAATGATGTTGCATCCTGTACTGTTGTACGTTGAATTTGTCATAAGGTAACTGACATCAGTCCAAGGAAAAGATTATTTGGAGATTATAAGGATTATGCTATTTCAATCAAGTAATAAGTAAATTTGTAAAGGGGAAAGGGGAAGCAAGTCAAAGAAAATGAGTTTCGTTGAAAATAGACAATTTGGAATAAAATACGGATCGAGCGATAATACCCGATAATTATAAACTAATACTATGCAAGGTACCATATGATCACGGTAGTGTAATATATAAAGTGTATATAAAGTATTTTGAAAATAAATAGAATTTTAAGTAATTTGTGATCATTCTTAAATTATGCGGATAATAGATTAATTACCGGGTAATAAAATATTACCCGGTTAACTAATAAGTGGATAAAATTAATAAAATTATCTCCCCCAGATCAAAACATGGCAATCAACCTTTCCACTTAAGTGACTAAGCATTTGAGATTTCTAGGTGTCACACTTCGGGAAAGAAGTGTGACATAAAGCTTAATTGTAGGGCATGTGTTTGATCGTGTATTAAAATCACATTTTTTATTTTTCTATTTTTGCTTTCAATGATGGTTTCAATTTGGTTCAAGACACGCATAGACTCATAATGACACTCAAACATTGCTGCTTATGCCTCTTGCTATAATTTTTACCATTCAAGTTATGAACTACTGGAAGTATTCCTTAGTGATATGGTAATAGAACTCAAAATAACTCTTGTGAGTGCAGTAGTCCTATTTTCATTATGATATAATTCCTCTCTTCCTATTGTAATATTTTGTTACTACTTCCTAGATTTTAATCCAATCATTATTAATACCTTTTAGAACTGTTATACATTACATGGAGGGATATATTGAAATAAACTTGTAAGGAGAAGATAATGACTAAACGAGTTGTATGGTTTCATGTGATGACCCGGCCGATCGTCTTAAGAATTTACGCTCCGATCCATTATTAACTACTTTCCCCGAGTTTATTTCTGCTATTTTGATTTGCCGGGATGTTCGGTTTTGAGTTTCGGAGAGTTTTGGGACGCTTAGTCCCTAAATGAGAGCTTAAGTATTGGAAAGTTGACCGTAGTTGGAACAATGTGAAGATGGTCTCGGAATGGAAATACGACAGTTTCGTTATCTCTATTAGGTGATTTTGGGCATAGGGGCGTGTTCGGATTGTGTTTTGGAGGTCCGTAGCTAATTTAGGTTTGAAATGCCGAAAGTTAAATTTTTGAAGTTTCCGGTCCGATAGTGAGATTTTGATCCGACGGTTGGAATGGAATTTTGGAGGTTGGAGTAGCTCCGTACTGTTGAATGTGACGTGTGTGCAAAATTTCAGGTCATTCGGTCGTGTTGTGATAGACTTTTTGATCGAAAGTGCATTTTGAAGAAATTTGGAGTTCTTAGGCTTAAATCCTTGGTTAATTCGAGGTTTCGATGTTGTTTTAGGTGTTTTAAGGATTGGTACAAGTTTGAATAAGGAATTAGGTGATGTTTGTGCTTTTGGTTGAGGTCCCGGGAGCCTCGAGGTGATTTCTGATGGTTAACGAGAAATTTAGAATATGTTGCAGCTGCTGTATTTTTTGCCGCTTCTGGTATTTTCGCATCTGCGATTTGGGGACCGCAGATGCGGCGCCGCAGAAGTGGCTTTGGGTCAAGTCCTCAGGAACAGCATATGCGGTGAATGGCTCGCAGAAGCGGAACTACTCCTGCGATAAATGCTTCGCAGATGCGAAAAATTGAGTTTTAAGTGAATGTCGTAGGTGCGACTTTTTGTCCGCAGAAGCGGGACCGCAGATGCGGTCCCAGTGCCACAAATACGGGAATCGCTGGGCGGAACATATAAATAGTTGCCTTTGCAAATTTGAGCCATTCTTTCACCATTTTCATCTGGGTTTGAAGCTTTTGAGAGAGAGTTTTGAGGAAAACAAAAGGGAATCACTTGGAGGTAACATCCTTGACTTCATAACTCGTTTTTATATGATTACAAACTTAATTAGTGATGAAAAATTTGGGAAAAATGGGTAATTAGGGCTTGAAATTAAGAGACCTTTAAATGAGGATTTGAGGGGTCATTTGGACTCCGAATTGACTGTTCTTGTTATGTGCAGACTCGTGAGAGTATGAGGTTTCTAAAAATGTAAATTTCACCAGATTCTGAGATGTGGACCCGAGGGGCATTTTGGTTATTTTACCAAATTTCGCGTATTAGCTTAGAATTTAATTGTAGAATCAGTTACTTGAAGTGTTATTTATACTATGAAATTGAATTGAATAGATTTGGGCCATTTGGGGTCGAGAACTCGTTGCAAGAGCGTGGTTTCAGATTGATTTTTGAGCCGGTTCGAGGTAAGTGACTTGTCTAACCTTGTGTGGGGGACCTTACTCTTAGGATATGATATATTTGATAATTCAAATGCCTTGTACGTGAGGTGACGAGCGCGTACTTGAGCTAATTATTGAAAATTCAGTTTTTCCTTAAGTATTTCAATTGAGTTCCTTTTTCTGTTTTATTCTACTTGTGAATTTAGCCTGTTGCTAGTTTAGAAAAGCATGTTTAGTTGACTTAATTGGCTATTTCCTTAAACTGCCTTAATTGAATTATGTGAAGTATGTAGGCTAGGATTAACTGTTTACTAGATACGGAATTTAGCTTAATTGGGTATTCTTGTGTTGCTGCTATGTGTTTTTACTTTGGGACTACGGGACCGCATCCCAAGAGATCCCTTGTACGTATTTATGATCTGAACTGAGGTGCAGGATACCAAAAGATCACTGGAACGTATATTGAGGATACCAAGAGATCCTAGGGATACCGAGAGATCCCTAGCATATATTGAGGATACCAAGAGATCCTCGGGATACCGAGAGATCCCCAGCATATATTGAGGATACCAAGCGATCCTCGGGATACCAATAGATCCCTAGCATATATTGAGGATACCAAGAGATCCTCAGGATACCAAGAGATCCTCGGGATACTAAGAGATCCCCGGTTATCATCCTTGTTATGAGTGGTACTTCCTCGTAGTTTGCCTTCATCCCTGTTTCCGTTATTGTACTCTTATTATCCTATGTATATTCATACTGTAGATTTTCAATTCTACTGCATATCTTATCCTGTCATATTTATATTTATTTAATCTCAGTAGGGCCCTGACCGTCCTCGTCACTACCCAGTCGAGGTTAGGCTTGGCACTTTGTGAGTACCGTTGTGGTGTACTCATGCCTCTTCTGCGCATGTTTTTCATGTGTAGATCCAGGTACTTCTACTTACCCTCCTTGAGGGAGGCGACTACTTAGAGACTTTGAGGTACATCTGCCGCGTCCGCAGATCGAGGAGTCCCTTTTTATTCCTGCCTTTTAGTATTTAGCCCTTCTGTACTTTCTGTTCTTATTAGACAAATCCGGAGTTAAAGCTATGTAGTATTTCTTTTTCTTATCTTGTGATTTGTGGGTTTCCAGGTCTTGGATTTGGATATTGGTTTTGAGATTTATATATGGTGTATGCCGAGTGGCACATTTAAACACTATTATTGCCTTATTTCTGTTTTTAAATTATTTACTTCCGCAAGTTTTGGTTATCTTCCACAATTTAGGCTTACCTAGTCGTAGAGACTAGGTGTCGTCACGAGGTTCACGGAGGGAGAACCGGGGTCGAGACAAGTTGGTATCAGAGCTCTAGGTTCATAGGAGTCACAGATCACTAGCCGATTTATTAGAGTCTCGCTAATCGGTACGGAGACGTCTGTACTTATCTACAAGAGGCTATGTAACTGTTAGGAAAATTTCCACTTCATTTGATTTCATTGTAGTGCAATATTTTGACATCACAATTCTAAACTTCTGTCTTCTATTCTCACATATGGTGAGGACACGTGCTACTCGAGCAGATCAGGCACTCGCGCCCCCTACTACAGCTGCAGAGGCCGGGGCTAGGGTATAGGCCAAGGACGCGCACGTGGTGTAGCCAGAGCACCTGCGCGAGCTGCCGTCGAGGTACCACCACCGGATCCAGCCGGAGTCCAGGCACCTGACACGCCTACTACTACTACCACTCTAGCTTTTCAGGAGACTTTGGCACAGTTCATGAGCATGTACACCACCTTGGCTCAGGCAGGGTTGCTTCCCCTTGCTGCAGCTACATCTCAAGCTGAGGGAGGAGCACAGACTCCCGCCGCCCGCACCCCTGAGCAGTGAGTGCATGTTGAGCATGTCCCTGAGATTATTCCTGTGCCGCCTGCAATGCCAGTTCAACCCGAGGACAGGGCAGCAACTTCCGAGGATGAGCAGTTGAGGCTTGAGAGGTTCAAGAAGTACAAACCCCCTATATTCAGCGGTCTAGCATCGGAGGATGCTCTAGGATTTATAGATGAGAGTTATCGCATTCTCCGCACTATGGGTATATCAGGATGGAGCGGGGTTTCCTTCACTACCTTCCAGCTTCGAGGAGCCGCCTATGAGTGGTGGCGCACCTATGAGTTAGACAGTCCAGATGAGGCTACTTCACTGACTTGGACTTAGTTTTCAGATTTGTTCCTGAGAGAGTATGTTCCTCAGAGCCTCAGGGATGCATGGCGCATAGAGTTTGAGCATTTTCACCATGGTGATATGATTGTCTCAGAGTATGCTGTCCATTGCACCAGCCTTGGTTTCTACTATTCGCAAGAGAGTTCGCCAGTTTATTGAGGGCCTTATTCCCAGCATCAGGTCTAGCATGGATCGAGAGTTGGAGATGGATATTTCTTATCAGCAGGTGGTGAGCATTACTAGGAGAATTGAGGGTATGCATGCTAGGGAGAGAGAGGAGAGTGAGGCCAAGAGGTATTGAGAGTCTGGCCATTATTCTGGTGCTCGTACCCCAGCTGCAGGTCATCACGGTAAGGGTTATATGGGTCGTCCTATTTATTCAGCTCTTCCAGCAGCCAGTAGTGCTCCAGCTCCTCCTAGGTCTCAGGAGCCTTATTATGCACCTCCGGTTTCTAGCGCGCCTCCTACATGGGGTGCTTTCAAAGGTCAGTCCAGCAGAACTGGTCCTAGCCAGTCACAGCCACCATGTCCTCCTAGAGCTTGTTTTGAGTTTGGTGACACATGCCACGTGGTGAGGTATTGCCCTAGACTTGGGAGGAGTGCACCTCTACAGACTTCTCAACCATAGAGTGCCCCGTAAAGTGCACAGGCTATGATTACAGCTCCAGTCCCACCTGCTCAACCACCTCCCTATAAGGGGGAGGCCAAGCTAGATACTATGCCCTTCCTGCCCATACCAAGGCTGTTGCCTCTGATTCTGTCATCACAGGTATTATATTGGTTTGCCACAGATATGCATCAGTTTTATTCGATCCTATGGCAATGGATGTTCAGGACTTAGCCAGCCAGTTTGTGAGATTGGATCTGTCGGAGCCCAGTCGGGTTCTAGCTTGTGTGGTTTCTCGGTCTTCCCTATTTAATCGTATTAGGGAGTGGCAGTATGATGACCCTCATTTGCTTGTCCTCAAGGACAAGGTTCATCATGATGATGCCAGAGATGTGACTATCGGTGATGATGGGGTATTGAGGATGCAGGGTCGGATTTGTGTACCCAATGTTGATAGGCTTCGAGAGTTGATTCTAGAGGAGGCCCATATTTCGCGATATTCCATTCATTTGGGTGCCGCGAAGATGTATCAAGATATGAGGTAGCACTACTGGTGGAGGCAGATAAAGAAAGATATAGTTAGATTCATTGCTCGGTGTCTCAACTGTCATCAGATAAAGTATGAGCCCTAGAGACCGGGTGGGTTGCTTCAGCAGATGGAGATCCTGGAGTGGAAGTGGGATTGGATCACCATGGACTTTGTAGTTGGGCTCCCACGGATTTTCAGAAAGTTCGATGCTAGTTGGGTGATTGTGGATCGGCTGACCAAGTCCGCTCACTTTATTCCTGTGTGTACTACTAATTCCTCGGAGCGGTTGGCGGAGATCTATATCCGGGAGATTGTTCGTCTGCGTGGTATTCTAGTTTCTATCATTTCAGATAGAGGTACTCAGTTCACATCACGATTCTGGAGGTCCATTCAGCATGAGTTAGGTACTCGGGTAGAGTTGAGTACATCATTTCACTCTCAGACGGACTCACAGTCCGAGTGCACAATTCAGATTCTTGAGGATACGCTTCGTGCGTGTGTGATTGAGTTTGGAGGGTCTTGGGATCAATTCTTGCCATTGGCAGAGTTTACTTATAACAACAGCTATCAGTCCAGCATTCAAATAGCACCGTATGAGGCTTTATATGGGAGACAGTGTAGATCCACGGTGGGCTGGTTTGAACCGGGTGAGGCCAGATTATTGGGCACAGACTTAGTTCAGGATGCTTTGGAGAAGGTTAGGTGATTCAGGATAGACTCCGCATAGCCCAATCCAGACAGAAGAGTTACGCGGACCGGAAGGTTCGTGATGTTTCCTATATGGTTGAAGAGCGGGTTCTGCTTCGGATCGCCTATGAAGGGCATTATGAGATTTGGGAAGAAAGGGAAGTTGAGTCCGAGGTTTATTGGCCCTTTTGAGATATTGAGCCGTGTTGGGGAGGTTGCTTATGAGCTTGTTTTACCTCCCAACTTGGCAGGAGTTCATCCGATATTTCAAGTTTCGATGCTCCGGAGGTATCACGGTGATCTGTCGCACGTGTTGGATTTCAGTTCAGTCCAGTTGGACAAGGATCTATCCTATGTTGAAGAGCCGGTGGCGATATTGGACAGGGAAGTTAGAAAGTGAGGTCAAAGAACATTGCATCAGTAAAGGTTTAGTGGCGGGGTCAGCCAGTCGAGGAGGCGACCTGGGAGACCGAGCAGGATATGTGCAGCTGTTACCCGCATCTTTTCACTACTTCAGGTATGTCTTTATGCTCGTTCGAGGACTAACGAATGTTTAAGTATAGGAGGATATGACGACCCGGCCGGTCGTCTTAAAAATTTACGCCCTGATCCCCTATTAACTACTTTCCCCGAGTTTATTTTGCTATTTTGATTTGCCGGGATGTTCAGTTTTGAGTTTCGGAGAGTTTTGGGACACATAGTCCCTAAATGAGAGCTTAAGTGTTGGAAAATTGACCGTAGTCGGAACAATGTGAATACGGCCTCGGAATGGAAATATGATGGTTCTGTTAGCTCTGTTAGGTGATTTTGGGCTTAGGGGCGTGTTCAGATTGTGTTTTGGAGGTCCATAGTTAATTTAGGCTTGAAATGTCGAAAGTTGAATTTTTGAAGTTTCCGGTCCGATAATGAGATTTTGATCTGAGGGTCAGAATGGAATTCTGGAGGTTGGAGTAGCTCCGTAGTGTTGAATGTGACGTGTGTGCAAAATTTCAGGTCATTCGGGCGTGTTATGATATTCTTTTTGATCGAAAGCTTATTTTGAGGAAATTTAGAGTTCTTAGGCTTAAATCCTTGGTTAATTCGAGGATTTGATGTTGTTTTAGGTGTTTTAAGGATTGGTACAAGTTTGAATAAGGTATTAGGTGATATTTGTGCTTTTGGTTGAGGTCTCGGGGGCCTCGGGGTGATTTCGGATGGTTAACGAGAAATTTAGAACATGTTGCATCTGTTGTATTTTTTTTGTTGCTTCTGGTATTTTCGCATCTACGGTTTGGGGACCACAAATGCGGCACCGCACAAGCGGCTTAGCGGGCCACAGAAGCGGCTTTAGGTCAAGTCCTCAAGAACCGCATATGCGGTGAATGGCTCACAGAAGCGGAACCGCTCCTGTGATAAATGCCCTGCAGATGCAAAAAATGGGTTTTAAGTAAATGTCGCAGGTACGACCTTTTGTCTGCAGAAGTGGGACCGCATCTCCGCAAATGCGGGAATCACTGGGCAGAACATACAAATAGTTACTTTTGCGAATTTGAGCCATTCTTTCACCATTTTCATCCATGTTTGAAGCTGTTGAGAGAGATTTTTGAGGAAAACAAAGGGGAATTGCTTAGAGGTAACATCCTTGACTTCATAACTCATTTTTATGTGATTACAGACCTAATTAGTGATGAAAAATTTGGCAAAAATGGGAAATTAGGGCTTGAGTTTAAAAGACCTTTAAATGAGGATTTGAGGGGATATTTGGACTCCGAATCCAGTGTTCTTGTTATGTGCAAACTCATGAGAGTACGAGGTTTCTGAAAATGTAAATTTCACTCGATTCCGAGACGTGGGCCTGAGGGGCATTTTGGTCATTTTACCTAATTTTGCGTATTAGCTTACAATTTAATTGTACAATCAGTTACTTGAAGTGTTATTTACATTATGAAATTGAATTGAATAGATTTGGGCCATTTGGGGTAGAGTACTCGTGGCAAGAGCGTGGTTTCAGATTGATTTTTGAGCCGGTTCGAGGTAAGTGGCTTGTCTAATGTTGTGTGGGGGACCTTCCCCTTAGTATATGATATATTTGATAATTGAAATGCATTGTACATGAGGTGATGAGCACGTACTTTAGCTAATTGTTGAAAATCCGGTTTTTCCTTAAGTATTTCAATTGAGTTCTTTTTTCCTGTTTTATTCTACTTATGAAATTAGCCTGTTGCTAGTTTAAAAAAGCATGTTTAGTTGACTTAATTGCCTATTTGCTTAAACTGCCTTAATTGCATTACGTGAAGCATGTTAGGCTAGAATTAACTGTTTACTTGGTACGAAATTAAGCTTAATTGGGTATTCTTGTGTTGCAGCTGTGTGTTTTTACTTTGGTACTACGGGAGGACATCCCAAGAGATCCCATGTACGTATTTATGATCTCAACTGAGGTGCGGGATTCCAAGAGATCCCTGGCACGTATATTAAGGATACCAAGAGATCTTTGGGATACCAAGAGATCCCTAGCATATATAGAGGATACCAAGAGATCCTCGGGATACCTAGCATATATTGAGGATACCAAGAGATCCTCGGGATACCGAGAGATCCCTAGAATATATTGAGGATACCAAGAGATCCTTAGGATACCAAGAGATCCCCAGTTATCATCCTTGTTATGAGTGGTACTTCTTTGTCGTTTGCTTTCATCTCTGTTTCCGTTATTGTACTCTTATTATCCTATGTATATTCTTACTGTAGATTTTCAATTGAACTGTTTATCTTATCCTGTCATTTTTATATTTATTTAATCTCCGTTGGGCCCTGACCATCCTCGTCACTACCCAACCGAGGTTAGGCTTGGCACTTACTAAGTTCCACTGTGGCATACTCATGCCTCTTCTGCGCATGTTTTTCATGTGCAGATCCAGGTACTTCTACTCAGGCCTACCATCCTTGAGGGAGGTGACTACTTAGAGACTTCGAGGTACATCTGCCGTGTCCGCAGACCGAGGAGTCCCTTTCTATTCTTGCCTTTTTGTATTTAGCCCTTCTGTACTTTCTGTTCTTATTAGACAAATTCTGGAGTTAGAGCTATATAGTATTTCTTTTTCTTAGCTTGTGATTTGTGGGTTTCCGGGTCTTGGATTTGGATATTGGTTTTTAGATTTATATATGATGTATGCCAAGCGGCACATTTAAACATTGTTATTTCCTTATTTCTATTTTTAAATTGTTTATTTCCGCAATTGGTTATCTTCCACAATTTAGGCTTACCTAGTCGTAGAGACTAGGTGGCGTCAGGATGGTTCACGGAGGGAAAACAAGGGTCGTGACATTTCAAAGTGTTACGCTGAAGCTGTTTGGAATATTTAGTTTTGAAGGAATTTTAATGATTGGGAGATAGATGAGATCGTTAAGTTGTTAGCTGTTTTAGAACCCTTCAAACTGGACAGTTCGAAGAATGACTCACAGTTATGTTAAGGCTATCCCTTCTTTCTTTTGCCATGATCCATACGATACGAACGGAACGTGAAAATGCACAAATTCCATAAATGACTCTATTCATAGAAGTATTGGAGATATCTATGTTCTTGAATTTCCATGTGTCATAATATTTTATCATCTGTTCATGGGTCTCAGAAAAATATGAAAGTTGAAAATAGTTTACTTTATGATATTCTCAAAGGCAAAATGGTCTTATGAAGCTCGGAAAGATTTTATTAACGTACTTTTCATGCATTGTATTCATGTGCATTGACCCATGACTAGATGGCATTATATATGCATATATAAGTAAATATATGTATATGGGATATGGAAAAAGGTTACGGCATTATATATGCACCACCACCTGATCAGCTGGTATATGATGATGATGTTGCCCATAGTGGCTGAAATATGATTCAAACGGCGTTATATACGCATATATATGTATGTATATATATATATATCAGATATGAGAAAGGTTATGGCGTTATATACGCACCACCACCTAATCAGCTGGTATACGATGATGATTTTGCCCACAGTGGCCGATATGATATGATGGGATGCCCTCAGAGGCTGATGATGTTATAAAACATGTACCTATGCACGACATGACATTCATATGCATATGCATGACGCTAAAAGTAATTTATGATTTACCAAAGTTATTCAGACTTACAGGTTGAGTCATGTACTCTATATGTCTTACATGTCTCTTATGTATTTATTTATGTACCTTACATACTCGGTACATTATTCGTACTGACATCCCTTTTTCCTGGGGACACTGCGTTTCATCCTGCAGGTCCCGATAGACAGGTCGAGAGCTCTCCAAGTAGGCTATCAGCTCAGCGGAAGATGTTGGTGCGCTCCATTTGCTTCGGATTTGCTTGTTTGATTAGTATGATTTAGACGTGTATTGTTTGGTATAGCGGGACTCTATCCCGAGCTTTATGACATTTATGTATTCTTAGAGGCTTGTAGACATATGTCGTGTACATAAAAGATTGTACGGCCTTGTCGACCTAAATTTTGAGTTTATAAAGGATCATGTTGGCCTATTAGGCACGTATGACACGTGTATTTGATGATGTAGTATGAAAGATACGTTACATTGGTACTTGGTTGAGTAAGGTAGAGGGTGTCTGTCACGGACCATCGGTTTGGGTCGTGAAAAAAGTGGTATCAGAGTAGTTCTGTCCTAGGGAGTCTACAAGCCGTGTCTAGAAGAGTCTTATTTATGGGTATGTCGTGCACCACACTTATAAGCAGAAGGCTACAGGGCATTTAGGACTGTCACTCTTTCTTCTTACTCTAGATCGTGTGGTAGAGCTCACTTATAAGAATTCAAATTTTGAAATTCTATTTTATTCGTAATAAGATGATACCTACATCCGGAAAGAAGGTTCGAAAGAGATATAGTTGTGGAAGAGCTGAGTGAGAGGAATTGGATTTTTGTATGATGCTTGTGATAAGTAAATGTGAGGTCTTTAGCAAATCATGAGTGTACTGAAAGGTGTAAGATTCCTAATAAGAAGCCTTAGGGCAAGAATGTCTATCAATCTTTATGGTGAAAGACAATGAGAGATCAAGAAGGTAAATACAAGTTTCAACAAGCAGAAGAAACAAGATGAAGAAGGGTACGAGTCGCCCAGTTAATGAAGGTAAACAGCGTTTATAATTGAGGCAGAGGAACATAAAATTTTTGAGTTATATTCAATAGTAACAGAGGTATATTCAAATTTTGAAATTCTATTTTATTCGTAATAAGATGATACCTACATCCGGAAAGAAGGTTCGAAAGAGATATAGTTGTGGAAGAGCTGAGTGAGAGGAATTGGATTTTTGTATGATGCTTGTGATAAGTAAATGTGAGGTCTTTAGCAAATCATGAGTGTACTGAAAGGTGTAAGATTCCTAATAAGAAGCCTTAGGGCAAGAATGTCTATCAATCTTTATGGTGAAAGACATTGAGAGATCAAGAAGGTAAATACAAGTTTCAACAAGCAGAAGAAACAAGATGAAGAAGGGTACGAGTCGCCCAGTTAATGAAGGTAAACAGCGTTTATAATTGAGGCAGAGGAACATAAGATTTTTGAGTTATATTCAATAGTAACAGAGGTATATACAATTGTCTCACCCATTCCAGATATGCCCTATGGGCATTAACAGAACTAGTATAAGAAGATATAATGGTTGAATTATTTGCGTCAGTTGATATTTCCGAATGATAATTGTAAATAAGCTAATAGATCTCTTTATGAGACACCCAGATGGTGCACTCTGAAATAGTGTAGCCAGATTTGAGTACTACAAAAACATGCACTATAAGACTTGAAGGGATAAATATTACCTTAGTATGGCTCGCGTCCCTAGTAAAGCGAGAACGTTAAGCAACTTGAAGAGCCATTGGAAGGAGCAAAGGGAAGCTAAAAGCAAAAGAATGTTTGGTTCAAGTTTTCAGAATAAAGTGATAGGCATAAATGTTAGCGGGAAATAAGAAAAGAGTTAATGAAGCATTATGAATAAGATGTGATACATGGATGACGACGGTAAATCAAAAAATGACAGTATTACAAAATCTATAGTCAAGTGAAGGAAGAAACGAGAAGTGACCGGCCTTAGGACAACAAAAAAGAGAGTATAGGCCATACAATCATGTCCTCATTCGAGAAATAAGTTCGCAACTCTAGCGTGGTTACCAAGAGGAAAAGTTAGACCCCAGAGTAATAGAACCAATATGGATTGGTGAACAAGATAAACAAAGCATGAATTAGGGTCTGAGTGACTGATGATAGTCGCCATCATAAGAATTTCAGATTTTGTTCCGCCAATAATAGAATGGATGACATAAGAAGATTCATGAGAAATTCAGAGAATGGTCATTCAGAAAGACGATTCCCTAAAGCAAGCAAGGGGGGCAAAGCTAAGCTTAAGGGAATCTATGTTCCCGTTACAGTAAGTGTCACCATTGTGAGCAGGGAATTTTGCTATCCTTGGTACATAAGGATTACCTTAAGGCGAGTAAGGGTCATCGATGATGTGAAAGGATGCCAAAGATGAAGATTTAAAATATCTATAAGTAGATCCTCGTGGCTTCAGCTCTTAGTACACCCCTAAAGGAGGGAATATGGAGTGATGTGACATTAAGTCAGAATTAAGTGGTTCTAGTAACGATGGAATGGTAAAGGAAGAATGCGATAAATGAAAAAGGAATGAGATGTCACTTATTCAAATCTTACAGATACTCTATGATTCAAGAATATTTTTCAAGCACGGCGTCAAGGAGAGGAAGTAAAGGTTCATGCCCGAGCTGTTATTAATAAATAAGGAACCAGTGCGAGACATAAGTTAAGACAAAGAAAATAACCCAAGAAAGATTTTGCATGAGAATGGGCCGATGAGTAGTTAGTAGTTGATTCAGGAAGAGCCTAGTCATGACTAGAAAAGAAGTTACAGACAAATCAGCAGATCATGCAAGATAAATGTAGTAAACCCCAACATGGAGAATTTAGCCTCGCAGTAATGTCATTATAATACTTGAGATATATTCAAATAGGAGTCGGGGTAGTTAAAGGTACCATATGAGTGTTACGGAAATAAAAGAGAGTGCCACTAGGAAGACGGTCAAAATATCAGTCCAGAAGCAACCATACAAGCATAAGGGCATGGAAGTAAGCAACTACAGATGATTATAGGCAAGTAAGGACATCAAAAAGTTCTGTAATAAGCTCAAAGCTTTACAAGAGTCAAGGGATCTCCCTAAGTACTACAACGAAAGACTAGCTGAAGAGATAAGAAAGAAGGCTTCAACCTAAGCACAATGACCTAAAGAGGAAATGGTCATGTAACAACAATGTCACAAAAACATTGTAAGCATTCCAAAGGAAAGTGGCACCTACCGTGGCTAATGAACGGAAAGTAAGAGTTAAAAGTAATATTCGAGATCATATGAGTTGTACAAAAATTCTAGCAAGTGTGGCACTAAGATAAGCTAAGTATGAAAGACCAAGAAAAGTAATAGCTTACGTTGAAAGAAAGCTAAGATGGAACAAAAGAGTTATTTGATCAATGATCCAGAGTTAGTACGTTATGGATACACTCAAGATTTTGGAGCATTATCCAGGCAGCATATTTGTTGACAATCGTACAACCATAGAATACTCCGGTATAAGTCAAAAGAAATAATTAAGCCCAGGTCATAGACAAAAGATTGAATTGTTAGAAGATTGTATCATGGATATTCCATAACGCCCATGAAAGGCTAAGGTAATAACTGATACCATGATCCACAGATCGGAAGATAGCTTAAGCCTACGTAAAGGCTGATCAGAAGGAAGAGGAAACTAAAGAATTATATCACCTAAGTAAATCAGGAGTTTGATTATTGGACCTAGAAAAATTATAGAAGTTGTGCTGGAGAACATGGCAGAATCACTCTTAATATTAGATGTTCAAGAGAAATAACACAACAACTATAAACAATAATGGCTCTACAAGAAAGCCAGTTAGAAGAAATACCAGCCTCATAAGAAGTCAGCACAAAGCTCCCACCGGATTGTGTATGTACCAGAGGTTTGAGTAATATAATAGAGCTTCAAGTTATGGACGTGAATTACACCTAGGTGGAAGGGAGGTTATGAAGGAGATAAAAGATATGATAAGAGATTTTAAGTAAGTAAGGTAAAAGTGAACAACGCATAAGCTACTCAAATGCAGAAAGTTGTAAATAGTCCATACTTCGGATAGAAGGTTATAAGCATGGGGATCCAATAACCGGGAATGATAGCGGCATCGTCGGCGACATGTCTTCCACCCTATGGTTTCTATGTACTGAGATATCCAGTTAAGAGAATAGAGAAAAGTTGCAGATGATGTGATGTCTCGCTTGACGTTCCAGAATAACATAAGGAAATCTATGGTGCAAGCAAGTTGAAGGAAAGTTTATAAATGGATATGTAAAGGTCGCAAGCTAAAGTATGGTAGAGTGACAAAGTTTTAAGGTAACATGAGAAAGGATGAGGAAAGTCAAGTGAAAAGGTGACAAGAATGGATAAGTCTTTAGGATTAAGACCATGAAACAAGAAGAGTAGACAGTTTCTCTATGTTATACAAAGCTCATTATAGCCTTAATGAACTCAAAGGAGTCTAATATTAATAGCATTTAGAAGGAATGAAATGCTGACATGGTAATAAAATGAGGGTATAATTGTGACAGGTATAGGATGACGTTTGGGCCTTCGATTGAATAAAGATTTAAAAAAAAAGAAGGAGAAAAGATTTCGCTGGCAGCACGAAATTAGGATACCCCCATAATGTAAATCACATTGGGATGCTATGAAATACGATTATGGAAGTATAATATCGTATCACCCAGGTGATCAGAAAAATCACTTCAAATATTCCATGATGTAAGTAATATAAGCCCTAGTGCAATACATTACGTAAGAAACTTCAAGTCTTCAAATGGTAGATTGTAGAACAACACTGAGGTGAATCAATAATGGATGGGTAAATGTTGCAAAGTACGAGATGAGATTGGGCCACCAGTCTTAAGATGAACAGTAATGAAGAAGCGTTAAAGGATTTAGCTTTATGCATATAAGATAAACAACAAGAGTAACCTGAAGTTCGGTAGCAGACTTCAATAATGATAAATCGAAGTAAGAATTATGGTATAGTATGACCTACTTAGATATAGTAAAGCTAATGATGCTCAGAGGGACAACTTGACATAATTTTGTATATATTCATAAAGTGAAGCCTAAAGATTGGCTAAAAGTTGGAGAAAAGAGAAGAGAAGAGTCGCATAGGCGCACATGCAAAGTTAGAGTCGTAAAAGTTGCATGATAGAAGGTAGAAACAATTACGAGATCAGAAGGATTCCGGCTATAAGTCGTGGTATGAGAAAGAGGCTTAAAGGGGGGAATGCCCTGGCCTTTGGGATTCATTCACAGAACAGTCACCTAGATGGCAAGACGAGTACTAAAGTATTCGCGAGACCTATGGGTTATGAGAATGCTAAGAGCATCAGTCAACATTTGAGGATGAATGTTCCAAAGGAGGAATGATGTTACACCCCATATTTTTGTACATGAAAGTATGCCATAAATAAATTAATGAGAGCCCGGAAGTGAGGTGTCATGTCCCGCAGTACTACATTACGACGATGTTGCACCCTATAGTGTTGTATGTTGAATTTGTCATAAGGTAACTAACATCAGTCCAAGGAAAAGATTATTTGGAGATTATAAGGATTATGCTATTTCAAGAAAAAGTAAATTCGTAAAGGTAAAAGGGGAAGCAAGTCAAAGAAAATGAGTATTGTTGAAAATGGACAATTTGGAATAAAATACGGGGCGAGCGATAATATCTGATAATTATAAACTAGTACCATGCAAGGTACCATATGATCACAGTAGTGTAATATATAAAGTATATATGAAGTATTTCGAAAATAAATAGAATTTTAAGTAATTTGTGATCATTCTTAAATTATGGGGGTAATAGATTAATTACCGGGTAATGAAACATTACCCGGTTAACTAATAAGTGGATAAAATTAATAAGATTATCTCCCCGAAATTAAAACGTGGCAATCATCCTTTCCACAAAAGTGACTAAGCATTAAAGATTTCTAGGTGTCACACTTTGGGAAAGAAGTGTGACACCAAGCTTAATTGTAGGGCATGTGTTTGATCGTGTATTAAAATCACATTTTTTATTTTTCTATTTCTGCTTTCAACGATGGTTTCAATTTTGTTCAAGACACGCATAGACTGATAATGACACTCAAACATTGTTGCTTATGCCTCTTGCTATAATTTTTACCATTCAAGTTATGAACTATTGGAAGTATTCCTTAGTGATATGGTAATAGAACTCAAAATAACTCTTGTGAGTGCAATAGTCCTATTTTCATTATGATATAATTCCTCTCTTTCGATTGTAATATTTATTACTACTTCCTAGATTTTAATCCAATTATTATTAATACCTTTTAGAACTGTTATACATTACATGGAGGGATATATTAAAATAGACTTGTAAGGAGAAGTTAATGACTAAACGAGTTGTGTGGTTTCAAAGTGTTACGCTGAAGCTGGTTGGAATATTCAGTTTTGAAGGAATTTTAATGATTAGGAGATAGATGAGATCATTAAGTTGTTAGTTGTTTTAGAACCCTTCAAACTGGACAGTTCAAAGAATGACTCACAGGTATGTTAAGGCTATCCCTTCTTTCTTTTGGCATGATCCATACGATACGAACGAAACGTGCAAATGCACAAATTACATAAAATACTCTATTCATAGAAGTACAAGAGATATCTATGTTCTTGAATTTTCATGTGTCATAATATTTTATCATTTGTTCATGGGTCTCAGAAAAATATGAAAGTTGAAAAGAGTTTACTTTATGATATTACTCAAAGGCAGAATGGTCTTATGAAGCTCCGAAAGATTTTATTAATGTACTTTGCATGCATTGCATTCATGTGCATTGACCAATGACCAGATGGCGTTATATACGCGTATATACGTAAATATATGTATATGGGATATGGAAAAAGGTTATGGCATTATATACGCACCTCCACCTAATCAGCTGATATATGATGATGATGTTGCCCACAGTAGCTGAAATATGATTCAAACGGCGTTATATATGCATTTATATGTATGTATATGGGATATGGGAAAGGTTATGACGTTATATACGCACCACCACCTGATCAGCTGGTATACGATGATGATTTTGCTCACAGTGGCTGATATGATATGATGGGATGCCCTCAAAGGCTGATGATGTTATGAAACATGTACCTATGCATGACATGACATTCATACGCATATACATGACGCTAAAATTAATTTATGATTTACAAAGTTATTCAGACTTATAGGTTGAGTCATGTACTCTATATGTCTTCCATATCTCTTGCGTATTTATTTATGTGCCATACATACTCGGTACATTATTTGTACTGACATCCCTTTTGCCTGGGGACGCTGTGTTTCATGCCCGCAGGTGCATATAAACAGGTCGCGAGCCCTCCAAGTAGGCTATCAGCTTAGCGGAAGATGTTGGTGTGCTCCATTTTCTTCGGAGTTGCTCGTTTAATTAGTATGATTTAGACGTGTATTATTTGGTATGGCGGGACTCTGTTCCTACCTTTATGACATTTATGTATTCTTTGAGGCTTGTAGATATATGTTGTGTACATAAAAGATTGTACGGCCTTGTCGGCCTATATTTTGAGTTTATAAAGGATCATGTTAGCCTATTAGGCTCGTATGTCACGTGTATATGATGATGTAGTATGAAAGATACGTTACATTGGTACTCGGTTGAATAAGGTACCAGGTGCCTGTCGCGGCCCATCGGTTTGGGTCGTGACAAATATACATCAACTCGCTTCTTCTTTAAGCATAATTACATCAAAAGATACCACAATAAAGAATTTTTTACCACAATAAAACTATATATTTTTTCTCTTTTCTTATTCAACTCAAGTGGCTCTTACTTTTTCAAAACATTGCACCTTTCTCCTTATTTCAATAGTTCCACTCAAAACCCAAACCAAACACCCCACACTTTATCTTTTACAAAGTTTATAACAATTTTGAGTGCTCACGAGAGGTACAAGGTTCAACTAGATGGTCAATTCAAATAAATGGGTAAGGCTAGTAATGTGGTTGACAAATAAATAGGATTACATGCTCAAAGGGGTTAACTAAGATACATAACAATTAGGTGGGTAAAACATATATATCTGGCTCAACAAAGAATTGCCTATATCACTTCCAAGACTGAATAAAACTACTATTTCGCTTTGCAAACACACGGGGCAAGTTCTAGACATCAAATGCAATGAATACAATAACACAGAAATATCACAACACATTGAACATAACTCAGTCATAATTAGACTCAACAAGACACTCTAGTCAAAGCAGTTAAGCAAAGCTAAGATCATACAATTTAAGGTACTTAAACAAGAGTCAAAAACTGAGCCTAAACATCACAACTAAGGCACTCACTATTCTCAAGACATAATAAAGTCAAGGGACATTGCTTTAATTCAAAACATAGCACAAGGTTACACACCTAACAACAATAAAAACTAACTACACACGGTTCAAACAAAACCTTGGAAAAGAACCGCGACACAAAGAAAAACATAGGAGGAATTATTACACTACCTAACAAAAGAAAATCTTTTTGTCTTTTTCCTTCGACTTTAATCCCTCATGAAACTGGTCGATGATATCCCAAAATTTGACGAGCGCAAAACACACCCTTAAATATGCTCACTAGTTGAATATAGTATAATCAAATATTGTATCCACAGGGAATGGATTTAAACAGTATTCTCATAGTTTCTAGCTTGATTTCTATCCAAGAGGATCAACAATTGAGATTTATATGATTTCTAACTAAAATTAACTAAGAATTTAAGATATTGGCTAATGACAATTGAAACAAGGAATAAGCAAGGAAGGTTATCAATGGGAAAAAATAAGGTTTTGATAGGATAGGTGTGAGATAATTGTTTGGGATCTAACTCTAGATCATTCACTTCTAATGTTCAAGTGAGTCTCTCAAATTTACTCAATTATTAGTTCAAAAGTTAAGTAGAAACTCCTCTCTTGACTAAATCTCAACCTCACAAGACGAACCAATTTAAGGACAGTGAAGATATGCAAGAATACATAGTGGATTGGTCTTTAGGAGAACCTCTCTCGATTATCCTCCTAACTAGGTTTAATCAATGATTCAACTAGCCTCTTTTGATTACTAAGAAGAATTAATGAACTCAACCAACAATATAACGCAAAGATAACACAAGTTATGCCTCTCTCAGTTACATGAACAAGTGAATATAGATGCAATAATTAAACCATCCAAAAACGCTTCGGCACATAAAACTAGAGTTATAATCCACAAACGAATATCAATACACCAAATCCATCAAACCCTAAAGGGAACTACTCCATAGACATGGAGTAATTCGTCATAAATATGATAAAAATATAGGAAAACATAAATTCAATTTAAACTCGGGTCTTGAGTAAGGAAAGAATGATGAAATCCGTGTACTTTTGCTCCTCCAACTTCTCATTAGCTTCCTTAGGTCTAAAATATGTCAAAAGTCTAGAAAATAACGTTTTTCCAGGTATATATACCAAGTAAGGTCGGTCCCAGATGAAAACACCTTTCCTATACGAAATAGGATAATTACTCTGTGAAAATTATAAAGGCTTGCCACATAGGGTGACTCACCAGGCGGGGCAGCAGTGGGAAACATTAGAGGGCTCAACAATTCACAGGCAGTAGAATTTGTACTACTGTGCGTCGCACCGTGCATTGCATCAGTGCAAATTTCTCAGAGTATAGGTTTTTCTTGACTTTTTGATATCCAGATGTGGTTCTCCACCCCCGAACACGATCTCTACTTAATCTCTTGGGCTTTTAATCAGACTTCAAAGCTCCAAATAGCTCGAATTAGCTCAGTAACATCTACATCACTCGAGATCACTCCTACAAGGCATTAAACACACAAGTTTGCACTAGCGATTAAAGCTCAAACACAATTAAAGTGCAGTAAATTAGAGTGAAATAAGCGACTACACATGTAATTATACCCTACCATCAGCAGGAGTCTTATGGTTCGCAAGGCAAATGGTCGACTGACCTTCGCATTCATGAAAGCTTCCCCCCACAAGCCTTCACATTAGCAGCACCCACATCACGTTCACAATATACAAACCCCCAGTCCCCAAAATTTCTTTCGTAAATGCAACATCTTCCACACATTCGCGAAGTGCTACAACACAACAGTAGGCCAACTACAGCGATTTATGTAAAAATGGCTGAAATCCACCCGGAAACTTACCAGAGACCCCCGACTCCCCATCCAATTATCCTAACTAGTCTATGTAGTCAATACGAACTTGCTCGAGGGATCAAAATGATAGAAAAAAATAAAGAATTAACCATCAAACCAAAATTTCAAAATTCTTAAGTTCAAATTTTCCAACTTTCTACAACATGCGTCGAAACTGACTCGGGTGTACGGGACCTAAATCAAACATACGTACAAGTCCAAAATCATCATACAAACCTATCAAAATTGTAAAAATATTGATTCGGAGTTGTTTACTAAGAATATTGACCATGGTTAACTCCAACAAAGTTAAAGCTCTAGAATTAGAATTTTTCTTCCACAATGCGTTTAAACATTTTAAAAATTAAATCGGACCATGCACACAAGTCATAATCATAAAATGAAGCTATTCAAGGCTTCAAATTATGAAACAGAAAGTTACAACTCAAAATGACATATCAGGTTACATCGTTCCAACTAATGTTATCAAGTGCCCTGTAGCTAATGATAGGCCACTATAGTTACTGGCTTCACCCTCTCACCTTCACAGGCATGTATCCGAAAGTAGAGTAAAATTTATTTTTGGAGGAAAATGAAGAAATTTTTATTTCTTTAGGTTGTCTGGATACTCAGGCTACTGAGTTGATTGGGTATCAGTTGACTAATGTGGCAGGCGTCTAATGGAGAACTAACAAGAAAAAAAGAGGCCCAAATCTACCACTGATCTCATGGACACAATTGTAATAAGTCTTTATGGAAAAGTTCTTGCCTTGCAGCCGACTGGATGAACTCAGGTGAGAATTTTAAAACCTCCGACAAGGTACAATGACGGTTACTGAGTATGAAATGGAGTTTAATGGGTTAGCAGAGCATGAACTCATCTTGGTCCTTGCAGAAACGAAAATAGTCAAAAGATTTGTGGATAGTCTTAATCCGTACACCACTAGGGATATGGCTTCATACGTGGATGATAAGAATTTCTACAAGTAGTGGCCATAGCCAAATGCAAAGAGGGTTTTGACAAACTTATCAAACAATCTCGGGAGGCTAATAAAAATGTAAGGACTGCATTTGGGTATAGGGACAAACAAGTAGAGGAAAGAATAAAAAATCACGCAACCCAGAGTTAATCAATAACTCAATCATCTCCCTACCCAACTCTACTCAATTTGTATCAACATGCATGAAATCAGACATATCAGGTGTACAATGCACCAGCTCATAGCCATATAGTTCAGTCGGTTCCTCTTTTCCCTACTCGCCAGAAAATACATTATGGTCAATGTTGTTTGGGTCAAAGAGGTTGCCACCATTGTAATGATATAGTAATGACACAGCCGGTAATTTTGAGTATTTTAACCTTGTTTCCCCTATTTGATACTTTACTTATGTGTATTTCTGATTAGGGTAGCTGTCGGGGTAATTGACTTAGTTTTGGGGAAGTTTTGGATTTGGTCGGGACACTTAGTCCCAAGGTTGAAGGCTTAAGTTGTAAGAGTTTATCGGAGTTTCACTTTTGTGTAGATTACTCTGGAATGGAATTTTGATGGTTCCAATAGCTTTGTATGGTGATTTTGGACTTAGGCCACATGTATGGATTCAGAATTTGGAGGTTCTTATATTGATTGTAACGACCCGATTGGTTGTTTTGAGAAATTAAGCTTTGTTCGGTGTCTTAAGGTCTAGAACAGCTTCATAATATGAGTATCGACTTGCGTGCATGGTTGAATTCAGTTAATGGATGATTCAGAGTCAAATTGAAAGAAGGAATCTAGTTTTGGAAGTTTAAACGGTGAGAATTTGACTAGAATTGAACTTTTGAGTAAACGGCCATGGAATGGGTTTTGGATGATCTCAATAGCTTTGTATGGTAATTTTAAACTTAGGTGTGCATCCGGATTCGGATTTGGAGCTCCGTAGGGTAATTTGAGGCGTTTTGGCGAAAGTTGGAAAGTGGAGAAGTTTGATCCATAGTTGATTTTTGTGATATTGGGGTCGGAATGCTATTCCAAGAGTTGGAGCAGCTCCATTATGTCATTTTGGACTTGTCTGCAAAATTTGGCATCATTCCGGGTTGATTTGATAGGTTTTGGCACAAGTTTTTGATGTTGGAAGTCCATAGTTCGATTCATGTTGTGATTTGCCGTTTCCGCGTTGTTTGATATGATTTGAGACCTTGAGCGAGCCCGTGTTAGATTATATGACTTGTTTGTGTGTTTAGATAGGGTCCCGGGGGATTGGGTGTGTTTCGGGTGTGTTTGATCATTTTAGACTACTTTGGATGATGATTATCTGATATTTGGTGTTGTTCTTTGCGTTCGCGAGGAGCCTCTCGTGTTCGCGAAGAAGAATTTGGCTTCTTGAAGTTTGTTCTTTGCGTTCATGGCCCTTTTCTCGCGTTCGCGAAGAAGGAAATCTCGGTTGCACAAGTATGACTTTGGAGGCTCGTATCTCACAATCTATAAGGAATTTGGAGATGATCCAAAAATAAAAGTTGTAGCCTTTGTGTCTAGTTTTCAGAAATGTAAATGAATTGGCATTTAGATTTCTGTACAAAAAGTTATGGTAGTTACACTACAGGCTGTTCGGGGAGAGTTCAAAATTCTCTGTTGCACAGGATTGACTTTGGAAGCTTATATCTCGCAATATATAATAACTCAGGAAATGAACAACATATGAAATTATAACCCTTGGTGTCTAGTTTTCAGAACATCCATTTGTCATTTGGAGTTGTGTGCAAAACGTTATGACCATTATACTAAAGGCTGTCTGGAATGAGTTTGAAAATCGCTGACGAGGAATTTACTCATGCGAACGCGAGAGAAGGGCCGCTATTGATACCCAATTTTTCCTCAAACTATTTTTAAATTTGCATATATACCTTCAAAATCACTTTTTATAATAATTGGTATTTTTCCATAATTTTTCATATTATTAATTTATTTCTTTTCTAATTTATTCAGCGCTTTATATCCAATAATTATTCATAAATTATATTACAAGTAATTTCAAAGTATTTCTTAGCTCAATATATCATTTTTAATCCTATTATGATTTAATTATTTACAAATTAGCCAATTTGGCATTGTTTGGCTATAATTACAATAATTTTGCAATTATAACCTAATTGTATACTTTATGCTATTTTAATTCAATAATCAGTTATTTTATATTTTAAATATTAGTTAATTACCTTAATTCCACCTATTTAGTTTTAATTTCATTTATCTAATTATTAGCTATTTTTATTAATTATTTATCTAATTTTAATTGGGTATTTAACAAATAGCCAATTCCATTTTCAATTCTAGCCTAATTAAACCAGCCCCAAGCCCAATTAAATAACCCATCAGACCCCAAGCCCAATACCCTATCCTACCTAGCCCAATCCTCATTCCATCTAAGTCGTTGATTATATGAATCAACGGTCCAGATCAGCCCATTCCATAGTTAAACCCTAATGACTACCCCCCATCTCTCATCCTCCCCTCATTCTCTCTCAATTGGTCTCTCTATCTCCCTCTCTCTATCTCTGGTTCTCTCTAGAACTTTCTCTTCTCCCCTCCTCTCTGATGGACCCTGTCTACCTTCTCCAGCCACCTCCCTCGCCATAAACCATGGCCTCTCATCATCTCCTGGCCTCTACTTCACCCCACACCGGTTTGACACTACCCTAAGGTCCTCAGGTGAACTTGGAGTAGTTCAACTCCTACCCATGGTTTCTCATGCCATTTTTCGGCCATCCATGGCCGTTCGAGTAAGATCTATGACCTTTCTAGCTAAAACCGGTAACATTTTAAGGTTTTCTCATCTTCTCTGGATTCTCTGAAACCCTAACTCTTAAGATTTTCCGATTTCTTTTAGATCTGTCGTAGATCTGTTTATATTATGAGCTTTTGTTGTTTTCCTGAAAGATTTTTCCGATTTTTCTAAAGTAACTCTTCATCTTCGAACTAGGGTTCTTAAACACCTTTTCGAAAACGCTTCTTTCTTCTGATTTTTGTATTAATCTGCGAATCTCTATGTTTAAAACATTTGTTTAAGCTTTCTCCTCTATTCGAGTTATTCTGTTGAAAACCCTAATTTCGTC
Organism: Nicotiana tabacum; assembly: GCF_000715075.1. Taxonomy (NCBI): domain Eukaryota; kingdom Viridiplantae; phylum Streptophyta; class Magnoliopsida; order Solanales; family Solanaceae; genus Nicotiana; species Nicotiana tabacum. The sequence goes on along the minus strand of NC_134082.1, from coordinate 28,921,638 downwards.
TCTTAAACTTCTTAGATCTGAGAAGGATCGAACTTATTTTTTACTTGTTTTCATGAAAAATCTCCTGATTTTCGAGTGGCTTGTCATCTTCCTAGACGAGGGTTTCTGAAAATCCTTTTCTTCAAAACGTTTTCTGGTTTTAAGTGCTTAATCCCCTGTGTCTATGTGTTTTGACTGATTTTGTTGAGTTCTTCCTTGACCCTAACTAGCCTATGCTAAAACCCCCAATTTTTTACACTTTGTTTGGATTCTGCACTTGTCCGCGTTATTTGATACAAGCCTATATTCTGTGCTTTGATTTACATGATTACTTCTTTGTTTAATTAGAATTTCTTGTGATTTTACCTTAGTATGCCTCTATTAGAGTTTTGGATTCGATTCTTTCTGTTTATACTTGACTTATTTGCTTATTCATGGAAACCTATGCTATTTTCCTTAAATCAGTATTGTTTTGAGTCCTTGATTTACTGATTTGCTATGGTAATACCTATATGCTGATTCTCGATTATTTCCATATTTTGCAACCTTATTTAGTTTTCTTACCTTATTTGACTAACCGTGTTATTTATTGATTCTTCACTAATTGTTTCCTTAATTAAACCCTTGTGTATTTACCCCTAATTATCTATTCTGTACCTAAGTCTTACTTGATTTTCTTTCCTCAAATATGTCCTTGCTCTTTACCGTTGGTTAATTACCCCTTAATTAAGGGAAGACTTGTTGATTTGGTGCCTGACTCATTATGTGGCTTCCTTAATTGTTGAAGACTGATTTCCTTTACCTTATTTTACTCTGCTCTCAACTACTATATATACTCTCCTCTATTCTCACTTCTAGCATACACAGACGAACAATTCCACTATTCTGAACTCTCTCTTACACACATACATACTTTCTTGCTTCTCTTGTTGTTTACTTGATACTCAGTCGGCTGCAAGCCCAAACTAAATGATTACATTGCTCTACTGCTCTATTGTTCTACTGCTCTACTTCCCTTCATTGTATTGCTCTTCATTCCTCACTCTGCACCTATTCTCTCATTTTTACTGGTATGTTTTCAGTTTAACTTACAACATCTAAAATAATATGTCTCTATTTGTATTGCACTTCTTATTGTTTCTCTTATGCTTCTACTTGTGGTTCTGTTGTCTCCCTCATAATTAGCATGCCTATTTTGCCATTTGATTACCCCTTCCCTGTAATTCAGCATGTCTACTACTTTCTTACAATTCTGCCCTACCCCCTAACCCCAATACATTATAAGCATGTGTTCGTGACACCTAGTTACTATGTGATCCTGAATCTTTTCCCCTAAACCCAATGTGTAACTCTGTTTAGCGCCCTTTAATCTAATACTGTTAAGCTCCTGGCATGAACACTTTGTGATAGACTATTGTTGTGACTATTTAAGTTCTGTAGTACTTCTCTGGTGTTACCCTGTGTGCAAATATGCTTTCACATATGAACTATTTGTCATAATTCCTCCTTTCCCTGTTTATGTTTGAACTATGTATGTTGATTTGGTTTAGAGTTGTTGATTGTCCTGCTTCTTTTCTTTTTCAAACTGGTTTTCACTAAGGCAAACTCTTCTATTGCTTTCCTAAAACTTATTTCAAACTAATCATTGTCAAAATTGTTTCCAACTCAACTATTTTAAACCTATGACAAGCACTCTCACTCTACTCTTAGACCACTAAGTTCCGCCCCTTTTGTGTGAGTCTTGCCTTAGGACCCCTTGAGCTCCCTCTGAACTTGGACACACCAAAGCTGGCCTTTCCACATTGCACTTACTCTGTCTTGGCTATGAATCTGGGTGTGAGCATTGCCCGGGATCCCTTGAGGTCCTTAGGGAACTCTGACACACCCAGATATGAGGAAAACCTATGAAAAAATCTTGGCATTTGAGGTGAATTATTACATAACTCAAAGAGGAAGTCCTAATCAGGTGTTGGAAATCTGGACCTATTTTTAGGCTCTCTATAGTGTAACTTTATTTTTTCTTATGTAATTCATTTCAGTATTGGTCTGTAATAATCTGTTGTAAACAAGTATTGGGTCTGGCTAGTGAAAAGGGGAGGGTAGTTATATATGCTATCAACATCAATCGGTAGAAACCATGTCTTAGGTTTACATTTCCTATATGTGCATTAGAATCCATGTGTAAGATCAACCCATTCAAAGTATGACATGCATTAGATACCATGTTTTTTTAGGTTTACCGTTTCAGCATCTCATTTGGCATCACTTTACCACTTAGAAATTATGTTTTAGGCTAAGTAACTGCATTAACATAAATTTGCTCCTACACGTTTTGAAATCATGTTGTAACCCTTTGGGACTTTAGAAATCATACTTTAGGGAATTTTGCAATCACTCTGCATTTTTCATATGTGAATATTAGATACCCTGTTGTAGGACCTCATTCACACTCGCTCAGTTACACCTAGTTAAACTACTGATGCATGAAAAAGGCCATAAAGCAGTCTTATGTTCGATTATCCTGTTTAAGCGAAACTGGTCACAATCCCTGCATGTCTTTGCAACATTTAGAACAGCATACTTTAGGTAAAATAACTTCCAAACTATTTCAGTAATTCTGATAACTGCTGCATATTATTTTATGCCTAGGCAAGCCTTAGGTAATAAACTTAAAATAAAATTAGAACCATCTTTGTGATTATTGTTTGACTGTCAGCATGTTAAAATCAATAGGCAAGCATGATTAGTACTTCCTTTGTGAGTTATGTTATAAATATGACTTTGTTGTTATCATTAAGATATCATGCTTAGGATCTGAATTCAGACCTTAATTGTGTATGAGTCATGTTGTTTATGTGTACTGTGTGTGGAGGTATATCTGAGCCTTTCATTTGTCTTTCATACTCCCCTTAATTGAAGTCCTACTTGTTTATTATATGTCGCCTTAGTATATTGCCTTTAAACTTGAGGGTCTGCCTAGAACCCCCTTTTTATAGGATAGGAGTCCTAAATTCCTCCGGGACTGACAAGAAGGGATGGGTAACAGTATGCAATTGGGGTCGAGACCAACCCTCACTTTAATTACCTTCACGGGGCAGGAAAGAGTAGATATGGATATGGTGACTGGTGTGTTAATATCACGTGTAGCTCCTCTTAGAGGAGTGTCATACCGGGTATTGCATTGATGTGATCCATATTATAAACAAACCTAGGACACCCCCCTTTTACATTCCCAAATATGATTAGATTGTAATTCTTTTCAAAAACTTGCTTTTCATTAACTGCTTTCCAAACATCTGTGTAAACTTAAATCCCCTACTATTTGAGTAATACTTGTCTATTTGCTACTTGTACAAATTCACAAAAAAACTATTTGGCCGGGAACCACACTAGTGGATCTTGAGGCGTGCTAAATACCTTCCTCTTGGGATAATTTCAAGCCCTTACCCTATCTCTGATTACCAAACGTAATTATAAATGAACCCTATAGGTGCCCTAACACACCTTAAAATCGTTAGGTGGCGACTCTTCAAAATGCAAACCCCCTTTCCCAAAAGGAAATAGTTGTCCCAATCAAAAATGTCATAGACCCAATTTCGCGAGAAAAAGGGGGCGCGACAGCATGGCGACTCTGTTGGGGATATTCAGGCTTTTACAATTTCATACCGTTTTTGTGAATTTGTACCCTCCCTATGTGCAATTATTTGTTTAGTTCCTTTAAGCTTTTAATTTATTCTTCAAAAGCAAAACTGACATCTTTCTTATTTCCTTCCTTTATAACTGTTTTAAATATAAAACTGATGTATTTATCGCTTTATTAACGTGCAAATACATGTCAACATGCTTTTAATTATTGCTTAATCATGCTCAACATCATACTCCACTTGTGCCAAACAAATACTATAGCAACGCTTGATGAGTGGTTGCTCCCTTCCTATATCATTACCCCCTAAATTCGAAAAGGCTTATTTGCGGTAAAACTAGTCAATCAACGGTGCAGTCGACAGTTCCGTGCCTTCCCCCTTGAGTTGTCTCCTCAAGGGTACCAGTCTAAAACCCATAGAAACCTTACTCTGTTTAAATTACAAATGAATCATGGTCAAACCTAGTTGGATCAGTTATTTCCACATAATGATCCTTTAAGATAAGACTTATCCAAAGTCCATCAGGTTTTCCATAATCCCAACGGACGCAACCACGTTTTGTGCATTAATTTGGAAAACTAAATGTCGATGTGCTGATCATAAATGTATAAATAGTCGAGTCCGGTAGGGGTATGGTCTAACCCTTTTGTTTTGCAGAAAATGAGGTATGAGGTCCACAGTTTCGGTATGGTTAGCACGCCCCCACTCTTGCTAGACTGGTGGAGGAGTCTTCCATCGAATGACCAAATCAATGAGTGGAAAGAGAGGGTCGCCAAAGCTAGCGAAAAGTTGGAAAATCTGGAATACAGTCTGCTGGAATTGGAAGGAAAAGTAAGGAAAAGAGTCACCGATTGCCAGAACACTGAGGGAAATGAAGCAGAACACCTGGCAAAGGCATTTCTACTAGTGAACCTACGTGAACTGGAGGATTTGATCAACGTGAGCATTCAACCTGAGGAAGGTCCTTCTGAGGCCAAATAGATTAGGTTTACGCGCTTTCCAAATGTAATAAGGCCAAGTGCCAGTAGTGACTTATTATTGTCTTAATCGTTTTGGGATCCGTCTATTTTTTATTATGAAATGAAGCATTTATTGGCATTTGAAGTTCTCCAAATCAATTTGTCACTAGGCCTACCTCGGGCACGAAGAGATTCCCAAATTAGGACACGTTTTACATTCTCGCACTATGTGTTTAAATATTGCAATACTTCTTATAATCCTCACTGACTTGATTACCCTTTGTTTTATTTTTGTTTTTAGTATTCCCCTTCCCATGGGTTAGTTCATGCACTCTGGCATCATCATCTTATTTCACAAGATCCAAGGGCCCTCCACCCACTCCTTCTCTTAGTCCCTCTAAAGGAAAGAACAAAGGTAAGAATAAAATGGAAGATTTAAACAACATCAGGAAGGAGAAAACAGTTGAACGGGTAAAGGACACTAATGGCCAGGGTATTAAGGTTCCTAACAAGAATGTGTCACAGCTTGAACAGAAACTGTTGAAATTCCAGGAAGAGCTCGATTAGGTTCGAAATCTGGCAAACCTGTCATTTTCCCTCAACACCCCAGATATCAACTTCCCCAAAGCTCAAAACCCTACATCTCCTCAAAATATCCCAAAACAGCATAATCATCCCGCGCCTCATCATCACGCTGCTCCACCAAAGAACCAATGTAACACCTGTCATACCCCAAACAATACTCCACTACTCATCCTAGAACCTCAGAACTCCACAAACGACCATTTCCACACCCATACACCAGGCCAACATATCACTCCTATCTACATAGAGATCATGCCACACTCCACCCAACCTATCTCATGCACACCTAAGTCTGATGAAAAGGATCTACTTATCAGGAACTTGGCCGAGGAACTTAAGAAACTGACTAGCCAAATTTAGGGCGTTGAGGGAAGCAAAGTAATCGAGGGGCTGAACTATGAGGACCTTTGCATACAGCCTGATGTCAAACTGTCTAAGGGGTACAAACCTCCCAAGTTCGAAATGTTTGATGGTACGGGTGATCCAAGGGTCCATCTGAGAACATATTGCAACAAACTGGTTGGCGTAGGGAAGGATGAAAGGATCCACATGAAGCTGTTCATGAGGAGTTTGAAAGGAGATGCATTACCTTGGTACATCAGCCAAGATCCCAAGAAGTGGTCAAGCTGGGTAGGCATGGCATCTGACTTTATGGATAGATTAAGGTTTAATACAGAGAACGCACCAGACGTGTTCTATAACTAGAATTTCAAGAAGAAGCCCACGGAGACGTTTCGCAAGTATGCTACTTGCTGAAAGTCCGAAGCTTCTAAGGTCAGACCCTCCTTTGAAGAAGAGCAAATGAACAAGTTCTTTGTCGGGGCTCAGGATCCGCAGTACTATGAACAGCTGATGATCATTGAGAACCACAAGTTCTCCGACATTATCAAATTAGGTGAAAGAATTGAAGAAGGTATTAAAAGTGGTATGGTTAAAAATTTCAAAGCCTTGCAAGCTATGAATAAGGCTTTACAGTCCGGTGGTGTGTCCAAGAAAAGGGACGTAGGGGCCGTGATGGTTTCACAAAGGAACAAGTGTCCCCTTAAATACCAAGCTTACCCAACACCTTTAATCACATACCAGCCAACCCCAAATTACCAAGCACCCTCATACCAAGCTCCGCCACCAACTTATCAGTCATCCCAACCTCCTACATATCAACCTACTTCACCTAGATACTCTCAACCTGCTCATGTCTAGCAAACTTATAATGCTCAACCATCCCATTATCAATCACCCCCTGCACGCCAAAATTTCCCTAGACCCCGACCTAATTTTGATCGCAGACCTCCAAAATAATATACAGCCATCGCTGAACCCATCGACCATCTGTATGAGAGGCTCAAAGCTGCTGGTTATGTCACTCCCATCCCTACTAAAACCCCTGAGAATCCTTCTCAGTGGGTTAATCCAAACAAGTCCTGTGAATACCACTCCGGCATGAAAGAGCACACCATCGATAAATGTCGCTCCTTGAAAGACAAGATACGGTTTTTGATTGATAACAAGATTATTGTGGCAAAGGAACCTTCTCCAAACATCCGTAACAACCCTCTGCCAGACCATAAGGGTGGATTTGTCCACATGATTGAAGTAGAAGATGACTGGGATCCTAAGGGATCAATCGGGTTAATCGCAGAAGGTGATGGCCCGAAGAAACCAACAATTACTCTCAATCCAATCATAGTCTAGATCCAACCATTTGAGAACGCTGAGGTGAATATGTCTATACCTCTTGAGTTTGAAGTAGTGCCATCCGCAAAGACACTGATACCACTTGAGGTTGAATTTGCATCTCCGGCAAATGCACCTGCTCCATTTGAGGTAGCAGTCTTGCCACCCAAGGCACCTGTTCCATTCGAAGTAAGGATAGCCGCGCCGGTCCCAGTGGCGATGTCTACCATGCCACCATTCTATACAAATGTTGTACCCTAGGACTGTACAGCCAAGGCGAGAAGGAAAGGCAAGGTCAAGATTGAAGAAAATGTCGCAGCATAGGGTATGACAAGAACTGGTAGTTCTATACCCCTGAACATCTAGTTGAATCAAGAAAGCAAGCCTCCAATCGGCCGCCCCTCATTGAGATGGGTTCGGATGACCTTTGGAGGAAAATACAGGCCAAGGAATATTCAGTCATCGACCAGTTAAACAAGACGCCAGCACAAATCTCCATTCTCTCTTTGCTGCAAAATTCTGAGACGCACAAGAATGCTTTGTTAAAGGTGCTAAATGAAGCGTACGTACCAAGTAACATCACTAGCAGGGAAGTGTCTAATATGGTAGGACAAGTGCTGGAAATCCATAAGATTACCTTTTATGAGGACAAGCTTCCACCTGAAGGGTTGGGCCACAACAAAGCACTACACATCACCATGCAATGCGAAGATTATTTCATCACCAGAATCCTGATCGATGGAGGTTCCAATATTAACATTTGTCCGCTGGTAACACTCAAGAAGTTGGGTAAATGGCTGCATGAGATAAAGGATGAAGCAATCAATGTGAAAGCCTTCGATGGTTCTCAGAGGTCCACCATTGGTGAGATTAGTCTATGCCTGCAGATGGGACCAACCTTGTTCGAGGTCGATTTCCAGGTAATAGATGTACCAGCATCTTACAACTTGCTGCTAGGGCAGCCATGGATTCATGTTGTTGGGGCCATAGCATCAACACTGCATCAGGCAGTAAAGTTCGAATGGAATCACCAGGAAGTGATCATTCACGGTGACAGTAGCAACCCTATATATAGTCGCCAGACCATTCCGATGATCGACGGAAGAAGGAAGCTGGGTGGAGAAACTTACCACCACATTGAGGGGGTCAATGCTATCGACAAAGACAAATGGTAGGATAGGAAAATCGAGAGTATACTGAGTTGGAATGGGTACGAGCCTGGCAAAGGACTCGGCAAGAACCTCCAAGGAATCTCTAAACCCATAAAACTCAAGAAACATAGCACTACCTTCAGTTTGGGATATGAATACACCTGGGAAGAATTCAATAGCTGGTCGCCACCATGTTGTGGTCCCTACTACCCACTAGAGCAGCCAATACCGCATTTGGAGAAGTCCTTCCAATAGGTCGACATTATTTATGGGTCAAATGAAGAAGAAGCACTAGCAGTAGTGAAGAACTTATTTCTAGAGAACAGTGATATGGACTGTTGCATTATTCTTGAGGAGGAGGAGAGGAAGGACCTTCCATATAGGCTATGACCAGAGGGGCACATCTCAAGAATTAGACCATCAGCATAACCAAAGCCCAACGAGCCTCAGGGTAGCAAGGCTAAAACAAGAATTATTCACTATTTTATTTACTGTATGATTTTCTTTTTGCATTTTTCAATTCCCGCAATAAGATCTTCGATATCCAAAACCGTTACTCAATTTATCAAAAGTATTTTTCTTATGAATTAATATTTATTTCTATCGTTTTCTCTCCTTGCTTTACCAATACAGCATTACTAGTCGTCACACTTGATGAACAAATGACTGTGACATGCAATGAGACAACGCAACAAACGGACATGGATTCAGAGGAAGATGACATACCTGACGAGATTGTCAAAGAAATTGAGAACTTTGAGAACAGACCTAAGTCCAACCTGGAAGAGACCGAAATTGTCAACTTGGGAGATGCAGAAAACGTCAAGGAAACACGAATCAGCGTTCACCTATCGCCATCAGAGAAGAAAGAATACATAGGATTTCTAAAGGAGTATGAGGACATATTCTCCCGGTCGTATGATGACATGACTGGTCTGAGTACATCTATTGTGGCTCACAAACTACCGACCGATCCAATGTGTCCACCAGAAAAGCAAAAGCTCAAAAAGTTCAAATCTGATATGACTTTGAAAATCAAGGAAGAATTCACCATGCAGATCAATGCTAAGGTTCTCAGGGTAGTAGAATACCTGACATGGTTAGCCAACATTGTGCCAGTGCCAAAGAAGGATGGGAAGGTCAAAGCCTGTGTCGACTATCGGGATCTCAACCGGGCCAATCCGAAAGATGACCTCCCTTTGCCAAATATACATATCCTAATTGATAATTGCGCCAAGCATGAGCTACAGTCATTCGTAGATTGCTTCGCTGGTTATCATCAGATCTGGATGGATGAGGAAGATGCTGAAAAAATGGCTTTCATATGCCATGGGGAGTGTACTGTTACAAAATGATGCCATTCGGCCTGAAAAATGCAGGGGCTACCTACATAAGGGCCATGACTACCATTTTCGATGTTATGATACACAAGGAGATAGAGGTATATGTGGATGATGCTATTATCAAATCCAAGAAGGCCACTTACCACATAGAAGATCTGAGAGTTCTTCAATAGACTGTGGAGATACAACCTGAAACTAAACCCCGCAAAGTGTGCATTTGGGGTTCTTGCTAGGAAATTGCTTGGGTTTATTGTGAGCTGCCGAGGAATAGAACTGGACCCATCGAAAGTCAAAGCTATTCAAGAACTACCACCGCCAAGGAACAAGAAGGATGTGATGAGTTTCTTGGGAAGGCTTAACTACATCAGCCGATTCATAGCACAGTCTACAGTTATCTGTGAGCCGATCTTTAAGATGTTAAAGAAGGACGTTGCCACCAAATGGACCGATGACTGCCAAAAGGCCTTCAACAAAATCAAGGAGTACAGGTCAACACCACTAATCTTAGTCCTACCCGAGCTAGGTAGACCCTTATTACTCTACCTTGTAGTGTTAGATGGAGCTTTCAGCTGCGTTCTGGGGAAACATGATGAAACAGGGTGGAAGGAACAGAAAATTTATTATCTCATTAATAATTTCACCCCGTACGAGGCCCAGAATTCTCTATTAGAATGCACCTGTTATGCTTTGACTTGGGTAGCTCAGAAGCTGAGACATTACTTATGCGCCTACACTACATATCTCATATCGAGAATGGATCCCTTGAAGTACAACTTTCAGAATCCCATGCCCACCGGCAAGTTAGCTAAGTGGAAAATCTTGTTGAGTGAGTTCGACCTCGTTTATGTAACTCAGAAAGCGATCAAGGGACAGGCGCTGGCAGACCAACTTGCTGAAAACCCCGTGGATGGATGATACAAACCTTTTAAAACGTATTTTCCTAATGAAGAGGTATCATTCATAGGAGAAGACATTGAGGAATCCTATGACGGTTGGAGAATGTTCTTCGATAGAGTAGAAAACTTCAAAGGAGTTGGCATAGGAGCAGTCCTAATATCATAAACCGGTCAGCAATATCCAGTGTCTGCCAAACTCAAGTTCCCATGCACCAACAATATGGCCGAGTATGAAGCCTACATCTTAGGACTCAAAATGGCCATTGACATGAACGTTCAAGAGCTGCTAGTAATTGGAGATTCAGATTTGCTTATACATTAGGTACGAGGAGAATGGACGACCAAGAACTCCAAGATACTCCTATATCTGCATCATATATAGGAATTGAGAAAGAGGTTCACGAAGACGGAATTCTAGAATGTTCCCAGAATCCAGAATGAGTTTGCTGATGCATTGGCTACCCTATCACCTATGATACATCATCCTAACAAGAATTTCATTGATCACATTCCGGTGAAAATCCATAATCAGCCAACTTACTGTGCCCATGTTGAAGAGGAAGCAGACGGAAATCCTTGGTTTCTGATATCAAGGAATATTTAGCAAAAGGAGAGTACCAGGAGCTTGCGAGTCCTACCCATAAACGCACACTTCGAAGATTGTCCAACAACTTCTTTCACAGCGGAGGAATCCTGTATAGGAGGACTCCTGATTTAGGATTATTAAGATGTGTCAACGCAAAGGAAGCATCCAGGCTACAAGAGGAAATTCATGCTGGGACCTGCGGCCTACATATGAATGGTTTTGTCTTAGCAAAGAAGATACTTCGGGTTGGTTACTTTTGGATGACTATGAAAACGGACTGCATCCAGTATGTCCAGAAATGTCACCACTGTCAGATACATGCAGATATGATAAAGGAACCTCCAAGCGAGCTTAACACAACAAGCTCATTGTGGCCATTCATCGCTTGGGGAATGGACATTATTGGACCAATCGAGCTTGCTGCTTCCCACGAACACAGGTTTATCTTGGTAGCCATCGACTATTTCACCAAATGGGTCGAAGCAGCATCTTACAAAGTAGTGACTAAGAAAGTCATGGCAGTCTTTGTCCGCGATTGCATTGTTTGTCAATTCGGAATTCCAGAGTCAATCATTACTGATAATGGCTCCAACCTCAACAGCAACTTGATGAAAGCTATGTGCAAAACTTTCAAGATCAAACACAAGAATTCCACAGCCTACAGGTCTCAGATGAATGGATCTGTAGAAGCTGCCAACAAGAATATCAAGAAGATATTGAGGAAAAAGATAATGAATCACAGACAATGGCACGAGAAGTTATCATTTGCTCTTCTGGGATATTGTATCATAGTCTGCACATCAACCGGGGCAACCCCCTATATGCTGGTTTACAGTACGGAGGTTGTCACTCGCTGAGGTGGAAATTCCTTCCCTAAGAATCATACAAGAAGCTGAGCTCGATGACGTAGAATGGGTAAAAAGTCATTATGAGCAACTAGCCCTTATAGACGAAAAGAGAATGAATGCAGTCTACCATGGTCAACTCTATCAGAACAGAATGTCCAGAGCCTTCAACAAAAGAGTCAAGCCAAGATAGTTCACACCAGGGCAGTTGGTGTTGCAGAAAAAAAATTCGCATCAAGATGAAGCCAAAGGGAAGTTCTCTCCCAACTGGCAGGTTCCATACATGGTTCACCGTGTTTTGACAGGATGAGCCCTCATACTTGCCGAAATGGACGGAGAAGTCTGGCGCCTATCAATTTAGATGTGGTCAAGCGTTACTATGTGTAATCTGTATGCTTTCCTTATATGATATAAATTGAACTACGCCGGACCTGATTCTCGTTTAAGAGGGTATATGTAGGCAGCCCTATAGGTTCGGTCACAATTCAATAAAAATTTCATTTTCCCCCGCAATTGGAAACTGAGGCAGAATTTTGAGGAGAACCCTCAAAATTCCGAAGTAATTTCAACCAATCACCACACGAGCAATAGTTAGAAACGTCGACCCATCAAGCTGGGGGAAAATTTTGAGGAGGACCCTCAAAATTCTGTAGTGAGAGAGGTTGCAATGTCCTTAACTACGTCACAGTCGTCGGTTCATCTAAAAGTTATTTTTTAATTTATGTCATACTTTTATAAAATCATGCATGTTATTATTGAAACTGCTTTATTTAGCAATGCTACCCCAATATTATAGACAGTACCACCAGATCAAAGCTGAACGAGTCAAGTAAAAGCTAGCGGGGATACAAACTAACCTCCCCCTTAAAAAACTCACGATTTTTCTTTGGATGCAGGCACAAGGATTGTGAAATCATTAGACATATTGTATGCCTACGGGACAAACATTGTTCAAAATATGATTCTCAGAACCGTTACACTTACCAAAATTTGCTATCAGCACATACCAGTGATGTTCCATATGTCACAATGCTCCCAGTAATCACAACGTCGCAATCTGCTATCAGCTAAGAAAACTCTACTGTCAGTTGTTATCTTATTTCTTGTATAAGGCTACCATTCTGCCTTTCGAGATTAAACGTTTTCTCCATCTGCATTTCCAATTTACATAAGGCTACCATTCTGCCTTCCGAGACTAAATGTTGTCTCCATCTGCATTTGCATTGCATAAGGCTACTATTCTGCCTTCCAATTTGCATAAGGCTACCATTCTGCCTTCCGAGACTAAACGTTATCACCATCTGCATTCGCATTGCATAAGGCTACTATTCTGCCTTCCAATTTGCATAACGCAACCATTCTGCCTTCCGAGACTAAATGATGTCTCCATCTGCATTCGCATTGCATATGGCTACTATTCTGCCTTCCAATCTGCATAAGGCTACCATTCTACCTTTCGAGGTTAAGCTCTACCTCCATCTGCATCTGCATTGAATAAGGCTACTATTCTGCCTTTCAATCTTCATAAGGCTACCATTCTACCTTCCGAGGCTAAGCTCTGCCTCCAATTTTCTACGAAATTAAGCGCTATCCCAAACACTATTTATCTCGCTTCTCTTACGAGCTAAGCTCTGCCCTTCAATTCGCAAGACTGATCTCTGTCTTGTCTGCATCATACTACTGCATCCTTCATGGGCTTAAATATCACTAACTCATCCAAAGGTGTCATCGCTCGGAGGCACCATCTTTATAGCCCGAAAACACCATGTCATAGCCTGAGGATCTCTTTCAATCTTTTGTATATCATTATTCAATGGCATCATGGTTTGGAAGCACCATCCTCATAGCCCGAGAACATCATTTCATGGCCTATGAATCTTGCATCAAACAACCCATGGCCCAGGATATCATGGTCTGAGGACGCCATTCCTAACCATCCAAAGACAACATTCATGGTCTGAGGACGCCATTCCTAATCGTCCAAAGACAACATTCATGGTCCGATGGGAATTTGCATCATGTTTAAATTTATACACAGTATATACTTGTGTTGCTTCTGCTTCTATTTGAAGGTGAGATGGCGAGTAACAGCTATCTCGGCAGGAACGATTCCGCTCCAGATCCCTCAAGCCATATCAAACCTAACCATTCATGTAAATAGTTCACTCATCCAGCCCTAGATGTTGCGTCCGTTCTTGAAATGGCTTCATCGGTATACTCCGCTAATGGATCCTAAACTACATACGGCCTGATTCCTACAAAACCAGGGATATGTAGGCAACTAAGAAACCAGGGTGCGGCCTAAACCTCTTCAAATCGTTTCGCTCGGTCAAAATTGGCCATCATATCTTTACCCGACAACTCTTTCATCCTTCTCGGGTAAAGAGGGGCAGTTGTTGATACCCAATTTTTCCTCAAACTATTTTTAAATTTGCATATATACCTTCAAAATCACTTTTTATAATAATTGGTATTTTTCCATAATTTTCCATATTATTAATTTATTTCTTTTCTAATTTATTCAGCACTTTATATCCAATAATTATTCATAAATTACATTACAAGTAATTTCAAAGTATCTCTTAAGCTCAATATATCATTTTTAGTCCTATTAGGATTTAATTATTTCACAAATTAGCCAATTTGGCATTGTTTGGCTATAATTACAACAATTTTGCAATTATAGCCTAATTGTATACTTTATGCTATTTTAATTAAATAATCAGTTATTTTATATTTTAAATATTAGTTAATTACCTTAATTCCACCTATTTAGTTTTAATTTTATTTTATCTAATTAATAGCTATTTTTATTAATTATTTATCTAATTTTAATTGGGTATTTAACAAATAGCCAATTCCATTTTCAATTCTAGCCTAATTAAACCAGCCCCAAGCCCAATTAAATAACCCACCAGACCCCAAGCCCAATACCCTATCCTACCTAGCCCAATCCCCATTCCATCTGAGTCGTTGATTATTTGAATCAACGGTCCAGATCAACATCTTCCATAATTAAGCCCTAATGACTACCCCTCATCTCTCATTTCCCCCCTCTCATTCGCTTTCAACCGGTCTCTCTATCTCCCTCTCTCTTTCTCTGGTTCTCTCTAGAACTTTCTCTTCTCCACTCCTCTCTAATGGACCTTGTCTACCTTCTCTAGCCACCTCCCTCACCGGAAACCATGGCCTCTCATCACCTCTTGGACTCTGCTTCACCCCACGTCGATTTGACACTACCCTAAGGTCCTCAGGTGAAACTGCAGCGGTTCAACTCCTACCCATGGTTTCTCATGCCATTATTCGGCCATCCATGGTCGTTCAAGTAAGATCTATGGCCTTTCCGGCTAAAACCGGTAAAGTTTTAAGGTTTTCTCATCTTCTCTGGGTTCTCTAAACCCCTAACTCTTAAGATTTTTCGATTTCTTTTAGATATGTCTTAGATCTATGTATATTATGAGCTTTTGTTGTTTTCCTCAAAGGTTTTTCTAATTTTTATAAAGTAACTCTTCTTCTTCGAACTAGGGTTCTTAAACACCTTTTTGAAAACGCTTCTTTCTTCTGATTTTTGTATTAATCTGCAAATCTCTATGTTTAAAATGTTTGTTTAAGCTTTCTCCTCTATTCGAGTTATTATGTTGAAAACCCTAATTTCGTCTATTAAACTTCTTAGATCTATACAGATCTGAGAAGGATTGAACTTATTTTTTACTTGTTTTTATGGAAAATCTCCTGATTTTCGAGTGGCTTGCCATCTTCCTAAACTAGGGTTTCTGAAAATCCTTTTCTTCAAAACGCTTTCTTGTTTTAAGTGCTTAATCCCATGTGTTTTTATGTTTTGACTGATTTTGTCGAGTTCTTCCTTGACCCTAAATAGCCTATGCTAAAACCCCAAATTTTTGACACTTTGTTTGGATTCTGCACTTGTCCGCATTATTTGATACATGCCTATGTTCTGTGCTTTGATTTACATGATTACTTCTTCGTTTAATTAGAATATCTTGTGATTTTACCTTAGTATGCCTCTATTAGAGTTTTGGATTTGATTCTTTCTGTTTATACTTGACTTATTTTCTTATTCATGGAAACTTATGCTATTTTCCTTAAATCAGTGTTGTTTCGAGTCCTTGATTTACTGATTTGCTATGGTAATACCTATATGTTGATTCTCAATTATTTCCATATTTTGCAACCTTATTTGATTAACCGTGTTATTTACTGATTCTTCACTAATTATTTCCTTAATTGAACCCTTGTGTATTTACCCCTAATTATCTATTTTGTACCTAAGTCTTACTTGATTTTCTTTCCTCAAATATTTCCTTGCTCTTTACCGTTGGTTAATTACCCCTTAATTAAGGGAAGACTTGCTGATTTGGTGCCTGACTGATTCTGTGGCTTCCTTAATTGTTGAAGACTGATTTCCTTTACCTTATTTTACTCTGCTCTCAACTACTATATATACTCTCCTCTATTCTCACTTCTTGCATACACAGATGAACAATTCCATTGTTTTGAATCTCTCTTACACACATACATACTCTCTTTCTTCTCTTGTTGTTTACTTGATACTCAGTCGGTTGCATGCCAAAACTAAGTGATTACATTGCTCTACTGCTCTATTGTTCTACTACTCTACTGTTGTACACATTACTTCTCTACTTTCCTTCATTGTATTGCTCTTCACTCCTCACTCTGCACTTATTCTCTCATTTTTACTGGTATGTTTTCAGTTTAACTTATAGCATCCAAAACAATATGTCTCTATTTGTATTGAACTTCCTTTTGTTTCTCTTATGCTTCTACTTGTGGTTTTGCTGTCTCCCTCGCAATTAGCATGCCTATTTTGCCATGTGATTACCCCTTCCCTGCAATTCAGTATGTCTACTGCTTTCTTACATTTTCTACTACTACTACTACTCTGCCCTACCCCCTAACCCCCAATACATTATAAGCATGTGTTCGTGACACCTAGTTACTATGTGATCCTGAATCCTTCCCCCTAAACCTAATGTGTAACTCTGTTTAGCACCCTTAATCTAATACTATTAAGCTCCTGGCATGAACACTTTGTGATAGACTATTCTTGTGACTATTTAAGTTCTGTAGTACTTCTCTGGTGTTAACCTTTATGCAAATATTCTTTCACATATGAATTACTTGTCCCCAATTCCTCCTTTCCTTGTTTGTGTTTGAACTATGTATGAGTTGCTGATTGTCCTGCTTCTTTTCTTCTTCAAACTGGTTTTCAGTAAGGCAAACTCTTCTACTGATTTCCCAAAACTTATTTCAAACTAATCATTGTTAAAATTATTTCCAACTCAACTCTTTTAAACCTATGACAAGCACTCTCACTCTACTCTTAGACCACTAAGTTCTAACCCTTTTGTGTGAGCCTTGCCTTGGGACTTTTGAGCTCCCTCTGAACTTGGACACACCAAAGCTGGCCTTTCCACACTGCACATACTCTGTCTTGGCTATGAAATCTGGGTATGAGCACTGCCTGGGATCCCTTGAGGTCCTTAGGGAACTCTGACACACCATATATGAGGAAAAGCTATGAAACAATCTTGGCATTTGAGGTGAGTTATTACATAACTCAGAGAGGAAGTCCTAATCAGGTGTTGGAAATCTTGGCCTGTTTTCAGGCTCTCTATAGTGTAACTTTATTTTTTCTTATGTAATTCATTTCAGTATTGGTCTATAATAATCTTTTATAAATAAGTATTGGGGCTGGCTAGTAAAAAGTGGAGGGTAGTTATATGTGCTATCAACATCAATGGGTAGAAACCATGTCTTAGGTTTACATTTCCTATATGTGCATTAGAATCCATGTATAAGATCAACCCATTCAAAGTATGACATGCATTAGATACCATGTTTTTTTAGGTTTACCGTTTCAGCATCTCATTTGGCATCACTTTACCACTTAGAAATCCTATTTTAGGCTAAATAACTGCATTAACATAAATTGTTTCTCCTGCACGTCTTGAAGTCATGTTGTAACCCTTTGGGCATTTAGAAATCATGTTTTAGGGAATTCTACAATCACTTTGCATTTTTCATATGTGCATATTAGATACCCTATTGTAGGATCTCGTTCACACTCACTCAGTTACACCTAGTTAAACTACTGATGCATGAAAAAGGCCATAAAGCAGTCTCATGTTCGATTATAATGTTTGAGCGAAACTGGTCACAATCCCTGCATGTCTTTACAACATTTAGAACAGCATGCTTTAGGTAAAATAACTTCCAAACTGTTTCAATAATTCTAATAACTGATGCATATTATTTTACGCCTAGGCAAGCCTTAGGTAATAAACTTAAAATAAAATCAGAACCGTCTTTGTGATTGTTGTTTGACTGTCAGCATGTTAAAATCAGTAGGCAAGTCTGATTAGGACTTCCTATGTGAGTTATGTTATAAATATGACTTTGTTGTTATCATTTAAGTACCATGCTTAGGATCTAAATTCAAACCTTAATTGTGTATGAGTCATGCTATTTATGTGTACTGTGTGTGGAGGTATATCTGAGCCTTTCATTTGTCTTCCATGCTCCCTTGATTGAAGTCCTACTTGTTTATTATATGTCGCCTTAGTATTTTGCCTTTATTGAGGGTCTGCCTAGAACCCCCCTTTTATAGGATAGGAGTCCTAAATTCCTCCGGGACTGATAGGGATGGATGGGTAACAGCATGCAATAGGGTCGAGACCAACCCTCACTTTAATATCCTTCATAGGGCAGGAAATGATAGATATGGATATGATGATCGGTGCCTTAATACCACGTGTAGCCCCTCTTTGAGGAGTGTCATACCGGGCATTGCATTGATGTGATCTATATTATAAACAAACCTAGGACAGCCCCCTTTTACATTCCCAAATATGATTAGATTGTAATTCTTTTCAAAATCTTGCTTTTCATTAACTGCTTTCCAAACATCTGTGTACTTAAACTTAAATCCCCTACTATTTGAGCCATACTTATTTATTTGCTAGTTGTACAAATTAACAAAAACTTGTTTAGCCGGGAACCACACTAGTGGATCCTGATGGGTGCCTAACACCTTTCCCTTGGAATAATTTCAAGCCCTTACCCTGATTATCAAACGTAGTTATAAATTACCCTATAGGTGCCCTAATGAACCTTAAAATTGTTAGGTGGCGACTCTTAAAAATGCAAACCCCCTTTCCCAAAAGGAAAAATGTCATAAACCCGATTTCGCGAGAAAAAGGGGGCGCGTCAGCCGCGAACGCAAAGAACAACCCCTGGGTAGGCAGAATATATTCCCAAATCGAGGGTTAGACCATTTTATTCATATCTTGACTTGTGGAGCTCGATTTTGAGCGATTCTTTGAGGGTTTTTCACACAAATCGATTGGGTAAGTATTTTTCATCTAGAATCTAACATATTCCATGATTTTATCTTCATTTTCATTATTTAATTTGTGTTTTGGGTTGAGGAAAATGTTGGTTTTTGAAAACAATTCCTAAAATAAAAAAATCATGATTTGAGGGACCAAATGGTAATGGAATTTGATAAATTTTGTATGGTTGAACTCCTATCAGAATGGGTATTTGGTTTTTATAAAATTTGTCGGGTTCCGAGGTGCGAGCTCGGGGGGTCGACTTTTGGACCGATTTTTGGATTTTGTTAAAGATTGAGACTTTATGATCTGGAATAGTTTCTTATGTGTTTTATTTGTGCTTTGAAGTTAATTTGTTTAGATTTGAGCCATCTGGAGGTCTTTTCACCCGAGTAGTGCATTTTAGAGTATTGGTTTGTCTTCTTTGAGGTAAGTATCTTGCCTAACCTTATGTGGGGGACTTCCCCTTAGGATTTGAGTCTGCTATGTTGATTGTAGTTTGTATACGCGAGGTAACAAGTGCGTGCTCAGACTTATTTGTGGAAAAATTGGCCTTTTAGGGTTCTAAGGTCCTTATATTCACTGTGTATGAATGTGTACTTGATATGCTTGAGTTTTCACTTACTAGTTTCACCTCTACATGCTCTAATTGGAATTAATTGCTTATGATTCATTCTTATTGCCTATTTGACTCTTATTTTGCTTAACTGAAGATTTTTACCTCTTTTATTGTCATGCTATCTTTCATAACTTCTCGTCTTTATTGGAAATCATTATTATCTCCCCTGTAATTGTTTAGTCTTAATTGAGGTTATGATTATCTTTATGTTGCTCATCCTTAATTGAAATTGTTGTATATTCTTCGTAAATTGCCCAACCTTAAAAGAAGTTTAGATATCCTATATTTAGTTGACATTTCCTTATTTGGAATTATTTGATTCGTGTTAGCTTCCTTGTTATTGAATTACATATTGTGGGATTGTTGCTCAATATTATTTTCTCCCTTGTTGAGTTGTTCTTATTACGCTTGGTATTCTCTATTGTGGTTATTCCTTGTGAGCTAGTTTTACTGTCTCCTTGTGATCGAAAGTTCTTGAGTTGATTTACTTGTTGTGTTCTTGTATATATTGTCATTGTTGTTGTTGTACTTGTTGTGGTGCTGCACGAGGTTTCTGCCATGCGGCTGTTGATATTGTGATGCACGAGGTTTCTGCCACGCGGTTGTTGTTATGGGATTGCACGAGGTTTCTGCCGTGCTATTGCTATTATTGATATATTGCATATGCAGCGTGACAAGGCGGGGTATGTATATATGTGCTTATATGTGGGTTGCACAAGTGGCGAGACAAGGTGGGAACATTATGATACACGTGTGGCGAAACAAGGCGGGCACTTGTTATGTTATTATTTGCACACGTGGCAAGATAAGGTGGGCTATGTTAGGGATTGATTGTGATGATTTGTGACTGCATGGGGGCATTTTTGTTGTTTGATATTGTATTGTGGTACGCTCACCTGTATGAGCTTTATCTTATGAAATTTGTGAGGAAACATCTTACGTATTGTCCGTTTTTTTCCTTATGCTTATTAGCTGGTAGGAACTATGTTAAAGCATTTGCACAAGCATACACGTAGTTGAACACTCCTATTGGATGTGAAGTCCTCCTGATTTTGCTGAGTATAGATGCACACCCTTGTTTACTAGTTATATATGTGAGAGTGGCTCTAGTTAGCAAGTGAGTTGTCAGCATGACCTTGAGGTGTGATGGGGGCACAGGATGCCAAGTGTTAGATTTCAGGTACTGGGACTCATGAGCTATAATTTGTCCGAGATTCGGTACTTCGCGGAAATTATTGGATAAGACCTGATGTGAACACTATCGTAGGTTCTGAGTTATTGCTTACCTTTACTGTATTGTGAATTTAGGATTTGGGTTTGTGTTTTCGCTCGCTCTTCTATGTCATTATTTTGGTATTTCCGTTGTTACTTGCTATTTTCTTCCCTTATTGTGAATGTAGTATTGTTAGCCATTTCGTGTGGTCTTTATATATATATATCATGTTCCGTTGTTCCTATATTTGTACAGTTTATTGGACCGGTACGTGTCTTGACTGTTCCTCGTCACTACTCCACCGAGGTTAGTCTTGATACTTACTGGGTATTATTGTGGTGTGCTCATGCTACTCCCCTGCACATTTTTATTGTGCGGATCTAGGTATCGATCATTAGTAGATGTGTGGATCATTGCTGAGGAGACTCAAGGTAAACCTGATGTTGTGTTCGCAGGCTTCGGAGTCACCTTCTTATTTGTATTCAACTGTTTTCACTCTTTTCCGAACAGTAATATTTAGAAGTGGTAGCTAACTCTGTAGAGCTTATGACTTGTATTACCGGGTTTTGGGAATTATAAAATGTTTAGATATTTCTGCTTCAAGACTGTTAAATTTCATTTATTATTATGGTATTTTAGTATGAGTTAGACTTACCTAGTCCCTAAGACTAGGTGCCATCACAATACCCAAACGGAGGGAAAGTTGGGTCCTGACATCGATTTAGTGTTATTTGGGAAATTTGGAAAGTTGGAAGGTTTGGAAGATTAATAAGTTTAACCGAGAGTTGACTTTGATGATATCGAGTTCAGATTTTGGTTCTGAGAGTTGGAATAAGTCTATTAGGTCATTTGAAACTTACATGCAAACTTTGAGTTCATTCCTAGTTATTTAGGCATGTTCGGCGTAGGATTTGAATTTGGAAATTTAGAGTAGTTCCTTTGGCTTGAATTGAGGTGTGATTCATAGTTTTGATATTGTTTTGTGCGATTTAGGCCTCGATTATGACTGGGATATGTTTCGAGATTGGTTGGTGTATTTGGGCGGGTGAGGTGCTCGGGTGTGTTTCGGATTAATTTCGGATCATTTTGGACTATGTTGGCTTTGCTAAAGAATTGCTGAGTTCTGCTATTTTCGCACTTGCAATGACATGGCCGCAAGTGCGAGCCAGAAAAAGTTGATAGGGTGTCCGCAGATGCGGTGCATGACTGGAAGGGCTGGATCCGTAGGTGCGGACTGTGGAGCACAGGTGCGCAAAAGCTGCCGCAGATATGGCATGGTGTCTGCAGAAGCGGCTGGTTGGGAGGTTAAGTGGCTTTCGCATCGGCGATGGAGTTTTCGTAGATGTGGTATCACAGATGCGACACTGTGGACCACAAATGTGGATTACCTGGGTAGAATATTAATATCGATGTGTTTGGTCATTTTCTCATTTTTGAAGTCCTGGAGCTCGGTTAGAGGCGATTTTTTGAGGGCTTTTCATCACAATTGAAGGGATAAGTAATCCTTACTTAATTTTGGTGTTAGATATTGATTACCACAGATTATTACACCTAATTTAGATGAATTAAAGGTGGGATTTGGGGGTTTTGGACTATGAGTATAGAGAGTGAGAATTGATGAATTGAGGGTCGATTTGAGGTTGGAATTGGATGAAACACATATATTTCAACTCGTATCGGAATGGGTGTTCGGAATTTGGGGGTTTTATCGGGTTCTGGGGTGTGGGTCCGCAATTGACATTTTGGGTTAACTTTGTATAATATATTCAAGGTCTTAGCTTTATCATTTGAAATTATTTCCTATGGCCTCTATTGATATTATTAAGTTATCTTGGCTATATTCGAGCCGTCTGCAGGTTGATTCAAGCGGGAAGGGTTTATTAGAGGATTGATTTGACCTTCTTGAGGTAAGCATCTTACCTAAACTTGGTTGAAGCACTAGTTGCCTAAGTTATTTGTGATAGCTACGTGCTATGGGTGGCGCACATGTGTGGGGTTGAGCCCATGTGTGTGCATGGGGATATTTTTCATGCTTAGGGGAGTGTTTAGACTATGACATGCCTTGGATTGATTGTTAAGCTTCATGTTGTGATGGTTCTTATATTTATACCTCTGTTGTGAGTTATTGGAGACATGTTTGAGGTTGCATAGAGGTTAATCTCCTGATTGAACCTGATATTTCCTACCTTCGTGACGTAGTTTCCTGAATTTGAGCTATGATAGCACACTTTGCACATGCGTACACCTTAGCATGTCACTTATATCGGTCCAGGAGTATAACATTTGATATTCATTGATCATATACATGTATCCTTGTATATTTTATTTCTGTTCAAACATGTTAATTGTTATTCTTTTGGCATAATCGCCTAATTTGAATTATAATAGTACTTTCCACATGCATACACCTTAACACGTCACTCATATCAGTCCATGAGTATGTAATTTGATCTCCATTGTTCATGTACAAGTATTCTTGTATATGCTTTCTATGTGATATAGACTGGGTTGATAGCATGTGAGTGGTCTATGCGGATCTGAGTTATGTTAGCACGTGAGTTGTCCGTGCGATTGTCATATGTGGCATGTGTGTTTTCCGTGCAGCGTATGGATAAGAATCCATCCCCCTAGGCTCACCCTAATGTTTTTCTCTTGATGGTGTACATGTTGTATGAGGAAAACTGATTAGTGTTTGGTTTGGTTATTGCATTTCTTCTCTACTTGCAATTTCCTTGGATTTATACATGTTTTATTCGTATATCTTCTCTATATGCTAAATTAAGAATGTATACATACCTTTTTGTGCATATCTTCTCTATATGTTGGATTGTCATCGATACAGAGCTTGGCACTTTATATCATGCGTACGGGGATGACTTTATCCGTATTTTATGATTTGATGATATTATTGATTTGTACTTGTGAGATTTATGAACTGAGCTGGTTATTAGCGAGTATCATTAATAATTCTTGGCTATATTACCTCATCGAGGAGTTATGATACTTGCGAGTACATGGGATTGGTTGTACTCATAATATACTCTACACTTAACTGTGTAGATCTAGGTGTTGGAGAGAGCCGTTGTGATTGTTGCTGAGAGTTGCAAAGAGACGAGGTAGTGCTGCTTTTGTACCACAGTCTATGGTGTCTCTTTTCATTTTAGTATTGTTGTTTTCATTCAGACAGTATTTTTATTTTGTATTCCAAACTTGTACTTCTATTTTACAGCTCATGACTATGTATTACTAGATCTGGGGGATTTTATGTATTGGTTAGTTATTTATGTCAGTTGGCTTTGGATTTATATGATTTTCGTTAATTCTATTACTATGTTCTATTTTTGTTATGTTTGGCTTGCCTGGCAAGTGAGTTAGGTGCCATCACGACCGGTTGATGGTTTAGGGTCGTGACACTGCCTCGGTTGTGGATAGAGCCACAGACCATTGTTTCTTGTTATTCTAGGAAATTAACTATTTTCCCAGCAATTGGCACATCCCACGAGTGCTTTTCTTGTCATCTTTATAACCTACTTGATCAGCATCTGAAAATCCTTTAAGTTTAAAACTGTTAGAATGAGGGTACCATAGTCCATAAGAAGTATTCCCAATGAGATAGTGTATTATTCGCTTTACTATAATTAGATGGGACTCCTTATGAGCTGATTGAAACCTAGAAAATTTGCACGCACTGAACATGATATCCGGTCGACTAACAGCCAAGTATAGTAGCAATCCAATCATTCATCGATACTTAGATTCATCCACTGTTTTCCTCCATTTTGGTCAAGAGTAGTTGTTGGACTCATAGGAGTTTTCAATTGCTTTAGCATTGCTCATACCAAATTTTGAATCAATTACTCAGTGTACTTTTTCTGACAAATGAATGTGCCCTTCTCTGATTGATGAATTTGTAGTCCAAGGAAGAATGTAACTTCTCCCGTCATACTCATTTCGAACTCATTTTGCATGAGATTTGAAAAATCCTTGCATAAATCAGGGTTAGTACTAACAAATATAATATTATCTACATTGATCTGAATAATAAAAATACCTGCAGAAAATCTCTTGAAAAATAGTGTAGTATCTATCTTGTCCCTTGTAAACCCATGATCAGTTAGAATGGAGCTCAGCCTCTCATACCAGGCTCGAGGAGATTGCTTGAATCCAAAGAGGGCTTTAGTCAACTTAAACAAATGGTAAGGAAATTGTGAGTGTTCAAATCTAGGAGGTTATTTTACATAAAACTTCTCATCAATAAAACCATTTAAGAGAACACATTTAACATCCATTTGAAATAATTTGAAAGATGCATAGGCTAGTGTCACGCCCCGATCCTGGGGGCGAGATCGGAACCCAGTGCCTCACCTATCCTTGCGTATCACTTGTGATAAGAGACTCTGGACAAGTAATGTCGTACTTTGGCCATGGTCCACATTACAAGATCATGTGCGATGCAAAATATAAAACTGAATAGAGACTAATGCTAACTAAATGTCAATATAAAGCTGGGCCAGCAAGGTCGTTATAATTACTACAACTGACAAGCCAACAAAATATACGTACAGGGCCTACAAGCCCAACATACTGCACTAACTGATAGAATATGTCTACAAGCCTCTACTGATAGATGTACTATGATCGAAACAGGGCCCCGACCTACCCATAACCTATCTACATATATGCACAAGATGTATACCAAACTGCTAGACCCGACAACTCTGAAAGACGGGGAGCTTACCGATAAGGCTGAACTCGGGCAAACACCTATTGAGGAGGTCTACTCGTATGTCTGTTCGAACCTGCACGCATGAAATGCAGCTCCCCCCAAAAGGGAAGTCAGTACGAAATAATGTACCGAGTATGTAAGGCAATATACTGAAGCTAAAACTAGAACTGATAATATAATAACTGAAAGCAACTGGGAGTCAAAGAAAATCTGAAGATATGCTCATCTGCTGATACTGATTTAACTCTCTCAATATAGTGAGTAAAATAGTTGCCCGGCCCTATAAGGCTTGGTATATATATATATATATGTATATGCTCTACCGTAGTAGGTGTAAGCACGTGATTTTTGCTTTACGAGCAATCGCTCCAAAAGAAAATAAAAATAGTGACAAATGATTTCGCTGTACAATTGTTCGAGTTTTTCGTGACATGTGTTGTTAGTCATTTGTGGATCTGTCCATTTTTGCATTTAATCATTAACAAACAAAATACAAAATATGCATGTCAGGGTGATTAAACCATAATTCGGTCAGTAAAAGAAAATTCAAAAAATATATGTGCATCGTTCGTTCTAGGCTTTTAGTTAACTTACCGAAATATTTTTTGTGATAATTGTGTTAAAATGTTGCATTGTTGTTGGTTTTAATTTCATTATTTTATGGTTTGTTATTTCATTTTTGTTTTAAAAAAAAAAAAATAGAAAACAAAAAGAGGGATTGAAAATCGGGTTAGGCCCAGGAAATAAAACAAAAAGATGGGCCCAAACCAGCACAAGTCCGGTCCAGACCAGGCCTGCCCAGGCACCTCCTGAAACGACGTCGTTTCAGGGACGGTTAATCTGGGCCGTTCATTTCCATTGATCCGATGGCCCTTATTAGCCCTCATGACCCGACCCATTCCCGTTTTTGACCGACCCCTTGATTAACCAAACGGCACCGTATGGTCTAGCCTCCCCAATCCTGGCCATCAATTTTAATCAATCCAACGGCCAGGATTGAATCAGCCTCCCCGTATATAAGCCTCCTATCACACCCCACGCCCCTATTCTAACCCCCCCCCCACTCATCGTCTTCATCCAAACACTGAAGCCCCCCCCCCAAACCCTAGCAGCCGCCCTAGCTTCCCTTTCACCAGAACCCGGCGGCATGGACGCCGGTGGCCACCTCCTGAACACCCTAGGACCACCTCACTGTCCTAAACACAAATCCACTAACCACGAGCCTCGAATCACTTCCGTTCGTCTCGAATCTTCATTTGAAGATTTGAGTCGAACCCGGATCTATGCCAAACCATCCCATCTTCATACCAGACACTCCCCTGACCTTCCTCGTGACCAAACCAAGCTTGGTTTGGTCCGAATCTACCCACAACTCCTAAAAATCCAGATCTGGAAATCCAGAACTTGAAACACATGCACCTGGGGGAACCCGGCCAGTTTTGACATGGGTTTGAGGTCTAATAGACCTTAATCAAGGTGTTCTCATGTGAGAACACCCTGATTAAAGTTTGTTCGGCCTCAAAAATTCGAAGTTGAATCAGATTTGGGTCTGTTTGATTTAAACATTTTGGTAAGTTTTCCTTTCTTTTGTTTTATTTCTAAATAAGTTGTCAGCATATCTCTTTGTGTTTGGTTGTTATTTTGTTATTTTTTGGATTTCTTTCATCTCTGTAAAGACCTTTTATTTGGTCGATTGTCTTCTGTTTGTGTTCTGAATACACTCTGTGAAAAGCATGTCCGATTAGTATAGTCGTCGCATAAATAATTCATATAGGCCCCAGTAATTGAACAAAAGTTGTCTGATACCCTTTAGGTCCCTGAACGTATTATTTATATGAGCGACTGATTATTACCTGTTATAATTAGTATAGTCGACTCGATAAATGTCGTCGATTAGTTTGCTATAACTAATGAATCGAATGAGCTAGTATTTTCACGTAACTAATTGAACTCGGCCACTGACTGAATGCCCCAGTAATGTTTGAAATGGTTTGTTGGCATTGTAAAAATGACTAAAAGGATTCAGTCGAGGCAGTCTTGAATTTGAACTTTCATCAGTTCAACAATGCCATGATGCTGCAATAGGCAGGGGCAGTAATAATCAAGGTTGACAGGGGTAGTCTGGGGTTTGCAAAGAACAAAAATGATTAGTTTAAATGAACTGACAAGTAGGGTACTAATTTGGGATTAAACTAATGCCAATGGGGGGACAAGACATAAGAGTATGGGGCTTAAAATGAATAAATAAAACGAGCCCATAACTCTTGATTAAACAAAGACCAGGCGTGGGGAACAAAGGGGCTGGCACCAAAGATGCTTAGGCATGGGCTTAAAGAGTATGGGCATTCTGCCAATTGGCAAGGCAGGCAGCTCAGCTGTACTGTTTCATTTGGCCTATAAATAGGCCATTTGATAACTTAAACAGGGCTGGACTTTTAGTCTTCAGAAAAAGATAAAACAAAAGGCTGGAAAATTTTTTAGTCTGAGGAGAGGTCTTGTGAGTTTAAAGAAAAAGACTGAAAACATAAGTTAATTTCCTGTAAACACTGTAACCAAACACTATCTGAAAAGTTGTATAAGAGTTCATATTGGTCAAGCTGTCTCGGCCAAGTTCTGTGGTTTGCATTGACTGAGCTGCTTGTGATTGTTGAACTGTTGGTGTTGCTGCATTGAATACTCTGGTATTGCTGTTGTTTCATCACTCTTTCCTGGGATTGCTCATTTGGTGCTCGACTATTTGCTGGTTTTCTTTGTTCTGGGAAATATTGCTGGTTGTTTGTGGGCTGTGGAAAACATTTGTGGTTGTTGGATTGTTGCTGTGTTATTGCTGTTTATCTGCTGTTGTTGTATTTGCCGCATACCCCTCAGCTGACAATTCTCCTTCTTCTTCTGCTTTGCTATACCAGGTACGTGATTAACAGTGCCAATGTAACTTGAGAGTTTAAGCATGAATATAAAAGAGAAGAGCTGAAGTTGTTTATTTCGTACATAGACTGTTATATTGAACCTCATTTAATGTATAATAGTTTACATTCTTGTTTAGATACTGAAGGTAGCCTGTGTGCCCAGTAGATATCAATATATGGTGATTGAATGTTAGTTTGTATATGTAGGCTGATAGATAAAAGGGTCCCCAATGCAGTAGGTTGTATCTTAGGTTTTATAAGGTTAGCATGTCTTTAAATACATAGAACTATCCATGTTAGTTAATTTTGTGTCCTTTTGATAAATTGTCCCCCTATAATTGGCAAACCATTGCCTTAAAATAAACGGCGCAAGCCTGCACTCCTCAACCTCACAAGGGTCGAGCCCAGGTCGAGGACAGATCAGGCAGGCCCGCATCGAGCGAGCAGTGGCCCAGGTCTGGCCAACCGCGCGTGGGCTGGATTTGGGCCCAGGATTATTTGTTTGGCCGACTGTGCACGCAGCTTCGGTCCCGACTTGTTGTTAAGCATTTCCGAATTCCATTACAAACAACTTGCAAGCATGTAATTAATTAGGACTATCTACCGTTTTCAATTGATAGAGACGAACACGACAAGAAACGTAGTTGCTATAGGATATCCTTTTAAAATAAGAACGAGATGAGCCTCGATGAAAATAAACAAAACACGCAGATGTGGGGCCCTTGTTAAATGTAAATTATTGAAGCATTTAGTTTCCAGGACGGGTTGTTTAGCAAATCTCACAACCCTCCTAAAATAACAACACGTTAGTCTCTTTAGGACACGCTTTAATAAACCTTACCTTCCTAAACTCGGGTGCACATTTATGTGACCCAAATCCAAATCTCGACGGATTCGAAATGTGTTTCTAATCACGGGTACATTGATTGTGACGTGGTTCGAGATGCGTGTCCATGACGTTGCAAATTCATTTTTGAAAAAAAAATAAGAATGAGATGAGCCTCGCCAAATAAAATACAATTGCGGGGCCCTCAGTAAATATTTGCTTTAAAAATTATTTAGACTTCGGGATGGACCATTTAGTAAAATTCCACGGTCCTACCCAAAATAAATACGCTAGTCGCTTTAGGTGCGCCTTTAACAATTTAATTTCCTTAAACTCGGGTGCACATTGATGTGACCCAAATCCAAATCTCAACGGAGTCAAAGTGTGTCGACGACCGCGGGTACATTGATTGTAACGCGGTTCGAGATACATTTTCACAACGTTGCAATTCTTGATAAAAATAGTAAATGATAAAAGCGGTTAAAAGTTAAATTTTGCACATAAGTTCAGACTTGTATAAAATCAGATAATCAAGCCGAATATAACAGTTGAGCGACCGTGCTAGAACCACGGAACTCGGGAATGCCTAACACCTTCTCCCGGGTTAACAGAATTCCTTATCCGGATTTCTGGTACGCAGACTGTAATATGGAGTCATCATTTTCCTCGCTTCGGGATTAAAATTGGTGACTTGGGACACCCTAAATCTCCCAAGTGGCGACTCTGAAATAAATAAATAAATCCCGTTTCGATTGTCCTTTAATTGGAAAAAACTCCACTGTGCCCCCGCGGACGCGGAAAAAGGAGGTGTGACAGCTCTGGCGACTCTGCTGGGGAACTAGAACCCAGAACCACTGGTTCAGGGTTAAGAATTCGAGCTTAGAATAATTGTTATTATTTGGCTTTATTTATTATCTGATTATTACATGTCCTGAGCCTAATGTGCTAAATGCTGCTTTTACCGCTTTGATATTATTTGAACTGTATATAAACTGTGCCGAAACCTTTCTCTTCTTACCTCCGGGGATGTGCTCACTGGTTGAGACTCCCTATTCTGTTAGTGTCATACCCTAAATAAAAGAGGCTCGGAAAGTTTCTAAGCCGGCTGGCCTTTTGGTTCCCGGAAAGGAGCTCCTTCCTCAACTCGAGTTGTCCGCTCGGGTACACTGTCTAGAACACCGACCCAGGTTTTGAACATAGAATAACGTGACTTCATGCCGGATCCCTAGTAGGAACGCTTATTTGCATCATGTTGCATATGACTTAGGGGACTCAACACAGGGGTTGGGTCCGTCTAGGACTAGCAACCTGATATGAAAAGGCCATTCTGACGCATCCTATTGTTTTCCGTGCATTTATTTGTCTCATGCCCGCATGCTGACCGGTGTTTGAATATTTGGAATATTGTGAAAAAAAGGGAAATAACGGTTAGGAATTGATTGTTTACTGTCAAAACTCTGCCAAAATTTTGAAAAAAAAGAAGTCGTTGTTCGGTTTTTTCAAAAAAAAAAATATCAATAGAAATATAGAGTTTGTCTTGTCATAAAAATCAAAAAAAAAAAAGATCTTATTTTTAAAATGGTTTTTTTTATGAAAATAATAATAAAAAAGAGTCTTGTGTTGTCTTTACTTTTATTATTTGTTGCAAATATATGTATATATATATATATATATGAAAAATTCAAAAGTTTTGCTTTACTTCAAAATGTATATATATCTTTATTTGTGGCAAAAGTATTTATCTTGCTAAAGGTCTAGAAAAGTCCTTTCAGGCTCCCAGTTTTCAAAACAAAAATCCAAAATATTTTCCGTTATTGACTTCTTTAGAAAGTTTTTATATATATATACGAAAATTCAAAATTCACAAAAAATCGCATATATTTTTTGTTTTTATCAGGATAAGTGTCGTTTGTTAAAATCTTATTAATAAATGTGCAGAATGAGCACGATTCCGAATGAACCCTTTTCAATCATGAATAAAATTCCCCTCCAATTACGGCTCTGGTGGAATGATTTGGGCAAAGAGGGGCATGACGAAATCAAGAAGTATCTGAAAGGCCTCACGAGTTTGTTGGATATCAGGCCACGAGGAGATATCATAAGGGCACTAGTCCCCCACTGGGATCCTGCGCACAATGTCTTCCGTTTCTCAGATTTTGAACTTACCCCAACTTTAGAAGAAATAGCAGGGTATATCGGCAGCACTAAGACTCCTTTGAGGCACAAATATCTGATTGCTCCAAGAGCTGTATCAATACACCGGTTCCTGGACTCCTTAAAGATAGTCAGAACAATTCATAACCCTGACTTGGCAAAAGGTTTTTGCAGCATGAGTTTCATATATCAAAGATATGGTCACATAGGAGGATTCGACAAGCCAGAAAACCAGTTGTGCAGCAAAGGTAATCGCCAAAAGTGGGAAGAACATAGACGAATTGCTTTCATGATAACTTTCTTAGGACTACTAGTATTCCCAAGAAAAGATGGGAATATTGACATAAAGATAGCAGGGGTCGTCAGTACGTTGCTCACACAGAGTGATAGTACGTTGGCGCCCATGATAGTATCTGATATATTCCGGGCACTCACTTCTTGCAAAGCCGGAGGAAGCTTTTTCGAGGGTTGCAATTTGTTGTTGCAAATGTGGATGATCGAACACCTATGTCACCGAGCCCAGTTTCTGAGCCATGGATCCGCTGGAAAGACCTGCATAGAGGAGTTCTATACCAGAGTTGATGAAACCTACCTACCAGAAGGAGTTATAGCATGGACCTCATATTTCCATACCCTCAACGCCAGTCAAATACAGTGGGCGCTAGGGTGGCTACCGATCGACGAAGTCATATACATGCCAGCAGCCAGGCCCCATTTTCTCTTAATGGGACTTAAAAGTATTCAACCATACGCGCCGCATCGGGTTTTAAGGCAACTTGGGAGGTATCAGATAGTGCCGAAAGACGAGGATCTGAGCATCCAGGTAATCGAGATCAGTCCCGACGGCCAGTTTCCTGAAGCAAGGGTTCGTCAAATTTGGAGCCAATGTCAATACTTAGAAGCAAATACTTGTGTAATGAATCGGGCAAAAGGGGAAGTTTCGCCCGGGTATCAGGCCTGGTACAAAGGGGAGACATCATCTGGAAGACCGACCAAAAGACCTCACCTGCAAGAATTTGCCAAATCTTCACAAGAACAGTGGGGCTGGTTGGCCAAAGAGCAGGAATATCTTGTCAAAGCAGGCAAACTGAAGCAACAAGTTCAGGATATGAAGTTTGAATGCCAATTACAGTCTGCTGCCCACAAGGGAGAAAAGAACAAGTTAATCAGAGAAGGCGAGATCCTCAAAGCTCAGATCCGGAGAATGAAAAAAGAGGCTAATAGCCAGCTAGGAAGCCGGGCAGATAAAAGATTGATAGCAGGGTTAAAAGATTAGGTTGCGGAATGCCAGGAAGATTTGGAAAAAGCCAGGGCCAGCACAGCAAAATTGCGAACCAAGTGGGCAAAGGGTGCGATGGCTCGGAGGCAGCGCCTGCAACAAGTCATAAGGGAGTATGAACTGAGCATCGGGACATTAAGGGAAACGAATGCCTCTCTTCGAGAAAGGATCCTCAAGCAAACACGAAATGCCCAAGCCGACAGAAGGCAATATTACGATGCAATGACCAGAATGGAAAGGCAAATGGAGATGTTCCAGGATCAGCTTGCCAACAATGCGCAAACACTGGATTTGAAGAACCAACAGATAAGGCATTTGTTCACAGAAAGGGACAACATCCGGGGAAGGATTGATGAAATAGGGCATTACATCTACATGAAATGCTTGGCATATGAGCGAACACCTCGGAAGACCCTCCTTGTTTCCATCATGGGCTGCGTCCGCCGGATTATGAACGAGTTGAAGAGCTTGCAAAGAGACCTTACACTTAGAGCCGCGAAAAGGCCGGATGATGCCTCGCGGCCCCTTAAATTGGAGAATTAGTTTTGGTCAAGTCCTGTTTATTTGGCTTTGGTTGTTTTTCCATATGTTGTTTTCTTTTTCGTTAAACCGAGTTTAAAACCGTGGAGTCTGTACTATTGCTATTCCTTGCTTGATGTAATTTGTAATAGCAAAATTTTGAGAATGAATTCAATGATTTCACAAGAATTGTGTGTTTCTTTACTTTAAGGCAGAACTACGCCTGGTCTGATTCACGCGGGGACGTGATACGTAGGCAATCCCCATAAGATTCGACCGCTTTTAATAAATAAAAATAAAAATACAAAATAAAACACAGGGTTTCCCAAAGTACTTTAAAAAGGGATGAATGAGCAAACCGGGATGACGTATGTTGTTTGAGGCAAAGCATGTAGAAACGATTAACTGCCTAGGTGCATTGCATCCTCTATGTGTTATGATCAAATCTGTTAAGCTCTAACACTAACAAAGTTTGTTGTTGTCTGATACCAGACAGTTAGTTGTTAAAGAATTCTGGCAACACATTCATACCAAACCAGATCCAAAGGACCGGTAGCAACAAGCATGACTACTTCAGAGAATAGTAATGAGGAAGAAAGGCCGATGAGCCAGTTGCTAAAAGAGGCAATGGAAAAGATTGAAAGGATGGGACTAGAGATGCATGCAATGCAGCTAGCCTTGGCCAAAACACAAAAGAGCCCTGAGACACTGGGACACATGCCGGAGTACCCTCACTCTGGCCCTTCCACAAGCCGCCCAAATCCCCTCTATCATCAGGAAAGAAGCCCTCATGATTCCCAAGCTCCACCACCCCATCAACCTCTCCCAACACCTAATATTCCCATTTTTGTGGGACCTACATCATCCCCTTTACAGCGAACGACTAGTGAGCCGTTGTTTCAGGCTCACGACACCCAATACTATCCCCTGAGCCTACATTCCATGCGCCCGAACCACAGGCTTACAATCCACAGTTGGAAGTACCGGCAGAGGTTGAGAAGCTGGTTAAGGCCCCTGAACAGGATGAAGTGTTGAGAAAGTTCAAAAGCCTGGAGCAATCCTTCAGGAACTTACACGGGCTGGGCAATCAAGTCAGCGTGGCATACAAAGATCTGTGCCCTTTCCCGGATGTCCAACTCCCGGCTGGGTTCAAGATGCCCAAGTTTGATTTATATGAAGGGCACGGTGATCCCATGGCGCATTTGCGGGGATTCTATAGCAAAATGAGAGGGGCAGGAGGCAAGGATGAGCTTTTGATAGCTTATTTCGGCCAAAGTCTGAGTGGATCTGCACTGGAATGGTATACCAGGCAAGATTTCAGCAGGTGGTACACGTGGGATGATCTGGCGCAGGCTTTTACAGGTCATTTCCAGTACAACCTGGAGATAGTCCCTGACCGTCTCACGTTATTGAGAACTGGGAAGAAACCCGAGGAAAGTTTTCGCGAGTTCGGGTTCCGCTGGAGAGAACAAGCAGCTAGGGTCGATCCTCCCATGAGAGAGGGAGAGATGGTAGACTACTTTTTGCAGACATTGGATCCAACCTACTTTGGTCACTTGGTGACAACGGTTGGAAAATCTTTCAACGAGGTGGTCAAAATAGGGGTCATGATAGAAGAAGGTTTAAGGTCGGACAAGATCTTAAACTATTCGGCACTTAAGGCCACAACCCAGGCTATTCAAAGCGGCACAGGAGGTGCGCTAAGAAGAAAGAAAGAAGAGGTTGCCACGATCGAGGCAGGCAGTTGGTCCAGGGCTGGAAGGCCGCACTACAACCAACCCAGGCCTCACAGGTCAAACTACCCATACAACCCACCACAAAATTCCTACCCACCTCGAGAACCACATTGTTCCGTACACCAAGCCCAGGTATACACTCAGCCTCCGGTTCGCCCACAATGGTGCGCACCGGCTCCCCAGAACATATATGCACCACCACAAAACACTTGCCCTCCACCAAGGGCATATAGAAATCCTTCAGGGGCAGGTTTCCGGGGAAATCCAAATGCCAGAAATGACAGGTTGCGGAAGCAAAGAACCTTCACCGAACTGGGAGAAACCTACACCGCTGTGTTCCACAAGCTGCGGCAATTAGGTTTGGTTAGTCCTGTCCATACTCGGGAACCAAATCCCCCGCCTCAGAATTTGGATCGTTCAATCAGTTGTGAATACTGTTCAGGGATGCTCGGGCACGACACCGAGAAGTGCTGGAAGTTAAGGCATGCCATACAGGATCTTATTGACACCAATAAGATCGAGGTCCAGACACCGGAGGCTCCTAACATCAACCAAAACCCACTGCCAGCGCACCACGAAACTCACATGATTGAGTTGGTGTGTGAGGAGGAGAATTAAGAAAACCCTCACAAACAGTGATGATGATCCAGGCTGCCCCAAAAGAAGTCTTAACCAGTGGAGGAACAAATGTACAGTCGCAGGAAGAAGGCGTCAATCCGGTAGTAATATGGGGGAAGAGCCCGTCCGTCATAGCAAGCAAACCCGAGCCAAGCAAGTTGGTAATACCAGGGATCCTGCCCACACCGGCAGTCATGTTGAAAGGGGTATGTGGAGAACGGGTGACCATAAAGCCGGTGGTCCAACTGCCAATGCTTGACAGCAGGGCTGTGCCCTGGAAATATGAAAAAGCAGTGGTGACGTACCAAGGAAAACAGGTGGAAGAAGTCAGTTGTGAAGCGCAAGGGCTGACTCGATCAGGTCGATGTTTTGCTCCGGTGGAGTTAAGGAAAACCAACCCAGTGGCAACCAAGAAGCCAGTGTCAGAAGAAGAGGCTGAAGACTTCCTGAGGAAGATGAAAGTGCAAGACTATTCTGTGGTTGAGCAGCTGAAAAAAACACCTGCCCAGATCTCACTATTGTCATTACTCCTCCATTCCGAGGAACATCGCCGGGCCCTGTTAAAGATATTGAACGAGGCCCATGTACCCAGGGAGATTTCTGTAAACCACCTGGAAACCATTGCCAGCAAGATTTTCGAGGTGAACAGGGTAACATTCTCAGATGATGACCTGCCGGTAGAAGGTACGGAGCATAACAAAGCTCTATACCTAGCTGTCAAATGTGAAGACTCGGTAGTAACTCGAGTATTGGTGGATAACGGCTCAAGCGCCAATATTTGTCCCTTATCCACCCTGGACCAATTAAAGATTGACCGTGGAAGAATCTGGGAGAATATCATCTGTGTCCGAGGGTTTGACGGAAACGGAACAGCCACTGTGGGGGATGTCGTACTTGAACTAGCCATTGGCCCGGTCCTGTTTACCATGGAATTCCAGGTATTGGACGCCACGGTATCTTACAACTTGCTGTTAGGACGACCCTGGATTCATGCAGCTAAAGCGGTGCCTTCCACCCTACATCAGACAGTGAAGTTCGAGTGGGAAAGACAAGAGGTCGTGTTGCATGGCGAGGATACAACATGCACCATGGGCGGAACCATTGTGCCTTTCATAGAGACCACTGATGACAAGGGTCCCTGGGTCTACCAGATTCTCGATACAGGGTCGGCCAACAAAATTTCTGAAGGAGAAATCATCCCGCACCCTAGGGTAACTGCCGCAACAGTCATGATGATATCAGAAATGCTGGGTAATGGGTTTGTGCCGGGAAAAGGCCTGGGAGTTGAACTGCAAGGGATAGTCCAACCTGTCTCCCTTCCTAAGAATCTGGAAACTTTCGGGTTGGGGTTCAAACCAACCGCAGCAGACAGGAAGCAAGCGCGAAAAATGAAAAAGAGGGTCTGGTCTCTGCCTAAACCAGTGCCACGCCTCTCAAGGTCTTTTGTTAAAGCTAGTGCCAAGGGGTCAGCGATCCCAAAGATTCGAGGACCTTTGATCGGCATAAGTGAAGACCTGAATCAGAGTTTTGAGAGACTATTCGCGGATGTCAGTATAGTGGAAGCTGGAGAGGGTTCCAGCAGAGCAGAGATACAATTTGTGGGGCCTGAGGCCAAGACCAACAATTGGACGGTTACTCCTCTTCCTGTCCGAGGGGAGTCTTGGTAGTAGGCTTTGATTAATGTTTTGTTTGTTTGCTTGTTTGATCGGATTATTCAAGGGTGTAATCCCAATTTTACTTTCGTTTTGTAAAAGTGTGAACCCTTTTTATCCTGCAAATTTAATAAAGTTCTTTTCTTTTGTCCCGTTTTGATTTCTTGTTTTGTTCTTTTTCTTTCTGAACAGTTCTCTTTTTACTGGTCCTAATGACATGGCATGCACAGCGGATCTTCGACCTAGTCTAATAAATCAATCTGAATCTGACTCAATGATGCAAGAGGTCGTTTGTGATAATGAATCCGAATGTGACGAAGGGGAAGCCTTCGAAGAAATAAATCGAGAACTGTGCCAATTTGAAGAGAAACCCAAGCCTAACTTAAATGACACCGAGGCTGTGAATCTAGGAGACGCTGATAACGTCCAAGAGACCAAAATTAGCATCCACATTGAGCCAAATGTCAGAGCAGAATTGATCAAAACTCTCAGGGAATTCAAAGCTGTTTTTGCATGGTCATATGATGATATGCCTGGATTAAGCACCAATTTAGTGGTTCACAAACTACCCACCGACCCGGCATACCCTCCGGTCAAGCAAAAACTAAGGAAATTTAAAACAGAAATGAGTGTAAAGATCAAAGAAGAAGTGATTAAGCAGTTGCAATCGAAGGTCATTCGGGTCACTCGATATCCCGAGTGGTTGGCCAATGTGGTACCAGTCCCTAAGAAGGATGGAAAAATCAGGGTATGTGTCGACTACCGCAACCTCAACAAAGCAAGTCCCAAGGACAATTTTCCGCTACCTAACATTCATATCCTGATCGATAATTGCGCTGGGCGCGAGATCGGATCCTTTGTGGATTGCTATGCGGGCTATCATCAGATCCTAATGGACGAAGAGGATGCTGAGAAGACAGCATTTATTACGCCATGGGGAACCTACTGCTATCGGGTAATGCCGTTCGGTTTAAAGAACGCTGGGGCAACGTACATGCGAGCAATGACTGCTGTGTTTCATGACATGATACACAAAGAAATAGAGGTGTACGTCGATGATGTGATCATCAAATCTTGGCGTCAGGAGGACCATGTGGCAGACCTAAGGAGATTTTTCCAAAGACTCCGGAGGTATGATATCAAGCTTAACCCGGCCAAATGCGCATTCGGGGTTCCATCAGGAAAGTTGCTAGGATTCATCATCAGTCGACGGGGGATTGAGTTAGACCCATCCAAAATTGAATCCATCCGAGACTTGCCACCGCCAAGGAACAAAACAGAGGTAATGAGTTTGCTGGGTAGACTCAATTACATCAGCAGGTTCATCGCTCAACTCACAGCAACTTGTGAGCCCATATTTCGGCTACTGAGAAAGGATGCTACAGTAGGTTGGACGACAGAGTGTCAGGAGGCTTTCGACCAAATCAAAGGGTATCTGTCTAATCCACCCGTATTGGTCCCGCCTAAGCCCGGGAAACCCCTAATCCTTTACCTGACAGTCTTGGAAAATTCATTTGGTTGTGTACTGGGGCAACATGATGACACAGGAAGGAAGGAGCAGGCCATCTACTATCTTAGCAAGAAATTCACAGTACATGAGGTCAAGTACACTCAACTCGAGAAAACATGCTGCGCCCTAACTTGGGTAGCTCAGAAGTTGAAGCACTACCTGTCTTCATACACTACTTATCTCATATCCCGTTTGGACCCGTTGAAGTATATCTTTCAGAAACCTATGCCCACGGGAAGGTTAGCAAAATGGCAAATTCTGCTCACAGAATTTGATATCATCTACGTAACGAGGACGGCCATGAAAGCCCAGGCACTGGCAGACCATTTGGCAGAGAATCCCGTTGATGAAAAATACGAGCCCTTAAGAACATATTTTCCTGACGAAGAGGTGTTGCATACGAATGATTTGGAATTACCTAAGGAACCAGGTTGGAAGCTTTTCTTCGATGGAGCTGCAAACGCAAAAGGGGTTGGAATAGGAGCAGTACTCATTTCTGAAACAGGACGGCATTATCCTGTTACGGCTCAACTACGCTTCTATTGCACCAACAATATGGCCGAATATGAGGCTTGCATTCTGGGTCTGCGCTTGGCTGCTGACATGGATGTCCAGGACGTCTTGGTCTTGGGAGACTCGGACCTCTTGGTGCATCAAATTCAGGGTGAATGGGAAATACGAGACCTAAAGCTCATACCATACCGATAATGTTTGCATGATCTGAGCAAGCAATTTCGATCGGTGAAGTTCAAACACATCCCAAGAGTTCACAATGAAGTTGCGGATGCCTTGGCCACCTTAGCCTCAATGCTGCACCACCCTGACAAAATGTATGTGGATCCTCTACACATCCAGGTCCGTGATCAGCACGCCTACTGCAATGCCATAGAAGAAGAAGCAGATGGCGAACCCTGGTTTCATGATATCAAGGAATACCTCAGAATGGGGATATATCCAGAACATGCCTCTGGAGACCAAAAAGAGCCCTTCGGCGTTTGTCGAATGGTTTCTTCCTCAGTGGAGGAGTATTGTACAAAAGAACCCCGGATTTGGGATTGTTGAGATGCATAGATGCCAGTCAAGCAATGACGGTTATGGAAGAGGTACATGCGGGAGTTTGCGGACCGCACATGAGCGGATATGTATTGGCAAGAAAGATCCTTCGAACAGGGTGTTATTGGCTCACCATGGAACGCGACTGTATCACTTTTGTGAGGAAATGCCATCAGTGCCAGATACATGGAGATTTGATTCATTCTCCGCCAACAGAGTTACATACGATGTCAGCACCTTGGCCGTTTGTGGCATGGGGCATGGATGTCATTGGGCCCATCGAGCCAGCAGCATCCAACGGTCACAGGTTCATTCTAGTGACCATTGATTACTTCACCAAATGGGTTGAGGCTAAAACCTTCAAATCGGTAACCAAGAAGGCAGTGGCGGACTTTGTTCACTCCCATATCATCTGCAGATTTGGGATCCCAAAAGTGATCATCACGGATAACGGTGCGAATCTTAATAGCATCCTGATGAAAGAGGTATGCCAACAATTCAAGATTACACACCGCAATTCCACCCCATATCGTCCCAAGGCGAATGGAGCAGTCGAAGCAGCCAATAAGAATATCAAGAAGATACTGCGAAAAATGGTGGAAGGGTCCAGAAAATGGCACGAGAAATTACCCTTTGCTTTATTGGGGTACCGCACTACCGTCCGGACCTCCATAGGCACAACTCCTTATTTGTTGGTATACAGAACTGAGGCCGTGATACCGGCGGAGGTCGAAATTCCGTCCCTCCGAATTGTCACTGAAGCCGGGATTGATGATGATGAATGGGTAAAAGCTCGATTGCAACAGTTGAGCCTGATGGATGAGAAAAGATTGGCAGCAGTGTGCCATGGTCAACTGTATCAGAAGAGAATGGCAAGAGCATATAACAAGAAGGTGCGCCCCAGGAAGTTTGAGGTAGGGCAGCAGGTGTTAAAGAAGATCCTCCCACATCAGGTCGAAGCAAAAGGCAAATTCGCCCCAAATTGGCAAGGGCCTTATATCGTGACCAGAGTATTGTCCAACGGCGCTCTGTGTTTGACAGATATCGAGGGTAGATGTGTCGACATGGCTATCAATTCAGATGCAGTCAAGAGATATTATGCGTAATTTCTTTAATTATGGCAATTTTTGGTTTATTTGTTTGTATTTGGCATTTGTTGGATAATGAGATGACGGAGGCAATTCTTTCTTCTATCCAAACACTGTTTAACCCTTGCTTCCCCCTTTGAGCCTTAAGTAATTCTTTCATACCCCTCTTTTGGAATCACTAATGGAAAGGACATGAAAAAAAAAGAAGAAAAAAAGGAAAAGAAGATAAAATCATAAGAAATACAAAATCGTGGGAACTACGTTTGACCTGATTCCTCAAAGAGGATACGTAGGCGCCTCACGGCTCGGTCATAGTATGCATCATAGTGGATATACGATGCATAATGTACATAGTGTGCGTAAAGCGTGCGTAACGCACATAGCGCAACATAAGTATAAAAAATAAATTCCCCAAGCAAGAAACCTGGGACAGAAGTTATGTTTTAAAATTCCAACAAAGGTTTGATTCCAAAAGTTGTAGCACATCACCCATCAAATTATTTTCATTTTTCATAGCCTTTCTTTAACTCCACACCAGAACCAACATTCAACGTCCAAAAGACCTCCCGATCAATGTGCAAAAGATGTCGAGTCAGGTAAATAAGACCGAGAATAATACACCAATCCCCAGCAAAGAAGAGGATCGTAAGACTGGGAATGAATTGATAGCCAAAGGAGTCTCTAGAAGAGAGGGTCGTATCTACAACGCCCCGATTCCTCGAAAGAAATAAAATGAGAGAGTCTCATCGGTGAAAACCTTCGCAGGCACCGAGAGGCGATGTAAGATGAGGGATATGAAATGAGAGAGTCTTATTGGTGAAAACCCTCACAGGCACCATAAGGCGCCGGGAGATGAGAGAAAAGAGAGAGTCTCATCAGTGAAAACCCCTCGAAAGGCACTATGAGGCGACGAGACAGATCAGCAAAACTACCACATTCGAAACGAAATGAACACTCTTTTATCATCCCCAGCAAGTCAAACCATCGGGCAAATCAATTGGTACAAATAGACTGGGTCGGGAATCTATGGTGCACGCCATGATCACAGGGACCAGTTGGGTCCTCCAGATAAGTTCTTTTGATTGTCTCCTCCCACAAAAAATATTGGTTCAGAAAGATTTGCTCCTTTCCATATCTTTTATTTCTTTTCCTAAAAATGTGTCTTGAAAGGATTTTTCAAAGCTTACTACCAGAAACCGAAGAGGAATTCATCCAATACAGGATAATACAAACAGTCTTAAAGGCCGGTCCCAGGCAATGCAGGGATTGTGCCCGGAAATTTTGGAAGAAGTAAAGGGATTGGTTTCGGGGGTTAGAAGCAGACTCCCACATCATGTGTTTAAAGAGAAAGTAGAAAAGGGGGTAAATTGAAAACCAATCCCCAGCAGGCTAGAGACCCCCAACAGGCAACCTTGCCCGCCAACCAATTATGGGGACAAAGAGCAAGAAAGGGGGAAGAGAGAAAAGGCTCGCCAGAAAGGCACCCTCTACCACCACGATTAAAACTGACTAAATCCTTTTGTCTGTTGCAGGAGAGCAAAGAATTGATGATGGCAGCAAGATGCAACGCCATGGAAGTTACCAAAAAACCGGGGCAGAAAATTTTCTGCCGATTGTCGGAAATTTTCTCGAAAAACGGGGAAGCAACGGGAATACTTTTAAGTTCTAGGTCGCCCACCAGTATAATGCGGGAATACATTTAAGTTCTAGGTCGCCCACTAGTATAATGCGGGAATACTTTTAAGTTCTAGGTCGCCCACCAGTATAATGCGGGAATACTTTTAAGTTCTAGGTCGCCCACCAGTATAATGCGGGAATACCTTTTAAGTTCTAGGTCGCCCACCAGTATAATGCGGGAATACTTTTAAGTTCTAGGTCGCCCACCAGTATAATGCGGGAATACTTTTTAAGTTCTAGGTCGCCCACCAGTATAATGCGGGAATACATTTAAGTTCTAGGTCGCCCACCAGTATAATGCGGGAATACTTTTAAGTTCTAGGTCACCCACCAGTATAATGCGGGAATACTTTTAAGTTCTAGGTCGCCCACCAGTATAATGCGGGAATACTTTTAAGTTCTAGGTCGCCCACCAGTATAATGCGGGAATACTTTTAAGTTCTAGGTCGCCCACCAGTATAATGCGGGAATACTTTTAAGTTCTAGGTCGCCCACCAGTATAATGCGGGAATACTTTTAAGTTCTAGGTCGCCCACCAGTATAATGCGGGAATACTTTTAAGTTTTAGGTCGCCCACCAGTATAATGCGGGAAT
Organism: Nicotiana tabacum; assembly: GCF_000715075.1. Taxonomy (NCBI): domain Eukaryota; kingdom Viridiplantae; phylum Streptophyta; class Magnoliopsida; order Solanales; family Solanaceae; genus Nicotiana; species Nicotiana tabacum. Next base: position 28,878,433 of record NC_134082.1, on the reverse strand, counting down.
ACATTTAAGTTCTAGGTCGCCCACCAGTATAATGCGGGAATACCTTTTAAGTTCTAGGTCGCCCACCAGTATAATGCGGGAATACATTTAAGTTCTAGGTCGCCCACCAGTATAATGCGGGAATACCTTTTAAGTTCTAGGTCGCCCACCAGTATAATGCGGGAATACTTTTAAGTTCTAGGTCGCCCACCAGTATAATGCGGGAATACTTTTTAAGTTCTAGGTCGCCCACCAGTATAATGCGGGAATACTTTTAAGTTCTAGGTCGCCCACCAGTATAATGCGGGAATACTTTAGCTCTAGAGTTTGGAATCAGTAGCCCCACCTGAAGACTTTTAAGTTCTAGGTCGCCCACCAGTATAATGCGGGAATACTTTTTAAGTTCTAGGTCGCCCACCAGTATAATGCGGGAATACATTTTAAGTTCTAGGTCGCCCACCAGTATAATGCGGGAATATATTTTAGCTCTAGAGTTTGGAATCAGTAGCCCCACCTGAAGACGGAAGGTTACAACAGAAAGCCCCAAGCAGGAAAAACAATAAAATCCCCAGCGCCAAGAAGCAGAAGTCTGCCAAAGCAAGCGCACATTCAAAAGGAAGAAAGAACGCGTCTCAGAAGAAGCAGTTCGGAAACATTGTAGCATGCCCAGTATGACAATACTGATGAAGAGCCATGCCACTGAAGAAACCAGTGGAAGATTTAAAGAAGAAGGCCATGTTCCCAGCGGACCAGGCGAAGTGGTGAAAACTGGCATTCAAATGTCAGCAAAGGACCAACATCCTCTCCCAAAGTCACAAGATAAAGCCATAAGAGGAAAGCGTTAGCCGACAAGAAAGCAAGGCAACAAAAACAAGGGGAAGATGGATAAGATCTCATGATCCTCAGTCTAGCTTAGCTTCTTGTTTTTCCCTTTTAGAGCAATGTAACAGGGAGATCGGTTGAGCAGTAGCATCCTACATCAGCATACAACAGCGCACAACAACAACAAGCACTACAGTCACACGGTAGTCCCAGCTACCAAATTTCCCGAACTACATTGACCTGATTCCTGTTTTCAGCCCAGGATATGTAGGAAACCTCTGAAGCAAAGGTTCGGTCAAATCTTTTTCAAAAATGCTTCACACGGAGTATTCGGACGGGCAAAAATCGCTCGCTTATCTTTGCGCGAAAACCCTTCGTGTCTTCGTGCAAAGAGGGGCAGCTGTAAGCACGTGATTTTTGCTTTACGAGCAATCGCTCCAAAAGAAAATAAAAATAGTGACAAATGATTTCGCTGTACAATTGTTCGAGTTTTGCGTGACATGTGTTGTTAGTCATTTGTGGATCTGTCCATTTTTGCATTTAATCATTAACAAACAAAATACAAAATATGCATGTCAGGGTGATTAAACCATAATTCGGTCAGTAAAAGAAAATTCAAAAAATATATGTGCATCGTTCGTTCTAGGCTTTTAGTTAACTTACCGAAATATTTTTTGTGATAATTGTGTTAAAATATTGCATTGTTGTTGGTTTTAATTTCATTATTTTATGGTTTGTTATTTCATTTTTGTTTTAAAAGAAAAATAAAATAGAAAACAAAAAGAGGGATTGAAAATCGGGTTAGGCCCAGGAAATAAAACAAAAAGATGGGCCCAAACCAGCACAAGTCCGGTCCAGACCAGGCCTGCCCAGGCACCTCCTGAAACGACGTCGTTTCAGGGACGGTTAATCTGGGCCGTTCATTTCCATTGATCCGATGGCCCTTATTAGCCCTCATGACCCGACCCATTCCCGTTTTTGACCGACCCCTTGATTAACCAAACGGCACCGTATGGTCTAGCCTCCCCAATCCTGGCCATCAATTTTAATCAATCCAACGGCCAGGATTGAATCAGCCTCCCCGTATATAAGCCTCCTATCACACCCCACGCCCCCTATTCTAACCCCCCCCCCCCCCACTCATCGTCTTCATCCAAACACTGAAGCCCCCCCCAAACCCTAGCAGCCGCCCTAGCTTCCCTTTCACCAGAACCCGGCGGCATGGACGCCGGTGGCCACCTCCTGAACACCCTAGGACCACCTCACTGTCCTGAACACAAATCCACTAACCACGAGCCTCGAATCACTTCCGTTCGTCTCGAATCTTCATTTGAAGATTTGAGTCGAACCCGGATCTATGCCAAACCATCCCATCTTCATACCAGACACTCCCCTGACCTTCCTCGTGACCAAACCAAGCTTGGTTTGGTCCGAATCTACCCACAACTCCTAAAAATCCAGATCTGGAAATCCAGAACTTGAAACACATGCACCTGGGGGAACCCGGCCAGTTTTGACATGGGTTTGAGGTCTAATAGACCTTAATCAAGGTGTTCTCATGTGAGAACACCCTGATTAAAGTTTGTTCGGCCTCAAAAATTCGAAGTTGAATCAGATTTGGGTCTGTTTGATTTAAACATTTTGGTAAGTTTTCCTTTCTTTTGTTTTATTTCTAAATAAGTTGTCAGCATATCTCTTTGTGTTTGGTTGTTATTTTGTTATTTTTTGGATTTCTTTCATCTCTTTAAAGACCTTTTATTTGGTCGATTGTCTTCTGTTTGTGTTCTGAATACACTCTGTGAAAAGCATGTCCGATTAGTATAGTCGTCGCATAAATAATTCATATAGGCCCCAGTAATTGAACAAAAGTTGTCTGATACCCTTTAGGTCCCTGAACGTATTATTTATATGAGCGACTGATTATTACCTGTTATAATTAGTATAGTCGACTCGGCCACTGACTGAATGCCCCAGTAATGTTTGAAATGGTTTGTTGGCATTGTAAAAATGACTAAAAGGGTTCAGTCGAGGCAGTCTTGAATTTGAACTTTCATCAGTTCAACAATGCCATGATGCTGCAATAGGCAGGGGCAGTAATAATCAAGGTTGACAAGGGTAGTCTGGGGTTTGCAAAGAACAAAAATGATTAGTTTAAATGAACTGACAAGTAGGGTACTAATTTGGGATTAAACTAATGCCAATGGGGGACAAGACATAAGAGTATGGGGCTTAAAATGAATAAATAAAACGAGCCCATAACTCTTGATTAAACAAAGACCAGGCGTGGGGAACAAAGGGGCTGGCACCAAAGATGCTTAGGCATGGGCTTAAAGAGTATGGGCATTCTGCCAATTGGCAAGGCAGGCAGCTCAGCTGTACTGTTTCATTTGGCCTATAAATAGGCCATTTGATAACTTAAACAGGGCTGGACTTTTAGTCTTCAGAAAAAGATAAAACAAAAGGCTGGAAAATTTTTTAGTCTGAGGAGAGGTCTTGTGAGTTTAAAGAAAAAGACTGAAAACATAAGTTAATTTCCAGTAAACACTGTAACCAAACACTGTCTAAAAAGTTGTATAAGAGTTCATATTGGTCAAGCTGTCTCGGCCAAGTTCTGTGGTTTGCATTGACTGAGCTGCTTGTGATTGTTGAACTGTTGGTGTTGCTGCATTGAATACTCTGGTATTGCTGTTGTTTCATCACTCTTTCCTGGGATTGCTCATTTGGTGCTCGACTATTTGCTGGTTTTCTTTGTTCTGGGAAATATTGCTGGTTGTTTGTGGGCTGTGGAAAACATTTGTGGTTGTTGGATTGTTGCTGTGTTATTGCTGTTTATCTGTTGTTGTTGTATTTGCCGCATACCCCTCAGCTGACAATTCTCCTTCTTCTTCTGCTTTGCTATACCAGGTACGCGATTAACAGTGCCAATGTAACTTGAGAGTTTAAGCATGAATATAAAAGAGAAGAGCTGAAGTTGTTTATTTCGTACATAGACTGTTATATTGAACCTCATTTAATGTATAATAGTTTACATTCTTGTTTAGATAATGAAGGTAGCCTGTGTGCCCAGTAGATATCAATATATGGTGATTGAATGTTAGTTTGTATATGTAGGCTGATAGATAAAAGGGTCCCCAATGCAGTAGGTTTTATCTTAGGTTTTATAAGGTTAGCATGTCTTTAAATACATAGAACTATCCATGTTAGTTAATTTTGTGTCCTTTTGATAAATTGTCCCCCTATAATTGGCAAACCATTGCCTTAAAATAAACGGCGCAAGCCTGCACTCCTCAACCTCACAAGGGTCGAGCCCAGGTCGAGGACAGATCAGGCAGGCCCGCATCGAGCGAGCAGTGGCCCAGGTCTGGCCAACCGCGCGTGGGCTGGATTTGGGCCCAGGATTATTTGTTTGGCCGACTGTGCACGCAGCTTCGGTCCCGACTTGTTGTTAAGCATTTCCGAATTCCATTACAAACAACTTGCAAGCATGTAATTAATTAGGACTATCTACCGTTTTCAATTGATAGAGACGAACACGACAAGAAACGTAGTTGCTATAGGATATCCTTTTAAAATAAGAACGAGATGAGCCTCGATGAAAATAAACAAAACACGCAGATGCGGGGCCCTTGTTAAATGTAAATTATTGAAGCATTTAGTTTCCAGGACGGGTTGTTTAGCAAATCTCACAACCCTCCTAAAATAACAACACGTTAGTCTCTTTAGGACACGCTTTAATAAACCTTACCTTCCTAAACTCGGGTGCACATTTATGTGACCCAAATCCAAATCTCGACGGATTCGAAATGTGTTTCTAATCACGGGTACATTGATTGTGACGTGGTTCGAGATGCGTGTCCATGACGTTGCAAATTCATTTTTGAAAAAAAAAATAAGAATGAGATGAGCCTCGCCAAATAAAATACAATTGCGGGGCCCTCAGTAAATATTTGCTTTAAAAATTATTTAGACTTCGGGATGGACCATTTAGTAAAATTCCACGGTCCTACCCAAAATAAATACGCTAGTCGCTTTAGGTGCGCCTTTAACAATTTAATTTCCTTAAACTCGGGTGCACATTGATGTGACCCAAATCCAAATCTCAACGGAGTCAAAGTGTGTCGACGACCGCGGGTACATTGATTGTAACGCGGTTCGAGATACATTTTCACAACATTGCAATTCTTGATAAAAATAGTAAATGATAAAAGCGGTTAAAAGTTAAATTTTGCACATAAGTTCAGACTTGTATAAAATCAGATAATCAAGCCGAATATAACAGTTGAGCGACCGTGCTAGAACCACGGAACTCGGGAATGCCTAACACCTTCTCCCGGGTTAACAGAATTCCTTATCCGGATTTCTGGTACGCAGACTGTAATATGGAGTCATCATTTTCCTCGCTTCGGGATTAAAATTGGTGACTTGGGACACCCTAATCTCCCAAGTGGCGACTCTGAAATAAATAAATAAATCCCGTTTCGATTGTCCTTTAATTGGAAAAAACTCCCCTGTGCCCCCGCGGACGCGGAAAAAGGAGGTGTGACAGGAGGCTCACTCATAGGCGCTCGGCCATACTAGGCTATGTATCTTGACCAACTGGGCTTGCTCACAAACGCTTGGCCACAGTACGATCGGTATATAACTTACCATCTGATCAGAGGTTACCTAATAGGGGCCTGCCCATCGATTATAGCTCGATGGTAATAAAAATACATTAATACTGTATATATAAATTCTCTGCTCTCTTGACTGGAAGAAGGAAATACTCAATTGAATATGAAGTCCCGATAAGGAGAATATTGTAATTTACAAAACTAGAAAAATATACGTAACTTGCGAGACTAGCAAAATATACGTAAATTTCGGGATATGAATTTTTTTTCTTTATGCTTCGTTATCAAACTTGTGTAATGATGTGATCATGCTAAAATAAAGGAAAAGCTTATCCTTAACATACCTGGAGTGAAAGAAATCCGTATGATATTCCCGAAAAAGTTTGCACCGTATTCCTTTAGAATCGCAAAATTCTACGTTGGACTGTTGAAGTTTTACGTTGCTACATGCCCTAAACATTCTACTTAATGTGTACAAATTCTTGAGGGAATTTCTGAATTTTGTAGCAATTCATTAGTTCTGGTTGTAAGAACTTAATTGAATATCTCTTTTATGAAGTCTCCTCTTTTAGCCAATATAAGGGTGTAGTCATTTTGCCTTGGAAATGTTAGTATGAGGTGTAATTTAGTTAGCACCTTAAATTGCCACCTACCCAACATGACTAATGAGTCATTTGGGTTGGGTGATGGCTTGATGACACATAAGGTGGGGGAGGATTTTTATTAAATCTTATCTTATAATTAATTAATTAATTAGGTAATATTCCGCTACCCGATAATTAACCAATTACTCACATAATTAAGAATTATCTCAAATTACTTAAAATTCTACTCATTTTTAATTTACTTTATACATCATATTATCACACCATACGGTATCTTGTATGGTACTAGTCCATAAATATCGGGTAGTATCGCTCGACCCGTATTTTATCACAAATCAACAACCTTCAACAAAACTTATTTTCTTTTATTCGCGTACCCTTTATCCTTCATGGCCCTTACTTATTGTTTGTTATAAATAGTATAAATATGTTAACCTCCAGATAATCTCATCCCCGAGTTTACATCAATTTACGGAAGACGAAACTTTAACGTACGAAAAATGCAAGATGTAACATCCTTCCCCCCTAGAAATATTCGTCCTCGAATGTCTATTCTTAGATACTTTGGGAAATATTTTTGCCAGAGTCTCTTCCGTACACCTGACAGAAACCAACCTGTACGCAGCCAGAAAACATACTACACATGCCACACATGGCCGCTGTCTATAAATAGCAACACTTAGTCCCACACAACTGTCCATTATAAATTCTGAGAGTTAAAAATGAGAGTTTACCTGATGACCTTCTGGCCTGAATAGAGATGTGCTGAGGTATCCCACCTCGAGCTATATCTTCAGTTTGAAATAGGTGGGGGTATTAGACTTCATTTCTTCCTCTGCTTCCCACGTCATCTCTTCCACCTTCTTACTTCTCCATAGAACCTTTACGGATGCTATGTCCTTATTTTGTAGCTTACAGATTTGTCGGTCTAGGATGGCAACCTGAATTACCTCGTATGACAAGTCCTCTATAATCTGAACATCATCCATGGGCACCATTTGGGTAGGATCGTCAATGCACTTTCGTAACATAGATACGTGAAATACCATATGGACATACTCCAATTTCGAGGGCAATTCTAAGTCATAAGCTACTTGGCCCACTCTCTGATGATCCTATAAGGTCCAATATATTGTGGGCTAAGTTTGCCTTTCTTGCCAAACCTAATTACACCTTTCATAGGTGATACCTTTAAGAATACGCAGTTATAAACCCCGAACTCTAAATCTCGTCGCCGCATGTCAGAATATGACTTCTGACGACTCTGAGCTGTCAACAGTCACTCCCGAATAAGCTTTACTTTTTCTATGGCCTGCTGAACCAGGTCTGGCCCGTGTAATCTAGATTCTCCAACATCAAACCACCCTATAGGAGATCTGCACCTGCACCCATACAAAGCCTTGTACGGAGCCATTCTGTATACTGGAGTAATAACTGTTATTATATGCAAACTCGATAAGAGGTAGATGTTCATCCAAACTCCTTTTAAAATCTAGCACGCATGATCATAACATATCCTCGAGCGTCTGAATTGTGCATTCGACTTGTCCATCAGTTTGTGGATGAAACGTTGTGATGAGATTCACCTGAGTCCCTAGACCTTCCTGAAATGACCTCTAAAATTTGCTATAAACTTGTCCCCACGATCAGATATAATAGATATTGGCACTCTGTATAGTCGCGCTATCTCTTTAATATATAATTTTGCATAATCTTCGGTTGTATATGAATATCTGATCGGTAGGAAATAAGCTGATTTCGTGAGCCTATCTACTATCACCCATATGGAATCGAACTTATGTTGAGAATGATGTAAACCCGCGATAAAGTCCTTGTTTATCACCTCACATTTCCATATTGGGATCTCTGTAGTCTGCATTAGCCCTCCGGGCTTCTGGTGCTCTATCTTCACCTTCTGGCAACTAGGGCATTGAGCGACATACTCAGCAATGTTCTTCTTCATATCGTTCGACCAATACACCTCCTTAATGTCATGGTACGTCTTCGTCGACCCAGGGTGAATGGAGTACTATTAATAATGTGCCTCTGACATAATCTTGTCTCGTAACCCTGCTACATCAGGAACACATAAACGACCCATGTATCTGAGAACCCCATCTCCTTTGAGTTTTAACAATGGCTTCTTCTGTTGTGGAACCCGCTCTCTCAACTCGACTAACTTTGGGTCCTCGTACTGCCTTTCCTTTACTTCAGTTATGAGAGATGATTTTGCAGTATTTTGGAGTACAACTCCTCCATTACCAGAGTCTACTAACTGAACCCCCAAACAAGCCAATTGATAAATCTCTCTAGTTAATTTTCTTTTTTCAGCCTCTACATGTGCCAAGCTACCCATAGATCGACGACTTAAGGCACCTGCTACAATATTAGCTTTCCCTGGATGGTAGAGAATGTTAACATCGTAATCCTTTAATAACTCAAGCCACCGCCTCTATCGCAAGTTCAATTCTTTTTGCTTAAAGATATATTGCAGGCTTTTATGATCTATGAATATGTCAACATGAACACCATATAAATAATGCCACCATATCTTAAGTTCATGGACAACCGCAGCTAATTCGAGGTCATGGGTTGGATAATTTCGTTCGTGCTTCCTTAACTGCCTTGAAGCATACGCAATTACTTTCCCATATTGCATCAGGACACATCCTAACCCGACACCTGAGGCATCACAATACATGGCATAACCATCTGGACCCTCGGGAAGGGCTAGAACTGGCGATGAGGTCAACTTGTTCTTAAGCTCTTGGAAACTCTGCTCACAGGCCTCTGTCCACTGAAACTTAGTCGCTTTCTGCGTCAGCTTCGTTAATGGTGCTGGACGAAAAGAAAAACCCTCTACGAACCTTCGCTAGTATCCTGCTAAGCCAAGAAAGCTACGAATCTCTGTCGGAGTGGTAGGTCTAGGTCAGGATTTCACAGCCTCAATCTTCTGAGTGTCTACCTTTATACCTCCGTCGAATACAATGTGTCCCAAGAATGCTACAGACTTCAACCAGAACTCACACTTAGAAAACTTAGCATATAATTTATTATCACAGAGGGTTTGGAGTACCACTCGTATGTGGTCCACATGCTCATCCTCTGAACGTAAATAAACCAGAATATTGTCAATAAAGACTATCACAAACAGATCTAAATATGGCCAAAATAGGCTATTCATCAAGTCCATAAATATGGCAGGTGCATTCGTCAACCCGAAGGATAGGACAAGGAACTCGAAGTGGCCATATAGGGTCCTGAAGGCTGTCTTAGGAATATTATTCTCTCGAACTCTGACCTGGTGGTATCATAACCTCAAATCTATCTTTGAAAAGCATCTAGCTCCTTGTAACTGATCAAACAATTCGTCTATCCTTGGAAGTGGATACTTATTTTTAATAGTTACCTTGTTCAGTTGCCTATAATCGATACACTTCCTCAGCGAGCTGTCTTTCGTTCATAGAAAGAGTACCAGTGCACCCCAAGGTGAGGTACTAGGTCTGATGAAACCTTTCTCCAACAAATCTATTAACTGCTCCTTCAACTCCTTCAATTTGGCAGTGCCATTCAATACGGAGGGATGGATATTGGTTGCGTTCCCGGAAGTAAATCGATGCCAAAGTCAATCTCTCGCTCAGGAGGAATACCTGGAAGCTCATCTGGAAATACATTCGCATACTCCTTTACTACTGGAATAGACTGAAGTGTAGGTACCTCGGCATCTACATCTTTAACTCGCACAATATGATTAATACACCCTTTTGCAATCATTTTCCTCGTCTTCAGATAAGAAATAAACCTATATATGGGTGTCACTGTATTACCTACCAAAGGATTGTCCCACCCGAAAAATGAAATTTGGTTGTCTTTGCTCGACAATTAATTGTGGCATAACAAGCTGCCAACCAGTCCATGCCCATGATAGCATCAAAAACATCTCTAGCTCAACTAGGTCGGCTGAGGTCTGACGACCACAAACTGTCACCGTACAACCTCAGTAAACCCGTCTAGCGATAATCGATTCTCTGACCGGTGCAGATACCACAAAAGGATCACTTAGTATTTCAGGCACTGTACCAAATTTTCTCGTGACAAATGGGTTAATACACGATAAAGTAGATCCTGGGTCTATCAAGGCATAAACATCTTGAGAACAAATGGTCAACATACCTATCACAATGTCTGGTAAGGACTCTTGGTCCTGTCAACCTGCTAGTGCATAGATACAATTTTTGTTACCATCTGAACTGGACCCTCTGCCTCTGCCTCGACCTCTACCAGCCAAAGACTGAGACTCGCATCCTAAAGGATGCATGGACATAGCTGATCCTGCTGCTGAATTTGCTGGTTGTGACATACCCCTAGAATCTCTATTTGGGCAATCTCGCATCATATGCCATGGACGTCTACACGTATAACAAGCATCAAAACCGGCTCGACATTGGCCCAAGTGTCCTCGACCGCAGATGGCGCACCGTGGTAGAAATGGCCATGTCTGCCCCGAACCTTATTGTCGCTGCAAACTTGATGCCTGGGAGCTCTCACCTGGTCCTGACTAAGTATCATGGTCATACTTGTAACCCCTGTAACTGAGGTGGCGGAGGTCTAGGTGGTCGTTCGAAGTACTGGGGCCTATAACTACCCTGAGATTGCTCCTGAGATTTGGAAAATCTCATCCTCTTCCGATGCCCTAACTCAGCCCTCTCCGTACCCTACTGCCGACGCCTACCACTTTCTATATTCTGGGCAAATGCCTTAATCCGAGAGATATCCATACTATCTTGTAATGCAGCAGTGGCCCATGCCTCGGTCAACTCTAGGGCCAACCCTGCTATAAACATATGGATCCTGCCTCGCATCGTAGCAACTATGGATGGTGCATATCTGGCCAATGAGTTAAAACGGAGACTATACTTTCGAACACTCATATTGCCCTGCTTGAGGGCTAGAAACTGATCGAGTCGGGCCTGTCGGATCTCTCGCGATAAGTACTGGTCAAAGAAGGCATCTAAAAAATTCTCCCAAATAGTGGGAGGTGCATCACATCCCCTAGACCTTTCCCATCCCTCGTACCAAAGGATGGCTATATCTCGGAGTCGAAAAGCTGCTAACTCAACTGCCTCTTTCTCCATAGCATGCATAACCCAAAAGATCCTATGAAGCTGATCTATGAAATCTTGTGGGTCCTCCCTCTGATCTGTCCCCGTGAACTCTAGGGGATTCAAAGCAATAAACTCTCGGACTCTTTAACTCCCAGATCCCTCAGAAGGTCCTGCACTAGCGGATGCCCTAGCCTGTTGTTGGGTAGCTACCAACTATGCCAACAAATGCACTGTACTTCTCAAGTCCTGATCTGATGGAATCTGGGGGGAACTAGATGTGCGGTCCACCTAGGAATCTCCTCATGTGGCGGAGGAGTCGGTAATTGCTAGGTAGGGGTCTCTCCCTGGGACTCCGATTGGGCCCAATCTACTGGGGGTACCCTGCTAGTCCCCTCACCTACTGCAGTTTCTCTCCTCTAGCTAGTCGTAGTTTTCCTAGTTACCGTCATCTGTGCATGCACACATCAACATGTAAGTTTAACTCAAATTTCCTATAACTTAGTGCTACAGCACGATTTAGATTTGAAAGAAGGGTAACCAACTCCTAAAAGCCTTGTAGTCCCCTGCTTATATAATGTGGTGCACCACACATCTATAAATAAGACCCTACTAGACACAGCTTGTAGACTCCCTAGGACAGAACTGCTCTGATACCACTTTTGTCATGCCCCCAAGCTCGGGGCGTGACAGCTAGCAATATCCGAATTGATTCTAATCAAGCCACTAGGGCAAATATTTCATTATAATCGACTCTTTTCTGCTATGAGTAGCCTTGTGAGACTAATCTAGATTTATTTCTAACCACTTTGTCTCTTCATTCAATTGTTTCGGAAAAACCATTTGGTTACAGTGGTTGCAACATTTGCTGACTTGAGTAGCAATCATCATATTTTATTTATATCAAACTGATCATGTTCTTCCTGCATAGCGTGTACCCAGTTGGAGTCCTTCAAAGCTTTGTCAACCTTCTTTGGTTCTAGCTGAGATATGTGGGAAATGTTTGGCTTTTCCTTGAGAGATCCCCTAGTTTTCATTCCATCGTTTGTATTTCCAATGATAAACCTTTGTGAATATTCAGGTTTACTTCTCCATTCATTTGGGATTATTTCAGCTTGCTGAGTATTCGACTCATTTTGCATTTTAGCATGTTGGTTGATAGGTTCATCAGTCAACTTTGAAGTTGCATTGCAACTGTCAGTGGTTCCTTTGATTTCTGAGTTTCAATAACTTTTGGTAAATCTTGATTAATGTCTTCATCACCTGTAATAATTCCCTTGGCCACATGGTTAATATAATCCAAGATAACATGAACTGAATCCTCTACACACAAAGTACATTTGTTATAAACTCTAAATGATCTACTGTTATTTGAATAACCAAGAAATATACCTTTGTCGCTTCTAGGATCAAACTTACCAAGATTGTCCTTACCATTATTATGAATAAAGCATTTGCTTCCAAAAGGATAGAACTAGCCAATGTTTGGTCTTTGCCTTTTCATAGTTCATATGGAGTTTTCTTCAAGATTGATCAAATGAGACATCTGTTGAGGATATGACATGCCATGTTGACTGCCTCTTCCCAAAAGTGATTTGGAAAAGAATGCTCCATTATCGTTATTCTGGCCATGTCTTGCAAGGTTCGATTTTTACATTCAACTACCCCACTCTGTTGAGGTGATAGGAGCTAACAAATTGTGAGTGTAACCTTGTTCATCACAAAAATCTTCAAATGATTTTCTTTCAAATTCTCCGCCATGATCTCTTTATATGGTTGAAATGAGATACCATTTTTCTCTTTCAATCCTTTTTACAAAAGATCTCAAAATTCTTTAGAGCTTCATCTTTATGAGCCAGAAATATTACCCAAGTAAAACATGAATAATCATCAACAATAACAAACGCATATCGTTTACCTCTAATGCTAATAGTTCTAGTAGGGCCAAACAAATCCATATGCAATAGTTGTAAAGGCTTAGATGTGGAGACAATATCTTTGGGTTTAAAGGAAGTTCTGGTTTGCTTACCAAGTTAATATTGTCACGACCCCAAACCGGCCCGGTCGAGATGGCGCCTCTCGTGAAGACAATGCCAGCCGACACAACACTCACCTTAACTCTTTAAGCATTAAGAGTCATTTTTAAGTCTTTAAATTAAACAATGTTTCATAATAAAATCCTGGAATAATAGTGCAGAATAAAATACCAGCCCGACATCGGGGTGTCACTAGTCATGAGCAACTATCAAGGTTTGAATACAACAAAAGTCTAAAAATGTACTAAATACAATAACAACAATGAGGGGAAGGAAGCGGTGCTGCGAACGTCATGCAGCCACCTTGCTAACTCTGATGACTCCGCGGCTGAGCTATCAACACCCGCTACCGGGTTCCGATATACCTGAATCTGCACACGAGGTGCAGGGAGTAATGTGAGTACTCCAACCCAGTAAGTAATAAGAGTAAATAAAGGCTGAGCAGTAGGAAACAATGAATCCACATTCACATTAGGCTCAATAAACAAAACAGGCCTTCAAATCATAATACGAGTCAATCTTCCCTTTTAAAATCTAGCTTTTAGTAAAAATCATTTTGAAATACTTTCCAGCAGTTTCGGTAGGGGTTCAATACCATTTAAGATAATAATAGAGATTAAAGCCATAATTGGCCCCTCGGGCAAAGCATAGTTTGTAAAATAGCCTCTCGGGCAAAACAGTAATCATAAACACTTCATAACTTAAAAATCTCAGTGGAAATAACCAATGCCAAATCAGTGATTAATTTCTAAACATCTCATAAACCCCAGTTTAAATAAAAGTTGTTTTAAAACATTTGTTCAACTTTCCGACAGAGGCTCAATATAAAGATGAGTGAAAACAGTCGATAAATCAACATATTCGATAGAAATTCACTTTAAAGAGGAGTAAAATCAATAAGTCCATAAATAGGCCTCTCAGGCAAAAACATCACTCATATGCATGTATATATCTATCGCCCCTCGGGCTAGCCTCTCTGTCACTCGTGACTCAACTCTTACCAATCAGTACTCGCACTCAGCATTCATGCTCAATTGGTACCATATAGTAACTGTTGTGGCGTGCAGCCCGATCCGTATATCTCTCACAATAACTGAAATCAAAGTAACCGTTGCGGCGTGCAGCCCGATCCATGCATCGCTGTGGGCACAGCCCGATCCATATAAATAGTCGAATGCACTCACTGGGGGTGTGCAGACTCCGGAGGGGCTCCTACACCCCAAGCGCTATATTGTCGCGGCGTGCAACCCAATCCATATAAATATTGTTGCGGCGTGCAACCCGATCCATAACATATATAATATCCTCACATATACATTGCTGCGGCGTGCAGCCCGATCCATAGATATATAATCCTCACAACTAGGCCCTCGGCCTCTCTCAGTCATTAACCTCACCATCAGATTCTCAGTCTATCTCAGTCATCAATCTCACAATCAGACCCTCGGTCTATCTCAGTAAAACAAGGAACTCTGCCCAAAACAATTTCCACATTTTAAGAATATAGTGATAAAGCCAGATTTGAGCAGTAAATAGGTAAAACATGACTGAGAATATGCTTTCAAACAAATAGAGTGAGGAAAGATAGTAAAAATGCCCCAAAGGGTCTCAACAAGTCGGCACAAGGCCCCAAACATGGCATACAGCCCAAAAATATAATAATGTCAAACAATTAACTATCAAATACGCATTAAAATATTCGTTCGGGATGGACTAGGTCAAAATCCCCAGCGGTGCTCTACCTCACGCTCGTCATCCAGCGTGCAAGTCACCTCAAAGTAACACAACGACGTATAATTCGGGGTTTCAAACTCTCAATCCAGTATTTACAATCATTACTTACCTCGATCCGGTCCAAAATCTAGCCCGCGATGCCTCGCCCGCATAAATCGACCTCCGGATGCTCCAAATCTAGCCACAATCAGTACATAATCATTAAAATATGCTAAGCAAGCAAGGCCCACTCGAAAATATCTAATTTAACATCAAAATCCCGAAATTGCTCAAACCCGGCCCCCAGGCCCACGCTTCGGAATTCGACGCAACTCACAAAATCCGGCAACCCATTCAACCACGACTTCAACCATACCAAAATTACTATATTTCGATAAGAATTCGGCCTCCAAATCTTCAAATCTTATTTTCAAATCCCTAGGTCTAAATCCCCAATTTACACCTTTAAAACATGTAATCTAGTCGGATTATTAGATGATAATTCAATATTATGGAGTAGAAATGATCACAAGTGACTTACCTCAAGATTTCCCATAATTTCTTGCTCAAAAATCGCCCCCAAGCCGTGTTCTTTCACCAAAAAAAAAGGTCAAAATGAGCAGAAAAATGCAACAGCTTTAATAAATCTATTCTGGTCGCTAAAAGAGCAGTTCCCGTCGCTACAAGTGACAAATCTGGTCGCTAAAGGTGCGCACCAGATCCTGCTGCACCAGCAATATTTATTTTTACTAAAAAGGCTCTAACTCCACCATACGAACTTGGAATTCGATGATTCTTGTTCCTATGAGTCACAAATAATGATAAGAACATAATCCTTCAATCGAAACTAAATTCGGAGCTTGTTTGCTCAGTGCGATATCCATTTCGCTCGTTAAACAATTAACTCATGATTCGCGTCAAAAACCCAGTCGCGACTTGATGAAATTAGACCAAACTTTTCAGATCACTCCTATAATTCATTATCAAAATTCTGGAAGTCTCAAAATTAAATTTCGATCTCTAGAACTAAAAATGGACCTTTGGATCATTACATGCTTATGCTCAAAACGGCAAAAATCTTCCAAAAACTCTTCCAAAACTTATCCTAGTCTCATGGGACCCCGACCAAACATGCCAACATAATTCATAACATCATTCAAAGCTGTTCAAATCATCAAAACACCTCAAACAACATCAAATTACCCAAAACTCATCGAATTCAAGCCTAAGTTTACAAAAACATCCTAAATACACTTTCGATCAAAAACCCGACCAAACGATGTCCGAATAACCTGAAATTTTGCACACACATCACAAATGACATAACGAAGCTACAGCAACTATCAGAATTCCATTCGGACCCTCGGATCAAAATCTCACCTATCAACCGGAATTCGCCAAAATACTAACTTTGCCAATTCGAGCCAAATCCTTCCACGGACTTCCAAAATGCAATTCGATCACGCTCCTAAGTCATAAATCACTTAACGGAGCTTACCAAATCATAAAAATTCCGATTCGAGATCATATACAAACAAGTCAACTCTTGGTCAAACCTTTTAAATTCAAAGCTTTCATCTGAGACTGTTCTTTCAAATTCCTTCCGATTTTCCTGAAAACCAAAACCATCGATCTACATCAGTCATAATACATCATACGGGGCAAGTCATGCCCGAGAACTGGCGATTAAAGTACAAAAGCTCAAAACAACCGGTCGGGTCGTTACATCCTCCCCCACTTAAACACACGTTCGTCCTCGAACGTACTCAAAGTTGTTCTAAAAGCCAACCAATAGCTGAATAACTTTACCATGCATAACCCGGGGGTGATCCCACGTCACCCTATCTCATATAGGTGTGATAACACATAGAAGCTGAAATTACACAACCCAATCTAGCCCATGAATCATAGAACCACATTTTCACTTCTGAAACCATCAATACGATCAAAACCTCACACTCATACACTGAATAGCCCGAACCAGTTGTAATAGCCTATGCCTGCAACCTCATGTGCAATTATATGATATACCACATAACTCAAACACTCGTAGCGATAACTACTATTCACAGCAGCTGCACATACCAACCGAATACCGACAGAAAATCTTTTATCAACTAAAGTCTCATTCCAACACTTCCATATACTGCCAATGATAAATGAAACACGCAATAAACCATAACCATTTCTCAAATCAACCACTCATAAGGCCACTTCTCCTTTGGCAAGGACCATAGCAAATTTTTGAGTCGAACCTCGATATTTATCCTCCCGACATGCTGAAATCGAATCTGTTTGTATTCATTAAAGAACCCAGCGATCTCCTCTAATCCAACACACTACTTTGGTGACATGACACATCCATACAGGCCTAAAACACCACTTGCATAATACGCGCACCAATAAGCAACGGTCCGAACATACTCAAATCATGAAAATGTCTCAATTGAAAGAGTTGTACCTCAAGCTCACCAGTACCGCCACAACACAAGGCTGAGAACCCGTCTCACATTATAGGAACATAACACACGAATCTAACCCGCAAGGTCATACCTCCACATAACTTCGATGTGATTCGCGATCCTATCCAACACTATTCCACATGAAACACCTCAAGTCATTATGCTCAAAATCGACAACCATGCATAATTTGATGTCTGGAACCAAAGCAATCATTACACCTACGGTGAAACAAATAATATAAACCACGCACACCTGATAGGACATAACCAATACGACGTTCACTGAGCAACACCAAATTACTCTTCCCGCTCGACTTCTACCATGAAACCCTAATAGAACTGCACCATATGTGCCTATAACCAACAAATCATAATGCCTCGCAACACAGAAAGGTAACTCATAGGTCTCCCCAGATTACTAATAAGCTCAATAACAGACGAACACACACCTCACCATTGGAAACTCGAAGTCAACCAAGCCGCCGTGATACAGAACACACATCCATATAGGTCTACCAATGGACCATACATCAAGTCTAGTCACACACAACAGATAAATAATCCACCGAAGGTTCACAACGACTGAATCATAGCACATACTACCCTCTTACCAATCTTAGCTATTTTCTCACAGTCCACAACCGCAATACTATGATGTATTATCAACTCAACCACATTTCCCTCTTTCTGAAGTGCATACCGTTATCAAGACACACCATTTAGTAATATCATTTACCTAGTCATTAGAAACTGCCTGTGCTATCTAAGAATTTATGACCTTCCTTTCAAAACTGAATTGCGACCTTACATATGCCAATCCCCGCCCTACACAACATACCACATATAACATGCCATCCTATGATAAATATGAGAACTTTAAAATCCCTTTTCGAGCCACAGTCAACTACATATTCACTAGTCACGAACCTTCCATTGGTCCCATCTAGAAGGAAAATCACTATACATCCCATGTCCACAGAAAATATACATTCCCAAACCGCGGTAAAATCATCAAGAACTCTCTAAGTTCCCTTTGCACAAATCAGACATGTCAGGACTGAATCCTTCTAACTCGATCAAGCTAAGCAAGTCATCAAAACCTAAGAGCATCGCCGCAAAATACCTTAAAGAACTCATTACCTCGAACACACGCACGGAATTAATCATATCCTTACCATACTTATTTGGTCTACTATCAAACTATTCCATCTATCTAAATTTCCTTCTGATTCATTTTCAACTTGATTCTCTCTCTTGTTGTAGCACCACAATTTCTCAACCCAGGATTACCACACGAGACCCAAGCATAAAACCACACTGTCTAAGACTCATAAGTCACTGAATACTCTCTTAAATATTCCCAAAAGCACCACATCTGAAATACTTCGCTTTGAAGAACTTCCTGTGGATCTAAATATGTTACCTCCTAATACTAATACATAGAATCCCACAATTAATATAGAAAACACCACAAGTCTTGACGTCTTCCAAGGAAAATTCAGTTTCTATCCATAAGTATAACTTGAAAGCCTCCAATTATTTCATGTAAAATTTTGAACACAATAGGACCATTATCTAGAGGCATCCACTCTACTCAAACCGCAGTTAGATTGATTAAATGAATCGAACAACCTGTGCTTCATTTGCACTCCGACACTACAGAATGTGACCTCATTTCAATTTAACCAAGCAACTTCCTGCCCTATGTACCGAGCATTCCTTACCAACCACAACTCAAGTCATTTCCCGATTCTCGTACACCCATAAAGCATAACATAACCTTTATTGAAATTTCCTTTACTTGAACCATAATTGATTCACAAATACGCCTCAAACTGGAACCATTAGAGCACATAACCGTGCAATCAACTATTCAATAGCGGACTCCCCCACTTGGCTCGAAGCCATAGATCAACACACGCTCAATAACTCATAACGATTATACTCTATTGATGCCATGAATACCATAGTGAGATTAGACTCAGTCCTTTATAAGTCTTGAAACACCGACCATCGGTACTTTAACTCTATGCAAATCTCGCATTCACTCTCGTAACAGTTAAACCCACACTCTTAAGCGACCCAAATTAAATTCACACATATATTTCTCTTGTAAATGGGATCTTCTAACAAACAACATAAAGATCGCACAACTCCAGAACACTTCGCAGGGGATAACCCACCTGTTTTGCCTTCCATATAACATTTTCGTATACCTTCCACCATCATACACATTACACAACCACTTAGTCTTCCTGAGTCTGAACTCATACCGTAACATAAAATTTACTTCACTCCCAACTAGGAGACACGAAAAGATTCTCCACGCGCCCATAACTCGGAGCTACACATCCAATCACAATGGAAATCATACACTTAATAGTTCATCTATCATCCTGTAGACCTTCCTCGTCACTTCCAAGTTACATAGATACATCTCGCAGTACTAACATACTCATCACGTAGCTAACCAGCCATCACTCCCACTAATAGGGACAATACCGAACATATAAGTTCAGAACACTTGCTCACACAATCAGCACCTCGGTGCTCAAGCCATAGGCAAAGATCCGGCCTCAAGTCCTCAAGACTGGCCCAACATCAACTCACAGAGATCGCATCTCGCCCCTCGATCAGGGAATCACAAGCCATCGATGCACATCTGATATCGAGCGCTCATGCGCGCATACGAACGCGTGGAAAGAGTTCAAGGAGTTACCTTTCAAGCTGAATCAATGACGCACGATAAGAATTCAAGAATGTGAAGTTTTTCCTAAAGGTTCTGCAGCCTCTCGAGGATAAATACAGACGTCTCCGTACCGATCCACGAGACTCTACTAAACTAGCTCATGACTTGTGAGACCTATGTAACCTAGGCTCTGATACCAAATTGTCACGACCCCAAACCGGCCCGGTCGTGATGGCGCCTCTCATGAAGACAAGGCCAGCCGCACAACACTCACCTTAACCCTTTAAGCATTAAGAGTCATTTTTTAAGTCTTTAAATTAAACAATGTTTCATAATAAAATCCTGGAAAAACAGTGCGGAATAAAATACCAGCCCGACATCAGGGTGTCACTAGTCATGAGCAACTATCAAGGTCTGAATACAACAAAAGTCTAAAAATGTACTAAATACAGTAACAACAATGTGGGGAAGGAAGCGGTGCTACGAACGTCATGCAGCCACCTTGCTAACTCTGATGACTCCGCGGCTGAGCTATCAATACCCACTACCGGGTTCCGATATACTTGAATATGCATACGAGGTGCAGGGAGTAATGTGAGTACTTCAACCTAGTAAGTAATAAGAGTAAATAAAGGCTGAGCAGTAGAAAACAATGAATCCACATTCACGTTAGGCTCAATAAACACAACAGGCCTTCAAATCATAATACGAGTCAATCTTCCCTTTTAAAATCCAGCTTTTAGTAAAAATTATTTTGAAATACTTTCCAGCAGTTTCGGTAGGGGTTCAATACCATTTAAGATAATAATAGAGATTAAAGCCATAATCGGCCCCTCGGGCAAAACATAGTTTGTAAATAACCCCTTGGGCAAAACAGTAATCATAAACACTTAATAACTTAAAAATCTCAGTGGAAATAACCAATGCCAAATCGGTGATTAATTTCTGAACATCTCATAAACCCCAGTTTAAATAAAAGTTGTTTTAAAACATTTGTTCAACTTTCCGACAGAGGCTTAATATAAAGATGAGTGAAAACAGTCGATAAATCAACATATTCGATAGAAATTCACTTTAAAGAGGAGTGAAATCAATAAGTCCATAAACAGTTCTCTCAGGCAAAAACATCACTCATATGCATGTATATATCTATTGCCCCTCGAGCTAGCCTCTCTGTCACTCGTGACTCAACTCTTACCAATCAGTACTCGTACTCAGCATTCACGCTCAATTGGTACCATATAGTAACCGCTGCGGCGTGCAGCCCGATCCGTATATCTCTCACAATAACTGAAATCAAAGTAACCGTTGCGGCGTGCAGCCCGATCCATGCATCGCTGTTGCGCACAGCTCGATCCATATAAATAGTCGACTGCGCTTACTGGGGGTGTGCAGACTCCAGAGTGGCTCCTACAGCCCAAGCGTTATATTGCTGCGACACGCAGCCCGATCCATATACATATATATATACACTGTTGCGGCGTGCAGCCCGATCCATAGATATATAATCCTCACAACTAGGCCCTCGGCCTCTCTCAGTCATTAACCTCACCATCAGACTCTCAGTCTATCTTAATCATCAATCTCACAATCTGACCCTCGGTCTATCTCAGTAAAACAGGGAACTCAGCCCAAAACAATTTCCACATTTTAAGAATATAGTGATAAAGCCAGATTTGAGCAGTAAACAGGTAAAACATGACTGAGAGTATGCTTTCAAACAAATAGAGTGAGGAAAGATAGTAAAAATGCCCCAAAAGGTCTCAACAAGTCGGCACAAGGCCCCAAACATGGCATACAGCCCAAAAATATAATAATGTCAAACAATTAACTATCAAATACGCATTAAAATATTCGTTCGGGATGGACTAGGTCACAATCCCCAGCGGTGCTCTACCACACGCTCGTTATCCAGCGTGCAAGTCACCTCAAAGTAATACAACGACGTATAATCCGGGGTTTCAAGCCCTCAGGACAGTATTTACAATCATTACTTACCTCGATCCGGTCCAAAATCTAGCCCGCGATGCCTCGCCCGCACGAATAGACCTCCGGATGCTCCAAATCTAGCCACAATCAGTACATAATCATTAAAATATGCTAAGGGAGAGAAGCCCACTCGAAAATATCCAATTTAACATCAAAATCCCGAAATTGCTCAAACCCGGCCCCCGGGCCCATGCTTCGAAATTCGACGCAACTCACAAAATCCGACAACCCATTCAACCACGAGTCCAACCATACTAAAATAACTAAATTCCGATAACAATTCGGCCTCCAAATCTTCAAATCTTATTTTCAAATCCCTAGGTCCAAATCCCCAATTTACACCTCAAAAACATGTAATCTAGTCGGATTATTCGATGATAATTCAATATTATGGAGTAGAAATGATCACAAGTGACTTACCTCAAGATTTCCCATGATTTCTTGCTCAAAAATCGCCCCAAGCCGTGTTCTTTCACCAAAAAAAGGTCAAAATGAGCAGAAAAACGCAACAGCTTTAATAAACCTATTCTGGTTGCTAAAAGAGTCATTCCCATCGCTAAAAGTGACAAATCTGGTTGCTAAAGGTGCGCATCAGATCCTGCTGCACCAGTAATATTTATTTTCACTAAAAAGGCTCTAACTCCACCATACGAACTTGGAATTCGATGATTCTTGTTCCTATGAGTCACAAATAATGATACGAACATAGTCCTTTAATCGAAACTCAATTCGGAGCTCATTTTGCTTAGTGCGATATCCATTTCGCTCGTTAAACAATTAACTTTTCAGAAACCTAATCGCGACTTGATGAAATTAGACCAAACTTTTCAGATCACTCCTATAATTCATTATCAAAATTATGGAAGTCTCAAAATCAAATTTCGATCTCTAGAACTAAAAATGGACCTTTGGATCATTACATGCTTATGCTCAAAACGGCAAAAATCTTCCAAAAACTCTTCCAAAACTTATCCTAGCCTCATGGGACCCCGACCAAACATGCCAACATAATTCATAACATCATTCAAACCTGTTCCAATCATCAAAACACCTCAAACAACATCAAATTATCCAAAACTCATCGAATTCAAGCCTAAGTTTTCAAAAACTTTCGAAATACACTTTCGATCAAAAACCCGACCAAACGATGTCCGAATAACCTAAAATTTTGCACACACATCACAAATGACATAATGAAGCTACAGCAACTATCGGAATTCGATTCCGACCTTCGGATCAAAATCTCACCTATCAACCAGAATTCGCCAAAATACTAACTTTGCCAATTCGAGCCAAATCCTTCCACGGACTTCCAAAATGCATTCCGATCGTGCTCCTAAGTCATAAATCACCTAACGGAGTTAACCAAATCATAATAATTCCGATACGATATCATATACAAACAAGTCAACTCTTGGTCAAACCTGTCAAATTCAAAGCTTTCATCTGAGACTGTTCTTTCAAATTCCTTCCGATTTTCCTTAAAACCAAAACCATCGATCTACATCAGTCATAATACATCATACGGGGAAAGTCATGCCCGAGAACTGGCGATCAAAGTACAAAATCTCAAAACGATTGGTCAGGTCATTACAAATATGCATCACACATATGGTTCCTATAAAATTGAGTTTGGGAAGCCTAATGACTGGGTCATGTCTAGACAGCTTTTCAATCAGTTGCATAGTTGCGTGTCCAAGTTTCTTATGCCAAATCCAGGGATCATTAGAAATTGTTGCTAGACAAATGTGATTGTCTAAATTCTTAATGCAGTCTAGGATATAAACGTTGTCGTACCTTTTTTCTAGAAAAATGATTTTACCTGACTCATCTTCGATGGCGCAACCTATTTTCTTGAATTTCACTTCATACCTAGAGTCACATAGTTGAATTATGCTCAATAGTTGTAGATGAGTCCATCCACGAGATAAACTTCTGTGATATCACAGTTGTTCTCGAATGGAACTGTTCCAGTGCCAACAATTTTGCCTTTTGAATCATCACTGAATCTGACATTTCCTCCATTTATTTTAGTCACGGCCCAACATGGGGAGGTGTGGCTGGCACCCAGTGCCATACTGGCCTGAGCGAACCACTCTGTAACTCAGGATCATTCAACAAAAGCTAGAACATACATAGGCCTGGTTCGTTGAACTCATTCTTTCTGTAACTATCATGGGACAACATAGCCATAACTCGTAATGTATAACTGTAAGTGGGCAAATGTTATATCGGCAAACCATCATACTCAAAACATAAATACACATAGGCCATCAAGGCCTCTAATAATGAACTTGTGTCTATGAAGCTTCAAAGACTATTTGACATCGAAAGATGGTCGGGAAAGGGTCTCAGCCTACCCATAAGTCTATAGCAAAACTCCAATATGATGACTTATTGTTCCAGCTGCACTCCAAATGAAGTGGAGTCTTACAGATCCTTCACTAAATGATAACCTCGTCTACTTTGAGGGCTCGTCAAACTGGTTACCTACACATGCATGCATGGATGCAGCGTCCACAATAAAAAGGACGTTACTACAAATAGTGTACCGAGTGTGTAAGGCAGAACTGAAACATAACAATAAGCCAACATCAATAAGAGAAATATAATAATCAAACTGAACCTCTGAAGTACCACTGAGGGCCATCGTGTGCATACTAATTATACTTACATATTTAATGCATTTCTTTGGACTATTATCCATATCGTAATATGACTGCTCAACTGATCAGTGGTAATTGCCCGACCAGTCGTAGCTTGATGGTAAATACATGTCTTCCCAACCGATGGTAAATAATGATACGTAACTATTCAACCGGTGGTAACTGTCTGACCGACCATAGCTTAGTGGTAAATGCGTAACTGCCCAACTGGTCGTATCTCGATGGTAAATGCTTGACTTCCCGATAGAGATGGCAATAAGGCGGGGCGGGGCGGTTGCGGGGCGGGTTCATCCTTTACCCGCATAAATTTTAACCTGCCCCGCACCGCAGCGCATAGGAAGATATTCTGTTTTCAAACCGCCCTGCCCCGCCCCGCCCCGCAAAGCAAAAAAAATCCATTTTTCATTTTTAACAAGTAATTTCTCTTTTTTTAAAAAAAAATCCAAAAAAATTAACGATAACCTATGGCCTTCTTTTCTCTTTTTCTAGGTAGTTCCAGCTATGTCCATAATGTTTTCCAATATTTTATGAAATTTCAATTGAAATTTTTTCAATATTTTATGAAATTTCAATTGTATTATTTTATGGATCTATTAACATTATCATTAATGATCAAGTCTGGTGCATGTATGATATATTTAAGTTGATTATTAGTAAATACAAGAAAAAATTAAATTACAGACAAACATGAATCAATAATACCGCTATTATAAATTCAACGTTTGTATAATTAATATTATGAACGAATAAAAACTACTACAGTTTTTTAGTGTGTAGGTGTGCCTAAGCGAGACACGTAGCAGGCTAGAAAGATTCTCATCTCGCTTCTTTTCCCTTTCTTTTATTTGTTTTTGTAAAAAAAACACCTTGTTTGAATTTTTATCTTAAAGAAGAATAAAATACGTATCACTTATCAGGAAATAAGAATTTTACCTTAATAATAGTGCAAAATTATCAATCCTTAAGATAATTCATCTTTTACGAGGTGATATACATATACGTTATACTCAGACTGAGACGATTAGGGAAGATCTATTTTGGGGTTGATTACAAATATTTTCAAGTGATATACTTATATGGTCATTTTCATATTAAACCGATAAATAAAACATAAGACATCTTTAGATTATTTTTATTCAAATTATAATTAATTATAGAAGATCAATTACTGTATGTCTTCCACTAATCTTATTAGAAAATATCTTTTAGCATATTACTCCATAACAAAAGTAGTAATTTGATTAGTAAGTTAATTATAATAATTAATTTTAAATATATTTTCTTAAAACTAGTATACTACATTTCTACCGGATAGACGAACCAATATTTTAATGACCCAAAAATTGGTAATATTTGAATATATTCATAATTTATAACTAGAATATATTATATTACCCACACATTTAAGCTTAAAAGAGCAAGAAAAGAGGAGATTAATGAATTAACAAAATTTAGAATAAAAATAAAGATATAAAGATAAGCAAGGGAAGTTTATAAAACAAATTCTAATTGAGAAAGCAGATTACAACTCCACGAAAACATTTAAATCTTCTTTGATGAAAAGCAGCAAATATGCGATGCAAGTATTAAACAAATGCATACTCCGCAACCGCCCCGCAACCGCAATTAAATTTAAAAAAAGTTTTTGAACCCGCCTCACATCTGCACCGCCCCGCGTAAACTTAAACCCACCTAACATAAGCTTAAACCCGCCCCGCCCCGCCCCGTTTGCCATCCCTACTTCCCGACCAGGCGTAGCTCGGTGGTAAATGCATGAAGAGCCTTTTACGATCATTAGGACATATTTATTGTATGCCTCAATAGGGAATTAGTAACATACTTAGACATGCTTTAAATTATATTTCACAAGAATGAATAAGGTAGACATCCTTAACTAGTAAGAGTAGAACTATTTATGGAATAACATTACGTTTACATTTCGCTACCTGAATCATGCCAAAAGAAGGAAGGATTATCCTTAACATACGTTTGTTGTTTACTTAACCTCATGGCGTTGGTTCAACCCGTTAGTGCTTCAATCTGCAACAAACAATACGGGGGCATTATTAAGCTTACGGAAGCTAGAATTCAACAAAAATGAGTGACTAGCTCATCTACAAGTATTTGGACAACACCTCCCCTTTATTCTTTTCCTTTACTCAAATCAAAAAACAAGAACAACACATTCAGAATGTTAACAAATATATTGCATCAATATCCCATATTATATTCATCAATACATCACCAAAATAGTCCACACAATCTCATACAATAACTCAGTGCTACTTTGCACTTTTCCAACCCTAAAACATATCTAGAAATTGAATACACTTTAATAATGACAACCATAATATACTTAGGTTATACATACTTAAGCCACAATACAACATAAAAATGAACTCATAATAGTCCACAAATTACAGCAACTCAAAACTAATTTCAGATTATTACTTCATCATTTCATACCCCCACAACTTAGTTAAGGCATCAATAAGCTTAAACACAATATGTCCAAGCAAATACTCACATGTGACAGCCATATAATAACATGAAACTACTCCAAAAAGTTCATACCACCACAACAACTTCAACTCAATGTTTAGCCACTACTTCACAAGTTCTTTACCAAACAACCTAGCTAGAACTAAGATAAACTCAAATATATGAAGAAGAGAGGATTTTATTACCTAGATCAGATCTTTTAGGGATGAAAAATTATAGTATCTTTCCCTTGAACTTGCTTCACTTCATATCCTTCAACATTCGGGATTACCCTTTTAACTTGAATTGAAAGAAAAAGAAGATTATCGGGAACTTTTTGATGGTTTGGAGTAGATCCATTTGGGAGATAATTTTGTGGATCTCTTTATGTTTATACTACTTGCATATTATGAGGAGAGTTGTCTTGATTCAGCCCCTAAAAGGGCCCTCTTGGCTAACCTACACATGTCCATTTAGGTGGACTAATTTGGGCCTTCCCTTTTAGCAAGTAGGCGATACACCTACTTGACACATGCTTGGTTAATTAATAGGTGTCACATGCTTCCCTTATTCATTTAGACATGTATTTTTTCCTCATTTAATAATCACGACATGTGTTAAGTAGCTCAAGCTGGTAGGACGAGTAAGCAAGTCACTCAAGAAAGTACCCGGTAAGCAAGCAGCTCGATTTTATGTATCCATTATCTCATTTGTTTTTCCAAGTCTCATTCACCTTAACTTACTTAAGACTTTAATAAACCTTCCTTATCCTTGTACAAGGATTTCATCATTTCTTAGCTTACATTAGATAATCTTATAACGACAGTGACGTCTGAAGTACGGGGTGTAATATCCTTCCCCCTTAGAAACATTCAGGAACATTTGTCCTCGAATGTTAACTCTCAAAGGCTTTCGAAAATGGGATGTAACATCATTAAATTACTTTATATACTTTCAAAGGGGATCAGATTTCTAAGCGCTTACATCAACTGACTTATGACGTAGTGTAACAATATTTGTAACTTCTTGAACAATATTTTGTCGCTCGTCATGTAACTTGAACACGCACTATCGAGATACCATTTTCCTTTTCGACTTTTCCTGTGGTTTTCCTGCAAAATAAGATTATTTGCCTTCTTTGAGGTACCTAAGCTTGCCTGGGTCCTTTATGGTTAGTTCTAGCAAAATTCGGAGTACTTTTGGGCTTCCAGATCCACCCCGCAACATTTGAAAAATGTAATCTACAAGATGAATACTTGTGACCAGTTCTACAATAATAATTACATAAGGATGTGGGTCTTTCATTCGTACTAGATCTATGAGTGGTGTCATTGCTTGTAGATTCTATACCAACACGCCTTTTTCAGTTGAATTATGAATCGAGCGATATGACTTTATGTAATTGTGACTGGTGAATTTGTGCATGCCATTGATTTGCAATAGCAATTTCAGAATTTGTTCCTAGAAGTCATCTCGTTCGAGTTCACAGACTTCCAGTTTAAGTTCTTAGTCTTTCTTTTCCCTATTTAGTCTCTTCAATTTATTTAGAATTTTTGAGTCTCTTTTAGGGTGAGATCAAGAATATCTTGTAGTTCATTACATCTATCACATTCATAAGGTCTTACCTTGCTAGATTCACCACAGGCCATGAAGCAATTGTCTGTTGTTTCCTTGATGTCATCATCTAATATGTCTTCATCGGTCCAGCAACCTGAAAACTTGTTCATATCATTTTCCAATATAGTCATGAAGAAAACATTGGCAATTTCTTCATGTTCTGGGCTATCTTCAGTACTCCAACTTCCATAACATTTTTTCTTGTGAAATCCTCTAGAGGTTTTTCTTTTGAGATCTGGATATTCAGCTTGCATATGAGCATATTTTTCACATTCAAAATATATTGTCTAGTTCTTCTGGAAGACATTCTTCCCTTTTTGGTGTTTCTATATCTTCTCACCAGTCTATCTACTATGTTTGATACCATAGTAATTTCTTCTTCTAGAGCTTCCACATTGTCTCTGCCATCTTCAGTTCCTTCAATGGAGGTTTTGAGTGCTATTGGTTTCTTCTTTTCCTTCCGTCCTTATTTCTTAGATGAGTTTTCTCGAATGCAATGAGATCTCCACACAATTCATCATATGATAATTTGTCTAGATCTTGAGACTCAAGTGCAACTATTTTTGTTTTACATGCACTTGGTAAACTTCTTAGGATTTTTCGAACTTGTTCACCACTTGAGTAGGGTCTTCCAAAGGCTTTCAGATCTCCGTTGATTTAACTGAATCGAGCAAACATCTCTTCAATAGATTCACTTTTTTTCATATGAAAGAGTTCGTAGTCATGGATCGGTAGATTTCTTCTTGTTTTCTTGACTTTGTTTGTCCCTTATTAGGTGACTTCCAACCTATTTACATTTCCTTAGTCATATCACAACTTGAGATTTTTTCATATTCTTCTCCGCTTATGGCATTGTACAGGGGATTTCTTTCATTGGCATTTACCTGTATTACTGTCATTTGCTCATCAGAATAATTATCTATATCCATGGAAATAAGTAGATGTCTTTCCATCTGTCTTCTTGTCAGTCTTTGCTACTGGAATTGGATAATCTCCTTTTTCTATTACTCACCACACCTTGGCATCATAGGATTTCCATGCGAATCTAATGCAAGAAGTGTTGTCTATTGAAATATGGAGGCCTTGCCTGTGATGTCCCTTCTTGGAACAGGGCTTCGATAATAACTTGATTTGACATGTTCTTTTCTCACTAGCTATTAAGAAAAATGAATGTGCAAGACCTATTTTGATACCAATTGAAAGTATAAGAGAAAGGGCGAATTGTGGTCTCTTTTTTGTTTTAGTTAAATAGTCGACTAGTTTGTCAGTTAGTCGACTGGAAGTTGAAGTGAAGGTAAATAGCAAGTGCACAATGTAAAACGTCGAAAGTAAATGACACTGAATATTCTTATACTAGTTCGCATTCAATATGAATCCTAGTCCAGTCTCCTTGGGTTGCAAGAGGGTTATCTTTTCATAGCTCCTTGAAATTCTTCTTACAAGTGTGTTGATGAGTTGAGCACACACCAACTGCTTTCAGAAACTAAGTAAACTCTCAATGTTCTTTAATAATGCCTCACCAATATTTTTTATCTCTTTCTTCTTTCCACTAGTTACATAGTAAATCTATTACACACCACAATACTTGCTTAGAGTAGAACAAATAGTTTGAGGCTGGTTCGATTCAAGTATATGTATTATCCTTGACCTTCGACTATAAATACAACTTGAGGAATTTGTGTTGATTCTTGATTGACACAGATCTTGAGAGATTGGTAATCCAACGGAGTTGATCCTGAATGAATCTTGATTGATGATTCTTTTCAAGAATAAGTGCGGAGCTTCCATCATTTAATCTTTGAATCATGGAGAGTAAATGCTTTCCTTTATCAACGTGATTTGATGGACGAGTGGATCTTCAGGCATAAAATCATACAATCTTTTCTTTCACAGCTTGATTGACAATCTAAGTGGATTTTCAGGAACAATGATCTTCTACAGATTAGGGTTTTCCTTCTTTGGAGCGTATGAATTGCTTTCTTAGATGATCTTCTACCGAACAAGATCTTCGATTGACTTGAGTCTGCCTCCTTTGAACATTGCGGGTTAATGCCTTACTTTTCTTTTGGAATACACATTCTTTTTCATTGTTGAAACTTAGATCTAACCAGTTGGACTTTTTTCGAATACAAAATGTTAATTTTTTATGGGTATTTGATTCCAATTCGATTCGTCTTGTGATACCAAATTATTGGTATCGATGATCAGAGACGAATCAGAGAAGAGAAGAAAAGGGAAAGAAGATCAGAGGAGAAGAGATATTTAGGGGTAAAGACAGAGAAGAGAGGTTGAGAGAGAGAAGAGAGGAGATACAAGTGAAAATTCAGATTTATCATTTCTCAATGAAATTACAATGCAGTAGTAGTAGCTTTTTACTACTAACGAATCTCATGTGAAGTATGCTGAAATGAAATAAAAGGGAACTGGATTAAACTAAAGCCTGACAAACTTTCCCGCCAGAATGGCTCGCACTCACTTAAGCTAATTTAGAGGTAAGTCCCTAATTTCTATATCAATACCCTCCTGTTGATGAGCATCCTTGTCCTCAAGGATGGTAAATGTAGAATTAGAGCCACCAGGATCAAAAGAAAATTTCAAAAAATGTTCCCCAAGCTTAGCACGCAGAAGTCGATCATTTCTGGTTATACCTTGATACAAGGAGAATGGATAACATGTGTTCCGTGCAAAAGCTTTACTCCACTTATTAATGGTTATCTCGACAAGAAGGTCCACCTCTCGGCGATATGAATATACTTTCCAGCTCTATTGTATAATCATTTGGTGTAGAAACATCAAAGTTGCTCTAGAATTACTCAAGTAACGGAACATCATGAAGGAGCCGGCTGGATCAATTGAAAATTGATGTGAAGGACCTTGAATAGGTGTTACGGCAAATATGTAATTTAATTTCACATCAAGGAGACAATGCTCGTCTTTATTAATGTTAAGCATAAACCAATAAAAGTTGTCAAGTTGCTTATGTAGAAGGTATAGTACAAGTTTTTCCACCAGTAGAAGAACAATAGGAACATCATTAGAGCTGCATTTGCTTCCATATGCTGGACTCCATGAGGGAATAGGGAAGAATGATTTCACATATCCAGTGAAGCTGCATGTGTGCCGGTGAAATTTTTTTAAATGTTGCAGTTCTTGAAAAGGCAACCCAACAACTTGGTTCGCCGGGCCAATTAATATACTACCTGGGTCAAAAGTGAAATACAAATCATACACAGTTCCATCCCTTAAACTAGCATAACTATTGGTGTTTGACAAAAAAAATATGTAGTCCAACCACCTCAACTCTAGATGTTATAATCAATCTCCTCGCAAATGCAACCTTCCAAAATGTCCCTAATTTAACTTTACCTAGCATCATTCTGTGAGTTCCCTGTAATCATGTAACTTTGCCATCTTCAAGTCTACTATCAAAGTTAAGAGCACTTGAATACATTGCAACAATGAGAATAAAATCAAATAACCACGACTGACATAGCTTGCAAGCATGTATTTTTTCCACCTCCTTATCAATTATAACCTCTTTATGTTCTTGACTAGCAGTCCCTCCAATAGAGTTCATGATTAAAAGATGCTCTTTGTAACTTAAAAACCCATAATATACTATTCCTGAAGTTGTAGAGATATTAAAACTTTTGCTCCAGTAGTAGTAGCTTTTATACCGTTAACTAATCTCATGTGAAGTATGCTAAAAATAAAATAAAAGAGAATTGGATTAAACTAAAGCCTAACAAACTTTCTCGCCACAATGGCTCTCACTCACTTAAGCTACTTTAGAGGTAAGTCTCTAATTTCTATATCATTTTGCGTACCCCTAAGATACAACCATAGGAACACGTAGTGACAAAAGCTCTAAAACCAATTTATC
This sequence comes from Nicotiana tabacum, assembly GCF_000715075.1. Classification (NCBI taxonomy): domain Eukaryota; kingdom Viridiplantae; phylum Streptophyta; class Magnoliopsida; order Solanales; family Solanaceae; genus Nicotiana; species Nicotiana tabacum. Next base: position 28,845,776 of record NC_134082.1, on the reverse strand, counting down.
TTGCTGCCAAATTACCCCAATTGGAGCAAATAAAAATTGGAAAATTCGACGATCGAACCAAAGAGAATCCTGCGTTGGTAATTCCATATACCCAAGAGAATCCTGCGTCGGTAATTTCAATATTCCATACCAAACAACCATAGAATCCAACGCATTATATATACAAGTCCATTAAATTCTCTCTCAAAAAAGCAATTCTTGGATAATGAAGTTCGGCAGGATCTTAATGATGTTGATGGCCCTTATAGAACAGACTCTGCCTGAATGGAAGGACAAGTTCCTGTCTTATAAGGATCTCAAGAAGCAATTGAAGTTGATTTATCCTAATAAAAGGCAAAGAGTAGATGATGATGGAATTAACAGAAAGGAGATAAATGATTTTGTGGTGCTTTTAGAGGAGGAAATCGAAAAGTTTAATTCTTTCTTCATCGAAAAAGAAGAGGATTATATCATTCAATTGAAGGTATCTTTTTCTTTTCCTTATTAATTACCACTCCCAAAGAGTGGAAGGATGTAGTTAATTTCAACAATAATAAAAAAAAATTAAAAGGATAAACTGACAGATTGGTATTAGAGTATCCATATAAGAATACCAATTAGTTGGGATTAAGTTTGAGACATTGTAGGCAGATTTATCTTATACTTGCACCGGTGGGAGGTAGCACATATCTTGTAAAATAGTTGAAGTGTCCACAAGCTGGCACTAACACCATTCTCATTAAAAAAAAAAAGTAGTCATTGTTTTTGTGTGCTATTTGTCGTTTTGGTTTTATGACACCTAATTTCTGTAATTTGTCCCAATACTGACTGGCAATTCTTATGCTAAACCCCCCAACTAGTTTGCAATTGTGAAAGTTGCATTCACATAATTTTGCATAAACAATGTCAGTCTAGTGTAAGAAAATTTGGGATTTGGGATCCACTTAAAGAAAATCGGAAACAGTTTCCCTACCCTTCCAGGGTAGGGGTAAGGCTGCGTACATCCTACCCTCTCAGACCCTACTTGGTGGTATTATAGTGGGTAGTTGTTGTTGTTGTTGTTGGATCCACTTAATGTGCTACTAAGATCATTCAGAGGATTATGTGCCTCTAATCATGGTGTGGTTTTTGTTATACATTCCCTTTCTCGCCTATCCTTGTTGATCTTTAAAATACTTTCCAACCTTTTCATTGGAGCCTTGTTGCTGTAGCATTTAGATTATTCTTGGATCTTTTTGGTTTCTCGGGTTTTCTTATCTTAATTCAGGGAACTTTCTTCTTTATGTTAAGCAGAGAAGAAAATATGTGTATTTGGATATTAGTATTGCATCTCATTGCAATTCTTAGTCGTGTTATGGGACATCTTTTGCATACCACAATCTTAAAGTTTGTCATAATGATAAAATAACTGAGAATTTGTGTTCTGCATTTGAGGTGATTAGAATAGAATTATGGTATCTGTTTTTTTTAGACAGAGTAATGTGCAGTACCATGTTACTTCTGTACAATAGTTATGGTCTTAATTTCTTTGGTGCATTTGTACCAGGCAATGAGTCATGATAGCAGAGAAATGGTAATCAAGTCCCTTTGTTATATTTCTAGTCGAGTCATGTTAATATAGCTTATATGATACAAAATTTAGAATTCGGGCTTTTTCCTCTTACTCAGCTTGCTAGCGTTAGTGTTAGTATGATATCGTTTTAGTCATAGATTGATATTACTACCTAGAGTTTCACTGCTTTCTTGGCGTCGGTCTTATTTTTATCTTGTTGTTATTCCTTGTTGCTATTATTTTCTTCATCCGTTCTCCAGCCGAGGGTCTATCGGAGATAACCTCTCTGCCCTTCTAGGGTAGGGGTAAGGTTGTGTACATCTTACCCTCCCCAACCCCCACTTGTGGGAAATTACTGGCTTTGTTCTTGTAGTTGATGTTGTTGTTGATCTTCTCCAATTTTTTCGTTTTTCCTTCTTGTTGGGCAAATGCAGGTTTTAAGAGATAGTATTGCTGAGATTAGAAGTTCGGAGGAGTTAATGAGAGTAGGTAGAGACCTGGTGGATCTTCATGGACAGATGGTTCTATTGGAGAATTACAGTGCTCTTAACTATATAGGTACTCAGCCATTAATATTTTAGCTAACAACATAACAAGTATCATAAAAATGAAAGCGTGCTTCATAGGAATGACAATAATATGCTTTAACAATGTATTATTCAACAGTTTTTTTTTTTTTTACTTTATACCGTATTTATGTTGTCATTCATGGGGTAATGTGAACAGTGTTCTTTCTGTTTGAGGGCATTGGTAAATTCTTATTAGAAGTATATTCAGTTGCAGTTTAAACTAAGTTAACTTTTCATTCTCTATGTAAATTATGCAGTAAAGATTCAATGGTATGTAGGGCATAAAAAACTAGAGTCTTAAGAAAGCAGAATCTCACTTTTGATGTGGCAAATCGTAAATGAAGCTTTAATTCACGTATTCAATTAATCATTTGCCAATCTATTTGTAACAGAATCTTGTAAACAGCAAAACTTATTGCCAGGCATCATAAAGCCTTGTTCTAACATTGTATAACCATAATTGCACCACTGACACGATTAGGATTGCATTTTCAGTTCTTATATAGATTTTTACATACTCTTCCACTTTGGTAATTGTTCTGTTTTCAGGATTAGTGAAGATATTAAAGAAGTATGATAAACGTACTGGTGCTCTTATTCGCTTGCCTGTCATTCAAAAGGTGCTAGAGGAGCCATTTTTTAAAACTGATGTTCTAAATAAGCTAGTGAAGGAGTGCGAGACCATGCTTAGTAGCCTTTTCTCCCAAAATGAGCCATCTAAAGCACCAGGAGACGAAGAAAGTGGCGGAGGAGATACTGGAGGAAGTAGTAGTGGAGTCGAAGATACAAAAGTAGTTGCAGAGACTAAAGAACCATCTGAAGGAAGTAGCAGAGGAGGAGGTAGTGATGGAGGAAGCAAGGTAGCTGAAGAACTTGCAGCCATTGAAAAGCTCTCTAAAGCACCAGGAGGGGAAGGAAGCGACGGAGTCAAAGATCCAGAAGAACTTTCCGAGATTGAAAACAAGGGAAACATGTACTTGAAGCTTACAAAATCAGCATTGAGAGTCTTGCAGGAAATTCGAAGTGGAAGTTCAACTGTCAGCATGTTCTCTTTGCCGCCACTGGAAAGGAACTAACTGCAGGAGGTCTGGAAGAATATTCCAGTTGTAGAACAAGCAGCAAAATAGCGTTCAATATCATCTGTGATATGCTCTACATATTGTTGTGTTTTAATTTTTTCCAGTTCAGGTGTTGTATATCTGGAAGCAATAAGTTCAGTTGTTTTGACTGCGTGCCTCGGGGCTTAAATAGTGTTTTAATTTCCAGAGTATATTATAGGCTCTGGGACTTCTCAAGTTGGTTTTTGTATGTAAAAGTTACTTTTTCATCACAATGTATTACTATATTGTTTCTTATTGATATGTCTACCTTTTAACGTGGAGCCAGAATTTGCTAACAATCAGATGAACCTACAATTTGATCTCACGTTGGAACAACTTATGTTTCTACTATTCGTTCATTGTTACACGCAATGGATACGTTCCAAAATCCTTGTTGTCCTTCAGTTCCATATACACTCGGACTCCCATGTCATTGCAGATTATCAGCGCAGGATATCTGGTATTAGTTACTCTGTATTTGATTTTAATGATTGTAACAGACGTGTCTACTCCTAGTTGTTCTGCAATGGCTGAAACCAATGCATCGTAGCTTGATTCGGTGTTGTTTACCACTCCATCGTTGGGTGAAATCAACAAGTCGCTTGCTACTATCCCATCGAGTGTTGAAGCTTAATAGCCATTGTCTCCACTCTCCATTAGATATAAGATTTTGTCTCTTTGCACGGATTGCAAAGTCATCCCGAGTGAGAATCTTATGACCCTATATAGGCTCATGGTCATGGATCTTGAGATCACGAGGAAGAGAAGAGAGAGGGTTGTGTATGGTCAACCTAAGATCAAGTGTTAAGCTTTGACTAAGGACACAGCTCAGGAGTTGGGAGATAAGGTGATGGCTATGGGGACTTGGAGGAGTAGTGGGGATGCGGGTGGTATGTGGACCACGATTGCGAATTGCTTTAGGTAAGCTACTAGATGGTTTAAGAGTCTTGAAGGGCTACTCTGGTGGTCACAAAGGAGACTGGTGGTGGAACGGAAATGTCCAAGGAAAGTAAAAGCGAAGAAAGCGGCGTATTTTAAGCTAGTGGAGAGCGTAGACGAGGAGGAGAAGAGGACGAATAGGGTGTGGTATAAGATGGCTAAAAAGAAGGCAAAGTTAGCGGTTATGGCAGCTAAGACTGCATTTTTTGGACTTTTGTATGAAGAACTTGGAGGCAAAGGTGGGGAAGAAGTTGTTCAAACTAGCCAAGGTAAGAGAAAGGAAGGCCCATGACCTAGACTAAGTGAACTGCATCAAAGATGAGGAAGGAAGAGTTTTGTTGTATAAGGCCACATATTCGACGGAGATGGTAGGCTTACTTCCATAAACTCTTGAACAAAGAGGGGGATATGAACATTGTGTTGGGTGATTTGGAAAACTCCTAGAGTCGTCGAGACTTTAGGTATTGTAGGCGTATAAAAGTTGAGAGGTCGAAGGGGTTATGCATAAGATGAGCAGGGTAAGAGCGACTAGGCAAATTGAAATCCCGCTAGAATTTTGGAAGAGAGTGGTTAGGGCAGGCTTGGAGTGGATTACCGAGTTATTTAGTGTCATTTTTAGGATGAAGAAAATTCCCAAAGAATAGAGGTGAAATACGATAATCTCTCTGTACGAGAACAAGGATGATATCCAAAATTGCAAATAACTATTGAAGTATCAAGCTGCTAAGCCATACAATCAAAGTCTAGGAGAGGATGGTTTTGAGGGTGAGGACGAGTATATCTATTTTCGAGAATAAGTTCGAATTTATGATGGGGCGTTCTACTATGGAAGTCAACCACCTTGTTAGGAGATTGGTAGAGCGATATAGGGAGAGGAAGATGAATATACATATGGTATTCATCGACTTAGAGAAGGCTTACAATCAAGTTCTGATAAAGGTTCTGTAGAGATGTTTGGAGATTAGAGGTGTACATATTGTATATATTAGAGCGATTAAGGACATATATGATGGAGCTAATACCCAAACAAGGATAGTGGGGAGGGGGACTCGAAACACTTCCTAGTTGTGATGGGTTTGTATCAGGGATCTGCTTTCAGCCTATTTTTATTTGCCCTGGCAATAGACACACAGACATATATGTCACGGCCCGGATTTCCCACCTTCGGAAATCGAGATGGCGCCTACTCGTGAAAGCTAGGCAAGCCGACAGTTACAGTTTTACTATCATTATTATTAACCAAACAGGGACAGATAATAGCTAAAACAAAATAATTATGAAATGCGGAAATGATATAATGGTGCCACAACTCAAGTACATAGCTACCCCATAGATCTGGTGTCATAATCCACGAACAACTAAGATTTACTACAATTATAAGTCTAAAAGAAGTACAACTATTCTTGAAATAGAAGAGACAGAAGGAACTAAAGTGGGGAAAGGGGACTTTAGACTTTGTGAACGCCAGCAGATCTACCTTGGTCTCCTTAGACTGAAGGCAGCAACCTCAAGTTACTCACAACGTCCGGCACCGAAATCTGCACAAAAAGTGCAGAGTGCAGTATCAGTACAACCGACCCCATGTACTGGTAAGTGTCGAGCCTAACCTCGGAGAAGTAGTGATGAGGCTAGGACACGACAACCATATAAACATGTGCAGTTGAATCATATATGAGCAAAACAATAATAACATAAAAGTAACAGATAGAGATGGAAAAGGGAGACATGTTGCGGGGAATATCAAGTTCTGACAGTAATTCAACAAAGAAGCATAATGAACACCATATTTGTATCGACAAAAATAATGAAACAGTAACACGTGCACGACATCACCCTTCGTGCTTTTACTCGCGTTCTCACCATAATAAACAACAGAAAAGGCACGGCATCACCCTTTGTGAATTAACTCTCAAATCGTGGCACGGCATCACTCTTCATGCATTAACACTCACAATATCGGCACGGCATCACCCTTCGTGCATTAACACTCACTAACAATATCATGCACGGCATCACCCTTCGTGCTTTACACTCCTCCTCACCCAAACAATAGAAACAATACATCCTGACAAGGGAATCAGCTATAACCAATCTCGTTTCAAAAGTTAACTCCACGGAATAAGTCTCAACTTGAGTCAATACTCAACAATGGTCAATTACCAAGAAAATATCATAAATCTTGTTCATCATGGATAATCATCAATTTAAGCATGAACAGTACATAATAAGATTCACAACCGTCACAGTATAAGACTCATTTCCATGCTCGACACCAACGTATAGGTACTCGTCACCACACATATACGTCGTACTCAACACTAACACATAGCAATTAAGACCACAACATCTATTCCCTCAAGCTAAGGTTAGACTAAACACTTCCTATTCTCTCACCCACGAACCCAGATATGCAATTGGTTTTGAAATCCGACCTCAAATTAAGGTCCAAATCTCCAAAATTCGGAAATCCTAAATTCTACCCAAGAACACCTAATTTCCCATGAAAAACCCTAGATTTTGAAGTGAAATCATGCAAAAAGATGAAAGAGATTGAAGAAAAAGGGTTAAGATTCATATACCTATGATTTGGGGAAGAATTTGCTCTTGGAAAATCGCCCTTTGAAGTTTAGGTTTTGAAATTTTGAAGAATGAAGTGAAAATCCCTTCCAAGACCCCTTTTACTCAGTTGCAGATGTCGCATTTGCGACAAGGTCTTTGCAATTGCGAAGCTCGCAATTGCGAGATAGGCTTCGCAAATGCGAACCTGCTGCAATGTCTGCTGCTATCGCAATTGCGAACAATTAGTCGCAATTGCGAAGGTTGACCCATGTTGACTTCGCAAATGCGAAGGAGATGTTCGCAACTGTGAACTAATGTTGGCCAGGGCTTCTTCGCAATTGCGATAAACCCCTCGCAATTGCCAAGCCTGAAAGGCTCGCAATTATGAAGCGTGACCTTGCAATTGCGAGATCAGAGCCTGCAACAAAACACCAGCTGCAACAGAAATTTTCCTAAGTCCCAAAACACTCTGTGGCCTATCCAAAACTCACCCGAGCCCTCGGGGCTCCAAACCAGACATGCACATAAGTCTAAAAACATCATACGGAATTGCTCATGCAACCAATTCGCCAAAATAACATCTTATACAACGAATTTGACACCAAAACTCATGAAATTCATAAAGTGGTTCAAATTTCTATTTTATCAACCAAGGGTCCGATTTATATCAAATCTCTTCGTTTTTTATCAAATTTCGCAAATATGACCTAAATATTATATTAAACCTGTGCCGGGATCCGGAACAAAGATATGGTCCTGATACCATCAAGATCACACACCATTTCATTTCCAAAAGTCCTTATATTTTCCAGCAAATAATTTTCTTTAAAAATTCTTTTCTCAGGCAAGGGAATTCGGAATTCGATTCCGGGCATACTCCCAAGTCTCATATTTAATTACGGACCCTAAGGGACCATCAAATCATGGGTCCGAGTCCGTTTACCAAATGTTGACCGAAGTCAACTTTAATCAATTTTAAAGGCCAAGTTTAATATTATTTTCTTAAATTTCACATAAAAGCTTTCCGAAAACGCGCCTGGATTGAGCATGCAAATCGAGGAGAAAGAAAATGAGGTTTTCAATGCCTCAGAACCCGGATTCGGATTTTAAAATACATGATGACCCTTTGGGTCATCACATTCTCCACCTCTAAATTAACCATTCGTCCTCGAACGGACATAGAAAAGTACCTGAATCGGTGAAAAGATGGGGATACCTGCTTCGTATATCATACTCAGACTCCCAGGTCGCTGCCTAAACAGGCTGACCTCTCCACTGCACACAAACTAAAGGGAAATTCTTCTATCTCAACTAACGAACCTGCCGGTCTAGAATAGCTACCGACTCCTCCTCATAGGTCAAGTACTTGTCCAACTGGACAGTGCTGAAGTCTAACACGTGGGAAGGATGATGTGCCGGAGAATTTTGGCACATTTGAGACTAATTGCTTAGATTTTAGCTTGTTTTAAATGCAATTTCCTTTTATACTTATGTAATTTCAGTGTTTTTGCGGTGTATGAGGTTTAAGGACTTAAGAGCATGGAAAGGAATTCAAAAAGCCACAAAAAGACAAGAAAAGAGCAAAAAGGCATCGCAAATGTGGATATGCTATCGCAAATCCAACATGCGAGCCGCAGATTGCACAGTGAGATCGCAAATCACAACAGTTTTTTGGGCAAAGTTCAATGCCAGAAATGCGGCCCAGTCTGTGATCGCATAACCTGTTTGCAAGCCGCATAATGGACCGCAAACTAATCATGAAGGTTGCTATAGGAAGAAAATGCGATGCAAACTATGACCGCATTTCTACAATGTGGACCGCAAACCATGAATGCGGTAAGGGCCTGGAAACTAGGGTTACAATATGTGATGGCCATGTCAAGAATGCGGACAGCATGTCTGTTATGCGACAGATATGCGGTCGCATATTTAACCAGAAAGGGTACTTTTTTGTCCAATTTTTGTCCCGAATTTTGACCCACTATAAATAGATTTATTGGGGTTTTGTGGGGGCATCTTGTCTGATTTTGTGAGCTAAAATACAAGGCTTAAATATTCCTCTCTTTTGGAAGCTTTTGGATCAAGAATCTTTCACTTTGTAAGTTTTATGGCATTAAATATTCTCTTCCTTTTGTATTCTAGTATGTGTAGCTAACTTTAAATACTAAGGTTGTGGACCCTAAATAGGTGTTATGTTAATGGGTGTTTAACATTGAATATATGCATAATGGTTGGTTGATATTTATTTACTTCTCATTCTTCATTTTTGTTGGTGGTTGCAAACATTAACAAATGCCATTAAATTCTTACTTTGCATAGGAAAGTGGGTTAGAATTTGGTCGAAGTAAATATCAAAGACTCAAGACTTTAAACCTTGTTTAATATAATCGCTTAGGAATAAGTGGGTTTTATTTGGCATATATTGATTGTTCATAATTTCAACTCTTTTATATTTGAAAAAATCATAAAGAGGAAATAGTACCCAACTATTGGAAAATATTGAGTAGTCATTTAGACATCATTTGCATATCAAAAGAACCTTCCATTAGAAATATATCATATTAATTCCGATAGCATTACACTTCATTAAAGGGGGATACAACCTTGGTTTCTTTAATTAAATCATTTATATTCTCAACATTACAATTAGTTATTACTTCAAACCAAAATCAATTCATACTCGTTACCATTAACCGGATAGAATTACGACTTTAGTCAAGTAACACACTATTTGAGTAACTTTTTCACACCTATTCCATGTGGGATTCGACCCCAACCTTGTTGGGTTATTATATTTGACACCGACCGCCTTACACTATTTATTAAAGTGTAATTTGAGCGTATCAATGGATCGTCGTGATACTTCCGAAGCATGGACACATGAAACACTGGATGCACAGCTGATAAACTCGGCGGCAACATAAGTCTGTAAGCCACCTCTCCCACTCGATCAAGAATCTCAAAAGGTCCGATGAACCTAAGGCTTAGCTTGCCCTTCTTCCCAAATCTCATCACGCCCTTCATGGGCGACACCCGAAGCAACACTCGCTCTCCGACCATGAATGCCACATCACGAACCTTACGGTCGGCATAACTCTTTTGCATGGATTGAGCTGTACGAAGCCTATCCTGAATGATACTAACCTTGTCCAAAGAGTCCTGTACCAAATCCGTACCCAACAACCGAGCCTCTCCCTGCTCAAACCAGCCAACTGGCGATCGACATCGCCTGCCATATAATGCCTCATAGGGAGCCATCTGGATGCTCGATTGATAGCTGTTGTTGTAGGCAAACTCCGCTAATGGCAAGAATTGATCCCAAGTACCTCCAAAGTCAATAACACAGGTGCAGAGCATGTCCTCCAAAATCTGAATAGTACGCTCGGACTGTCCGTCCGTTTGAGGACAAAATTTTGTGCTCAACTCGACCCGTGTACCCAACTCACGTTGAACTACCCTCCAAAAATGTGAGGTAAACTGCGTACCTCGGTCAGAAATGATAGACACGAGCATACCATGAAGATAGACAATCTCCCGAATACAGATCTCAGCTAACCGCTCTGAAGAATAGGAAACTGGCATAGGAATGAAATGTGCTAACTTGGTTAGCCTATCCACAATAACCCATATTGCGTCGAACTTCCTCTGAGTCCGTGGTGGTCCAACTACGAAGTCCATAGTGATACGCTCCTACTTCCACTCAGGAATTTCAATCTTCTGAAACAAACCAACAGGTTCTGATGCTCGTACTTTACCTACTGACAATTCAAACACCAAGCTACATACGCAACAATATCCTTCTTCATTCTTCTCCACCAGTAATGTTGCCGCAAATCCTGATACATCTTAGCGATGCCCAGATGAATAGAATACCGGGAACTATGGGCCTCCTCTAGAATCAACTCAGGAAGTCCATCCACATTAGGCACACAAAATCGAACCTGCATCCTCAAAACTCCATCATCTCCAACTGTAACCTGCTTGGCACATCCAGACTGCACTGTGTCCCTAAGGACAAGCAAATGAGGATCATCATACTGCCCATCCCTGATACGCTCAAATAATAAAGATCGAGCGACTATACAAGCTAGCACATGGTTGGGCTCAGAGACATCCAACCTCACGAACTGATTGGACAAAGCCTAAACATCCAAAGCAAGTCGTCTTTTACCGACTGGAATATATGCAAGGCTACCCATACTAGCCGACTTTCTACTCAAAGCATCGACTACCACATTGGCCTTCCCCGGATGATACAATATGGTGATATCATAGTCTTTCAATAGCTCCAACCACCTCCTCTGCCTCAAATTTAGCTTTTTATACTTGAACAAGTATTGCAAACTCTTGTGATCCATGAACACCTCATACGACACGCCATATAAATAATGCCTCCAAATCTTTAGCGCATGAACAATGGCTTCTAGCTCCAAATCATGAATTGGATAATTCTTCTCGTGAATCTTCAACTGTCGTGAAGCATAAGCAATAACATTGCCATCCTGCATCAACACCGCACCAAGTCCAATACGAGATGCGTCACAATATACTGTATATGGCCCTAAACATGTGGGAAAAACCAACACCATCGCTATAGTCAAAACTGTATTGAGCTTCTGAAAGCTCGTCTCACACTCGTCCGACCACCTGAACGAGGCACCCTTCTGGGTCAACCTGGTCATCGGGGCTGCTATAGATGAAAACCCCTCCACGAACCGATGGTAATAACCCGCCAAACCCAAGAAACTCCGGAACTCTATAGTTGATGTGGGTTTAGGACAGTCTTTAACTGCCTCTATCTTCTTCGGATCCACCTGAATACGTTCCACTGATACAATGTGACCCAAGAAGGCAACTAAACTCAACCAAAACTCGCATTTCAAAAACTTAGCATACAACTGACTGTCCATCAGAGTCTGAAGAATGACTCGAAGATGTTGCTCATACTCCTCTCAGCTGCGGGAGTAGATCAAAATATTATCAATGAAGACAATCACGAAGGAATCCTGATACGGCCTGAACACTCGGTTCATCAAATCCATGAATGCTACTAGGGCATTTGTCAACCCAAATGACATTACTAGAAACCCATAATGTCTGTACCGAGTGCGGAAAGCTGTCTTAGGGACATTGGATACCCTAATCCTCAACTGGTGGTAGCCAGATCTTAAATCAATCTTCAAAAACACTTTGGCACCCTGAAGTTGATCAAACAAATCATCAATTCATGGCAATGGATACTTATTCTTAATTGTGACCTTGTTCAACTGTCGATAATCTATACACATCCTCATCGACCCATCCTTCTTCTTAACGAACAACATCGCCGCACCCCAGGGCAAGACACTAGGTCTAATAAAGCCCTTATCAAGCAAGTCTTGTAGCTACTCCATCAATTCTTTCAACTTTGGCGGGGCCATACGATATGATGGAATAGAAATGGGCTGAGTGACCGAAGCCAAATCAATGCAAATTTCGATATCCTTATCGAGTGGCATCCCTAGTAGGTCTGTAGGAAATACCTCTGGAAACTCCTGGACAATTGGCACGGAATCCATAGACGAAACCTCAACACTAGAATCACGAACATATGCCAAGTAAGCCAAATACCCCTTCTCGACCATACGTCAAGCCTTCATATAAGAAATAAACCTACTAACAGAGTGACTAGGAGTCCCTCTCCACTCCAATCGAGGCAACCCCTGCAAAGCTAAGGTCACGGTCTTGGCATGACAATCCAATATGGCATGGTAAGGCGATAACCAGTCCATCCCTAAAATAACATCGAAGTCAACCATATCCAGAAGTAGGACATCTATACGGGTATCAAGACCCCCAGTAATAACCACACACGAGTGATAGACATGATCTACAATAATAGAATCACCCACCGGTGTGGACACATATACAGGAGTACTCAAAGAATCACGAGGCAAAACCAAATAGGGGGCAAAATAAGATGACACATACGAGTGCGTAGACCCTGGATCCAATAGAACTGATACATCTCTACTGAAAACTGAAACTGTACCTGTGATAATGGCAACGGAGGCCTCAGCCTCAAGCCTGGCTTTAATAGCATAACATCGGGGATGGGCCCTACCACTCTGAACTACATCCCTGGGACGGTCTCCTACGGACTGGCCTCCACCTCTAGTGGCCTGACCTCTACCTCTAACACCTTTATCTCCACCTTTAACTACCTGACCTCTACCCCTAGCTAGCTGAGCGGGCGGTGGAACACCTGGTGCCTGTACCATGGCACGAGAACCCTGATGTTCGGAACTACTCAACGCTCGAGGGCAAAATCTAGTAATGTGCCTTGGATCTCCACAAGTATAACAAGTCCTCGGCTGCTAGGACTGCTGACCCTGAAACTGACCCTGACGGCCTGAGTGACCACCCTGAAAACTCTAGAGTGGAGGTGCACTGATAGGAGCTGGCGAAGCACTGTAGGGTAGCTGATCTGAATACTGCGTATGAGAACCATGGTCACTTGGAGCACCGTGAGAATCCTGTAGTGCTAAATGAAACGGCCTGAGAGGATGGCCCTTACCAAAAGAATCCCTACCTCCAGACGAGGCACCACAAAATCTACCAAAATGACGTGGCTTCTTGTCAGACCCTTGACCGCTCCCATGAGCTAGAACCATCTCAACCCGCCTAGCCACATTGGCTGCATCCTAAAAAGAAATCTCACTCCCTGTCTCCTTGGCAATCTGCAATCGAATAGGCTGAGCGAGTCCCTCAATGAACCTTCTCACTCTCTCTCTCTCTCTCTCACTCTCTCTCTCTCTCTATGTCTCTCTCTCTCTCTCTCTCTCTCTTAGGGGAGTATAAAAAGAGCATGATGAGACAAATCAACAAACCTAGTCTCATACTGGGTGACAGTCATAGAACCCTGCTGGAGGTGCTCAAATTACCTCCGATAATCCTTTCTCCGAGTGATAGGGAGAAACTTCTCCAGAAATAGCTGAGAAAATTGATCCCAAGTCAAAGAAGGTGACCCAGCTGGTCTAGCCAAACAAAATCTCTCCACCATTTCTTGGCGGAACCTAACAGACAAAAAGTAGCAAAGTCGACCCCATTGATCTCCACTACCCCCATGTTCCGCAGAACCTCGTGACGACTGTCCAAATTATCCTGGGGATCCTCTGAAGATGTACCGCCATAGGTGGTAGTAAAAAGCTTGGTGAACCTACCCAGTCTACTTAAGGCATTAGCAAACATAGCTGACCCATTACCGGTCTGTGCCATAACACCCGGCGGAACTACCCAACTGGCTGAGCGGCTGGAGTCTGAAACTGGGGAGCCATCTGCTCTGAAGTGCGAGTAGCAAGAGTATGGGTTTCTCCTCCAGCCTAAGAGATAGCTGGTGCTATAGAAAATATGCTTGCCTGAGTGAAAATCTCCATAAGGCCCACTAGACGGACCAGAACATCCTGGAGTACCGGGGTGGTGATGAACCCCTCTAAAACCCAAGTTGGCCCTGCTGGAACGGTCTGGGCCAGAACCTCATCCTCCAACTCTACATGAGGCTTCGCAGCTGGTGCTGCTGCTCGATCTCTGGGCTGGGCCTTACCCCTGCCTCTAGCACGGCCTCGACCTCTGCCCCTCGTAGGAGCTGCCACTGGGGGCTCGGGCTGCTGGTCAGCTGATGAAGCAGTACGTGTTGTTACCATCTGTGAAAGAACTGAGTGGAAGTTCAATTAGTATTGAGAAATCAAGTCGCACGACAAGAATGAATAGATGTGAAGTTTTCCTAAACTCTGTAGCCTTTGGGGATAAGCACTAACGTCTCTGTACCGATCCCTCAGACTCTACCTAGCTTGTTCATGAATAGTGAGACCTAGGCAACCTAGTGCTCTGATACAAACTTATTATGACCCGGATTTCCCACCATCGGGAATTGTGATGGCGCATACTCGTGAAAGCTAGGCAAGCTGACAATTACAGTTTTACAACCATTATTATTAACCAAATAGGGACTGATAATAGCTAAAACAAAAAAATTAAGAAATACAGAAATGATATAACAGTGCCACAACTCAAGTACATAGCTACCCCAAAGATCTGGTGTCACAGTCCACTAAAGATTTACTACAAATATAAGTCTGAAAGAAGTATAACTGTTCTCGAAATAGAGGAGATAGAAGAAACTAAAGTGGGGAAAGAGGACTTCAGGCTCTGCGAATGCCAGCAGATCTACCTTGGTCTACTTGGACTGAAGCCAGCAACCCCAAGCTACTCATAAGGTTCGGCACCGAAATCTGCAAAAAAAATGCAAAGTGCAGTATCAGTATAACTGACCCCATGTACAGGTAAGTATCGAGCCTAACCTCGGTGAAGTAGTGACGAGGCTAGAACACGACAACCATATAAACTTGTGCAGTTAAATCATATACGAGCAAAACAATAATAACAAAAAAGTAACAGATAGAGATGGAAAGGGGAGACATGCTGGGGGGGGGGAATATCAAGTTCTGACAGCAATTCAATAGAGAAGCATAATGAACAACATATTTGTATAGACAGGAATAATGAAACAGTAACACGTGCACGACATCACCCTTCATGCTTTTACTCTCATTCTCACCATAATAAACAACAGAAACGGTAAAGCATCACTAATGAGTGGTGATTTTACCACTCATTATTGTCTCTTTTCTTTAGCTTTTATGTTCGTTAACTATAAAATAAGGTCGTTTATGATGTGTATTGTTAGATTTTCAGGTAAATCATGCCATGAAGTGATTTGAATTCAATTGGAGTGGAATTGAGGAAAAAATGGTGAATACCATGCAAAAAAACTCCCCTGTGATTCTGCATATGCGGAAGGATGGTCGCAGAAGTGACCCCGCTTTTGCGTGAAAAGGCCCGCTTTGGCTGAGTTGTCTGAGCTTGAAAGAAACCGTATCTGCGGTTAGATTATCGCTTCTGCGGTTGCGCATCTGCGCCAGGTGAACCGCATCTGCGGTGACAGAGTTTTAGTTGGCATTTGGCTTCTGCAATGGGATCCCCGCATCTGCGGAGCCGCACCTGCGAGAATTCTTCCGTAGGTGTAGTCAACGGGCATTAGACCTGGGAAATTCGGGCAATTCATATGTTATCAACCCAAACCATTTTTATACTCGTCCTAGCAGATATTTTGGGGATCTTTGGCTTATTTTCAGTTCCAAGAGACTAGAGAGAACAAGTTTTGGAAGCTAGGGTTTGCACACACACTTGGGTTTTGAAGATTTCAAGCATGTGGTTAAGGATTTCTTACCCATTTATGTTTATTTCTTTATTTCCTAGTTTTGTATTGAATATTTAAGTGTGTTGTATTTATTTCCAACACTTGAATCTTGTTTATGGAAATATTCATGTTTAAAGTGTGGATTAAATACTCTGTTGTGCTTATGTATTGAATGATTTTCCTTTATTTATGAAGTGAGTTGTTGTTTCTTTAATTATTCTTGTTCTTTAATGTTTCCAAAGGGATTATCTAACCCTAGGACTCGCCCATTAACTCCGAATTAATTTTGGAAAAAATAACTTGGGGTTGGGAAAGATTAATTAACAAGAACTTGAGGTTTTAACCCTTATTTTATAGATTCTACCTAGGGATAGGATTGAACTACTTGTAGCCATATCCGGGTGTACTTATCCTCTTAATTGGGTTAGGAATAATTCAATTAGGAAGTCTTCTTAGTATTCGTAAGAAGCTAATTAAGAATTATTATCTGTGGCTAATTAACATAAACTCGCTCATATTTGTAAAACCGTGAAATACATTGGATCGTTACTTGAGTGTAATTCCTGATGCAACCGTACTTGTAGCCATTGATCATTTTACTTGCTTTCTAGGTTAGTTTACATTTCTACATTTAGGTCTAAACATTTTCTCAAATCAATTCTTAGTGTTTGGCATTGCATAACAAGTAATAATTCTCTTACATTCCTAATCGCCTACATATTGTTCTCTGTGGGATTCGACCCTGACTCATAGTTGGGTAAATTATATTGCATGCGACCGTATCCATTTACTTTTTAGTAATGGATTTGGACGTCTTCAAATTGGCGCCGCTGTCGGGGAACAATTTGGCGTAATTTACGTTGTTTGAGAAATAAGTGTAAGTATTTTGGTCCAAACTTGTGAATATTTATGTAATTAATTTTTCTTACCTTGGTCTATTTTCTTGTTTATTTTCTTAGTTTTGGAAAATGGCATCATATAATGAAAATTGGTCGGATGGTAGTTGTTCATACTTTGATGACCCTTGTCCTTATTGTGGAGGACCACACTCATGGCAAAATTGTTTAAATTCTCCCAGGGGTGGATTGTGCGCACAATCTCAAACCCATGAATGGAGTATTTGTGATAAGTGTGGTTGTCAAAATGGTCATTGGGAGTATTGTGCTTATTTGTCCTTCCCTTCCCCAAGCCTCCGCTATTATGATTCTACTTTTTGTGATGAAAATTATAGGGCTATAGAAGTGGAAGAAGTTGAGCATGGTCAAAATGGAGAGTTCAAGCTCATGTTAGAATGCCTACTCGAAGGAGGAAACAAAGTGCAAGTACCTTGGAGGAGCTTTTGAAAAATAGTCTCCAAAATGACTTGGCACTTGAAAGGTTGAACTTGTAAATGGAGGAAATGCTTGAAGCTTTAGAGGTCCAAAAATACTCGAAAGTCAATGATAGCCAAGAATTTTCCTTAGATGTGGAAGCCGAAAATCCTTCCTTGGCACTTGATCAAAACCAAGAAGAACTCTCAAATGCTCAAAATGAGAAAATGATGCTAATGTTGGAGACCATTCTTGAAAACGAGGAGAAGCACAACTTTGCACTCGAGGACTTGAAACAAGGCTTGGCTCACAATGATGAACATATCGGCACTTTAGAATGTCAAATTAAAATATTGGTTGAGGCACACTATGACCACCAACTTGAGAGTGTGGAAGGAAGTCAAGAAGAGTCCGATTTCGAGGAAGAAAGTGAGCTCTACTTTGAGGAATCAAGAATTGAACATCCGCCAACCGACTCCGTGAGTGTTATTGATGCCAAGAAAAATATGGAATTAGAGTCAACCGGTGTAAATGAAAATTTGGTTGAGATTGACTCTAGTCCGGGGGGAAAAGAGGATGTCAAAATTCGGGAAGAATTGTAACTTGGAGGTTTGATGTCACATTCCAAGCATTTTTCAACATTAGAATTGTGTGATGATATGGGAATTAAACTATACGAGTCAATGAGGGATTGCGAAGAGGAAAGGTAAAAGCCATACATTTTACAATTTGAGGGAACAAGAAGGCAAAATGACATTCCTCACATGAAAGCCAAGAAGTGTAAAATAAAGAAATTGAGGTTTGGCTTGATCATCAACTTACCACCCCCCGCCGCTCATGGTCACAAGCTTTATTCCAAGCTAGGTGCCAGTTCATATCATCCAAGTGGCGAGAAAAGTGGTAAAGTTGACGTGCGTCGTGCCACAACGTTAAATTCGGCTCTTGGTGGGAGGCAACCCATCATTTTTCAAAATTTTTAGTCATTTTTAAAATTTTCTTTTTTTAGAATAGCTTAGTATATTATTTTTGACTAATCTGCCAAGTTTCAGATTTTTTAGAGTTGAATTAAGGAGTTCGGGACATTGGAATGGCACAAAAGAGTGGCTGAAATTCTGGGCACCAGTTATCTGGTGTAACCGCATCTGTGGATTTTTTATCGCAGATGCATTCATGCAGTCATTGGCCGCATATGCGGCACCGCAGAAGCGGTAAAATACTGCAGATGCGGAATTCGGGCAGGTTTTAAAAAATAGCAGTCTCATTTCATCAGGTAATCTCTGAACATTTCCCTTCTCCCAAAACCCCAAACTCCCCCATATCTCACACTACTGCACTAATCTCACTCGATTCTATCAAGCACAAGAGCTCACAGGTAATTTGGCTTACTTCTCTCTTCTACTTCTCTTTTCTTTTTTTTTTCTTCTCCATCTCTCAAGTTCCCATGGCTATTTCCCCTACTTCCCCATTCCCCTCTGATTTGAGTGAGACTATGGTGAGGAAATTGGTTGAGAGTGCATGTGTGTGTGCTGTATACTATGAATCAAATTTGTGGGAAATCTGAGTACCCAAATTGTGTGAAGAAGTAGTCATTTTAAACTTCTTGTAAGGTGTTCGACAAAGTGTTTAAAAGAAAATTTCTTGCTAAATACCACAAAATCAATATCAATAGAATCATAGCTTCATGTAGTGCACTGATTTAGAAGTCTTGAGTAGAAATTAGTTGCCAAAATTGGGTTTAGGAATTGAAAAATGTAAAAGAATCTGGGCGTTTGAACCCTTGCCTAAGCACCGCAGATGCGGAACCACTACCGCAGATGCAGTCTCGCACCTGCGTTGACTATTCCGCAGGTGCAGCTTCTGGGAACTTTAGGAAAACTGCAGATGCAGTGGGAATTTCGCAGAAGCGAAACTGCTCCTGCAGTTGATCTTCCGCAGATGCGGAAACTGGGTAGCTTGCCAATTTCCAGTAGCTTTGCAATAGGCCCTTCCCAGGCCCGTTCAAGTTGATTCTTTGGCCTAATTGCAGTGTTTTAAATTGCTTAACATGATTCTATTGTCCGACTAACTTTGTGTTGATTTTATAAAGGGACTTTGCTCTAAAATGGACCCGGACATGAACGAAATGCTCCACAACAACATGAAATTAAGGAGGAGGTTGAGGAACCATTTGATAACTCACGTTTCATGTCGGCTGACTGTCAGTGCAGATATTATGACAACCTTATCACCAAAAAGATAGTGCTTGAAAGGGGGATCAACGAGGAAAAATTGGCCGAGAAGCTCCCATATTTCTATACCCGTCTCCATGCCTCCAAATGGTCATGCTCCATTCCCACTCCATGTAAAGCTAATGAGGAGTGCGTTCGTGAATTTTATGTCAATCATAAGCGCACGGACTTTGCCAACCCTCAACTCATCATTAGAGGAAAACTAGTGCGGTTTGGGATGGAGCAGACTAATGACACCCTGGGGATTCATAACTATCCAATTGAGCCGGTGCAAGATAAAGATCAGTGTGATAACGGGGAATGGCTTGTCTCCAAACTCTACCCTCCAAGCATGAGAGCAAAATGGGGAAACCGGAGAAAAGGTTTGAGGTCAATTGACTTCACGGCTGAAGCAAAAATGTGGTTGTACATCCTATGCAACAGGGTGTCTCCTTGCGGAAATGTCTCAGATGTCTCCTACACCGAGGCATTGATCATTGCATGCATCCTGGACGGCATTCCGGTGAATGTCGGTTACTATATCCTACGGGAGCTGAGGGAGTATTTTCGGGACAAGGACGCAGGGTTGATGTTCCCTTCGTTGATCATACAGTTATGTATAAGGGCAGAGTTTGAGGTGCGTAGCACCGATCAATGGTTACCAGCTGATAAACCTTTTCACCTACTGAGAGTGACAAGCGAGGGTAGTGCAGTCAAAAGCAAGAAAAGGAAGGTCACCACCACGGTTGCTAGTTTAGAGGCATCTTCACAGGCAGCTGCACCTGAGGGACCATTTGGGGTGCTAAACTCTGAGCTTGCATCCATCCGAGAGTTAGTGTCACAGCTTCCGAGTGGCCTTCATCCTCCCAGCTTGGGCCCTTGTATTTCTCCAGGGAAGAAATGAAGAGTTACTTAGATGCGCAGCGCAGAAGAGTTAGAAAGTGTCTCATGAGAAGATGGCAGCATCAGTTACCAGACTTGAGTAAGCCTACGACAACTTGGCCAAGGCGCATGCAGATCTCCAGTTAGACTTCAAGAAGGAGAAGGAGAAGAGCAAGAATAAGAGCAAGTTCATGATAAAAATGTGGAGAGGCATAAAGGCCATCTTCAAATGGGAGCAGCTAGGCAAGAAAATACCAGTGGAGGATAAAGATGATAGCAAGGAATACTCCTTCATGTCAGAAGCTACTGGTGATGGTGATGGTGATAATGATGATGAGACTGATGATGATGAGGCTACGAGTTCAGGTCAGCATTGATCAGTCGTCCTCCCACAGTCTGCTAGTTTGATGCAGACCTCAGGGAGACCCTCAAACTATTTGTGCATTATATTTGATATTGTGCAGTGAGGACACTGCAATGTTTTAGTTGGAGGTGGCTTTAGGAGTATACTGTATTCATACTGTGTTATTGTGTGCCCTTGTCGGGCTTATTTTGTGTTGTTATGGATATTGTGTGCCCTTGCCGGCTATTTTGTTGTAGCAGGTGCTCTTGCTGAGCTTGGTGTGATTAGTCTATTTTTATCTTTCTTTCATTATGTATTTTCTTTAGTAGTAGCTTTTATTTTCTTTAGTAGTCTTGTTCTTTTATTTTTATTCCTTAGTATTATTTCCTTAGGTTTTCTTCATGCTACAATTGTTTCTCAAGGAACATTTTTGAAATGAACCGGGTGACTTTTTCCTATGATAGATAGCGTGACAACTTTTTTAAGGGAATTAGTCTTGTTTTGCTAGGAGGAGACTTTTGGATTATTTGGTACTAACAAAATTAGTCTCTTGTATGTGAAATGTTAATCAAGAATACCTCTCCGAATTTTGGTTTTGAATTAAAACAAGTAAGTTGCATGGTGAAGAATGATTTTTGTGATAAATTTTTGGCTCTTTTTGTGACTCTTTGCCCACTAGTTTGAATAATATTTCTCTAGATGCTCTTATTAGTAAATGAAATTGATCCGTCTTGATTAATTCATGTGCCATGTGTGTTAGTGTTTGTACAAATAAATCTTGTGTTTACTTCTATCATCTAGAACTTGCCCGGTTCGTCTTTCAACGCTAATGATAGTATGTTTGGTTGGAGGGATGACCTTAGGCATTCTTTGTGATAATTGTAAAACCTCTTTAGCCTTTCAAGCCCACCATTGCCTAAATGCTATCACTAATACCCTATTTGAGCCTTTAACCTTTTCTTTGGCCACCTCATTACAAACCTTTCCCCTTTTGTAAAATAATTTTCTCTTTTGAACCCGTCCCTCCTTGAACATTGAGAATGAGGCTAAAAGCCTAAGTTGGGGATGTGGTGTCAAAGTGAAAATTGGTAAGGTTGTACATTGAGTGTAGGAACATATACCTCAAAATGTTCATATCAAATTATTCAAGATCCAAAAGAAAAATATGTATATCAAAAAAAAAAAGAGAAATATATGTATGTATATAAATATGGAGCCTTGAAGAAAATTAGAGAGGTATTTAAGGTGGTTCTATGTTGGTGACTAGATGTCAATGAGGCTATGTGGTTTGAAAAGAAACAAAGTGCAAAAAGAAAGACAAATGTGAGTAGTATTCAAGGAGGGTGAAGTCACTTGTATCCAAATGATTATCCGACCCTTCCCTAAAACTACATTACAAGCTTAAAAAGTCCTTATGGGACCTCCAAGCGAATGATCTTGAATAAGCAATGAATTAAAATAAGGGCAAGCTTATGGTATGAGATGTTGTAACACTTGATATTTGTTGTGAGAGTGAGTGTCTTTGTAAATTTGTCCCTTATGTTGTATTGTAAATATAGTGATTTTGGGACTTTCTTTCTTGTGAGGGCACATGAATTAGGAAGGATTGGTGAAATTGAGTAAGTTGAACATATATAGTGGACTAGTGCTTTTGAGTCACTTTTTGAGGCTTATTCTTGTCACTTGATTATTTTGAAACTCCTTTTCACACTCTTGAAGTTGTTTTTAAATGAGGGAGTCATTCGGGAAAGATGCACATACTTGAGCCTAATTATTAGTACCAACCAAATTCATAAGTATGGTGCTTAATTGGATAATGTGATTTGTAAATAATAGTAATACCACTTGTATTTTAAATGGTAAATCCTCATTGAAGTGTTGGTTTTCATTTGCTTGAGGACAAGCAAAAGCTTTAAGTTGGGGGTGTTGATGAGGGGTGATTTTACCACTCATTCTAGTCTCTTTTATTTAGCTTTTATGTCCTTTAACTATAAAATGAGGTCGTTTATGGTATGTATTGTTAGATTTTCAGGTAAATGATGCCATGAAGTGATTTGAATTCAATTGGAGTGGAATTGAGCAAAAAAGGGTGAAAACCATGTGTAAGCACGTGATTTTTGCCCTATATGAGAAATACTTCCAAAAATGCAAAATAAAATGATTTTCCTTGGTGTGCAATTATGAGTATTTTTGTGACATTTTCGGATTATTATTTGTATTTGTCTGTGTTTGTTTATTTGCTAAATTAATAAAAAATACAAAATATGTCGCATTTGCATGTAGGATTTAATTCTATAATTGTTAGTAATTAAATTAGTTTTACAAAAATTAAAAAGTTACAAAAAATATGCATCTTTTGCATTTTTAGCATTTAATGTCCAAATGAATAATTTTATGCTTAATTATTACTTAATTGTGCGTTAATTGTTATTGGTAGTTAATTTGCGCTTTTATAACTTAATTTAGTTCTTAATAATAATTTAAGTATTTTTATAATTTAGTTTTAGAAAATAAAAGAAGAAAAGATAACAAAAATACAAATAAAAATCGGATTGTGCCACTTCTTCAATTTTCAACCCCAGGGCCAAACTATTGTCCACGACCCAGTCCACTTCACACGGGTCGACCCGGTCCGCCCCATTAACCCATTAACCCAACACCCCTCTTCATTCAAAAAAACAAAACAAAAGAAAAAAACAAAAAGAACAAAAAACCTTAAAAACCTAAAACTAACTACCCGCCCCCCCCCCCCCCTCCATCTTCTTTCTCTCCCAAAACCTTCATCCCAAGCCATCCATGGCTGCTATCCATGGCTACCTCCACCTCCAAGCTCCTCATCGACGCACACACACAGCTGCGTCAACGCATTCACACGAGCACATCTTCCCCGTCATCCACTTCATCGTCCCCGTTCGAGCTTCTGCCATGTCCAACCATGGCTGAGCTTCGATGCTCTCACATGGTAGCTGCCACTGTTTCGACACCACCCAAACCAGCCCGGCAGTCCACACGCGTGTACAGTTTCTGCATCACCTCCGAGCTACTGCTGTCCGCCATGGCTGCTCCCCGTCGTCGACCTCATGGCTGCTCCTGTTCTGCCTCACTTCATCTTCCTCCGAGCTGCTGTTTCATCTTCTTCGGCTATTGCTTCATCCTCCAGCTCCCCCGTTCCGCGTTGCTGCTTCAGCTTCATTCATCGTCCATGTCGCTGCAGCTTCATCGTCATTAGCTGCTTCTGCTTCCTTTGTCGTCCCGTTTTGCTACTGTCCCGTCCAGCTTCTTCAGTTACGTCTGCTCGTGTTCGTCATCGTTGGTTCGAGCTTTGGTCGAGGCTCGTCAAGTTCGTTGTTGGGTTAGTCGTTGTTCGTCGTTTCGATCCGGTTAGTAGATTTTTGAGTTTTATTTTTGTCTGTATTTTGTTTTGATATTTTTCGAATCTAAAATCGGCAAATGTTTGTTTTGTTTATCGTTTGAATTAATTTTTAGTTCATGTTCATGTGTTGTTTGTTAAATTAATTTTTCAGATTTCAAATGAAGGAAACATTAGTTATTTTTCATGTTTATTTCATGTTTGTATTGTTGTTTAAGTGAATATTTGTTAGTTTAATGCTTGTTAGATTCAAATTGAAATTTAATTAATTATTTCTTCAATTTGTTTCATGTTGTTATGAATTTTCCAGAAAATGTTAATGTTGTTTGAATCGTTAGAATCCGTCATGTTTGTTGCTTAAAAAACAGATTTAATTCATGTTCATCTTTGTTTGAAGTTCATGTTTAAATCCAGTGATTTAATGTGAGTTTATGTTTGTTTGTGATTTGTTGATTTAATTTGAATCATGCATATTGTTGTTTGTATTATTGTCTCTTTGTTCATCCATTAATGGTCTAAATTAACCAGGATTGGTTCCCGATATGGTTGATTTATTTTCATTAATTTGGAGTTTGTGTTGTTCATCATGTTCATGTAAATTGTTGTTGAAGATTGTTGAGAAATTGGTCATCTTGACTATATTTTGGTTGAGTTATGATTAATTGATTGTTTAGAGCAGAAGGGTAATTTGGTAAATTGCATTGCATTCGGGGGTAGATTTGTAATTGCAATAAGGTCGGAGGGGTAGTTTGGTAATTGAACATTATTTTGATTCTTTATGTTAAGCATGGGGGACAAATATAATGGGGTGGGGTTTTTGATGTACTTGTTTAATATAATGGGGAACAAGACAAAACATAATGGGGAGGAAGCTTGTACTTTTTTAATATAGGCATGGGGGACAAATTATAATGGGGAGGAATCTTGTACTTTTTTAATATAGGCATGGGGGACAAATTGTAATGGGTTGGGAATGTGTTAGTTATTTAATGTAGGCATGGGGGACAAAATTTAAAATAAAGAAGACATTTAATAGTGGGCCAAAGCATGCCATTGGGGGAATAATTTTGGGGTTGGGAATTGAAGACTTGTCTTGCTATATATATAGGGTCATTTGACACATTTTAGGGAGAAGTTTTTTGAGGACTAGAACTTGAAGATTGAGAGAAAAAGGGTGGAGAGTTGACAGATTTTTTTTTACACTTGAGAGTTGACATACTTTTATACTTGAGAGAGTTTGTGATAGTAAAAGAGAAAGACAATTTGAACTTTCACTCGAACAATTCTGTTTGCTTTTCTTCGAGTGTTATTCAAAAGTCAGAAACTACTGCATCTCGTATCTTTTCTCTCTTCTGCTTTGACTGCGATTGTACTTTTGCACTGCTGAGTTTTCAATCTGTTACTGGGTCATTCTACTGGTTGTTACTGGTTTTGCGGTGTTGCTGAACCTGCTGTTGCCGCGTTATTACTGTTGCTGACTCCTACTTCTTTTGTTCTTGTACTGCTGTTTCCAGGTACACATTTGTACACTCATGGCTTGAAGCGAAAAATGAAATATTAATCAGGCTCCTGTTCCTGTTGAATTCTTTTGTTTGGATCTGTGTTTGAATATTAATTTTCCTCTCTTTGTATAAAAATGTAGTCGATTAATTAATGAGTAATGAGGCTGCATATGTATGATTTCTTCATCTAATAATGCTAGTTTAAATTATTTGAAGAATAGTTAATCTGCTTTGATATTATTGTGTATCCCTCTCATGTTCTAGCATTAGTAAATAATAAAATATAAAAATGAAAGCAGTTTTTCTTTGTACAAACTCGATCGCAATTTTCCAATCGCATTAGCCGTAAACTAATAACTAATAAGTTACGTTTTTAGCATGTAAATAATTAAGAGATTTTCTTTTATTTTAGAGACGAACTTAATAGAAAATATAGTCACTATAGGTTTATCCTTTAAAATAAAAATGAGACGAGCCTCGCCAAATAAATCACAAACCGTCGGGGCCCTCAATAAAATACATAACCATTGACTAGACTTTGGATTTGGCCGTTTAATGAACCTTCACGGCCTCTTCCTAAAATAACAATACGTTAGACTCTTTAGGACGCGCCTTAATAAATCTTACCTTCTTAAACTCGGGTGCACATTTATGTGACCCAAATCCAATTCTCAACGGAGTCGAAATGTGTTTCTAATCACGGGTACATTGATTGTGACGTGGTTCAAGATGCGTGTCCATGACGTTGCAAATTCATTTTAAAAAAAATAAGAATGAGATGAGCCTCGCCAAATAAAATACAAATTGCGGGGCCCTCAGTAAATATTTGCTTTAAAAATTGTTTAGACTTCGGGATGGACCGTTTAGTAAAATTCCACGGTCCTACCCAAAATAAATACGCTAGTCGCTTTAGGCGCGCCTTTAATAATTTAATTTCCTTAAACTCGGGTGCACATTGATGTGACCCAAATCCAAATCTCAACGGAGTCAAAGTGTGTCGACGACCACGGGTACATTGATTGTAACGTGGTTCGAGATACATTTTTATAACGTTGCAATTCTTGATAAAAATAACAGTAAATGATAAAAGCGGTTGAAAGATAAAATTTGCACATAAGTTCATATTGTATTTAAAATCAGATAAATAAGCCAAATATAATAGTTGAGCGACCGTGCTAGAACCACGGAACTCGGGAATGCCTAACACCTTCTCCCGGGTTAACAGAATTCCTTATCCGGATTTTTGGTACGCAGACTGTAATATGGAGTCATTCTTTTCCTCGATTCGGGATAAAAATTGGTGACTTGGGACACCCTAAATCTCCCAAGTGGCGACTCTGAAATAATTAAACCAATCCCGTTTCGATTGTCCTTTAATTCGAAAAAACTCCCTTGTACCCCCGCGGGTACGGAAAAAGGAGGTGTGACAGCTCTGGCGACTCTGCTGGGGAGCAGAGACCCAGAACCACTGGTTCAGGGTTAAGAATTCGAGCTTAGAATAATTGTTATTATTTGGCTTTATTTATTATCTGATTTTATTACATGTTTTGAGCCTAATGTGCTAAATGCTGTTTTTACCGCTTTGATATTATTTGAACTGTATATATAAACTGTGCCGAAACCATTCACTTCTTACCTCCGGGGAGAAGCTCGCTGGTCGAGACTCCCTATTCTGTTAGTGTCAATACCTGAAATAAGAAAGAGGTCGGACAAGTTACAAAGCCAGACGATCCCGCGGGTCCCCGGTACGTAGCCCCCTCCTCGACTCAAGTTGTCCGCTCGAGTACACAGTCTAGAACAAATACCCAGGTTATGAACCTAGAATAACTCAGCTTCATGCCGGATCCCTAGTAGGAACGTTTATTTGCATCACGTGCATTTGACTTTGGAGGCTCAACACAGGGGTTGGGTCTGTCTAGGACAGGTGCACCAAAAAATGAAAATGGCCATCCTGATGCATCTTACTTGCTACTACTTGCGCATTTATTTGATTCGGACTTGTGTGTTGACTGACTTGCGAATATCAGGAATAATATTTTGAAACTGAAAAATAGTGGTTAGGGAATTGATTGTTTATTTTTGAAAAAAAAAACCAATACACAAATACTGTCAAAACTCTGCCGAGATTTTGAGAAAATGAGAAAAAAAATGTCTTATTAGATTGTTTTATTAAAAGCAAAGGAAAAATAGAAAAAAAATCATCATTGTTCTGTCTTGTTTTTTAAAAAAAAAATAGAAAAGAAAATAGTTTGTTTTGCCATGAAAATGAAAATGAAAAAAAGTCTTGTTTTTAAAAATATTTTAGTTTTATTTTTATTTTGTTTGTCTATGAAAATGCCAAAAATAAAAATAAATAAAAAAGTCGTGTGTTGAACGTGGTTTTATTATTTATACATATATATATAATCCAAAAAGTATTTTTTTTTACTTGCAAAATATATATATATATATATATATATATATCTTTATTTGTTGCAAAGAGTATTTGTCATGCCAAGAAAATTCAAAGTAAAATTCCAAAAAGATATGTCTTGCAAAAATAATATAAATATCTTTATTTTCCATTGTTGATAAAACAAAAAATAATAAAAATGTTTTTTTTTAAAAAAAATCCGAAAATATTTTGATTCTTCTTTAAAAATTGAAAAGAAAATTCAAAATTCAAAATATGTTTTAGAAGCATTTATTTTATTAAAAGTAAAATTCCAAAAATATTTTCTTTTTTTTCTTTAGAATAAGAAGAAGAAAAAAACAAATGAAAATTCAAAAAAAAATATATCTTAGAAGTCTTTCTTTTAAAAAGAAAATCAATCAAAAATCCAAAAAAATACTTCCTTTAAAGTAGTTCTTTCATAAATTCAAAAAAAAGATCAAAAAAAAAAAAAAAGTTAGTTCATCTACTTATTCTTGATTGCCCGAACTACGCGGGTTTGATTCTCACCGGATGTGAGATACGTAGGCAACCCTCATCGGGTCCAACCCCCTTTTTGCTAAAAAAGCCAAAAACAAATAAATAAATAAATTAAAAAAAAACATGTCATAAATAAGTCGGGTGATGTCCAACCCCACCTTTTGCTAAAATAGCCAAAAATAAATAAATAAATAATAAAAAAGAAAAAACATGTCAAATTTTAATTGTGTCATAAAGAAGTCGGGTGACGCTGTTTTGTCAAAACATAGCCGAATGTTCCTGAAAGGGACGCCGGAAGGCTGACTTTGCATAAACGGCCACTTCGGGTCATTTTTTAAAAAAATTTGGTCCAGTTGACCCACACAGCCTAAAAACCATCGTCCCCGAGACGTTGAAAGGTCGTGTTCGCAATATTGACTTTTCTAATTTGAAAACGATAAAAAGAGTTATAAATAAGTCAGGTGATGCTGTTTTGTCATAAATAGCCGAATGTTCCCGAAAGGGACGCCGGAAGGCTGACTTTGCATAAACAGCCACTTTTGGGTCATGTTTAGGATTTTGGTCCAGTTGACCCACACAGCCTTAAAAAATCTTCGTTCCCGAAGCGCTGAAGGGCCGTGTTTGCAACACCAGGTTTTTATTATAATTTGAAAAAAAAAACAACAAAGAGTCGGCGGTCAGGTGAATACCGTTTGAATTTTGTCATAATAAGCCGAGCCAGCTTCGGCCGCGTCTTAAACCGTTCTTCCCGAAATAGCCTTAGAGTATCTTTCAGTTGTCGAAAGGCTATTTTCGTAAAAGAACGGACAAGTTTGTAAAGTGTCATAAATAATCCTCCCCGGCCTCAAAATTCATGTGAAATTTGGAAGGGGCCATATTTGCAAAAATAACCGTTTGGTTGCATTTGTCGAACAGAGGAAGGGAGCTAGCCTTTTGTTTTTGAGTTTGTAAAGCTTTTGATTAGAATATGTGGGTTGTTTGATTTTCGATTTTGTAGGTCATCTTCAAACCTTTGAAACCCAGTTTGTTTTAATATGAAAATAAAAAATATATATATGTCGAGTATTGTTTATCTTTTATTGGGCAGAACTACGCCTGGTCTGATTCGCGCGGGGACGTGATACGTAGGAAATCCCCATAAGATTCGACCGCTTTTAATAAAGAAAGAAAAGAAAATACAAAAACAAATAAAAAAGGGACAACTGAGCAAGCCGGGATGACGTATGTTGTTTGAAGCAAAGCATGTAGAAACGGTTAACTGCCTAGGAGCATTGCATCCTCTATGTGTTATGATCAAATCTGTTAAGCTCTAACGCTAACAAAGTTTGTTGTTGTCTGAAACCAGACAGTTAGTTGTTAAAGAATTCTGGCAACACACTCTTACCAAACCAGATCCAAAGGACCGGTAGCAACAAGCATGACTACTTCAGAGAACAGTAATGAGGAAGAAAGGCCAATGAACCAGTTGCTAAAAGAAGCGATGGAAAAGATTGAAAGGATGGGACTAGAGATAAATGCAATGCAGCTAGCCCTAGCCAAAGCACAAAAGAGCCCTGAGCCACTGGGGCACATGCTGGAATACCCTCACTCCGGCCCTTCCACAAGCCTCCCAAACCCCCGTTATCATCAAGAAAGACGCCCTCATGATTCCCAAGCTCCACCACCCCATCAACCTCTTCCAACACCCAATATTCCCACTTTTGTGGGACCCACATCAGCCCCCTTGCAAAGAACGACCAGTGAGCCATTGTTTCAGGCTCACGATACGCAGTACTATCCCCCGAGCCTACGTTTCATGCCCCCGAACCACAGGCTTACAATCCACACTTGGAGGTGCCGGCAGAGATTGAAAAGCCGGTTAAAGCCCCTGAACAGGAGGAGGTATTGAGAAAGTTCAAAAGCCTGGAGCAGTCCTTTAGGAACCTGCACGGATTGGGCAATCAAGTCAACGTAGCTTACAAAGATCTATGCCCTTTCCCGGACGTCCAACTCTCGGTTGGGTTCAAGATGCCTAAGTTTGATTTGTACGAAGGGCACGGTGATCCCATGGCACATTTGCGGGGATTTTGTAGAAAAATGAGAGGGGCAGGTGGCAAAGATGAGCTGCTGATAGCTTATTTCGGCCAAAGTCTGAGTGGATCGGCACTAGAATGGTATATCAGGCAGGATTCCAGTAGATGGTACACTTGGGATGATCTGGCGCAGGCTTTCGCAAGTCATTTTCAATACAATCTCGAGATAGTCCCTGACCGTCTCACATTGCTGAAGACCGGGAAGAAGCCCGGGGAAAGTTTTCGCGAATTCGGGTTCCGCTGGAGAGAGCAAGCAGCCAGAGTTGATCCTCCCATGATAGAGGGAGAAATGGTGGACTACTTCTTACAGACACTGGATCCAACTTACTTTGGTCACTTGGTGACGACGGTGGGGAAATCCTTCAATGAAGTAGTAAAGATAGGGGTCATGATAGAGGAGGGTCTGAGGTCTGACAAAATCCTGAATTACTCAGCACTCAAGGCAACAACCCAGGCTATTCAGAGCGGCACGGGAGGTGCGCTAGGAAGGAAGAAGAAAGAAGAAATTGCCACAATTGAGGCAAGCAATTGGTCCAGGTCTGGTAAACCTTGCTACAACCAACCCAGACCCCACAGACCAAACTACCCATACAGCCCACCACAAAACACCTATCCACCGCCAAGAGCCTACAAGAACCCTCCAGGGGCAGGTTTCCGGGGAAATCAGGCTTTCAGAAATGAAAGAATCCAAAGAACATTCACTGAGTTGGGGGAAACCTATACTATCGTGTTCCACAAATTAAGGCAGTTAGGTTTGTTGAGTCCTGTTGAGCCCAGATTGCCAAATCCCCTTCCCAAAAATACGGACCACTCGGTAAGCTGTGAGTATTGTTCGGGGGCTCCCGGACATGATACCGAGAAGTGTTGGAAGTTGAAACATGCAGTACAAAATCTTATTGACACCAACAAGATTGAGGTTCAGACACCAGAGGCGCCCAACATCAATCAGAACCCGTTGCCGGCACACCTTGAAACCCACATGATTGAGCTAGTGCACGAAGGAGGGGAGCTAAAGAAACCCTCACAAACAGTGATGATGATCTGTGTCGGTTCAAAAGAAATGTTAACCAGTGGAAAAGCGGTGGTATAGTTGGAAAAGGTGGATGACAAGCCAGTTATGGTGTTGGAAAAGGGTCCAACGAGGCAGATGTGCAGTTTGTGGGGGTTGAAAGCAAAAATCAACAATTGAATGACTACTCCTCTTCCTATACGAAGGGAGTCTTGGTAGTGGGCTCTGATTTTCTTTTGTTGTTTGGATTATTCCAGGGTTGTAATCCAGATTTTTCTTGTGTTCGCCAAAGTGTGAAACCTTGCTATCCCGTATTTTAATAAAGTGAAAGTTTTTTTTTCTCATTCCTTATTTTGTTTTAATTTTTCTTCTTATTTTTCTCTCCTGAACAGTTTTCTTTATACTGGTTCTAATGACATGGCATGCACGACGGATCTTCAACCTAGTCTAAAAATCAATCTGATTTCGAACTTATAGTACAAGATTGTGATGATAAGTCGGAATACGATAAGGATGAAGCCTCCGAAAAATTAACAGAGAGTTGAGCCAATTTGAAAAAAAGAGCCCAACTGACACGGAAGCCGTCAATCTAGGGGATGCGGATGACATCAGGGAAGCTAAGATAAGCGTCCATATGGAACCAAACATCAGGGAAGAACTAATCAAAGCACTTACTGAATTCAAAACATTTTGCATGGTCATACGACGACATGCTGGGTTGAAGAAACAATTTAGTGGTTCTAAAATTGCCCACTGACCCGGCATTTCCCCCCGTCAAGCAAAATTGAGGAAGTCCAAATCCGACGTAAGTGTGAAGATTAAGGAAGAAGTAACCAAACAGCTGAATGCTAAGTTTATTCGGGTCGCTCGATATCCTGATTGGTTGGCTAATGTGGTGCCAGTATGAAAAAAAATATATCGAGAATTGCAGTCTAAACAGAGCAAGCCCAATGACGCTTTGTGATCAACAAATATCGAAGGGAAATGCGTCGACATGGCTATCAATGCTGACGCAGTTAAGAGATTCTATGAATGATTGCAATTGTTGTTTGTTTGTACTTAGCATTTATCAGAGAATGAAATGACGGAGGCAATTTTTTTTCTTCTATCCAAACACTTTAACCTTTGCTTCCCCTTTTGAGCCTTATTTATTCTTTGGTACCCCTCTTTTGGAATCAGTAATGAAAATGAAAGAAAAAGAAAAAAAAGTAATGATAATGAGAATAAAAGAAAAGTAACAAAAAAAAAACAAAGGAATTGGGAACTACGTTTGACCTGATTCCTCAAAGAAGGATACGTAGGCGCCTCACGGCTCGGTCATAGTGTAACATAGTGTGCATAAGATAACATAGTTTGACAAAATAAAAATCCCCAAGCAAGAAAAACTGGGGCAGAAATCGGCGCTTGTAATTTTGGCAAGAAAGTTTGATTCCAAGAGTTGTACTATCTTACCCCTAAAAATTATTTTTTTTAACTCTGGATACCCTCTTCTCCTTTCAGCCATACACAAAAACCCCTATTAATGTCCAAAAAAGACCTCCCGATCAGTAACTGAGAAGTGCTAAGTCAATGCAAATGGAAGTCGGGAATAACACTCTGATCCCCAGCAAAGAAGAAGATCATAAGCTGGAAATGAATTGATAGCCGAAAGAATCCCCAACAGAGAGTCATATCGGCAGCACTCCAATCCCCAGCTGAAAAATGAAATAAAATGAGAGAGTCTTATCGGTGAAAACCTTCACATGCACCATAAGGCGACGAGAGTTGAAAGAAATGAGAGAGTCTTATTAGTGAAAACCCCTCGAAGGGCACTATGAGGCGACAAGACAAGATTTGCGGGAAGGATCCGCATTTGGCAAAGAGTCGAGTGCCTGTTTATCCCCAGCAACATGAGGCCGTCCGAAGGGTTGATTGATACAAATAGACTGGGTTGATTAATCCGGAATGCGTGACATGATCGTTAGGATCTGTTATATCATTCAGATAAGTTCTTTTCTTTCCTTTTCCCCAGCATTTGTTCAGAAAGACTTCTTCTTTTTTTTCTATTTTTGAAATTCTTCACTTTTTCATTTCTTGGTTTAAAGATTTTACCTCCCCAGCAGTTTGTTTTTGAAAAGGATTTTCAGAGTTTACTACCAGTTGCCAAAATGATACAAAGCAAAAGGCGAATACAATAAGCCAAAGATAAGGCGATAAAGTGAAAAGAAGTTGGTCGCAAACACCAAATGATGAATGGGTCTAGATCCCCAAAGGACCAAATTTCCAAGGGAAGTTGGAGAAAAACAGGAAAACAACAGTTGAGAAAATTGTGGACCTAATTCCAGGAGGGTCCCCAACAGATCATCAAGATGTAGGAGCATCTCCGACAGATATTCGACCAAGTTCCAAGAGGGTCGGACAACAAAGAGTGGGGAAGGAAAAAAAGGAAAATTCATTCCCAGCCAAATAATCCCCAGCAAGTTTTGATAGCGTAATGAAGCACAGAGCAAGGAAGAGAGAAAGGGAAAAACCATCCCCAGTAGGAGTGGCACGACCACTCACCATGTGTTAAAACTAACAAATTTTCTTTGATTTGAAGCAGGAAAAGGAAATCTTGTTAATGGCGAAAAACATGCCACAAGGAAAAGCACCAAAACTGGGGCAAAAATTTTTCTGCCATTTGTCGAAGATTTTCTCGGAGGAACGAGGAAATCAATTCAAGTCTTAGAGATAGCAAGACAACATGATTCTAAGAAAAACAGTCGGAGGTAAGACAATTCCAAGTTTTTGAAGATGGGTTCATCCGCCCTCGAATAGGATATTTTGGGTTCATCCGCCCTCGAATAGGATATTTTGGGTTCATCCGCCCTAGAATAGGATATTTGGGTTCATCCGCCCTCGAATAGGATATTTCGGGTTCAGCCGCCCTCGAATAGGATATTTCGGGTTCATCCGCCCTCGAATAGGATATTTCGGGTTCATCCGCCCTCGAATAGGATATTTCGGGTTCATCCGCCCTCGAATAGGATATTTCGGGTTCATCCGCCCTCGAATAGGATATTTCGGGTTCATCCGCCCTCGAATAGGATATTTCGGGTTCATCCGCCCTCGAATAGGATATTTCGGGTTCATCCGCCCTCGAATAGGATATTTCGGGTTCATCCGCCCTCGAATAGGATATTTCGGGTTCATCCGCCCTCGAATAGGATATTTCGGGTTCATCCGCCCTCGAATAGGATATTTCGGGTTCATCCGCCCGCGAATAGAATATTTCGGGTTCATCCGCCCTCGAATAGGATATTTCGGGTTCATCCGCCCTCGAATAGGATATTTTGGGTTCATCCGCCCTCGAATAGGATATTTTGGGTTCATCCGCCCTCGAATAGGATATTTTGGGTTCATCCGCCCTCGAATAGGATATTTTGGGTTCATCCGCCCTCGAATAGGATATTTTGGGTTCATCCACCCTCGAATAGGATATTTTGGGTTCATCCGCCCTCGAATAGGATATTTTGGGTTCATCCGCCCTCGAATAGGATATTTTGGGTTCATCCGCCCTCGAATAGGATATTTTGGGTTCATCCGCCGTCGAATAGGATATTTTGGGTTCATCCGCCGTCGAATAGGATATTTTGGGTTCATCCGCCCTCGAATAGGATATTTTGGGTTCATCCGCCCTCGAATAGGATATTTTGGGTTCATCCGCCCTCGAATAGGATATTTTGGGTTCATCCGCCCTCGAATAGGATATTTTGGGTTCATCCGCCCTCGAATAGGATATTTCGGGTTCATCCGCCCTCAAATAGGATATAATTTTCAAAGTTGTTGTTGAAGCCAGGCGCCCACCTGTATAACGAGAGGAATACTTTTTGTCTGTCCATTTCATATTTTAGGCGCCCACCTGTATAACAAGGGAATACATTCCACGCCTTTACCAATAGGAGACGCATTTCCTCCTAAGTTACTTTTACCCATAGGAGACGCATTTTCTCCTAAGTTTAGTTTTACCCATAGGAGAAGCATTTCCTCCTAAGTTAGTATTGAAGTTGGGAGCCCGCCCATATAACAGAGGCATACATTTCTGTCCCTTCATTCTGTTCTAGGTCGCCCACCAGTAAAATGCGGGAATACCTTCATGTCCTAGGTCGCCCACCAGTAAAATGCGGGAATACATTCTGTTCTAGGTCGCCCACCAGTATAATGCGGGAATACATTCAGTCTTTTTCATTACAAGCGTTGAAGTTGGGAGCCCGCCCAGATAACAGAGGCATACATTCAGTCTTTACATTTCAAGCGTTGAAGTTGGGAGCCCGCCCATACAACAGAGGCATACGTTTCAAGATCAAGTCAGAGGACAATAAAACAGAGGGTTACAGCAGTAATCCCCTACAGGAACAATAAAAATCCCCAGCACCGGGAAGCAGAAGGTTGCAACAAGAGATCCCAGCACAAATTCAAGCGCATGAGTCAAAAGGAAGAAAAGAGGCGTCTTGAAAGAAGCAGCTGGTGAACATTAAATCATGCCCAGCATAACAAGTCTGATGAAGAGAGCCGCACCCACCAGAGGAACCACTAAAAAGCTTAATGAAGAAACCCCAGCGAACCGAGCAAAATGATGAAAACTGGTATTCAGAAAAGCAAAGGCCAGTATCATTCCAAAATTCAAGGAAGAAAAGCACCGGAGGAAATGCAAGCCGACAAGGAAGCAAGGCAACAAGAACAAGTTACAGTCTAGCCTAGCTTCTTGTTTTCTTTTAAACACGGTGTAATAAGGAAATCGGTAAGAAGTGATAACAGCATGCAACAGCAGTAACATCGCAGTCCCACGGTAGTCCCAGCTACCAAAACTTCCCGAACTACATTAACCTGATTCCCCTTTAGCCAGGGATATGTAGGAAACCTTTGAAGCAAAGGTTCGGTTAAATCTTTTTTCAAAAAAAAATGCTTCACACGGAGTACTCGGACGGGCAAAAATCGCTCGCTTTATCTTTGCACGAAAACCCTTCGTGTCTCCGGGCAAAGAGGGGCAGCTGTAAGCATGTGATTTTTGCCCTATATGAGAAATACTCCCAAAAATGCAAAATAAAATGATTTTCCTTGGTGTGCAATTATGAGTATTTTTGTGACATTTTCGGATTATTATTTGTATTTGTCTGTGTTTGTTTATTTGCTAAATTAATAAAAAATACAAAATATGTCGCATTTGCATGTAGGATTTAATTCTATAATTGTTAGTAATTAAATTAGTTTTACAAAAATTAAAAAGTTACAAAAAATATGCATCTTTTGCATTTTTAGCATTTAATGTCCAAATGAACAATTTTATGCTTAATTATTACTTAATTGTGCGTTAATTGTTATTGGTAGTTAATTTGCGCTTTTATAACTTAATTTAGTTCTTAATAATAATTTAAGTATTTTTATAATTTAGTTTTAGAAAATAAAAGAAGAAAAGATAACAAAAATACAAATAAAAATCGGATTGGGCCACTTCTTCAATTTTCAACCCCAGGCCCAAACAATTGTCCACGACCCAGTCCACTTCACACGGGTCGACCCGGTCCGCCCCATTAACCCATTAACCCAACACCCCTCTTCATTCAAAAAAACAAAACAAAAGAAAAAAACAAAAAGAACAAAAAACCTTAAAAACCTAAAACTAACTACCCGCCCCCCTCCATCTTCTTTCTCTCCCAAAACCTTCATCCCAAGCCATCCATGGCTGCTATCCATGGCTACCTCCACCTCCAAGCTCCTCATCGACGCACACACACAGCTGCGTCAACGCATTCACACGAGCACATCTTCCCCGTCATCCACTTCATCGTCCCCGTTCGAGCTTCTGCCATGTCCAACCATGGCTGAGCTTCGATGCTCTCACATGGTAGCTGCCACTGTTTCGACACCACCCAAACCAGCCCGGCAGTCCACACGCGTGTACAGTTTCTGCGTCACCTCCGAGCTACTGCTGTCCGCCATGGCTGCTCCCCGTCGTCGACCTCATGGCTGCTCCTGTTCTGCCTCGTTTCATCTTCCTCCGAGCTGCTATTTCATCTTCTTCGGCTATTGCTTCATCCTCCAGCTCCCCCGTTCCGCGCTGCTGCTTCAGCTTCATTCATCGTCCATGTCGCTGCAGCTTCATCGTCATTAGCTGCTTCTGCTTCCTTTGTCGTCCCGTTTTGCTACTGTCCCGTCCAGCTTCTTCAGTTACGTCTGCTCGTGTTCATCATCGTTGGTTCGAGCTTTGGTCGAGGCTCGTCAAGTTCGTTGTTGGGTTAGTCGTTGTTTGTCGTTTCGATCCGGTTAGTAGATTTTTGAGTTTTATTTTTGTCCGTATTTTGTTTTGATATTTTTCGAATCTAAAATCGGCAAATGTTTGTTTTGTTTATCGTTTGAATTAATTTTTAGTTCATGTTCATGTGTTGTTTGTTAAATTAATTTTTCAGATTTCAAATGAAGGAAACATTAGTTATTTTTCATGTTTATTTCATGTTTGTATTGTTGTTTAAGTGAATATTTGTTAGTTTAATGCTTGTTAGATTCAAATTGAAATTTAATTAATTATTTCTTCAATTTGTTTCATGTTGTTATGAATTTTCCAGAAAATGTTAATGTTGTTTGAATCGTTAGAATCCGTCATGTTTGTTGCTTAAAAAACAGATTTAATTCATGTTCATCTTTGTTTGAAGTTCATGTTTAAATCCAGTGATTTAATGTGAGTTTATGTTTGTTTGTGATTTGTTGATTTAATTTGAATCATGCATATTGTTGTTGGTATTGTTGTCTCTTTGTTCATCCATTAATGGTCTAAATTAACCAGGATTGGTTCCCGATATGGTTGATTTATTTCCATTAATTTGGAGTTTGTGTTGTTCATCATGTTCATGTAAATTGTTGTTGAAGATTGTTGAGAAATTGGTCATCTTGACTATATTTTGGTTGAGTTATGATTAATTGATTGTTTAGAGCAGAAGGGTAATTTGGTAAATTGTATTGCATTCGGGGGTAGATTTGTAATTGCAATAAGGTCGGAGGGGTAGTTTGGTAATTGAACATTATTTTGATTCTTTATGTTAAGCATGGGGGACAAATATAATGGGGTGGGGTTTTTGATGTACTTGTTTAATATAATGGGGAACAAGACAAAACATAATGGGGAGGAATCTTGTACTTTTTTAATATAGGCATGGGGGACAAATTATAATGGGGAGGAATCTTGTACTTTTTTAATATAGGCATGAGGGACAAATTGTAATGGGTTGGGAATGTATTAGTTATTTAAAGTAGGCATGGGGGACAAAATTTAAAATAAAGAAGACATTTAATAGTGGGCCAAAGCATGCCATTGGGGGAATAATTTTGGGGTTGGGAATTGAAGACTTGTCTTGCTATATATATAGGGTCATTTAACACATTTTAGGGGAGAAGTTTTTTGAGGACTAGAACTTGAAGATTGAGAGAAAAAGGGTGGAGAGTTGACAGATTTTTTTTTACACTTGAGAGTTGACATACTTTTATACTTGAGAGAGTTTGTGATAGTAAAAGAGAAAGACAATTTGAACTTTTACTCGAACAATTCTGTTTGCTTTTCTTCGAGTGTTATTCAAAAGTCAGAAACTACTGCATCTCGTATCTTTTCTCTCTTCTGCTTTGACTGCGATTGTACTTTTGCACTGCTGAGTTTTCAATCTGTTACTGGGTCATTCTACTGGTTGTTACTGGTTTTGCGGTGTTGCTGAACCTGCTGTTGCCGCGTTATTACTGTTGTTGACTCCTACTTCTTTTGTTCTTGTACTGGTGTTTCCAGGTACACATTTGTACACGCATGGCTTGAAGCGAAAAATGAAATATTAATCAGGCTCCTGTTCCTGTTGAATTCTTTTGTTTGGATCTGTGTTTGAATATTAATTTTCCTCTCTTTGTATAAAAATGTAGTCGATTAATTAATAAGTAATGAGGCTGCATATGTATGATTTCTTCATCTAATAATGCTAGTTTAAATTATTTGAAGAATAGTTAATCTGCTTTGATATTATTGTGTATCCCTCTCATGTTCTAGCATTAGTAAATAATAAAATATAAAAATGAAAGCAGTTTTTCTTTGTACAAACTCGATCGCAATTTTCCAATCGCATTAGCCGTAAACTAATAACTAATAAGTTACGTTTTCAGCATGTAAATAATTAAGAGATTTTCTTTTATTTTAGAGACGAACTTAATAGAAAATATAGTCACTATAGGTTTATCCTTTAAAATAAAAATGAGACGAGCCTCGCCAAATAAATCACAAACCGCCGGGGCCCTCAATAAAATACATAACCATTGACTAGACTTTGGATTTGGCCGTTTAATGAACCTTCACGGCCTCTTCCTAAAATAACAATACGTTAGACTCTTTAGGACGCGCCTTAATAAATCTTACCTTCTTAAACTCGGGTGCACATTTATGTGACCCAAATCCAATTCTCAACGGAGTCGAAATGTGTTTCTAATCACGGATACATTGATTGTGACGTGGTTCGAGATGCGTGTCCATGACGTTGCAAATTCATTTTAAAGAATAAGAATGAGATGAGCCTCGCCAAATAAAATACAAATTGCGGGGCCCTCAGTAAATATTTGCTTTAAAAATTGTTTAGACTTCGGGATGGACCGTTTAGTAAAATTCCACGGTCTTACCCAAAATAAATACGTTAGTCGCTTTAGGCGCGCCTTTAATAATTTAATTTCCTTAAACTCGGGTGCACATTGATGTGACCCAAATCCAAATCTCAACGGAGTCAAAGTGTGTCGACGACCACGGGTACATTGATTGTAACGTGGTTCGAGATACATTTTTATAACGTTGCAATTCTTGATAAAAATAACAGTAAATGATAAAAGCGGTTGAAAGATAAAATTTGCACATAAGTTCATATTGTATTTAAAATCAGATAAATAAGCCAAATATAATAGTTGAGCGACCGTGCTAGAACCACAAAACTCGGGAATGCCTAACACCTTCTCCCGGGTTAATAGAATTCCTTATCCGGATTTTTGGTACGCAGACTGTAATATGGAGTCATTCTTTTCCTCGATTCGGGATTAAAATTGGTGACTTGGGACACCCTAAATCTCCCAAGTGGCGACTCTGAAATAATTAAATCAATCCCGTTTCGATTGTCCTTTAATTGGAAAAAACTCCCTCGTACCCCCGCGGGTGCGGAAAAAGGAGGTGTGACACCATGCAAAATAACTCCCATGTGATTCCGCATCTGCGGAAGGATGATCGCAGAAGCGACCCCACTTCTGCATGAAAAGGCCCGCTTTTGCGGAGTTGTCTGAGCTTGCAAGAAACCGCATTTGCGGTTAGATTACCGCTTCTGCGGTTGTGCATCTGCGCCTGGTGAGTTTTAGTTGGCATTTGGCTTCTGCGATGGGATCTTCGCATCTGTGAAGCCGCACCTGTGAGGATTCTTCCGCAGGTGCAGTCAACAGGCATCAGACCTGGGCAATTTAGGCATTTCACATATTCTCAACCCCAAACCATTTTTATACTCGTCCTAGCAGATATTTTGAGGATCTTTGGCTTATTTTCAATCCCAAGAGACTAGAGAGAACAAGTTTTGGAAGCTAGGATTTGCACACACACTTGGTTTTTGAAGATTTCAAGCTTGTGGTTAAGAATTTCTTACCCATTTATGTTTATTTCTTCATTTCCTAGCTTTGTATTGAATATTTAAGTGTGTTGTATTTATTTCCAACACTTAAATCTTGTTTATAGAAATATTCATGTTTAAAGTGTGGATTAAATACCTTATTGTGCTTATGTATTGAATGATTTTCCTTTATTTATGAAGTGAGTTGTTGTTTCTTTAATTATTCTTGTTCTTTAATGTTTCCAAAGAGATTAACTAACCCTGGGACTCGCCCATTAACTCCGAATTAATTTTGGAAAAGATAATGGGTTGGGAAAGATTAATTAACAAGAACTTGAGGTTTTAACCCTCATTTTATAGATTCTACCTAGGGATAGGATTGAACTACTTGTAGTCATATCCGGGTGTGCTTATCCTCTTAATTGGGTTAGGAATAATTCAATTAGGAAGTCTTGTTAGTCTTCGGAAGAAGCTAATTAAGAATTATTATCTGTGGCTAATTAACATAAACTCGCTCATATTTGTAAAATCGTGAAATACATTGGATCGTTGCTTGAGTGTAATTCCCGATGTAACCATACTTGTAGCCATTGATCATTTTACTTGCTTTCTAGGTTAGTTTACATTTCCGCATTTAGGTCTAAACATTTTCTCAAATCAATTCTTAGTGTTTGGCATTGTATAGCAAGTGATAATTCTCTTACATTCCTAATCGCCTACATATTGTTCTTTGTGTGATTCGACCCCGACTCATAGTTGGGTAAATTATATTGTATGCGACCGTGTCCATTTACTTTTTAGTAGTGGATTTGGACGTCTTCAATCACCCTTCGTGCATTAACTCTCAAATCGTGGCACAGCATCATCCTTCGTGCATTAACACTCACAATGTCGGCACGGCATCACCCTTCGTGCATTAACACTCACAATATCAGCACGGCATCACCCTTCGTGCATTAACACACAATATCATTCATGGCATCACCCTTCATGTTTAACACTCTTCCTCACCCAAACAATAGAAACAATACATCCCGGCAAGGGAATCAACATTAGAAACAATAAC
Source organism: Nicotiana tabacum (assembly GCF_000715075.1). Lineage (NCBI taxonomy): Eukaryota > Viridiplantae > Streptophyta > Magnoliopsida > Solanales > Solanaceae > Nicotiana > Nicotiana tabacum. The sequence continues at coordinate 28,803,551 of NC_134082.1, read as the reverse complement.
ATCATGGTAAGGGAATTAGCTATAACCAATCTCATTTCGACAGTTAACTCCACGGAATAAGTCTCAACTTGAGTCAATACTCAACAATGGTCAATTACCAAGAAAATATCATAAATCTTGTTCATCATGGATAATCATCAATTTAAGTATGAACAGTACATAATAAGAGTCATAACAGTCACAGTATAAGACTCACTTGCATGCTCGACACCAATGTATAGGTACTCGTTACCACACCTATACGTCGTATTCAACACTAACACGTAGCAATTAAGACTACAACACTTATTCCCTCAAGCTAAGGTTAGACCAAACACTTACCTCAATTCAACAGACAAAAATCAAGCCTCAATTACCACTTTACCTCTCGGTTCCACTTCTAATCCGCTTGTATCTAGTCATAATTTTATTAATAACATCAATAAATGCTAAATAAACCAATTCTAATGCATGAATATAGATTTCCCAATGTTTTCCCAAAAAATCAAAAACTGACCCCGGGCCCGCTTGGTCAAAACTCGAAGTTCAAACCAAAACTCAATTACCCATTCACCCATAAACCAAATATGCAATTGGTTTTGAAATCCGACCTCAAATTGAGGTCCAAATCCCCAAAATTCGAAAATCCTAATTTCTACCCAAGAACACCCAATTTCCCATGAAAAACCCCTAGATTTTGAAGTGAAATCATGTAAAAAGATGAAATAGATTGAAGAAAAAGAGTTAAGATTCATTTACCTATGATTTGGGGAAGAATTTGCTCTTGGAAAATCGCCCTTTGGAGTTTAGGTTTTGAAATTTTGAAGAACGAAGTGAAAATCCCGTCCAAGACCCCTTTTACTCAGTTGCAGATGTCGCATTTGCGACAGGAGCTTCGCAATTGTGAAGCTCGCAATTGCGAGACAGGATTCGCAAATGAGAACCTGTTGCAATGTCTGCTGCTGTCTTAATTGCGAGGGTTGACCTCTGTTGACTTCACAAATGCGAAGGAGATATTCGCAATTGCAAACTAATGCTGGCTATGGCTTCCTTGCAATTGCGATAAAACCCTCGCAATTTCCAAGCCTGAGAGGCTCGCAATTGCGAAGCCTGACCTCACAATTGCGAGATCAGAGCCTGCAACAAAACACCAGCTGCAACAGAAATTTTCCTAAGTCCCAAAACAATCCGTGGCCTATCCAAAACTCACCCGAGCCCTCGGGACTCCAAATCAAACATGCACACAAGTCTAAAAATATCATACGGACTTTCTCGTGCGATATAATTGCCAAAATAACATCTTAGACAATGAATTTGACACCAAAACTCTAGAAATTCATAAAGTAGTTCAAATTTCTATTTTCTCATCCAATGGTCCAATTTATATCAAATTTCTTCCATTTTTCACCAAATTTCATAGATATGACCTAAATATTATATTAAACCTGTACTGAGCTCCGGAACCAAGATACGAGCCTGGCACCATCACACCATTTCATTTCCAAAAGTCCTTATATTTTCCAGCAAACAATTTTCTTTAAAAATTCTTTTCTCGGGCTAGGGACCTCGAAATTTGATTTCAGGCATGCGCCCAAGTCCTATTTTTTACTACAGACCCTACGGGACCGTCAAATCACGGGCCCGGGTCTGGGTCCGTTTACTAAAAATGTTGACCGAAGTCAACTTTAATCAATTTTAAAGGCCAAATTCAATATTTTTTTCTTAAATTTCACATAAAAGCTTTTTGGAAACGTGCCTGGACTACGCACGCAAATCGAGGAGAAAGAAAATGAGGTTTTCAAGGCCTCGGAACCCGAATTCGGATTCTAAAATGCAAGATGACCCTTTGGGTCATCATAGTATCACATTCAAAGGGAGGTTCCATGGTGCATGTTATTTGCATATGACATTATACTTATTGACGAGACGCAAGGCAGTACTAACAGAAGGTTGGAGGTTTGGAGGCAAACCCTGGGGTCTAAAGGTTTCAAGTTGTGCAAGACCAAGACAGAATATTTGTCACGACCTGGAGGTCTGATTTGAGTAATTATTTTATGGTTGGACTCGTTATTGAATGGGTGTTCAAATTTTATAATTTTGTTCGGGTTCTGAGATGCGGGCCCTGGTTGAATTTTTGGGTCGACTTTTAAATTCTTTGCAAGGATCGTAATTTCATTATTTGAATTAGTTTTCTATAGTTATATTTATAGTATGAAATTGTTTTGGCTAGATTCAAGCCGTTCGGAGTTATAAAATCGAGGGAAAGTCCTTCTAATGGATTATTTAGCATGATTTGAGGTAAGTGACTTTCCTAACATTGTGGGGGGAAATTTCCCTTAGGATTGGTGTTGTTTGTGATAATTTTTGGCTGAATACATACGGAGACACTTAAAGCTGGCACGATTTTTCATTTAGACACCTGAACTTAGAGTTGTTCCTAATGAGCACATACATTACACGAACTTTGTTCCAATTAGACACTCTTTTGACAACTAGCGAAACTTACAAAGTGTGTGCAATACACTCGCTATTGATATGGAAAATGGCGAATAAATAAGGATATATATCTTTTTGAGTTAAAAAAAAGAGCAAAAATTATGTTAAATCTATTTAATAAACAAAATAAAAATAACATTCTCAAAAAGAAAAAACTTAAGTTACACCCAATCAGGAAAGAGCACATTTAAAAAAAATAAGACATTGGTGTTTTGGAAATTAGTATTCTTGGTGTTCTTTACTATCTTCATGTGTGTTCTTATTCCAACCAAGATTTTAATCTAAACTTCTAAGAGAAACTCCTCTAAATTTGTTATAACTTCAGCTAAAGATTCCCTACGACGACCCGAAGGCAACCCTAATATTAATTTCACAAACTTTCATCAAATTAAGTAACCCATTTTAAACCTTCAAGCTTTTAAAAGACACCATTAATGGATCGTTGCTCTAGGCTCTCTAGAATGGGGTTGAAGTCCAAATTACAATTGCTTCGACTGTACCCTTATTTCCCTTTCCTTCTCTTTCAATTCAAGTGTTCCTATCAAAATTTCGGATCTTGTCTTATAGAGAGTTTTCTTACTGCTCCCTCTTTTCTCCTTCGACTCCTCAGATCCAGTGCTACATTTCTTCTCTTTCATTCGGTACGCTCACGTTGTCACTTTTACATGTCTTAGCATTTTTGTTTTGCTGTGTAATTTTGCCGAGATTTTGAAATTATTGGGTTATTTACGAACTTTGTTTAACCTTTTGATGCTTGAATCTAGAGAATTTCTATTATGCTCAGATAAAGGAGAAATTATTGAGTTAAATCAATGGTGGAGGCACAACAACGGTGAAAGTGGAGGAGGCAATGGTGGAAATGGTGGTGGACATAAAGAAGAAGAAGAAGAAGAAGAAGAAGAAGAAGAAGAAGAAGAAGAAGAAGAAGAAGAAGAAGAAGAAGAAGAAGAAGAAGAAGAAGAAGAAGAAGGAAACAAAAAAAACAAAAAAAGAAAAAATCTATTTTTGGGGCTCTTCACGCGCCTATATTGGGTAAAGTTCACTCTATGTGCCAACTCACAAGAAGTGCCAAATTGGAACAAAGTTCATGTAATGTACGTGCTTATTTGAAACACCCCTAAGTTTAGGTGTCTAAATGAAAAATCGTGACAATTTTAAGTGTCTTCGTATGTATTCATATGTGAAAGTCGTGTACTCAAGGTGACGAATGTGTACATGGGCTAAATGTAGAAATTACCGATTTTAGCTATGTAGATTCCTTTCATGCCTTAATTGAGTTATTCATCATTTTTAGTCTATTTTCACATGCCTACTCATCTTAATCTCTTACATGCTAATTGCTTTACATGTTTAATTGAAGTTCTTATTTTCTTTATTCTGCATTCACTATTTGGTCGTTGCACTCTTTACTTGAAGTTGTGAAATATCTTGTTGTTGAAAGTGGTATTGAGAAATAAAGGTCGTGATTCATATTGAGGCAAAGTGTTAAGCTGTGAAATACCATTCTGTTGAGTTGTTCATTCCGGCTATTACGCTACGCGTTGATTTCCGTACTCATGCTGCACTTATTGTGCATGTATACATATATGTTTCTGGTGGTCCTCCGGGTGCAGAGGCGCGGCTGTTGCGGGGACTTTACGGTGAGCTTGTTACATCTCGCGTTTTCGTACGTTAAAAGTTTCATCTTCAATTAATTGACGTAGACTCAGGGATGAGATTATCTTGAGGTTAACATTTTTATGCTATTTATAACAAGTGATAAGGAAGTGTCATTAAGGATAAAGGGTACACGAATTAAAGAAAACGAGTTTCGTTGAAATTGGCCAATTTGGGATAAAATACGGGTCGAACGATAATACCCGATAATTATGAACTAGTACCATGCAAGGTACCATATGACCACAGTAGTATAATGTATAAAGCATATTAAAAATAATAAATAGTATTTTTAGGTAATTTGAGATAATTCTTAATTATACCGGTAATTGGTTAATTACCGGGTAATGGGACATTACCTAGTTAATTATTAAAAAATAAGATAAAGATTAATCCCCCCTCCACCCCCCCCCCCCAAAAAAAATGTGGCACAAAGCCACAAGACTAAGAATGACTCTTAATGCCTAGGTGGCTAACTAGGAACAATTAGAATTTAATAGGTAAAAGACTTGCTAGGATCTGATTTCATTTCATTTCATTTAGACAAAGGAACCAAATGCCCAAAATCCAAAAAAGCAAGGAACATATCTTTTCCTAGTTCAAGACTTCAAGAACATAAGTTAAATTTAGTCAATCACTTCAAAGAGAAGAAGCTTAAATTCGTTCAAATACTTCAAAGAACAGAATCATAATTCGTTCAAATACTTCAAAGAACAGAAGCTTAATTCCATTCAAATTTTGAGATTCTAAAATAGTGCGGTGCAATCTTCGCCAAGAATATTATACGGAGTTTTTCCTACTCCAAGTATGTTAAGGCTATCCCCTCTTTATTTTGGCATGATCCAAATAATATAAATGAAACGAACAAAATACACAATTTTCATAAATAACTTTATTCATAGAAATATTAGGGGTGTCTATATTCTTTATTCCCCATGTGAATTATTATCATATCTTCTGTTCATGGGTCTCAGAAAAATACATGTTTGATAAAGTTTATCTGAAAGGTATATTGATTTTTATGGCATTCTGAGAAAAATATTATTCACATATTTCTTATGCATTTCACGCATAACATTCATTTATACTGACCTATGACCATATGGCGTTATATACACGTATACATGTAAATATATGTATATGGGATATGGAAAAATGTTACGGCGTTATATACGCATCACTACCTGATCAGTTAGTATATGTTGATGATATTTCCCACAGTGACCGATATGATATGATGGGATGCCCTCAGAGGCTTGATGATGTTATGTACACCTATACCTATGCATGACAACAACAACGGCCTAGTGTAATCCCATAAGTGGGGTCTGGGGAGGGTAATATGTACGCAGACCTTACCCCTACCCTGAGGGGCAGAGAGGCTATTTCCAGGAGACCCTCGGCTCAAGAAAGAAACAAGAGACTATATATTAGTACCATCAATAGAAACATAATAAAATAACAGCAATATAAGAAATACGAAATAAATGCAAAGTACAATAATAACTAGCAGATAAAGCCCTACATCAATAGATAACCACTAGCATCCTAGAACTAAATCCTAAATGGCTAGTCTCACTCTAGTGCACAATAGAAATATTCACAACTTCCCCCTAACCTACAACCTTAATGCTCGACCTCCATAATTCCCTTGTCAAGGGCCATGTCCTCAGTAATCCTAAGTCGCGCCATGTCCTGCCTGATCAACTCTCCCAAATACTTCTTAGGTCGCCTTCTACCTCTCCTCGTGCCCACCACAGCTAGTCGCTCACACCTCCTCACCGGTGCATTAGTGCTCCTCCTCTAAATGTGTCCGAACCATATGAGTCTTGCTTCCTACATCTTGTCCTCCATGGGGGCCACGCCTACCTTCTCTCGAATATCTTCATTCCTAATCCTATCTATCCTAGTATTCCCGCACATCCACCTCAACATCCTCATATCCGCTACTTTCATCTTCTGGATGTGTGAGTTCTTAACCGGCCAACACTTCGTCCCGTACAACATGGCAGGCCTAACTACTGCTCTATAAAACTTACCTTTTAGTAACGATGGCACTTTCTTGTCACACAGGACTCCCAATGCTAACCTCCACTTCATCCACCCTACCCCTATACAGTGTGTGACATCCTCGTCCATCTCCCCGATCCCCTGAATAACCGACCTAAGGTACTTGAAACTACCCCTCTTGGGAATGCCTTGAGAGTCAAGCCTCACGTCCACTCCCGCTTTCGTCGGCTTGACCTCAAATTTGCACTCGAGGTATTCCGTCTTCATCCTGCTCAACTTGAAACCCTTAGCCTCAAGGGCATGTATCTAAACCTCCAGCCTCTCTTTGATGTTGCCTCGTGTCTCATCAATCAAAACTATGTCGTCAACAAATAGCATACACCATGGCACCTCCCCTTGAATATGATGAGTCAGTGCATCCATCACCAGGGAAAATAGGAATGGGCTGAGCGCAGACCCTTGGTGCAACCCTGTAACAACTGAAAAATGCTCGTAGCCGCCTCCTACTGTCCTAACCCGAGTCTTAGCTCCAGCATACATGTCTTTAATCACCCTAATGTAGGCAATCGGATTGCCTTTAGCCTCCAAGCAGCTCCATAGGACCTCCCTAGGAACCTTGTCGTACGCTTTCTCCAGATCAATAAACACCATGTGTAGATCCTTCTTCCTATCCCTGTACTGTTCCACCATCCTCCTAATAAAGTGGATAGCTTCTGTGGTAGAACGCCTCGGCATGAACCCGAACTGGTTGTCTGAAATAGACACTGTCCCTCGCACTCTCATTTCTACCACTCTCTCCCAAACTTTCATGGAATGACTCAGTAATTTGATACCCCTATAGTTGTTTCAGCTCTGGATATTGCCTTTGTTCTTATACAACGGAACCATTGTACTCCACCTCCACTCTTCAGGCATCCTATTCGTCTTGAGTATAACATTAAATAACCCAGTAAGCCATTCCAAGTCTGCTCTACCCACACACCTCCAAAGTTCAACCGAAATTTCGTCTGGCCCGGTAGCTCTGCCCCTTCTCATCTTAAGCATCGCCTTCATGACCTCCTCGACCACAATGTCCCTACAGTAACTAAAGTCATGAGTACTGTCGGCATTCCTCAATTCACCTAGTACAATATTCTGATCTCCTTCTTTATTTAGAAGTTTATGAAAGTAGGTTTTTCACCTCCTCTTAATCTGGTCATCCCCCATCAAAACTTTGTCGTCATCATCTTTTATGTACCTCACTTGGTCCAGATCCTGAGCCCTCCTCTCTCTTACCTTAGCCAGCTGGAATAACTTCTTCTCCCCACCTTTGTTCCACAGTTCCTCATACAGAGGAGCAAAGCCGCAGTCTTAGCCTCCATGACTGCCATCTTTGCCTCCTTCCTAGCTACCTTATACCTATGCATGACACGACATTTATATGCACGTGCATGACAGTATAAATGTTTCATAATTTACAAAGTTATTCAGATTTACAGATGGATTTCTCTATTCTAGGGTTTCATTTATGTCTTTACGTACTGATTTTCATGCCTTATATACTCAGTACATTATTCGTACTGATGCCCTATTTACTGGGGCCTGTGTTTCATGCCCGCATGTGCAGGTAGGCAAGTTGACGGTCCCCCTTCTTAGGATCCTTGATCAGCGAGAGTTGGCATGCTCCACTTGATCTGGAACTGCTTTTGATTTTGGTACGATATGTTTGTATATATATATGGGTATGACCTGGCTCAGTCCCGTCTTTGTACAGTTATATCTCTATTAGAGGTCTGTAGATAGTATGTCTAGTTGGATAGTATGTGGCCTTTCCGGCTTCCAATTTAAAGGTATATAGTTGTCTATAGCAACCTTGTCGGCTCCCCCTACGTATGTTGCACATATATGTACACATGTCTTTTGGGAAGGTTTCCTTCATGTATATTATTCTCGTAATTCAGCAGAGGTTATTCAGCTTTATATCTTAGACGCATTCTTAGGGGTGTTTGACAGGTAGGACTCAGGCACCCATCGCGGCCCATCGGTTTAGGTCGTGACAAAAGTGATATCAGAGCATTCAGTCCTAGGATTGTCTACAAATCGTGTCCAGTAGAGTCTTTGTTTATAAGTGTTTTGTGCACCACACTTATAGACAGGAAGCTACAGGACATATAGGATGTTATATTCTCTTTTTATCTTAGATCGTGCGATATAAGAATTCATGTTCCAAATGATATGTTATACTTTTAGCGATGCCTCTGAAGACTACAGCCATTACCACGGGTCAGAAGGCTACAAAAGTGTTAGAAAGAGATATAAGTTACACTATGGAGTTAGACCTATCAGAGATCATGGGTTCTATTGAGGAGGATCCATCTGAGTATCCATATGAGTTATCCGTTCAAGCTGTTTTGACCACTCCGGTAGCAGATCGGGTCAGGGGAGTTCCGACCTCACCAAGTCCCTTAGTTTCATTACCACAACCCGTTGTTCAGGGTATGAGGGGAGTAGTGCATGGATTGGCACAATCGAGTTCCCCTCAGGCTCAAAACTATGTTAGGGTATTTGCGGACACCAGCTCTTCTGAGGTTCCAGATAGTCCACAGTCTTGGGAATCCGTCAATCAAGGTTCATCTGTGTATATTATGGGATATGTAGAGAAAGAGGATAGTAGCCTGGCGAAGAGGAGGAAGGTAACTGATAAAGATATGAAGGTTCCGCTTCGAAGTGTGTCTGATCGAGGTTCTCATGTAGGACGAGGCAAGGACCCTCTACTGTAGACTTCCTCCAGATGTCAACTTTTGGCTAGTGAGTTCCACCTCTTCTTAGAAGTACTATCAAGTCAGGATTCTGAATATGTTAGGTTGTTTTATGAGGACGTAAGGAGCTCTGTCCCGACTTGTATATATACTATGGTTATGTTTACTTAGAGATTTTGCAGACAGTATCTTGTATATAGTTTTGGGTATGACATGTCTACGGCCTGGTCGAGCCCTATGTATATAAACCTTTTTCTAAATTAAGTTATGCAAGTTATGTTTTAATATTGTTACCTATATATATGGATGTGGTGCAAAATAGCCCGTGATAGTTTTGATAATAAACAAGGATAAGGTACGTGGTGTTGGGTTGGGTAGAACTTGATATTATAATGGGTATGGATTGGTTGGCCTTTTGTTATGCTAACATTAAGTGTAGATCAAAGATGGTTTGATTTCAGTTCCCAAGAAAACCTGTTTTATAATGGGAAGGTAATCCGGCATCGCCAAAAGGTAAATTCATCTCCTATCTCAAGGCAAGGAAGATGATCAAAAAGGACTATATTTATCACAAATTTCGGGTTTGGGATGTGAAAGTAGAGTTACCAACCATTCAGTCTTTCCCTGTGGTTAATGAGTTTCCCGATGTTTTTCCCAATGAACATTAGGGTCTTCCGACAGAGCGAGAAATTGAGTTGATATTGACCTACTACCTGTTACTCAACCAATATCTATTCCTCCCTATAGAATGGACCACGTAGAACTGAAAGAGTTGAAGGAACAACTAAAGGACTTACTTGAAAAAGGCTTTATCAGACCTAGTACATCACCGTGGGGAGCGCCTGTGCTATTTGTAAAGAGGAAAGATGGCTCCTTACGAATGTGTATTGATTATAGACAGTTGAATAAGGTGACTATCAAGAATAAATACCTGCTCCCGAGGGTTGATGATTTATTTGATCAATTGAAGGTTCCAAGTATTTTTCAAAGAAAGACTTGAGGTTCGGATACCATCAGGTAAGAGTTAAGGAGAAAGATATCTCGAAGATAGCATTCAAGACCAGATATGAGAACTTTGAATTTTATGTTATGTCGTTCGGTTTGACCAATGTACAGTCGTATTCATGGATTTGATGAACTGTGTGTTCAAGCCCTTTTTAAATCTGTTCGTAATTTTATTTAACGACGATATATTGGTGTATTCTCATTCAGAGACGAAGCATGCAGATCATTTGCATACTGTGCTTAGAGTTCTACAAATGGAGAAGTTGTATGCAAAATTCTCTAAATGTGAATTCTGGTTGAACTCTGTAGCTTTCCTTGGGCATATCATTTTGGGTGAAAGCATACGGGTGGATACACAAAATATTGAGGCAGTAAAGACTTGACCTAGACCCCCGACACCAATGAAGGTTTGTAGCTTCTCCGTTTGGCAAGTTATTACAAAAAACTTGTAACGAAATTTTCTTCTCTTTTAGGATCTTTGACCAAAGTAGGATGTAGTGTCTCACTTGATGTTCCAGAATAACATAAGGAAATCTATGGTGCAAGTAAGTTAAAGGAAGATTGCGAATAAGTATAAATAGATATGTGTAGGTCGCAAGCTAAAGTATGATAGAGCAACAAGGTTTTAGGAAGACACGGGGAAGGATAAGAAAAGATGAGTGAAAAGGTGACGAGAATAGATAAGTCCTTGGGGTTAAAGCTCATAAGAGAGATGATGGTTTCTCTATGTTATAGAAGGCTCAGTATAGCCTGAATGAACTCAAAGGAGTCTAAGACTAGTAACATTTGGAATAGATGAAATGTTGCCCTGGTAGTGGAATAAAGGCGTAATTGTGATAAATAAAGAATGAAGTTTGGGCCTTCAAAGAGGGGAATTTCATGAATTGTAAAATATTAGAATACTCATGTAAGTTAACTCAGAAGGGAGCTAAGTTTCAATGGAGCAATGCTTCCGAACGGAGTTTCCAGGCATTGAAGGACATATTAACTTCAACACCGAATCCAACGCTCCTAGAAGGGACCGATGGTTAGGTTATCTATTGTGATTCTTCAGGTGTTGGATTGGGTTGTGTGATAATGCAGCATGGTAAGGTTGTAGCTTATACTTCTAGACAACTAAGAAAGCACGAGAAGAATTACCCGACCCACGATATAGAGTTAGCCGCAGTTATTCATGCGCTAAAGATGTGGAGGCACTACTTGTATGGCATTCATATTGATATCTATACGAATCATAAAGAGCCTCCAGTATATCTTCAAGCAAAAGGAATTGAATTTACGTCAAAGAAGATGATTAGAGCTACTTAAAGACTATGACGTTGATATTTCTACCATACGGGGAAGGAGAACGTAGTAGCCGACGCCCTCAGCCGTAGATCTATGGGTAACCTGTCATATTTACAACCAAAACAAAAGGGAATAGACCATGAGATTTATCAGCTAGCTAGTCTTGGAGTTCGGTTACTAGACTCGGGTGATATTGGAATTATTATTCAGGATACGACAACATCCTATTTAGTAACTGAAGTAAAGGAACGCCATTACGAGGATCATGTGTTAGTTCATTATAGGGATACCACCCCTCAGAAGGAGAAGATACAGTTTGAAATTATAGAAGATGGGGTCCTCAGATATCGAGGACAATTATGTGTCCCCAGATATCGAGGACAATTATGTGTACCTAATGTTGCAGGGCTGCGTCGGCAGGTTATGGGAGAAACTCACTATTCTCGTTATTCTATCTATCCAGGAGCGACAAAGATGTATCATGATATTAGGGAAGTATATTGGTGGGACGGAATGAAAAAGGATATAGCTGAGTTTGTTGCTCAGTGTCCTAACTGTCAGTAGGTTAAGATTGAGCATCAAAAACCCGGTGAATTATTGCAAGCTATGGAGATTCCGACTTGGAAATGGGAAGTAATCAATACGGATGTCATCATAGGCTTACCTCGTACCTAGTGTAAGTTCGATTATATATGGGTTGTCACACCTCTTTTTTACCTACACCCCCGTAAGGGTATAGTATAAGGGAGTTTTTTCCGACTTAAAGTGATAATCGAAATGGGATTTATTTATTAAAAGATTCAGAGTCTCCACATGAGATAATTTATGGTGTCCCAAGTCACCTGTTCAAATCCCGAGTCGAGGAAGAGATTGACTCTGTGTTACAGTCCGCGAACCAGAAATCCAGGTAAGGAATTCTGTTAACCTGAGAGAAGGTGTTAGGCATTCCCGAGTTACGTGGTTCTAGCACGGTCGCTTAACTATTATTATTAGCCTATAATCTGATTTTAAAACATTTTGAACCTACATGCATTTTAACTTAAAACCGCTTTTATTCATTTTAAAGAAAATTTAACGTCGTCTAAAACATGTCTTTGGACCGCGCCACATGAAATGCACCCGCAACCCGAAACACATTTTATTCAACGCTATCACAATTGGGATTTGGGTCACATGAAATGCACACCCGAGTTTAGGAAAGTAATATTATTAAAATAACGCGCCTAAAGCAACTACGCATTTTTAACTTTGCGAGGGCCATGGAGAATTCGCTAAATAGCACGCCTCGAATTCTAAGGATTAAAATATTAACTAAGCGAGGGCCATGCATTTTAGGATTTTATTTGGCACGGCACTCCTCGATTCCATGTTTAAAAGGAAAATCAAACTAGATGTTTGAGGGCCATAAGCTATTTACGTTGTTGAATATAGCACGCCTCAACTAATTTTGGGAAGAACACTTCTTAGCAAAAGACGTACCAAGACCAATCCTCTCTTAAAAGAAGTCCAATTAATTAATGGGAGACGGTTTTTAAAAGAGATTAAATTAATTTAAGCTTGATCCGTCAAACTAACAATTATGAGATCTAGTCCCTATTCCGAGGTTTTGGCCTGATAAGAGGCCCAATAGCCCAAGATGGTCACGAGGCTGCAGAGTTACAAGCTTCATAATAAGCTCTGTTCGGGCCCGAGAGGAGGTCCCAGATCTTGGCAAAACACGCACAAGCTGGAAGCCAAAGGCTGGCACATCGAAACCATGCAAGAGCAGGAATGGTATTTGGATTTTAGAAAAACGTCAAAATGAATCAACTGCCAACTCATGCATACAGCCTTTATGCAAGATAGATCCTCATTTAAAAGAAAGCAACTACAATTCAAATTTCCAAGATTATCATTGCAGAATGTACTAGGTTACTACACTTCTACCAATCTCGACACATTTTTCAATCATTTCATCACTAGTCATACTAATTCTTAATAAAACAAACCTTGACTTTTATTTGAAATGAAATCAGAATGGTAATCTAGGCATGGTTGCTATTATTCACCTAACTTTAAATCCAAACTAAATTCTCACATTAGATCTAGCCATATAGCTCAGATACCAACCAACAAATCAAAACTAGTCCAATTGTCATTGCCAAATACAGACCAAGACACCTTTTCTAACTATGACCAATTTCATACAAAGCTAATAACATAAACAGAGCAATCAAACTATCAGAGAGATTTTGAATTTTTAAAAACAACTATGATCCCTTGTTCATGATCAGTATACTAATCACCACCATTGTAAGCTAAATATTACAACTAACATGAGATGAGAAGAGAAAGAAATAAAATTTCATAGCAGATAACATAGCTATTATTACATTCCCAAATTCAAACTTTGGGTTACACTTAAGCGACATCCATGGTGCTAAGAATACCTAGAAATTGGAAAGGAAAGGAAGTGAGGAAACAGCAAGGATCAGCAGCAGGAAGTTCAAACAGAAAGAAGCAACTGCAGAATCAGCAAAAGCCCAGCAATGAAATAGTGTTCTCACAGCCAAATCCACACCCAAACCTTTAAATATCCCAACAATTCAATCCATTTTTCCAAACCAGAATGCAAAATTATAAGGTTTCAGTCTATTTGAATTATGAGAGGAGCAAAACCAAGAAAAATTTCAATAGATCTTCCCCAGAAACTGAAGAGGATTTCAAATTACTTCAGAATTCTAAAAAAATCAGCCGCCTTTATTTTTAGGATATTTCTTCTCCTCCAAAAATCTGCCTTGAGCTAGAAGGAAATTTGTCTTTATAGGCAAGGCATTAAGGCAGCCTCAAAGAGTTCAAATTTGCATTTCAAACCTTTTGCAATTTTTATTTTAGCTTAGAGACCCTTAGTTTGATTTTCAGATTCTCATATAAGTCCCTAAACTAGATTCCTAGAAGCTTCCTTTGGTTAGTTACTCAAATATTCCCTATACCAATTACCTAGACTACCCCCCACACCCCTGAAAATTTTCCTCAGAAAATCACATGGGCCAAATTGACCCAACTAGCTTTGGTATGGGTCTGTGAATCCAAATTAAATCCCCAATTGGGCTCTTGACTTTCAGAACCCAATTCAATTTAAGCAAAGATCCCCAAATTTAAAAAACAGACAAAAATTCCCAAAAGAAGAAATCCCAAAACATTTGCAATCAAATAAAGACGAGGGTGAATGAATTAATTAGCTTAACTACATAGCAAGAAATTGACTAAGTTATAGGCCTAATTAACTAGGTGATTAAACATAAAAACAAACCAGAAAATTAGCCATGCTTAACAAATTAAAGAAGTCATAGAAACGGATTTCACAAAGAAGAAGAAAGAAAGAAGAAAAGAAAAACAAAATAATGAACAGAAGAAAAAGTTTGAACTCAGAAGGCGAATCGAATTTTCATCCAGATTATTGTAAGAAAACTAGGCTAAAGAAAGGGAAAGAGGAGGATAATAAAACAATGAGAGAAAGAAAACACAAAAGGGGAAAGGAACTTACCAAATCAAGCCTCAAAACTAGACGGAGACAAAGGACCCAATAAAACTAATGTCGTTCAATTGTTATTTGTTAAGAACAAACTGAACAACATCAGTCTTGTTGAGTCTAAACTTCAAAACTCGAAGAAACACCACCCTATGACCATGCATGCTACCAAATTCCATAGAAAATGACTTTTGGATTTTTTAGGGTTCACTTTCGATCTAAAATTCGAGGAATTCCGGGGGGATTCAAAGAAAATGGAGTGGGGATTTAGAAAGAGAGAGTCTTGGTGTCATGGGGTGTTATTTTGGGAGTGATTGGAGGTGGCGCCGCCGGGCTCGAGGCGGTGGGGAATGGTGGCGGCATTAGGGTTCATGGTGAATCTCTGAGAGAAAGGTGAAGGGGCACGAAGAAGATGAGTTAGGGGGTAGGGGAAAGTTCAGACACTTATATATAAAAATGGGAATAAGTTTCAGACCGTCCAATCATTTGAGATCGATAGTCTTGATCTAAAATAAAACGGTACGGCGTCGTTTGGATTTTGGGGGGCTTGGACCGGGTAGACTCGGGTTTGGGCTATAGGTCAAATGGGTTTAGCCGGGTTTTCAGGGAATAAAATCCATTGGGCTTTGAAATTTCCATGGTTTGGCCCAAAACAAAAATCTGACTCTTTCAAACCCTTTTTTCTTTTTCTTTTATTCAAAAATTCTTTTTCTTTTCAAAAATTAAAAATAAAAATCTAACTTAATTCCTAATATAAATTATCCTACCAAATTAAATTAATTAACTCTAAATAACAATTACCACAAATAATTAAATACCAAATAAAAAAACTCCCAAAATTCGAAACTCAAATTAAAAAATGCAAAAATGAGTTATTTTTTGTGATTTTTTCCATTTTTATAAAACAAACTAATTTACTAATTAATTTAAAAATGTAAGATTAAATCCTAAATGCAAATGCAATATAATTGTTTTTTGGTATTTTCATGAATTAAACAAAATTAAACATGCGCAGACAAATGCAAGCAATTAACGAAAAATGCTACAAAAATCCACGAAATTGCAAACACTAGGAAAAAATTATTTTGTTTGAATTTATGGGAGTAACTCATATAGGGCAAAAATCACGTGTTCACAGCTGCCCCTCTTTGCTCGAAAACACAAAGAGTTTTCGTGCAAAGATAAAGTGAGTGGATAAGAGCGATTTTTGCCCGTTTGAATACTCCGTGGGAAGTATTTTTTTAAAAGATTTGACCGCACCCTGCTTCATAGGTTGCCTACATATCCTTGGCTATAAAAAAATCAGGTCAGTGTAGTTCGAGAAGTTTCGGTAGCTGGGACTACCATGAAGCTGTGATTTCACTGTTCTTGTTGTTGCTGCTACTGCTTAATGGAACCCCTTATTACACCATGTCAAAATAAAAAGAAGCTAGACTAAACTAGAGCTATGCATTACAAAAATCCTATCTGTATCTTTAAACTTGATCTTGTGGTTCTTGTTGCCTTGTTGACTTGTATTCTCCAGGTGAAATTCCTTTGTTGCCGACTTGAATTGTAATCCGAGATACTTTTCCTTTTCTCTAGGTAGGCGCCTGATTGCTGAACTCAAATTGTACTCTGAGATGCTTTCCCTTTCTCCAGGTGGATGCCTGGCTGCTGAACTTGAATTATATTCCCGTGCTCTCCAGGTAGGCGTCTGACGGCTGAACTTGAACTGTACTCTCATGCTCTCCAGGTGGGTGCCTGATTGCTGAACTTGAATTGTATTCCCGTGCTCTCCAGGTGGGCGCCTGACTACTGAACTTGAATTTTATTCCCGTGCTCTCCAGGTTGGCGCCTGACGCTGAACTTGAATTGTATTCCCATGCTCTCTAGGTGGGCTCCTGATTGCTGAACTTGAATTATATTCCCGTGCTCTCCAAGTGGGCGCCTGACTGCTGAACTTGAACTGTATTCCCGTGCTCTCCAGGTGGGTGCCTGACTGTTGAACTTGAATTGTATTCCCGTGCTCTCCAGGTGGGCGCCTGACTGCTGAACTTGAATTGTATTCCCGTGCTCTCCAAGTGGGCGCCTGATTGCTGAACTTGAATTGTATTCCCGTGCTATCCAGGTGGGCACCTGACTGCTGAACTTGAATTGTATTCCCATGCTCTCCAGGTGGGCGCCTGATTGCTGAATTTGAGTTGCTTCTCCCTATTCTCCAAGTGGGTACCTGATTTCAACAAAAATAGACAAAACAAAGAAAATTTTCTGCCCCAGTTTGGTAGCTGGGCACATATGTGAGTGTTACACTGAATCATATTACTAAGAATTTGAAAGCAAGATCTCGTTATCCAGGAGGGTCCTGACAGCTCCCAGTTACACGACAGTTTTAAATCTAAATTATATCTCCTAAAGGTATTACTTTTGCTACATCTTGTTATCTAAGCCGATCTTAAAACTTCACCCCATTATCCAGGAGGGTCCTGACAACTCTTAATTAAACGACAATTTTAAATATAAGTTATATCTTTTAAATGTGGGACTTCTGCTAAATCTTGTTATCTAAGAGGGTCTTAAACTACTCCCCATTATCTAGGAGGGTCCTGAAAATCAAAAGTCATGTTTATGTTAAGAGTGACAATTTTATGGCTAAATTATATTACCCTAAACCAGAACTTACGCTAAATTTTGTTATCCAATGGAAATTTTAAAGCTAGGTCCCATTATTCAGGAGGGTCCTGACAACTTCTAATTGAATCCTATCTCCAACA
This sequence comes from Nicotiana tabacum, assembly GCF_000715075.1. Lineage (NCBI taxonomy): Eukaryota > Viridiplantae > Streptophyta > Magnoliopsida > Solanales > Solanaceae > Nicotiana > Nicotiana tabacum. The sequence continues at coordinate 28,786,116 of NC_134082.1, read as the reverse complement.
TGCGAACTTTAAAACCATCTTATATTCCTTGGGGTACATTTATGCTAGATTTTGCTACTCATTATTGTTTTGAATTTTAAACTAGGTCCCATTTTCCAGGAGGGTCCTGAAAATCAAAAGTCAAACCTGTCTGGTGCTTGCTTTTCCCCTATGGAGGGTTTCTCCGAAACAATCGAAACTTTCTGCCCCTGTTTCAATCAAAGAAAAATCTTGTCAGTTTAAAATGTGGTGGTTAGTTTGTGGCATTCTTGCTGAAAGTGGCCTCCCCGTTGTCGTGCTTTGTTTTGACTAACTTCCCCTGAACTGGCCAAGAACCGCTTGACTTCTCGGCTGACTTTCAAACCCCCATGACTTTGGATCCCGAGTGTACTATACCCAAACCATTGTGTTACATCTCTGACCCATCTGTTTGAACCTCTGCATTTCCCACGACATTACCAAACCATTTCGCCGATGGAACTTCTACTGACCTTTTATCCCACTTCACATCATACTATCTTTAACAATGCCTTGAACGCCCCGTGCCTTGTGCAACTTTGGAAGTTGGTAATAAGAATTGAGATTCCTTCTTATTTGCTTAAACAAAATTGACATTGGGAACATCTTAGAGAAATAAACCCAAAAGAGATGAAATGCAATGACTTTCAGAGCTAAGGATAAGAAAAATCCAAAACTAGAAGACTATCTGAATGAGAAAAAGAAAAGAGACTTATCTGAGTGGAGCAGCTGATACCAATGATCATGACATGCATTTCGGATTAATCGGCCCAGTCTATCCAACCAACCAACTTTCGGTTGCCATACTTTGTTACCCCGGAGTTTCTATAACCTGACTTCTTCGCTAAAACCTTGACCTTGTTCGGCCTGCGGTGCCCTGAAGGGTTTTCACCAACAAGCCTCTCTCATTTGTTCATCTCTCAAATTACTTTCGCCTTACGGTGCCCGTGAGGATTTTCACCAATAAGACTCTCTCATTTTTGATTTCTCTCAGCTCCCGTCGCCTTATGGTGCCCGTGAGGGTTTTCACCAATAAGACTCTCTCATTTTCAACAGTTTCCTTATTTAGACCAGAGTGTTGCCCCTGATATGATTCACCTTTACTCGCTTGACTTGGCATCTCTCGAAGACTGATCGGAGGGTCTTTCTTTGGACCGTAATGTGGGCTTTTGGATAGGGTTAGAAAGAAAGGGTATCAAAAGGCTCAAAACAATTCAAATGGGTTCAAGATTACAACTTTCAGAATCCGATTTCTTACAACAACCACAACTTCTGGCCCAGTTTCTTTGCTTGAGAACTTTTGGATTTTTGTTTTGATGGGACCGAACCGCGAGGCTACCTACGTATCCTTAAAAGGAATCAGGTCGAACGTAGTTCATGTCATAGAAACTGCTTTGCTGTTGTGATTTTCTCTTTCTTTTCTTTCTCTTTTTGCTTTCTTTTTCTCTTCTTGTTGTTTTGTTATCTTCTTTTTTTCTCTTTCTTTTTTCTTTTTTTCTCTTTTTTCTTTTCTTCTTTTTCTTTCTCTTTTCATTCTTTTCCTTTCTCTCTTTTCCTTTATTTATCTTTCACGCTTGCGTTTCTGATCTTTGCTACTGATTCCAAAAGAGGGGTATGAAAGGAAACAAATAAGTCTCAAAGGGATAACAAAGGATAAATTGTTTAGATAGCAGAACAAAATATCTTTGTTATTCCAATCTTCCATACATGCCAAGTACAAACAAACACAATTTAACCAAAGGAAATCATACATAATATCTCTTGACTGCATCTGAATTAATAGCCATTTCTACACACTTGCCTTCTATATATGTTAAATACAGAGCACCATTGGACGACACACTCATTACGATGAATGGTCCCTGCTAATTTGGGCCGAACTTGCCTTTTGCCTCAGCCTGATGTGGAAGGATACGTTTTAACACTTGCTGACCCACTTCAAACTTCCATGGACGCACCTTCTTGTTATATGCTCTTGCCATCCTCTGTTGATACAACTGACCATGACACACCGCTGCCAATCTTTTCTCATCGATCAAACTCAATTGTTCAAGGCGGGTTTTGACCCATTCATCATCGTCAATTCCGGCCTCAGTGACAATCCAAAGGGATAGGATTTCAACTTCCACGGGTATTACTCTATACACCAGCGAATAAGGCGTCGCCCCTACTGAAGTTCGAATAGTAGTGCGATAACCCAGCAATGCAAAAGGCAACTTTTCATGCCACTGTCTAGAACCCTCCACCATTTTCCGAAGTATCTTCTTTATATTCTTGTTGGCTGCCTCGACTGCTCCATTCGCCTTGGGGTGATATAGGGTGGAATTGCGATGTGTGATCTTAAACTGTTGACATACCTCTTTCATCAAATGACTGTTGAGATTAGCATCATTATCTGTGATGATTACCTTTGGGATCCCGAACCGGCAAATGATATTTGAGTGCACAAAATCGACCACTGCTTTCTTGGTCACGAACTTGAAAGTTTTAGCTTCAACCCACTTGGTGAAATAATCAATGGCCACCAGAATGAACTTGTGCCCATTGGATGTTGTTGGTTTAATTGGTCTAATGACATCTGTACCCCAAGCAACAAAGGGCCATGGTGCGGACATTGTATGTAATTCAGATGGCGGAGAATGGATCAAGTCTCCGTGTATTTGGCATTGATGACACTTGCGCACAAAACTAATACAATCCCACTCCATAGTGAGCCAATAATAACCTGCTCGGAGAATCTTCTTTGCTAGAACGTACCCACTCATATGTGGCCCACAGACTCCAGAATGTACTTCGGTCATGATAGTCGTGGCCTGTCCAGCATCTATGCATCTTAACAATCCCAAATCTGGGGTTCTTTTGTACAACACTCCTCCACTGAAGAAAAATCCACTTTCCAAATGACGAATTGTTCTCTTTTGATCACCTGTGGCTTGTACTGGATACACCCCCATCCTGATATATTCCTTGATATCATGAAACCAAGGCTCACCATCAAGTTCTTCTTCCACCACATTACAGTAAGCATGATGATCATGGACCTGAATATGCAAAGGGTCAACATAAGCCTTATCTGGGTGATGTAACATTGATGCCAGAGTAGCCAAAGCATTGGCAACCTCATTATGGATCCTTGGAATATGCCTGAACTCTACTGATCGAAACTGCTGACAAAGATCATGCAAACATTACCGGTACGATATAAGTTTTAATTCTCGTATTTCCCATTCCCCTTGGATCTGGTGCACCAGAAGGCTCGAGTCCCCCAAGACCAAAACATCCTGGACACCCATTTCTGCAGCTAACCTCAAACCCAAAATGCATGTCTCGTACTCAGCCATGTTGTTAGTACAGTAGAAATGAAGCTGAGCCATAACAGGGTAGTGATGCCCCGTTTCAGAAATAAGTACAGCCCCTACCCCGACGCCTTTCATGTTAGCAGCTCCATCGAAGAAAAGTTTCCAACCTGGCTCTCCAACTTGTTCCAACTCATCAATGTGCATTACCTCTTCATCAAGGAAGTAAGTCTTCAAAGGCTCATATTCTTCATCCACTGGGTTCTTAGCCAAATGGTCGGTCAATGCCTAGGCTTTCATCGCAATCCGGGTCACATAGACGATGTCAAATTACGTGAGCAAATCTACCACTTTGCGAGCCTCCCTGTGGGCATAGGCCTCTGAAAAATATACTTTAATGGATCCAAACAAGAGATGAGGTAAGTAGTATAAGATGACAAATAGTGCGTCAACTTCTGTGCTACCCAAGTTAGGGCGCAACATGTCCTCTCAAGGTGAGTGTACTTAACCTCGTAAGATGTGAACTTCTTGCTGAGATAATAGATGGCATGCTCCTTCTTATCGATGATGTCATGTTGACCCAGAACACAACCAAACGAGTTGTCCAAAACCGTTAAATACAGAATCAAAGGTCTCCCTAGTTCAGGTGGCAACAACACAGGTGGGTTTGACAAGTACCCTTTATCTTATCAAATTCTTCTTGACACTCGTCTATCCACTTGACCGCAGCATCCTTCTTTAACAGTTTGAAGATAGGCTCACAAGTTGTCGTAAGCTGAGCAATAAACTTGCTGATGTAATTTAACCTCCCTAGTAAACTCATCACCTCAATTTTGTTCCTTGGGGGTGGCAATTCTTCGATAGCTTTAATCTTTGACGGGTCCAATTCAATACCTTGACGGCTGACTATGAATCCCAACAATTTTCCATATGGCACACCAAATGCGCATTTTACAGGATTGAGCTTAAGATTGTACCTGCGAAACCTTTGGAAGAATTTTCTCAAATCTCTGACATGATCAGACTGCTTTCTAGACTTTATAATTACATCATCCACATAAACCTCAATCTCCTTGTGTATCATGTCGTGGAATATGGTTGTCATTGCCCTCATGTAAGTCACCCCAAAAAATTTCAAACCGAATGGCATGACCCGATAGCAGTACGTACCCCATGGTGTAATGAATGTCGTCTTTTCTGCATCTTCCTCATCCATTAAGATCTGATGATAGCCCGCATAGCAATCCACAAAAGACCCAATCTCATGTTTGGCGCAATTGTCAATCAGAATGTGGATATTTGGCAGTGGGAAGTTGTCCTTGGGACTTGCCTTGTTGAGATCACGGCTATCAACACACACCCTGGTCTTGCCATCTTTCTTTGGCATAGGTACTACGTTGGCTAACCAAGTGGGATACCGAGTGACCCGAATGACCTTTGCCTCAAACTGCTTTGTGACCTCTTCTTTAATCTTTACACTCATGTCTGTTTTAAACTTCCTCAGCTTCTGCTTAACTGGAAGAAATGTCGGGTCAGTGGGCAATTTGTGAACCACCAAGTCAGTGCTTAAACCTAGCATGTCGTCATATGACCATGCAAAGACGTCTTTGTACTCAAGTAACGCTTTAATTATCTCCTCCCTGAGTTGAGGTTCAAGATAGACACTTATCTTAGTTTCTCTGATATTATCTGGGTCCCCTAAATTGATTGCTTTTGTATCACTCAGGTTAGGCTTGGGTTTTTCTTCAAAATGGCTTAATTCTTTACTAATCTCTTCAAAGGCCTCATCCTCATCATATTTCGATTCATCATTACACTCTATTTCTTGAATTACTGTTTCAGAATTAGATCGGCTTTTAAGACTGGGCCGAAGATTCCTCATGCATGTCATGTTATTGAAACCAGCATAAAAAGAATTGTACAAGGAAGCAAAAAAACAAAAATAAAACTGTCAGGAATGAGGAAAAAGGGAATTTGCATTTCATTTAGATTAAAAGATAACAAGGCTTATACATCCAAACGAACGGAACATAAAATCTGAATTACAACCCTAGAATAATCCAGATAAACTGAAAGAAAATCAAAGCAAACTACCAAAACTCCTTCCTGGTGGGGAGATGAGTAGCTTCCCAATTGTTAATCTTTGCACTAGGCCCAACAAATTGCACATCCGCCTTACTAGAACCCTCTCCAGCTTCCACCATGTTCACATCATCGAATAACTTCTCAAACCTTTCAATCAACTCTTTATCAGGACCAACCACAGAACTGGGAACTGTTGTTACTGGGCATTTCTAGGTGCCAGACCTGACAAATAATCTGGAGAGCCGTGGGATGGGCTTTGGGAGGACCCAGGCCCTCTGTTTTAACTTTCTGGCTCTTTTCACGTCCGCAACTATGGGCTTGAACCCCAAAACAAATGTATCCAAGTTTCTGGGGAGAGACACCGGCTGTATGATACCTTGCAGAGATGCACCCAAACCTTTGCCCGGTACAAAACCATTTTTCAACATTTCAACGGCAACCATGACTGATGCAGCAGCTACCCTCGGAGTTGGAACGCACTTCCCTTCTAGAATCTTCTCTACCGGTACCGTGTCAAAAACCTGATAAACTCATGGCCCCTTATCGTCTTCAAACTCTATGAACGGAACAATGGCATCACTGGGAACACACAAATTATCTTCGTCGTGCGCAATAATTTCTTGTTTATCCCATTCAAACTTGACCATTTGATGTAGAGTAGATGAGACCGCTTTGGCAGCATGAATCCAGGGTCGACCTAACAGCAGATTGTAAGAAACAGCCACATCGAGCACCTAGAACTCCATGGTAAATTCAACTGGCCCTATTGTAAGCTCAAGCACTATGTCCCCGACTGAATCTTTCCCTCCACCGTCGAATCCCCAAATGCAGATACTGTTCTTGTGAATTCTTTCATCCACCTTCAATTTGTTCAAAGTGGAGAGAGGGAAAATATTCGCACTGGAACCATTGTCGACCAGTACCCGGGTAACCACGGAATCTTCATATTTCACCGTAAGATAGAGGGCTCTATTGTGCTCAGTACCCTCCACGGGCAACTCATCATCAGAAAAAGTGACTCTGTTTACCTCAAATATCTTGTTAGCTATCTTTTCCAAGTGGTTTACTGAGATTTTGTTAGGAACGTGGGCCTCATTCAGTATCTTCATCAAAGCCCGACGGTGCTCGTCTGAATGGATCAATAATGACAATAGTGAAATCTGAGCCTGTGACTTCCTCAACTGCTCCACAATGGTATAGTCCTGCACTTACATCTTTCTTAAGAATTCCTCTGCTTCTTCCTCAGTCACAGCTTTCTTCACTAGCACCGGGTTATCTTTGGAGGTTTTAGCCTTTCTTAACTCTTCGAGGGCAAAGCATATCCCTGATTGAGTCAATCCATGGGTCTTATAGACTTCTTCTTTGACTTCTTTGCCCTTGTAAGTCACTGTCACTCATTCATAATTCCACGGGACTGCCTTGCTGTTGACTATCGGTAATTGAGTTACATGTTTGATAATGACAGGATCTGTGCGAGCACCCTCCACAATTACGACAGGCTTGTTCGCCACACCTGGCACCATCACTTTTGCTTTTTCTTGTTTCACTGCAACACCACTTGAAAACCCCTTCTTGCCTACCGTAGATAGTTCACTGTCTGTCCCTTTCAACTTGATCACTGACTTGTCACTTGTTGACCTTTCAACTGACCTGACTTCACTGGACCGAATCATCATGACGGTCTGTGAAGGCTTCTTGAGCTCCTCTCCTCTATGCACTATCTCGGTCATATTTGTCTCAAGATGGGCCGGCAACGGATTCTGGTTGATATTGGGCGCCTCCGGAGCTTGGACCTCAATTCGATTAGTATCAATGAGCTCTTAAATAGTTGTTTTCAATTGCCAGCACTTCTCTGTGTCATGCCCCGAAGCACCAAAACAATATTCACAGCTCACAAAGTGATCAAGATTCCTCGGGGGAGGGTTTGGTAGTTTTGGCTCGATCAGACTCAACATACCCAATTGTCTCAACATGTGGAACAAACTAGTATAGGATTCTCCCAATGGAGTGAAGTTTTTCTTCTTTTGCAACCTCTCGTTATTAAATGCTTGGTTGGGCCGGAAATCTGATCCAAGAGGGTTTCAATAGGCTCTTGGGGGTGGATAGGCATTTTGTGGAGCTGGGTATGTATTTTGTGGGACTGGCACACTCCATTATGCGTGGGCCGGAGGTTGGCTATATGTTTGGGCATGGTGGACGGAAAAATGGGGGTCTGGTGGTGGGTAGTAGTGTTGGGGTGGATTATACGGGGTATGGGGGTAGGTTTTGTGGTGGGGACGAGGCTGATGATAGTGGTGAGGTGAACCCCTAGGTCCGAACCAAGCTCCTGAATCGATCGTTGCTACATCCTCTTTCTTATTCTTTCCAATTACCCCCCAGTTTCGCTTTGAATGGCCTGGGTGGCTGCCTTAATACAAAATAGCTCATGATTTTGTTTGTCTTGAGCCCTTCTTCTACCATACCGCCCATCTTTACCACTTCATTGAAGGACTTGCCTATAGCTGACACCAGATGACCGTAATAAGTAAGTTCTAAGGCATGCAGAAAATAATCCACCATTTCATTTTCTTTCATTGGAGGGTCAACCCTTATTGCCTGCTCTCTCCACCTAAAACTATACTCCCTGACACTTTTATTGTGCTTTTTCTCAAGTTTCATCAAAGACAGATGATCCAGAATAATTTCGACATTGTACTGGAAGTGACAAGCAAATGCCTGGGCTAGATCATCCCTTGTGTATCATCTTCCGTGATCCTGCCGAGTGTACCACTCCAGTACCGAACCACTCAGACTTTGACTGAAATATGCCATTAGCAACTCGTCTTTCCTGCCAGCTCCCCTCATTTTGCTACAAAAACCTCTCAAATGCGCCACTGGATCACAGTGCCCATCATACAAATCAAACTTGGGCATCTTAAACCCTACCGGCAATTGCACATCTCGAAACAGACATAGGTCTTTGTAGGCCACACTTACTTGACCTCCCAACCCTCGCATGTCTCTGAATGACTATTCCAGGCTTTTAGCTTTCCTGAACATCTCCTCCTGTTGGAAATTTTTAGATGGTTTTTCGGTTTCTGCAGGGAGGTCAAAATGAGGAGTGTAGAAATAGGGTTCGGGAACCTTGAAAGTGGGCTCCAGGGGGTAATACTGGTTGTCGTGAGTCTGGAACAGAGGCTCACTGGAGGTGTAATGCAGCAGGTGGGGGTGCCACAAAAACAGGAGTGACTAGTGGAGGAGGGTACGGGACTTGTTTGGGTGGTGGAGCTTGTGATGTATGGGAAGTGGTGCCGTAGCATTGTTGGTAGAGGGGAAAGGCCGAAGATGAGTTCACAGTGGGAGGTTCCTGGGGCTGAGCCAATGGCGGGATAAAAGCAGGGTTGGCGGGGTAAACTGGCGGTGGGTGCCCTTTTGCCCATGCTTGGTACATTTCAGCCATCTGCTGCTTCAGCTTATACAACTCATCTTTCAGATTAACCTCCGATTCTTCCACCTCTTTTGATGGATCGACAATACTTGCCTCAAGTTCCTGGTTGGCCATGTTCAGCTTGTTTTTGGACCGGGTGTTGTAGGAGTGAGTTGCCAGAATGCCAATCAAACTAACCACCTACCTGAACTATAATTTCATCAATAACAAACTTGTTAGTGATTAGGGCTTTAACAGATAAGCAACCGTACATTTGAGGAGTGAATGCACCTAAGCAGTTAACCGTTTCTATTATTTATTTGATCGGTTGCTTGCGTCATCCCGGATTTTCCTTATTTCCATTTGCAACTTCTCTTTTCTCTCTCTCTTTTTTTCTCTTTTTCATTCTTGCCTTTACTTGCTTGGTCTCTCTTTGTTTTTATTCTCTCATTTCTCTCTCTTGTTTTGCCGTTGTTTCCTCCCCATGGTTTCTTATTTTTCTCTCTTTTCTTTTCTTGTTTTTCTCTTGTTTTTCCTCTCTCTTTTTCTTCTTTTTTTTCTTTTGGTTATGGTCGAATCCTATGGAGACTGCCTACATATCATTGACCCCACATGAATCAGACCAAGCGTAGTTCTTGGAGATAAGTGCATAAAATAAATAACAAAACATTTTGGGATTTTCAAATTTTTTCCATAAAATAAAACAGTTTTGATTACAACCACTCATTCTACCAAATTATAAAATTAATAGAATCGAAAAGGAAAATTAACAGACTCTGACTCAAAACAAGACCAACAGACTTTGATAGAAAGGTGAAAACAACAGACTCGAAAACCAACTAACAGACTCCAATAAAAGAAAATACAGACTCGCAAACAGACTAACAGACTTTAATGAAAATCATGAATACATTAATGCCTCAAATGCTCCTGGGGCCCACAGGACATCATTCGGTCTCGCCTCGGGCCTATATGCAAGCTCCCTTTGAAGCCTCTCCAAGTCACTCATTATCTGCCGGACAAATATCATCACTGCCGCGAAGAAGGTGGTGCGAGTCATGCTTGGCATTTCACAACAATGTAGTCGGCAATGGTTCTGATCCTCTCTCAGATTCTACCCTTTTCTTGAAGCAGACGCCCGACCTGTTGATTCCAGGCTTCTAACACCTGAGTGTCGTGAAGGTGTTGATTTTGCAATTGTTGTATTCCTTCCTCCATCTAAGCCATCAACTCATAACAGTGTTCCCCATCAGCTTTAAAGTCCTTGGCCTGCTTAGCTGCCTCATTCTCGAGGGTATTCATTTTTCTCTTCAGGCTAGTGATTGTCCCTTCATACTTTCTTTTCATTCGTCGCACAAACTATGCCCGCCCTTTTGCATTTTCCGCCAATTGAGCCCGGACTTTCGCCAGAATGGCCTTATACTTTTCTAGGTCATCTTGACACTCAAGGGCTTTCTTTTTCAGACTACTTATGAGCCTTTCATCCGCTCAACTTCTTTCTGGGTTTCTAGCATCTATTTTCATCTTCCGGAATTGGGATTTGAGGACTTCATTTTCCTGAGTTAGTTTTTTCTTCACTCCCTCATCTACGGCAGCTTGCAAACCATTTTCAAACTGAAGGTCCATGACTTGCCTTTCCAACTTGCTTATGGTAACCCTGTACTCGTTTTCTTTGGTCAACCAGTCCCATTACACCTGTGCTCCGTCAGTGAACTGTTGGACATGGGGTCTCTTTGCGGGCCTTTTAGGCTCATGATGAACTCGAGATCTTTTACCATACCAAGCAGCGTAACTAGGCTCCACCTCGCCTCTGGATAGATCTCGTACTTGAGTTCTAGGCTCTAAGAATCTGCACTGATGCCAAATCAGACGCACTCTTTCTTCTAGAAAAGCGGCTTTTGGTTCCAACTCAATAACCTGCTAACTCAAATCCTCATCGTGTGGGATGTTCTGGTATCGGCCTAACTGACGTAGAATTTGGTGCGGAGCATAAGGCTGGATACTCCGAAGACCCATCAACAGCAGAAAACATACCTCAGCCGACATGTAAATTACTTCACTGACCGAGAGCCACCCGAATGTCCATTCGATCTTATTTGTAGTCAAATATCTCAAATGAGCATGCCATGCTTCCGTACCATCCGGGAACTCATAACCCTCTACCTGCTTTTCATGTTTTTCAATGCACTCGAGGCCAGTCATACCACAATTCAAGTATCCAGGACGGTGGCAAAGGTGTTCCTCCATCCATAATTGTAACAGCATATTGCACCCTTCAAAGAACTTTCCTCCTTCTCGACAAAGGGTCAGAGCTTAGTAAATTTCTGCCAAAATCATTGGCACTATGGTCCCATTTGCCTTTTTCATCATAAAGTTGGCTATCCCCACGAGTCCCAACTCTATGTTCCCGTCTTTTCTGGGGCAAATCATAATACCCAAGAACGCCATTATGAAAGCTAATCCTCTCCGAGCTTCCCACTTATCTTGGTTTCTCGTGTGAGTAAGACCGGTATATGGCATCTCGAAGCCACGGGGATTCCCTTAACGTCGGTACAAAAAGTAGAAGGTACAGAATCCTTTGGCCAAATTTCCGTCTCGGATGTCCCAACTGATGCTTAACAGGTCCAACAATTTGTGAGGGGTTACTTTTCTCGGTGCTATAGGGTATTGATTTATAAGATTCCCCTCGAAACCGGCGTAGCCCGCTATCTCTTCCAGTGTAGGAGTTAGCTCAAAATCAGCAAAGTGGAATACATTATGTGTTGGGTTCCAAAATGGTATCAAGGCCTCAATTATGTCCTTTCTCGGCTTAACCTTCAAGAGCCCGACAAGACCACCCAACGCTTTTGTCACAACTTTTCTGCTATTGTCCCCCAAATCGTGCCACCACATATGTAGCTCCAACGGGATCTCTTCACGGACTGAGAAAGGTTCATTTTGAATTGTGCTCATACTGCACATTTATTAAGGTGATTTTAATTAAAAGAAAACTATGACTCATTTTGACTTAAGAAAAATGACCAATTTTTCTTCAAAATTTTCACAAAAATATCCGACTTTTACCAATACGGTCTTTCAGCACTCCGAAAATGAAGATTTTAAGGATGTGTTCGCTAACCGGCAAAAACCTTGAAAAATGACCAAAGGTGGCTATTCTTGCAAAAATGGCTTTCCGGCGCCCTTTTGGGGACATTCAGCTATTTTAGCCAAGAATGGCATTACCTTACTTATTTGCAATAAAAATAAAAAATTTTGTTCTTTTTGGGCTACTTTTGCAAAAAGGAAGTTGGACCCGATGGGGGTTGCCTACGTATCTCACACCCTGTGAGAATCAAACTGGCGTAGTTCGGGCAAATAAAATAAAACCAACTATTTTCAAAACAAAACCTTTTCTTTTTCATTTCACTTTTCTCAAAAAATTCGGCAGAGTTTCAGTACCATTTGGACATTGGTTTTCCCAAAATAGGTGATTTAACTCACTTAACCCTCACATTGCTATTTTCTTTTTTCCCACTTTCTCCCATTATTCAAAAGTCAGTCAGCATGCAAATCCAAATCAAATAAATGCACAAGTAGCAAGTAAGATGCATCAGGATGGTCTTTTCATTTTGGTACACCTGTCCTAGACAGACCCAACCCCTATGTTGAGTCTCCAAAGTCAGATGCATATGATGCAGATAAGCGTTCCTACTAGGGATCCGGTATGAGACTTTGTTATACTAGGTTTAAAACCTGGGTTTATTGTTCAAGAATTGGCTTACCCGAGCGGACAACTCGAGCCGAGGGGGGGCAGCGTACCGGGAATACAGAAGTTTCACCGGCTTTGCAACTTGTCCGAACCTCGTTCTAAAATTGGGATATGACTCTAATAGAAGAGAAGTCACACGAAGTGCACACTCCTCCATGATTTAGAAGACTCAGAGAGAAGAAGGGTTTCGTAGCAGTTTATATACAGTTCACAGAATATCAAAGCGGTAAAAGCAACACTTAGCACATTAGGCCCAAACATGTAACAAAATCAGATAATTAATAAAACCAACTATAACAATTCATCTAAGCTGGAATTCTGAACCCTGAACCAGAGATTCTGGGTTCGATCCCCAGCAGAGTCGCCAGAGCTATCACACCTCCTTTTTACCTACACCCCCGCAAGGGTATAGTATAAGGGAGTTTTTTCGGACATAAAGTGACAATCGAAATGAGATTTATTTATTCAAAGATTTAGAGTCGCCACTTGAGATAATTTATGGTGTCCCAAGTCACCGGTTCAAATCCCGAGTCGAGGAAGAGATTGACTCTGTGTTACAGTTCGCGAACCAGAAATCTGAGTAAGGAATTCTGTTAACCCGGGAGAAGGTGTTAGGCATTCCCGAGTTCCGTGGTTCTAGCACGATCGCTTAACTGTTATAATTAGCCTATTATTTGATTTTAAAATATTTTGAACCTACGTGCATTTTAACTTAAAACCGCTTTTATTCATTTTAAAGAAAATTTAACGTCGTCTAAAACATATCTTTGGACCGCACCACATGAAATGCACCCGCAACCCGAAACACCTTTTATTCAACGCTATCACGATTGGGATTTGGATCACATGAAATGCACACCCGAGTTTAGGAAAGTAATATTATTAAAATAACGTGCCAAAAGTAACTATGCATTTTTAACTTTGCGAGGGCCATGGAGAATTCGCTAAATGGCACGCCTCGAATTCTAAGGATTAAAATATTAACTAAGCGAGGGCCATGCATTTTAGGATTTTATTTGGCACGGCGCGCCTCAATTCCATTTTTAAAAGGAAAATCAAACTAGATTTTTGAGGGCCATAAGCTATTTACGTTGTTGAATATGGCACGCCTCAACTAATTTTGGGAAGAACACTTCTTAGCAAAAGACGTATCAAGACCAATCCTCTCTTTAAAAAAAGTCCAATTAATTAATGGGAGATGGTTTTTAAAAGAGATTAAATTAATTTAAGCTTGATCCGTCAAACTAACAATTATGAGATCTAGTCCCTATTCCAAGGTTTTGGCCTGATGAGAGGCCCAATAGCCCAAGATGGTCACGAGGCTGCAGAGTTACAAGCTTCATAATAAGCTCTGTTCGGGCCCAAGAGGAGGGCCCAGATCTTGGCAAAACACGCACAAGCTGGAAGCTAAAGGCTGGCACATTGAAACCATGCAAGAGCAGGAATGGTATTTGGATTTTAGAAAAACGTCAAAATGAATCAACCGCCAACTCACGCATACAGATTTTATGCAAGATAGATCCTCATTTAAAAGAAAGCAACTACAATTCAAACGTCCAAGATTATCATTGCAAAATGTACTAGGTTACTACACTTCTACCAATCTCGACACATTTTTCAATCATTTCATCACTAGTCATACTGATTCTCAATAAAACAAACCTTGACTTTTATTTGAAATGAAATCAGAATGGTAATCTAGGCATAGTTGCTATTATTCACCTAACTTCAAATCCAAACTAACTTCTTACATTAGATCTAGCCATATTGCTCAGATGCCAACCAACAAATCAAAACTAATCCAATTGTCATTGCCAAATACAGACCAAGACACCTTTTCTAACTATGACCAATTTCATACAAAGCTAATAACATAAACAGAGCAATCAAACAATCGGAGAGAATTTGGATTTTTAAAAAAAACTATGATACCTTGTTCATGATCAGTATACTAATCACCACCATTTTAAGCTAAATATTACAACTAACATGAGATGAGAAGAGAGAGAAATAAAATTTCATAGCAAATAACATAGCTATCATTACATTCCCAAATTCAAACTTTGGTTACACTTAAGCGACATCCATGGTGCTAATAATACCTAGAAATTGGAAAGGAAACAAAGTTAGGAAACAAGAAGGATCAGCAGCAGGAAGTTCAAACAGAAAGAAGCAACAACAGAATCAGCTAAAGCCCAGCAATGAAATAGTGTTCTCACAGCCAAATCCACACCCAAACCTTTAAATATCCCAACAATTCAATCCATTTTTCCAAACCAGAATGCAAAATTATAAGGTTTCAGTCGATTTGAACTATGAGAGGAGCAAAACCAAGCAGAATTTCAATAGTTCTTCCTTAGAAACTGAAGAGAATTTCAGATTATTTCAGAATTCTAAAAAAGCCAGCCGCCTTTGTTTTCAGGATATTTCTTCTCCTCCAAAAAACTGCCTTGAGCTAGAAGGAAATTTGCCTTTATAGGCAAGGCATTAGGGCAGCCTCAAAGAGTTCAAATTTGCAGTTCAAACCTTTTGCAATTTTTATTTTAGCTTAGAGACCCTTAGTTTGATTTTTAGATTCTCATATAAGTCCCTAACTCAGCTTCCTAGAAGCTTCCTTTGGTTAGTTACTGAAATATTCCCGAGCTAATTACCCAAATTACCCCCTCACACCCCTGCTAATTACTCTTCAAAATGTGGATCAACTTGACCCAACTAGATTTGGTATGGGTCTGTGAATCCAAATTAAATCCCCACTTGGGCTCTTGACTTTCAGAACCCAATTCAATTTAAGCAAAGATCCCCAAATTTAAAAACTGACCAAAATTCCCAAAAGAAGAATTCGGAAACCTTTTAAAATGCAATCAAACAAAGACGAGGGTGAATGAATTAATTAGCTTAACTACATAGCAAGAAATTGACTAAGTTATAGGCCTAATTAACTAGGTGATTAAACAGAAAAACAAACCAGAAAATTAACCATGCTTAACAAACTAAAGAAGTCAAAGAAACAGATTTCACAAAGAAGAAGAAGAAATAAAGAGGAAAAGAATAACAAAATAATGAACAGAAGAACAAGTTTGAACTCAGAAGGCGAATCGGATTTTCATCCAGATTATTATAAGAAAACTAGGCTAAAGAAAGGGAAAGAGGAGGATAATAAAACAATGAGAGAAAGAAAACACAAAAAGGGAAAGGAACTTACCAAATCAAGCCTCGAAACTAGACACAGACAAAGGACCCAATAAAACTAATGTCGGTCAATTGTTCTTTGTTAAGAACAAACTGAACAACATCAGTCTTGTTGAGTCCAAACTTCAAAACTCGAAGAAACACCACCCTATGACCATGCATGCTACCAAATTCCATAGAAAATGACTTTTGAATTTTTTAGGGTTCACTTTCGATCTAAAATTCGAGGAATTCTGGGGGGATTCGAAGCAAACGGAGTGGGGATTTGGAACGAGGGAGTCTTGGTGTTCATGGGGTGTTATTTTTGGAGTGACTGGAGGTGGTGCCGCCGGGCTCGAGGCGGTGGGAAATGGTGGCGGCGTTAGGGTTCATGATGAATCTCTGAGAGGAAGGTGAAGGGGGACGAAGGAGATGAGTTAGGGGTAGGGGGAAGTTCGGACACTTATATATAAAAATGGGAATAAGTTTCGGACCGTCCAATCATTTGAGATCGACGGTCTTGATCTAAAATAAAACGGAACGACGTCGTTTGGATTTTGGGGGGTGGATCGGGTGGACACGGGTTTGGGCTATGGGTCAAACGGGTTTAGCCGGGTTTTTAGGGAATAAAATCAATTGGGCTTGGAAATTTCCATGGTTTGGCCCAAAACAAAAATCTGACTCTTTCAAACCCTTTTTTTCTTTTTCTTTTATTCAAAAATCTTTTTCTTTTCAAAAATTAAAAATAAAAATCTAACTTAATTCCTAAATCAAATTATCCTACCAAATTAAATTAATTAATTCTAAATAACAATTACCACAAATAATTAAATACCAAATTAAAAGAAAAAATCCCAAAATTCGAAACCCAAATTAAAAAATGCAAAAATGAGTTATTTTTTGTGGTTTTTTCCATTTTTATAAAACAACTAATTTACTAATTAATCTAAAAATGTAAGATTAAATCCTAAATGCAGATGCAATATATTTTTTTTTGGTATTTTCATGAATTAACCAAAATTAAACATGCGCAGACAAATGCAAGCAATTAACGAAAAATGCTACAAAAATCCACGAAATTGCAAACACTGGGAAAAAATTATTTTGTTTGAATTTATAGGAGTAACTCATATAGGGCAAAATTCACGTGCTCTCATGGGTAATAGTTGATAGGCTTACGAAGTCAGCCTATTTTCTACCCGTTAGGACTACATATTCCGCAGAGGATTATGCAAGGCTTTATATTAAAAAGATAGTACGATTGCATGGTGTCCCTGTATCTATTATCTCGGATAGAGAAGCACAATTTACAGCTAACTTCTGGAGGTCCTTCCAAAAATGATTGGGAACTCAGGTAAGTCTTAGTACATCATTTCATCCCTAGACAGACGGACAGGATGAGCATACTATTCAGACACTTGAGGATATGTTACGAGCTTGTGCGATAGACTTCAAAGGTAGCTGGGATGATCATCTGCCACTTATTGAGTTTGCATATAATAATAGCTACCATTCAGTATTCAGATTGCTCCATACGAAGCTCATTATGGACAAAAGTGTAGGTCGCCTATAGGGTGGTTCGATGTTGGGGAAACTACGTTAGTAGGACCAGAATTGGTACAACAAGCAATCAAGAAAATTAAGCTTATACAGGAAAGTCTATTAGCAGCTCAAAGTCGTCAGAAGTCTTATGCGGATAATCGA
This sequence comes from Nicotiana tabacum, assembly GCF_000715075.1. NCBI lineage: Eukaryota > Viridiplantae > Streptophyta > Magnoliopsida > Solanales > Solanaceae > Nicotiana > Nicotiana tabacum. The sequence continues at coordinate 28,768,712 of NC_134082.1, read as the reverse complement.
CGGCAAGACTTGGAGTTTCAGGTTGACGAATGGGTATTCCTAAAGGTATCACCGATGAAAGGTGTTATGAGGTGCGGTAAGAAAGAAAAACTTAGCCCTCGGTACATTGGTCCATATAGGGTCATATGCAAAGTAGGCCAGGTAGCATATGAGCAAGACTTGCCTTCGAACATGGAATCTGTATATCCAGTCTTTCATGTGTCCATGCTCCGTAAATGTATGGGAGATCCTTTCAGAATCATATCAGTTGACGACGTTCAGATCACAGAGCAGCTACCATATGAAGAAACTCCCATTGCTATATTAGACATATTCGGAGATTAAGAACTAAAGACGTAGCTTCGGTGAAAGTACTTTGGAGAAACAACAAAGTGGAAGAAATAACTTGGGAGGCCGAGGAAGACATGAAGTCTAGATAGCATCACTTAATTCCTCCTCCCGAGAAGTGTCCGACTGAGACATCACAACCTTAAGGTACGTGTATGGATTCTTGTGTTAGTTATTGTCATTGGTCGTGTGAGGCCATTGTTGTTATTGATGATGCTGGTCCTATGTGGCATTAAATTATTGAGTTTCTACAGGAAGAGTGGGTAGTAGCGTTGTTACAAAGGCGACCCTGCCAAAGTTATATAGATCCCAGGGAGTTGAACATTCAAGGACGAATGTTTCTAAGGGGGTAAGGATGTTACATCACGCGTTTTCGTATGTTAAAAGTTTCGTCTTTAGTTAATTGACATAGACTCGGGGATGAGATTATCTTAAGGTTAACGTATTTACGCTATTTATAACAAGCGATAAATAAGAGTCATAAAGGATAAAGGGTACATGAATTAAAGAAAACGAGTTTCGTTGAAAGTGACCAATTTGGGATAATATACGGGTCGAGCGATAATACACGATAATTATGAACTAGTACCATGCAAGGTACCATATGACCATGGTAGTATAATGTATAATGTATATTAAAAAAATAAATAGAATTTTAGGTAATTTGAGATAATTCTTAATTATACGGGTAATTGGTTAATTACCGGATAACGGGATATTACCTAGTTAATTATTAAAAAATAAGATAAAGATTAATTCCTCCCCCCCCCCAAAAAAAATGTGGCACAAAGCCACAAGACTAAGAATGACTCTTAGTCATTCAATGCCTAGGTGGCTAACTAGGAACAATTAGAATTTAATAGGTAAAAGACATGTTACCATCTGATTTTATTTCATTTCATTTAGACAAAGGAACCAATGCCCAAAATCCAAAAAAAACAAGGAACATATCTTTTCCTAGTTCAAGACTTCAAGAATAGAAGTTAAATTCGTTCAAACACTTCAAAGAGCAGAAGCTTAAATTTGTTAAAATACTTCAAAGAACAGAAGCTTAATTCGTTCAAATACTTCAAAGAACAGAAGCTTAATTCCATCCAAATTTTACGGTTCTAAAAGAGTACGGTGCAATCTTCGCCAAGAATATTATACGGAGTTTTTCCTACTCCATGTATGTTAAAGTTATGCGCTCTTTCTTTTGGCATGATCCAAATAATACAAATAAAACGAGAAAAATATGCAACTTTCATAAATAACTCTATCCATAAAAATATTAGGGGTGTCTATATTCTTGATTCCCCATGTGAATTATTATCATATCTTATATTCATGGATCTTAGAAAAATATGTATTTGATAAAGTTTATCCGAAAGGTATATTGATTTTTAAGGTATTCTGAGAAAATTTTTGTAACGACTCGACAGGTCGTTTTGAACAATTGCACTTTGCTCGGTTGTTTGAGGGCATGAGTAGCTCCGTAGGAATTATTATGACTTATGTGAATCGTCGGTTTTGGTTTTCAGGTTATTTGGAATTGATTAAGAAGAGTGATTCTCAGCTATAAGCTTTAAATTTGAAAGGTTTTAACCAAGTTTTGACTTGTTAGAATTTGACCTCGGATTGGATTTCTGATGGTTCCGTTAGCGCCGTTGGGTGATTTTGGACTTAGAAGCGCATCTGTATTGTGATTTGGAGGTCCGTAGTAGAATTTGGCTTGAAATAGCGAAAGTTAGAATTTTGGAAAGTTTGACCGGAAGTGGACTTTTTGATATCGGGGTTAGATTACGATTCCGGAAGTTGGAGTAGGTTCATAATGTCAAATTTGACTTGGGTGCAAAATTTGAGGTCAATCGGACATAATTTGATAGGTTTTTGCATCGATTGTGGAAGTTTGAAGTTTCAAATTCATTGATTTCGAATTGAGATGTGATTTGTCGTTTCGATGTTATTATGTGTGCTTTGAGGCCTCAAGTAGGTCCGTGTTATGATATGAGACTTGTTGGTATGTTCGAATAGGGCCCCGAGGGGTTCGGGTGATTTTCGGATAGGTTTGGGTTGTGTTGCGCTTGTTTTTTTATATTTCGACGTCGTTTTTCAAGCATAAATGGTACTACATTAAGCAAATGAGCTCCCGATTTCTGTTTTTATTGAAGCATTAGATCCATATCATAATTACGGAGTCATAGCAAATAGAATCGTCGAATTTGAACATCATGTGAGGACTTTATGTTCATTTTACTAAGAATTGGGTTGCCAAATTTTTCAGATTAATTACAAAATTATCACTGAATTCGTATTTAAAAATCTACACTATTTGCAAATATTGAAACCAACATATCTCCTTCAACATAAGGTCAAATGGAGTGATTCAAGAGCCTAACTTGACTAAAATTTCACAAGTAATCCATTAAAGACATCAAAAGTGAGCTTCGGGATCATTTGTCATGAGAATCGAGGCAAAATATGTGGCACAAAAATATATAAAATAAGGGTTTGTTCATTTGATCATATTTTGAGTTGGGGAGCTCGGATTTGGGCGATTTTGGAGGAGATTTTCATTATATGTATTGGAGTAAGTGTTCTCTACTCGGTTTTGGTTATATTTCATGAATCCACCTTCGTTTTTGGCATTTTATTGATGATTTTAAAGTGAATTCTCGGGGTTTTGCCCTAAAGTTTCATAAAGTGAATTTTTAAGTTTTTAACATCGATTCGGAGTCGGAATTGGATGAAACTAGTATCGTTGGACTCATAATTAAATGGGTTATCTGATTTTGTGAGATTTGTCCGGTTCCGAGATGCGGGCCCGGGTTGGGCCTTTTGGCCGATTTTGAGCTTTTGATTAAAGATTCGACCTTTTTCGATTGGGATTGGTTGCTTTAGCATTGTTTGATGTATTTGAGATGTTTTTGTTTAGTTTCGAGTCGTTCGGAGGTTGGAACGCGCGAGATGGTATTTTTAGAGTATCGCTTGACTTGATCGGTATTGGAATTGGCTTGTTTGAGGTAAGTTATGATTGTAAATCTTGTCCTGAGAGTATGAAATCCCAGATTTCACATTGCTTTACTATTTTGAGGTAATGCACATGGTAGGGGACGGGTGTGTGGGAGTGCACCGCTGGGGATTGTGACTTGGTCCGTCCCGTAGCAACTATAAAGTTACGTATTTGACTTAAATTATATGATACTTATGTGTTTTAGAAAGAATTTTCTATAAATTGGGCTGAAAGCCATATTTGGGCCTTATGCTAGAGCTGTTTGGACCCTTAGGGGCTTTTTCTTATTATCCTCTCACTGTTTTTGATTTAAGATTTATACTCAGTCATGCTATATTTGCTGATTTCATAACTCAGTCTTTATTACTCCGTTTTGATGCATAAAATGATATTTTGGGATGAGCACCCTATTTTACTAATAGCCCGAGTGGCTTGAGAGGTTTCTGACTGAATGAGGTCGAGGGCCTGTGTTGTGAAGATATTATGGGATTGGGCTGCACGCCGCAACATATTGTTATTGATACATGATTTTTGTGAGATCACGGCCCTCATTGATTTATACCACGAGGTGGCTTGTTATAAGGCCGAGGGCCTGATTGATTTATGCCACGAGGTGGCTTGTTATGAGGCCGAGGGCCTGATTGATTTATGCCACGAGGTGGCTTGTTATAGCGCTTGGGTTGTAGGAGCCCCTCCGGAGTTTATACACTCCCAGTGAGCGCGGGTACCCTGAGTGAGTGATATGATGTTTTGCCCGAGGGGTTGTTCTTGATTCATGTTGTGCTCGAGGGGCTGTTTACGAGCGATTGTGAGGTAATGCCCGAGGGGCTGTTTATGATTCATGTTTGCCCAAGGGGTTGTTCACGAGTGATGTTCGCCGATGGGGTTGTTCTTGATTTATGTTGCCCGAGGGCTGTATACGAGTGAGTTTTGCCTGATGGGCTATTTATGTTTTCACCATTTTTTACTCACTATTTCATCACTTCGTTGAAAACTGTTGAAAGATGTTTTAAATGGTTTTACTGAAACTGGATTTCAATGAGCTGAGTTGATTTAAAATCCTGATTTTAAAAGCATGTTGTATTTTTCTGAGATTTCATGATATGAACTATATATGTTTTATTTCTCGTCACTACAGCTCAATGTCTATTTACTTTTATTACTTACTGAGTTGGCGTACTCACATTACTTCCTGTACCTTGTTTGCAGATCCATGTATTTTTGAACCCGGTAGTGGGTATTGATTACTCAGTGGCAGGTCCATCGGAGTTAGTAAGGTAGCTGTCTGGCGATCGCAGCCCTGCTTTTCTCCCTCATTATCCTCCCTTAGTTGTATTCAGTTATTTCCAGGCAATGTTAGTCTTGATGTTGTCAAACGGTTGTAGTAGATGCTCATGACTAGTGACACCCCGATGTCGGGCTTTCTTTCCGCACTGTTGTTTTGATTTAAAGTCCTTATGCAGGTTTATTGTTAAATAGCTTTAGTTTTGTCTTTAAAATGAAAATATTGATTGGTTTTGGTAGTGTGTCGTCTTGCCTAGTATCACGTTAGGCACCATCACGATAGAGTTAGTTTTGGGTTGTGACAAGTTGGTATCAGAGCCTAGGTTACATTGGTCTCACGAGTCATGAGCAGGTTTAGTGGAGTCTCGCGGGTCGGTACAGAGACGTCTGTACTTATCTTCGAGAGGCTGTAGAACCTTTAGTAAATTCCACATTCTTGAATTCTTATCATGCGACATTTATTCAGTTTGAAATGTAACTCTTGAAATTCCTTCCATATGTTCGTATGCGCGCATGAGCGCTCGGTATCAGTTGTACATCAACAGCTTGTGATTCCCTGAATGAGAGGCGAGATGCGATTTCTGTGTGTTGATGTTGGGCCAGTCTGGAGGACTTGGGGTCGGGCTTTACCTGTAGCTTAAGCACTAAGGTGTTGACTGTGTGAGCGCGCGCTTTTGGATTTATATGTTCGGTGGTGTCCCTATTAGTGGAACTGATGGCTAGATGGCTACGTGATGAGTATGATGTGACTGCGAGATATGTTCATATGATTTGGGTGTGACGAGGAGGGTCTGCTTGAGGGTAGAAAGAACTATTTGGTGCTTGATTTCCATCTTGATGTGATGTATAGTCCCGAGTTATAGGTGTGTTGAAGGATCTTTTCACGTTGTTTAGTTGGGTAATGAAGTAGATTTCATGTTGTGATATGAGTTCAGACTTAGGAAGATTAAGTGATTGGGTGATGTTTATGATGGTGGAAGGGTATAAAGAGATGTTAGTTTGAGACGAAGCAGGTAGGTTATCTCCTGCGGGGTGTCCTGAGGGCGTGTGATCCCTATGATGTTTTGTAGTGAGTCCTCCTTTACTGGTGAATTATATGTGTTGCAGATTGAGTTTGGATCGTGTATGAGTTGTCTTGACTGTTAGAGGGTGAATGCGAGATTTGCAGATGATTTGAAGTACTAGATGGTTTGTATTGCATGAGCTTATGAAAGATTTAGTTCAATCTCACTATTATATTATGGCAGTAATAGAGTATGGGCATTATGAGTTTTTGTGTGTTTTGATCTATGGCTTTGAGCCAAGTTTGGGAGTCTGCTATTGATAAGTTGATTGCATGGCTAAGTGTCGTATTAGTTTCAGTTTGAGGTATAGTGGTAAATCAGTTATGACTTGTAGAGTTTGAAATCAAGGATGACTCGAGTAAAGGGAATTTCTGGATATGAGTCGTATTAGGTTTTATGAGTATATAAGAATCATGGAATGCTTTGAGTTGTTATTGGTGAAGGATGTAATGTGCATGGAGTAGAAATTTATCTGGTTGCATTAAGGTGGGGTTAAATCCTTGGGTGTTGGAGTGCTAATAGGGCTCAGGTCGATTGGCCCGTTTGATCAGTCTAATTGAGATTTGAACAAAGTGGATAACTCTCGAGAATGGTTCTAATAAATTCAAGATTTATATGTGGCAATTGAGAATTTTATCGGGTTTGTATGTGGCTAAAAGCTGAGTGTTACATTGGATGGTGTCAAGGCTCGCAATATTTCTACATCATTGTGGATTCTATATTTCAATATCAGGAAAATAAGATGAACAATTTGAAATTCATAAAAGGTCTCTCCGGAGTGGGTATCTCGGTTGTGGTACTTTTGGGGTGCTTAAGAGAGCATTCATCGGCTTATGAGTCTTAGGGTAGTGTGGTTTATGTTAGGGTCTCATGTGGTGAGTTTGGGTTGAGGATTGAGGTATTATGGCGAGGAGAAGTATCAATGTGAATGCAATTCAGAAGGAACTCAGATAGATAGGACAGCTTGGTAGTAGGTTGGATCGGCATGGTAATGGGTATAATTAGTCCTTTGGGTGTTTATGAGGTAATGAGTTTCTACAGGTATTTCGTGGAAATGCTCTTGAGTTTTGGTAGCCAGCGTAGATTGGTTGGGTTAGAAGGATTCAGTCTTGATGGTTGGTTTTTGAGCAAATGGGATTCGGAGAGTTCTTGATAGTTTCTACCACGGTTAGAGAGGTATAACTTATATTGGCATGAGGAGCATGTGATGTGTAGTAATCTTCTCCTAGATGGCATCAAATGGAAAGTTCTTGGCTAGTTGAGTACGTAGTTACTTGTGACTCAGAGTAAATTATGAAGTTCTCATATTTATTATGGGATGAATAGTATATGTGGTATGTTGTGTAGGGCTAAGATTTGCATGTGTAAGGTCACGGTTCAGTTCTGAAAGGAAGGTCATAAATTCTTAGGCAACATGGACAGTTTCTGAAGACTAGGTAAATGATATTACTAATTGGTATGGCTTGATGAGAGTATACATTTCAGAAAGGGTGATGTGTGAGAGTTATGGATACTTCATTGGTATTGTGGCAATCTCTTGTTTGATCGACTGCTGGAGTTCAAATTTTGCTTTTTAAGGCACAGAAGAATTTTAGAAGTATTTCTCGTGGGGTGAACTGTGTAATTAGAGAAGTGTGGGCATTCAGGCGGTGGAGTTGAGATCAGAGATGGTGATTCGTATGTTCTATGGATTTATAGACTGGGAGTTCTCGCGAGTAGATTGTTACGTGGTTGTAGACGTAAAAAGTAACCAAGGTTAGTCAGAGGTTAGTATGTGTTGGATTTAGTCATTGTAGACTTTTGGAGGGTTATTTATCTATCGTGGGGGAACAAAGCTGATTTGGGGTTCATTAGTAGGCCCAACATAGAGGTGTGTTCTGTACCGGGTCGAATTTGTTGACTCCGAACTATTATTGTTGAGGGATATGCCATTTGATTGTTGTTGAGCTTATTCGTGTTCTAGAGTGATCTATGAGCTACTCTTCTATGTTACGAGGGATTATGATTTGTTGGTTATATGAACATATGGTACGGTTCTATTGGGTCTTATAGCGGAATTTGAGCGGGAAGAGTATTGGGTATTACTTGGTGGATGGCGTATTGGTTATGCTCTTTCGGGTTTTGTGTGGTGTTATGTCATTTGCTTCTCTGTGGTTATGGTAATGCACTTTGAGTACTTGATGTCGTTGCGCGTGGTTATTGATTTTGAGAAAGGTAGCTTGAGGTATATGCCATGGATTACTGTTTGGATGGGGCACACATTGCAGCAAAATTATGTTGAGGTATGAACCTTTGTGTTAGATTCGTGTGATGTTCCTACGGGGTGTGATGGATTTTCAGTATTTCATTGTGGCAATACTTGTTAAGCTTGTGGGACAGTCCTCTCATTTGAGTCATTTTTTTCATTATTTGAGTACATTTGGGATGTTGCTATTGGGTGCACGAGTTGCACAGGTTATGGATTTGGGTTGTATTGATGTGTCATGTCATCAGAGAGGTCGTGTTAGATGAGATAAGGTCATTGGACCTAGAAAGAATACTATCAGAATTAGTTACAGCATGGTTGGAAGGATAATATTGGAAGTCGATTTAGAAATCTGCTATAGTTCCTATCGGAGAAGAGGGAGCTCCATGACTTGTTGATCTAACGGATGGTTATGAGTTTCTACGTGTTTCTTTCATCATTGGCAGTATATGAAAGCGTTAGAATGAGGCTTTGTTTGTTAGGAGGTGTATTACCGGTATTGGGTTGTTTTGAGCAGCTACTGTGATTAGAAGTTATCGCCGTGAGTGTTTGAGTTATGTGGTATATCATGTGATTACATCTTGGGTTACAGATATGGTTTGATACAGCTTGTTTGGACTTATACAGTGTGTAGATGCGAGGTTCTGATCTTATAGAAAATTCCTGGGAAATTGGGCCCTAAGACTTATGGACTATGTTGGATTAAGAAATTTCAATCATGTTGTGTTATCAGACCTATATAGGATAGGGTGGCATGGGATCACCCTCGGGTATGTGCATAATGAGATCATACGGCGAGTTAATGGCTTTTGGAACAACTCTAGATACATTCGAGGACAAACATATGTTTAAGTGGGGGAGGATGTAATGACCCGACAGGTCGTTTTGAGCAATTGCACTTTGCTCGATTGTTTGAGGGCATGAGTAGCTCCGTAGAAAGTATTATGACTTATGTGAATCGTCGGTTTTTGTTTTCAGGTTATTTGGAATTGATTTAGATAAATGATTCTCAACTAGAAACTTTAAATTTGAAAGGTTTGACCAAGTTTTTACTTTTTAGAATTTGACCTCGAATTGGATTTATGATGGTTCTGTTAGCGCTGTTGGGTGATTTTGGACTTAAGAGCGCATCCGAATTGTGATTTGGAGGTCCGTAGTAGAATTTGGCTTGAAATAGAGAAAGTTGGAATTTTGGAAAGTTTGACCGAGAGTGGACTTTTTGATATCGGGGTCAGATTCCGATTCCGGAAGTTGGAGCAGGTCTGTAATGTCAAATGTGACTTGTGTGCAAAATTTGAGGTCAATCGGACATGATTTGATAGGTTTCGGCATTGATTGTGGAAGTTTGAAGTTTCAAGTTCATTGATTTCGAGTTAAGGTGTGATTCGTTGTTTCGATGTTGTTATATGAGTTTTGAGGCCTCAAGTAGGTCCGTGTTATGATATGAGACTTGTTGGTATGTTCGAACAGGGCCCCGGGGGGTTCGGGTGATTTTCAGATAGGTTTGGGTTGTGTTGCGCTCGTTTTTTTATATTTCGACGTCGTTTTTCAAGCATAAATGGTACTACATTAAGCAAATGAGCTCCGATTTCTGTTTTTATTGAAGCGTTAGATCCGTATCGTAATTACGGAGTCATAGCAAATAGAATCATCGAATTTGAACATCATGTGAGGACTTTATGGTCATTTTACTACGAATTGGGTTGCCAAATTTTTAAGATTAATTACAAAATTGTCACTGAATTCGTATTTAAAAATCTGCACTATTTTTAAATATTGAAACCAACATATCTCCTTCAACATAAGGTCAAATGGAGTGATTCAAGAGCCTAACTTGACTAAAATTTCACAAAGAATCCATTGGAGACATCAAAAGTGAGTTTAGGGATCATTTGTCATGAGAATCGAGGCAAAATATGTGGCAGAAAAATATATAAAATAAGGGTTTGTTCATTTGATCATATTTTGAGTTGGGGAGCTCAGATTTGGGCGATTTTGGAGGAGATTTTCACCATATGTATTGGGATAAGTGTTCTCTACTCGGTTTTGGTTATATTTCATAAATCCACCTTCATTTTTGGCATTTGATTGATGATTTTAAAGTGAATTTTGGGGGGTTTGCCTAAAGTTTCATAAAGTGAATTTTTAAAGTTTTGAACATCGATCCAGAGTCGGAATTGGATGAAACTAGTATGGTTGGACTCATAATTGAATGGGTTGTCGATTTTGTGAGTTTTGTCGGTTTCCGAGATGCGGGCCCGGGTTGTGCCTTTTGGCCGATTTTGGGCTTCTGATTAAAGATTTGACCTTTTTCGATTGGGATTGGTTGCTTTAGCATTGTTTGATGTATTTGAGTTGTTTTTGTTTAGTTTCGAGCCGTTCGAAGGTCGGAACGCACGAGATGGCATTTTTGGAGCATCGCTTGGCTTGGTCAGTATTGGAATTGGCTTATTTGAGGTAAGTAATGATTGTAAGTCTTGTCGTGGGGGTATGAAACCCCGGATTTCACATTGCTTTACTATTTTGAGGTGACGCACATGCTAGGTGACGAGTGTGTGGGCGTGCACCGTTGGGGATTGTGACTTGGTCCGTCCCGTAGCAACTATAAAGTTGCGTATTTGACTTAAATTATATGATACTTATGTGTTTTAGAAAGAATTTCCTATAAATTGGGTTGAATGCCATATTTGGGCCTTGTGCCAGAGCTGTTTGGACCCTTAGGAGTTTTTTCTTATTATCCTCTCACTGTTTTTGATTTAAGATTTATACTCAGTCATGCTATATTTACTGATTTCATAACTCAGTCTTTATTACTTCGTTTTGATTCATAAAATGATATTTTGGGTTGAGCACCCTGTTTTACTGATAGCCCGAGTGGTTTGAAAGGTTTCTGACTGAGTGAAGTTGAGGGCCTGTGTTGTGAAAATATTATGGGATCGGGCTGCATGCCGCAACATATTGTTATTGATTCATGATTTTTGTGAGGCCGCAGGCCTGATTGATTTATGCCACGAGGTGGATTGTTATGAGGTCGAGGGCCTGATTGATTTATGCCACGAGGTGGCTTGTTATGAGGCCGAGGCTGTAGGAGCCCCTCCGGAGTCTGTACACCCCTAGTGAGTGTGGGTACCCTGAGTGAGTGATATGATATTTTGCCCTAGGGGCTGTTCTTGATTCATGTTGTGCCCGAAGGGCTATTTACAAGCGATTGTGAGGTAATGCCCAAGGGGCTGTATATGAGTGACTGTGAGGTTTACCCGAGGGGCTGTTTATGATTCATGTTTGCCCAAGGGGCTGTTCACGAGTGATGTTCGTCGATGGGGTTGTTCTTGATTTATGTTGCCCAAGGGCTATATACGAGTGAGTTTTGTCTGAGGGGTTGTTTATGTTTTTACCATTTTTTACTCACTATTTCATCACTTCGTTGAAAATTATTGAAAGATGTTTTAAATGATTTTACTGAAACTGGATTTCAATGAGCTGAGTTGATTTAAAATCCTGATTTTAAAAGCATGTTGTATTTTTCTGAGATTTCATGATATGAACTATATATATGTTTTATTTCTCGTCACTACTACTCAATCTCTATTTACTTTTATTACTTACTGAGTTGGCGTACTCCCATTACTTCATGTACCTTGTTTGCAGATCCAGGTATTTTTGAACCCGGTAGTGGGTGTTGATTACTCAGTGGCAGATCCATCGGAGTTAGTAAGGTAGCTGACTGGCGATCGCAGCCCTGCTTTTCTCCCTCCTTATCCTCCCTTAGTTGTATTCAGTTATTTCCAGGCTATGTTAGTCTTGATGTTGTCAGACGGTTGTAGTAGATGCTCATGACTAGTGTCACCCCGATGTCGGGCTTTTTTTCCGCATTGTTGTTTTGATTTAAACTCCTTGTGCAGGTTTATTGTTAAATAGCTTTAGTTTTGTCTTAAAAATGAAAATATTGATTGGTTTTGGTAGTGTGTCGGCTTGCCTAGTACCACGTTTGGCGCCATCACAAAAGGGTTAGTTTTGGGTCGTGACAATCTTATTCACATATTTCTTATGCATTTCACGCATTGCATTTATTTATACTGACCCATGATCAGATGGTATTATATATGCGTATATATGTAAATATATGTATATGGGAAAAGGTTACGGTGTTATATATGCACCACCACCTAATCAGCTGGTATATGTTAATAATATTGCCCACAATGGCTGAAATGATATAATGGGATGTCCTCAAAGGTTTGATGATGTTATGTACACCTATACCTATGCATGACACGACATTTATATGCACGTGCATGACAGTATAAATATTTCAGAATTTACAAAGTTATTCAGATTTACAGATAGATTTCTTTATGTCTTTTACGTACTGATTTTTATGCCTTACATGCTCAGTACATTATTTGTACTGACGCCCTTTTTTTCGAGACCTGCGTTTCATGCCCGCAGGTGCAGGTAGGCAAGCTAACGATCCCCCTTCTTAGGATCCTTGATCAGCGAGAATTGGCATGCTCTACTTGATCCGGAGGTGCTTTTGATTTTAGTACGATATGTTTGTAGATATATGGGTATGATGTGGTTCAGTCCCGTCTTTGTACAGTTATATTTCTATTAGAGGTCTGTAGACAGTATGTCTAGTTGGATAGTATGTTCTTTGTCGGCTTCCAGTTTTGAGGTACATAGTTGTCTATAGCGGCCTTGTCGGCTCACCCTACGTATGTTGCACGTATATGTACATATGCCTTTTGGGCAGGTTTCCTTCATGTATATTATTCTCGTAATTCAGCAGATGTTATTCAGGTTTATATCTTAGACGCATGCTTAGGGGTGTTTGACAGGTAGGACTCAGGCACCCATCGCGGCCCATCGGTTTGGATCGTGATAGAGTTGCACTTCCTTGATACGATCTGTGGTATACAGAGTCTCCATCAGAGTTATTTATATTCCCCGTCTAACTTGTATTTTGGACGGATATTGTATTATTGTTGTACTCACTAATAGATGCTCATGCACTTGTGACACGTGATTTTGGGGGTTATTACGAGTTGTGATTGTAGTTCGTGTAAATAGTATCATCTACCCTGTAAATTCTATTCCATACTATTAATTAACGAAAATTATGATTTCAAATACTAAAATGAGTAATTAAGTTAATCATTCATCGTTATCTTTTCTGATAGCGGTGTTAGACGCTATCATGACCTTTAGTGGATTTTGGGTCGTGACAAAGACGAGCAACATAAATGTTGAAATAGAATTAAAAATCTGTTGTATATTTTGTGAAGAATTAGAAGAACGAAGAGATTTGTAAGCATAAAAGAGGGATTAAAGTCTTTTATATTTTTGGAGTAACCATAAGGAAGAGGGAGGAAAAAAGAAGAAGAATAGAAATAACAGACTAGCACTAGGAAAAAGGGAGAAGCAAAAAATAATAAATAATAACAAAGGATAGAGAGGAATCTGGTGTAGAGATTTATTTAAATAATAGAAGATTTGAGAGGGAGATTAAAAAATAAAAAGATAAAGAAAAAGAAGAACAATGAAAGGAAAATTTTATTTCTTTTTTTTTCTCACTATTTTTTATTTCATTACTTTTTCATTTTCTTTTACTTGAATAGAAGAAAAAATTTTACTAACTAATAAGAGCAAAAAATGTCATATCTTAGTTACATGTATTTGAAATATACTAGTTTCTATATACATGTATTGTCCGAGTAGGTCACGTCAATCACAAAAATTATTTTCAAAAAATTATGAAGCAATTGACGTTAAACACTCTTTAAGATGTTGAAAGTTAGAGCTAGTAAAATTTACTCACAAAATGATTGTGCGTCACTAGAATCGACACAGCTGATCAATTTAGTAAAGTTAATTAGATAATATTTATATTTAGTTTATACAACAACAACAACCTAGTGAAATTTCATTAATGTGCTTCTATAGCCAAAACTCTCATTATCAACACTAATATCCCTATTAAAAATGTAATATATAGTTCTCCGTAAGAAAAAATATACTGTAACTGTGTAACAGATATGGACCAAGGTTGGGAATTATTTTGCTCTATGTTATGTTTATTATAATTGCAAAACAGAAAATAGTCAATTAATTTTAGATGAATCTAAAAAAATATCATTCTTATCCGGAGGCAAAGAAAGAAATCAGTGTCCGTGCTCTCATATTTATTATCATCTGATTCTTTTTAATCTGATGCCATAGATATGATTTTATAAAGCTTGCACTCTTAATTTTTGTTGATTTTGGAGCTACATGTTAAACTTTACGAAAATCACATTCAGAAATTATTACTTACCCAGCAAGCAGTTCTTTAACATCCCTTTTATGATTGGTAACAAAATTCATTTCAAAGATTCTTATCTCCTTCCCTATAAAGTTTACTTTAAATGACGTTATATTTCGCTTTGGTACATAAAATTATTTTAATAAATCTAGTAAAACCAACATTTAGACTATTTTAATTTTGAAGAATGTTTTGGTTTGAACTTCAGAAGCCAAAATTATTTTTCAATTATTGGTTTTGGGTTTCTGAAAATAGCCAAATGTGCCATGTTCAAAGTATTGCAGTGAATTCAAAATAATTGAATATTGTTTAAAATCATGATGTTGGTGGTTAAATTAGTTCTTTTCAAACAGAAAACAATAAGCTCTCTTGGTTATAAATATTGCTCAATTTTATTGCTTGTAACATAAAAAGCAGTTCTAAACGAAATAACCGTAAGTGTTTGGCTTTTACAAAATTTGAAGGATGAGGTTTATCTTCTATCCTATTGGCTATTGGATTAATTCTGGAGATGAGAGGCCCTCCAAAACTGATAGGGATAAGACTTTTATGTCCTTCAATAGTTAAATTCTCTCTTTAATGTTAATGCCTAAAAACCTAGATGTAGTTCATATATTGTTGAGTCCACGTGAAGATGACATTCTTCAACCCTAGTCAGTATATAACTTACTTCATCTAAAAAAAAGTTACTTGCTATTTAGACATTATTTTTAATTTTTATTACTAAAAGATTTCATCGGAATATTTCTCGATTTGCTAATTGTTGCGATCAAAAACACTCGCGCAGGTGCACGTGATCGTCAAGTAATAAAATAGTGAGTAGAGTATCGTTCCTACGAAGATTTGTGATTAACTATTAACTGACTCAAACTCAATTAACTTATCGATTCAAGAGATTTTTCACAAAATATAGAAGTCGCTAATTTACTACCTAAAACTATCAAGTAATGAATTAACTAGAAATCAACCAAACAAATAATAATTTCGAATAACAATCAGTAGGAGAGGATATTCCAGAGTCATGGTTTAACTAACAATCCTGTTGCATTCTTAGCTTAAAATGACTAATTAATTTATCTAGATTGTTGATTGACAGGGTTGATATTGCTCATAAGAATCTGTCGAATTCTTACTCGCTTATTCAAGCTAACTTAATGCCTATATGTCTATGGAATCAAGATTAACAAAAATGCATTTATACTTCCTGTATTTCAACCAAGCAAGACAATTAGGTATATGTCTATCCTAATTGTGAATGTGTTCCCCGATGCCCAGGTTCAAGAACTTGCTCTATTTAATTCTATATGCAATCTAGAATACCCACTTTCGAGTTCAACTCTAGATTCGTAGATAGTATTTCACTATTAGCTACTCAGCAAAATAATTAAAAATAAAATTAAATAAACAATCCAATATGATAAAATCAACTTCCTCAAATTAAACTTCAAACATCAGCATTCATGTTTTACCCATGACCTAGAATAATAGAGTTCTTAGCCACGCATACTCGTCGTAACAATTTCAAGTAATTCCCAAGAATACATAAAAATCAATAAAAGAAGGAAAAAGTAAGAACTCAAGACGAATTCCGTGATTCCCAAGCTTTGTCGTGGCTTTTTCTCCTTTCCCAATATGTTAGATGACCTAAAAGAGGTGTTTTTGGCTTATATATTGCGTACAAAAGTCGTGGGCCAAAGTTATCCTAATCCTAGTCCGAATCTGCTTCAGGGATTGATGTTGGGGTGGATGCTTCGCATCCACCTCATCCTCCGCTTCTCAGCTTCGCATGCCATCCACCCTTTGTTCCTCCATCTCAGTTTTGCCCAGGTGCGGATGCTATGGGCTGACTTCACTGCTAAGGGGTGCACCAAGTATCTTCTTTCCAAGCATCCAACCTCTTTTCCTCTAGTTGGAACATATTTTTGCACTTCAAACACCCTAAATCATCACACACAACTCCATTAGTCATCAAACCAATAATTAAACCATGTTGGGCATTTTTAGCATCAAATAGCAACAAAAAACAGTTAAAACACGGATAAAGTAACATCAAAACATATAAAAATATACTCAGCATCACTAATCATTAAAACTCCATATCTAATTATCCGAACTATTTAGTTTAACGATTATGTAGGAGAATTTGATTTCTTGTTGTCTTATGATCACCAATTTTTTTCCTTTGTGACGTGAAGTTAGGTAACTACATATCTGTAAAATAAGACTAAAAGAAAAGATCGTTACATGACAAGAATAAGAATGAATAGCCATAATACTTTGTATCATTCAAGAATAAAAACCGTTTCAAGAAATTAAAATTTTATAAATATTAGTAAAGAGAAAAGCTAAACTTGCGCTAACCCAACGGTGAATTAGGGCATCAGGTGATAGTTGGAGTGCAGTGAAGATTGTTATTGGGAAGTAAGTAGGACACAATATGTAAAATACTTCAGAACAAAAGCGGTTCTCGAAATCAAGTAAATATGTACGTTGAGTTGTTGTGAAACACTACAATTTCATCTCTGATCGGTTTCAAATATAGGATCTAAACCATGACTTAGAAACATTAAAAGTTCTTTTGAATCATATTACAATTAGAATTAGACATGTAATTTAAATCCATAAAGAATTGGTAATATTTTTAAATTTACAATTGCATCCATATCTAACTTACGTCATGATCACGCCCAACTCTAGTCCTAAAAAGGATAAGCGGTCCCTGCAAATATAATTCGGTCTAAAAGTCCGAAGTTGAATCCCAAAGAGAACTAAGGCTTAGCTATATTTTTTTAACATCACTAAGAAGACAAGTTTGAACAATTTTCTAAATTATAAAGATTGAGATTTATATTTCTAACTAATTAACTAGCAAATACTACAAAGCGGTAAAATTATCAACTAACGAGACAAAGGGTTGGAGACTAAATTAAGGAGGTCTAGAGTTATGATTTCTCCAATTGTCGGAATCCTTCTAGCTATATTCTCTACAATTTTGCCAATGTATTCTCTACTGATCGTGAGCACTTTAGGTGCCGTAATTCTCTCTCGAGCAACTACAACAATTTACTAGACATATTCTCTCGAACTACGCTAGTTGCTTTATCTAACCGCTCACTATGACCACGTCAAGGCTTTGTTATTTCTAAACCTGCTTTTAAACCTGTTGTATTGATTTCTCACATACGATAGGAGTGACGTTGTTCAACAACCACCTAAATATGTATCCTTTGTCAAGCAACACATAATAAATAGGCACATTCAATCGATGGTCATTCAATCAACAACAATAAACACGTAGTTGAACGAGTAGAGAAGTCCAACGGCTCAATTATATAAAAATATAATAAGAATTTATCCTACAAAAGGTTCTATCAAAACCTTAGATAACAAATTAGCTATTCATAATAGTACGTAAAACTACAATACTAAAAGTCATAGCCAACAATGAAAAATAGGGAGAGGAAGGAAAAACTCGTAAAAGAATTTCCCGTCTTGCTCTTATTGTGTCTCTGCCTCCTTAGGTCGAATCTGTGTCAAAAGTATGTCCAACCCCTTAAAATACTATTTTTCCATGTATATATACCAAGTAGGGTCGGGCCCAAACAATTATACCTTCTCCTACGCGAAAAAAATAATTTTTCAGGTCTGGACGCTCGCGGTCACGGTCCGGGCACGGTATTTTTCCAGTGCACTGCCTCAGTCCGCGTCCAGGTCCATGGTCGCGGTTATGACTGCATTTTTCACCCTGTTGCGTTTAAAATTTGGAATACTATAAAACATAAAAGTTGTATCCCTTTGCGTTATCTTTCCAACGATATATTATATAGCCCAAATGGAATTCGGAGCAAAGAATTATGTCTATTTTACTAGATAGTGCACAATATGCCTACTCGAGTCTTCGTTTGTTCTTAACTATCAAATTTGACCCCTGAACACGATCTCGGCTTAATTCTGTAATGTTCTGGCCGGTCGTTTCATGAGTTACCACTCTGTTTTTCCCATTTCTGCTTCTTATTGCTTTGTTTATCGGTTCTATATGTGATCGAGATGGTTGGCTCGGGTTCGGAAAGGTTTTAAGAAGGTTTGAGGCACTTAGTCTCTTTTGAGGAAGCCTAAGTTGGAAAAATTAACCGGATGTTGACTTATGTATTAGAGAGATCGGATGTGAGTTTCGATGGTTCGGATAGCTTCGGGAGGTGATTTGGGACTTAGGAGCGTGATCGGAATGTGTTTTGGAGGTCCAGAGTAGATTTAGGCTTGAATTGGTGAAATTGGATTTTTGGCGTTTTCCGGTTGATAGGTGAAATTTTGATATAGGAATCGGAATGGAATTCCGAGTGTTGCAGTAGTTCTATTGGGTCATTTGGGATGTGTGTGCAAAATTTCAGGTCATTCGGACATGGTTTGGTTGGGTTTTTTATCAAAAGCGTAATTTAGAAGATTTTGGGATTCTTAGGCATGAATCCGATGCGAATTCGGTGTTTTGATGTTGTTTTGAGCGTTCCAAAGGTTGAGACGAGTTTGAATAAGGTTATAGGATAGGTTTGTGTTTTTGGTTGAGGTCCCTAGGGCATCGGGGTGATTTCGGATGGTTGACGGAGAGATTGGGAGTTTGGCGAAGCTGCAGATTTTGTTGTCTCTGTTGTTTCCATACCTACGGATTGGGGACCGCGAGTGCGACGCTGCAGATGCGAGAAACCAGTCGCAGAAGCGGAAGAGCCTAGGAAAGGCAGGAACCGCAGAAGTGGTTGAAGGACCGCACCTGCCATGGCGCAGGTGCGAATAGTGCATCGCAGATGCGGAAGTAGAGGACTTAAGTGATTTCCACAGAAGTGCACCTGGGACCACAGGTGCGGGTCCACAGGTGCAAGCTTGTGACCGCAAAAGCGATTTAGTTGGGGCAGAACATATAAATTCATTCCTTCGCGATTTTGGAGCTATTCCACCATTCCTAAGTCGATTTTTGTAACTTTTTGGGCGATTTGAAGAAGGATTTCAAGGGGGTTTCATTGAGGAAAGGATTTTGGACCTAAAACTCGTTTCTATAGTATTATTTCACGGATTAGAGCTGTAATTAATAGAAATTAAGGGTTAAAATTGGGGAAACTAAGGCTTGATATTGGAGACCTGGACTTGAGGATTTGAGGGGCCATTTGTTGTCGGATTTTGGGACTTTTGATATGTATGAACTCCTGGGGAGATAAGGAATCTATTGATGTAAATTTCATCAAATTCCGAGATGTGGGCCCGGGGTTCGGGTTTTGGTAATTTCGGGATTTATGTTGTAAATTGATTATTTTCGCATGGGCTTCATTCCCTTAGCATATTTTGACGTCGTGATTCTGATTTTGGATAGATTCAACGCGAGTTGAGGCCGATTCAAGGGGAAGAGGCATCGCGGGCTAGAGTTTGGACCGGATTGAGGTGAGTAATGATTGTAAATGTTGTCCTGAGGGTAAAAACCCCGGATTGCACATCATTGTGCTATATTGAGGTGACGCATACGCTAGATGACGAGTGTGGGGTCGTGCACTGTTGGGGATTGTGACTTAGTCCATCTCGAATGATTGTTTTACCATGTATTTGATTGAAAACTATTTGCTATCATCATGTTTTGGGCTGAATGCTATATTTGGGCCTCGTGCCAACAATTTGTACCCTTAGGGGATTTTTACTGATATTTCATCACTGTTTTGAGCTTATACTTGTACTTATTCATGCTAAATTCTACTGTTTTCATATCTCAACCATGTTTACTCTGTTTTAACACATTAAATGAGATTCTAAATGATAATTTGGGCTGAGCACCATGTTTACTGTTGCCCGAGTGGCTGTGAGATTCTAACCAAGTAAGGCCGAGGGCCTATGTTTTGAGGAAACATTAAGTATGATTATGAGGTCGAGGGCCTAATATTTATACGTCATGAGGTGTCTTGTTGATATGAGGCCGAGGGCATATGTGATTATGCTAGGAGATGGCTTGATATTGTGCTTGGGCCATAAGGGGCCCCTCCAGGAGTCCGCACACCCCTAGAGAGCGCGAATACCCATTGTGATGTGAGATATAGCTCGAGGGGCTGGTGTTGTTCTATGATATTGCCCGAGGGGCGGATTTTGTTGACATTGTGCCCGAGGGGCTGTTCTTTATGTGTTTATCTTTCCTAGTTGTCTGTCATTTACTTGCTTAATTGTTAAAAAAGGCATTTTTAAGAAGCTTAAACTGAACTTAAGTGACTTTACATGTTCTCACCGTTTCATTGCTTTTACTGCTTCCTTATAGCTTGTAATGTGCTTTACGTGATTTCTTATTACTCAGTCTGCATTTATTATTATTACTCACTGAGTTGGAGTACTCACTTTACTCCATGCACCCCGTGTGCAAATTCAGGCGCTTCAGGTCCCGCTAACGAGTGTTGATCTTTCCAGCTCAGGCGGATTCGGAGATTCTCTAGGTAGTTGCCGGCGTTCGCAACCCAGAGCTTCTTCCCTTATCTTATTTTCTCTGGTTTAGCTTTGTATTAGACTATGTAGACTCTTTAGACTTGTAGTATATTGATAGATGCTCATGACTGGTGACACCCCAATGTCGGGTTGTGTTGGTTTCATTTCCGCAAATTGTATTGATTTACTGCTTATTTTGGGATTTTATCATGTTTAAGACTTAATTATATCATCTTAACTGCTTAAAAAGGAATTGTGAATGTATTGGCTGGCCTTGTCTTCACGAGAGGTGCCATTACGACCGGGTCCAGGTTTAGGGTCGTGACAAGTTGGTATCAGAGCCTAGGTTACATAGGTCTCACGAGTCATGAGTAGGTTTAGTAGAGTCTCGCGGATCAGTACAGAGACGTCTGTATTTATCCTCAAGAGGTTGTAGAACCCTTTAGGAAAACTCCATATCCTTGAAATTCTTGTCATGCGAATTTGTTGATCCGAGTACTAAACTTCTGTTATTCTATTCTCTCACAGATGGTGAGGACACGCGCTACCAGTTAGGAGGGACGACCACAAGTACCACTAGTTGTGGCGACTAGAGGCCGAGGATGCAGTCGTGGTCACGGTAGGGGCAGGGGTGTGGCCCGCACAGCAGCTAGGGTAGCACCAGCAGATCCACCAGCCGCCCCAGTTCAGGATCAGGTCTTAGTTGTGGACGCTTCAGCAGCACCAGCTCAGGCACCAGCTGTGCCCATTGTGATTCCGGGTCTTCAGGAGGCCTTGGCTCAGATTCTATTAGTTTGCACTGGCCTAGCTCAGGCAGTCTCAGTTACTACAACCGCAACTACTTCTCAGGTCGGGGAAGGCACTCAGACTCCCACCACTCGCACACCTGAGCAGATTATGCAGGGATTTCAGACACCAGGGGCGAATCCAGCCCAATTAGTTGCAGCTGCTCAGGACTATATAGTTCCTGCCATGCCAAAGGACTAGCATCATAGGTTGGAGATGTTTGGTAGACTTCAGCCTCCGACCTTCAGTGGTGCAGAGGGCGAGGATGCCCAGGGTTTCTTGGATAAGTGTCAGAGGATGCTTCGTACAGCGGGTATTCTAGAGACTAGCGGGGTCGATTTCACTAGTTATCAGTTTTTTAGAGCTGTCTTCACTTGGTGGGAGACTTTTGATAGGCGTAGGCCTATTGGTGCAACACCCCTTACCTGGCAGTAGTTTTCCATTCTCTTTCTAGAGAATTATGTGACGCAATCTCGCAAAGAGGAGCTGTGCGGGCAGTTTGAGTGGTTGCATTAGGGAGAGATGACTGTGACGCAGTATGAGATGAGATTCTCAGAGTTAGCTCGTTATGCTAATTGATTGGTTCCGACAGATAGAGAGAGGATTAGGAGGTTTGTGGATGGCCTCACTTATCAGCTTCGTATTTTCATGACCAGGGAGAGGGTGTCTGGTGCTACCTTTGAGGAGGTTGGAGACATTGCTCGTGAGATTGAGTCAGTTCGTTTCCAGGAGCGAGAGGATAGGGAGGCCAAGAGGCCTCGAGGATCTGGTAGTTATAGTAGTGCTCCTTCGAGAGGTCAGTTTCAGCACGGCAGAGGCCGTCCATTCAGGCATGCTCAGCCAGCTCACCTAGGTTATCGTAGGGCATCATCGGGTCATGGTTCTCATAGTTCTCATAGTTCTCATCAGGGCCAGTCATCACTTAGTGCCCTTCCAGCTCAGAGTTCGTCTCGTGCTCCATCAGTTCAGGGCTCTTCTATGCCAGGTGCATCTGCTAGTCATTCTGGTGCTAGGGGTTCTCTTCAATCCCCAACTTTAGCACCTAGGAGTTGCTATGAGTGTGGAGAGATGGGTCATATGTGGAGGCAGTGTCCTCGTCGTCTTGGAGCTTCATCTCAACAGAGGAGTCAGCCATCAGCTTCAGCGCCAACTACTTTGTCACCACCCACCCAATCGGCTAGGGGTTGCCCTAGAGGGGGAGGTCGATCAGGTGGCGGTCAGGCCCTTTTCTATGCACTTCGAGCTAGACCCGATGTTATTACTTCTGGTACTGTTATTACAGGTATTGTTTCAGTCTGCCACAGAGATGCCTCTGTATTATTTGATCCTGGTTCCACCTTTTCTTATGTGTCATCATATTTTGCTCGTTATTTGGATATGCTCTGTGAGTCTCTTGTTTCACATGTTCATGTATCTACTCTGGTGGGCGATACTGTTGTTGTAGACCGTGTGTACCAGTCGTGTGTGGTGACTATTGCGGGTCTGGAGACCCGAGTAGATCTATTGTTATTATGTATGGTAGACTTTGATGCTATTTTGGGCATGGATTGGCTATTTCCGTATCGTGTTATTCTGGAATGTCATGTTAAGACAATCATATTGGCTATGCTGGGTGTGCCACGGATTGAGTGGCGAGGTTTGACTGATTATGTTCCCAGTAGGGTAATTTCATTCTTGAAGGCCCAATGTATGGTTGGTAAGGGTTGTCTTTCGTATCTAGCCTTTGTGAGGGATGTCGGTGTAGAGACTCCGAGTATTGATTCTATTCCAGTTGCGAGGGATTTTCCCGATGTGTTTCCTGCAGACCTATCGGGCATGCCACCGGATAGGGATATTGATTTTGGTATTGACCTGGTGTCAGGCACTCAGCCCATTTCCATTTTGCCATATCGTATGGCACCAGCGGAGTTGAAGGAGTTAAATGAGCAGCTTCAGGAACTCCTTGATAAGGGGTTCATTCGGCCTAGTGTGTCACCTTGGGGTGCGCTGGTTCTATTTGTGAAGAATAAGGATGGCACTATGAGGATGTGTATTGATTATAGGCAATTGAACAAAGTAACAGTTAAGAACAAGTATCCTTTGCCTCGCATTGATGATTTATTCGATCAACTTTAGGGAGCGAGAGTGTTCTCCAAGATTGACCTCCGTTCAGGTTATCACCAGTTGAAGATCAGGGACTCAGATATTTTTAATATAGCTTTCAGGACCCGATGTGGTCATTATGAGTTCTTGGTGATGTCTTTTGGGCTGACCAATGCCCCAGCAATGTTCATGCATTTGATGAACAGCGTGTTCCGGCCTTGTCTCGACTTGTTCGTCATAGTCTTCATTGATGATATTCGGGTGTATTCGCGTAGTCAGGAGGAGCACGCAGAGCATTTGAGAGTTGTGTTACAGAGATTGAGGGAGGAAAAGCTTTATGAAAAATTCTCCAAGTGTGAGTTTTGGCTCAGTTTAGTGGCTTTCTTGGGGCACGTGGTGTCTAGCGAGGGTATTCAGGTTGATTCGAAGAAGATAGAGGCGGTTCAGAGTTGGCCCAGACCGTCCTCAGCCACAGAGATTCGCAGCTTTCTCGGTTTGGCAGGCTATTATCGCTGGTTTGTTTAGGGATTCTCATCTATCGCATCGCCCTTGACCAAGTTGCTTAGAAGGGTACTTCATTTGTATGGTCGGATAAGTGTGAGGAGAGCTTTCAGAAGCTCAAGACAGCCTTGACCACAGCTCCAGTGTTAGTTTTGCCATCAGCTTCAGGTTCCTATGTCGTGTACTGTGATGCTTCAAGGGTTGGTATTGGGTGTGTTTTGATGCAGAAGGTTAGAGTTATTGCTTATGCTTCTCATCGGTTGAAGCCCCATGAGAAGAACTACACCATTCATGATTTGGAGTTGGTTGCTATAGTTCAAGCATTAAAGATTTGGAGGCATTACTTGTATGGTATGTCTTGTGAGGTGTTTACGGATCATCGTAGCCTCCATCACTTGTTCAAGTAGAAGGATCTCAATTTGAGGAAGCGGAGATGGTTAGAGTTGCTAAAGGATTATGATATCACTATCTTGTACCATCCAGGGAAGGCCAATGTAGTGGTCGATGCTTTGAGCCAAAAGGCAGTGAGTATGGGGAGTTTGGCATATATTCTAGTTGGGGAGAGACCTCTTGCAGTTGATCTTCAGGCCTTGGAAAATCGGTTCGTGAGGTTAGATATTTCGGAGCCCAGTCGGGTATTGGCTTGTGTGATTTCTCGGTTTTCTTTATATGATCGCATTAGAGAGCGTCAGTCTGATGATCCTCATTTGCTTGTCCTTAAAGACAAAGCTGAGCATGATGATGCCAGAGATGTGACTATTGGTGATGATGGGGTGTTGAGGATACAGGGCCAGATTGTGTGCCCAATGTAGATGGGCTTCGGGAGTTGATTCTGGAGGAGTCTCATAGTTCGCGGTATTCCATTCATCCGGGTGCCACGAAGATGTATCAAGATCTGAGACAGCATTATTGGTGGAGGAGAATGAAGAAAGACATTGTGGGATTTGTAGCTCGGTGTCTCAATTGTCAGCAGGTGAAATATAAGCATCAGAGACTGGGTGGCTTGCTTCAGCAGATGGATATTCCAGAGTGGAAGTAGGAGCGGATCACCATGGACTTTAGTTGGGATCCCACGGACTTTGAAGAAGTTTGATGCTATTTGGGTGATTGTGGATCGGCTGACCAAGTCCGCGCACTTCATTTCTGTGTGTACTACCTATTCTTCAGAGCAGTTGGTAGAGATCTATATCCGGGAGATTGGTCGTTTGCATGGTGTCCCAGTTTCTATCATTTCAGATAGGGGCACTCAGTTTACCTCACAATTTTGGAGGTTTGTGCAGCGAGAGTTGGGTACTCAAGTTGAGTTAAACATAACTTTTCACCCTCAGACGGACGGACAATCCGAGCGCACTATTCAGATATTGGAAGACATGTTGCGTGCTTGTGTTATTGATTTCAGAGGGTCATAGGATCAGTTTCTACCACTTGCAGAGTTTACTTATAACAACAACTACTAGTCGAGTATTCAGATAGCTCCATATGAGGCTTTGTATGGGAGGCAGTGTAGATCTCCCATTGGTTGGTTTGAGCCGGGTGAGGCTAGGCTATTGGGGACAGACTTGGTGCAGGATCCTTTAGAAAAGGTGAAGGTAATTCAGGAGAGGCTTCGTACAGTGCAGTCGAGACAAAAGAGTTATGCTGACATGAAGGTTCGGGATGTGTCCTACATAGTTGGTGAGAAGGTTCTGTTAAATGTTTCTCGAGTGTTATGAGATTTGGGAAGAAGGGTAAATTGAGTCCTTGATTCATTGGCCCTTTTGAGGTGCTTCGGAGGATTGGGAAGGTGGCTTATGAGCTTGCTTTGCCACCCAGCTTGTCGAGTGTGCATCCGGTATTTCATGTTTCTATTCTCCGGAAGTATATTGGGGATCCGTCTCATGTTCTGGATTTCAGCACGGTTCAGTTAGATGATGATTTGACTTATGATGTGGATCCAGTAGCTATTTTGGAGTGTCAGGTTCGAAGGTTGAAATCAAAAGATATAGCTTCAGTGAAAGTACAGTGGAGACGTCGGCCCATGGAGGAGGCTACCTGGGAGACCGAGCGGGAGATGCGGAGCAGATATCCTCACATGTTTGAGGCTTCAGGTATGTTTCTTGACTCGTTCGAGGACGAACATTTGTTTAAGAGGGGGAGGATTTAACGACCCGGCCGGTCGTTTCATGAGTTACCGCTCTGTTTCCCCTATTTCTGCTTCTTATTGCTTTGTTTATCGGTTCTAAATGTGATCGGGATGGTTGGCTCGGGTTCGGAAAGGTTTTGAGAAGGTTTGAGGCACTTAGTCTCTTTTGAGGAAGCTTAAGTTGGAAAAGTCAACCAGATATTGACTTATGTGTTAGAGGGCTCGGATGTGAGTTCTGATGGTTCGGACAGCTTCGGGAGGTGATTTGGGACTTAGGAGCGTGATCAGAATGTGTTTTGGAGGTCAGGAGTAGATTTAGGCTTGAATTGATGAAATTGGATTTTTGGCGTTTTTCGATTGATAGGTGAGGTTTTGATATAGGAGTCGAAATGGAATTCCGAGAGTTGTAGTAGTTCTGTTGGGTCATTTGGGATGTGTGTGAAAAATTTCAGGTCATTCGGACGTGGTTTGGTTGGGTTTTTGATCAAAAGCGTAACTTAGAAGATTTTGAGATTCTTAGGCTTGAATCCGATGCGAATTTGGTGTTTTGATGTTGTTTTGAGCGTTCTGAAGGTTGGGACGAGTTTGAATAAGGTTATGGGATAGGTTTGTGTTTTTGGTTGAGGTCCCGGGGCCTCGGGGTGATTTCGGATGGTTGACGGAGAGATTGGGAGTTTGGTGAAGCTGCAGATTTTGCTGTCTCTATTGTTTCCACACCTGTGAATTGGGGACCGCAGGTGCGACGCCGCAGATACGGGAAACCAGTCGCAGAAGCGGTTGAAGAACCGCACCTGCGATGGCGCAGGTGTAGATAGTGCATCGCAGATGCGGAAGTAGAGAACTTAAGTGATTTGTGCAGAAGCGCATCTGGGACCGCAGGTGCGGGTCCGTAGGTGCGAGCTTGTGACTGCAGAAGCGGTTTAGCTGGGGAAGAACATATAAATTCATTCCTTCGCGATTTTTGAGCTATTCTACCATTCCTAAGTCGGTTTTTGGAGCTTTTTGGGCTATTTGAAGAAGGATTTCAAGGAGGTTTCATTGAAGTAAGGATTTTGGACCTAAAACTTGTTTCTATAGTATTATTTCACGGATTAGAACTGTAATTAATGGAAATTAAGTGTTAAAATTGGGGAAACTAGGGCTTGGTATTGGAGACCTAAACTTGAGGATTTGAGGAGCCATTTGTTGTCGGATTTTGGGACTTTTGATAAGTATGAACTCGTGGGGAGATAAGGAATCTATTGATGTAAATTTCATCGAATTCTGAGACATGGGACCGGGGGTCGGGTTTTGGTAATTTTGGGATTTATGTTGTAAATTGATTATTTTCGCATGAGTTTCGTTCCCTTAGCATATTTTGACGTCGTGATTCTGATTTTTGATAGATTCGACGTGAGTTGAGGCCGATTCGAGGGCAAAGGCGTCGCGGGCTAGAGTTTGGACCGAATTGAGGTGAGTAATGATTGTAAATGTTTCCCTGAGGGTATGAAACCCCGGATTGCACATCGTTGTGCTATACTGAGGTGATGAACACGGTAGATGACAAGCGTGGGGTCGTGCACTGTTGGGGATTGTGACTTAGTCCATCCCGAATGACTATTTTACCGCGTATTTGATTGAAAACTATTTGCTATCATCATGTTTTGGGTTGAATGCCATATTTGTGCCTCGTGCCAACTATTTGTACCCTTAGGGGATTTTTACTGATATTTCCTCACTGTTTTGAGTTTATAATAGTACTCAATCATGCTATATTCTACTGTTTTCATAACTCAGCCATGTTTACTCTGTTTTAACACATCAAATGAGATTCTAAATGATAATTTGGGCTGAGTACCATGTTTAATGTTGCCCGAGTGGCTGTGAGATTCTGACTGAGTACGCCCGAAGGCCTATGTTGTGAGAAAACACTGAGTATGATTATGAGATCGAGGGCCTGAGATTTGTACGCCACGAGGTGGCTTGTTGATATGAGGCTGATGGCCTATATGATTATGCCATGAGATGGCCTGATATTGCGTTTGGGCCGTAAGGGCCCCTCTAGGAGTCTGCACACCCCCAGTGAGTGCGGGTACTCATTGTGATGTGAGATTTAGCCCGAGGGGCTGGTCTTGTTCTATGATATTGCCCGAGGGGCGGATTTTGTTGACATTGTGCCCGAGGGGCGGTTCTTTATGTGTTTATCTTTCCTAGTTGCCTGTCATTTACTTGCTTAATTGTTAAAAAAAAGGCATTTTTTAAGAAGCTTAAACTGAACTTAAGTGACTTTACATTTTCTCACTGTTTCATTGCTTTTACTGGCTTTTACTGCTTCCTTATAGCCTGTAATGTGCTTTGTAAGCACGTGATTTTTGTTTCAGGGACAATCACTCCAAAAAGAAATCAAAAATAATGGCAAATGGCCTCGCTGTACAATTTTTCGATTTTTACGTGACACGTGTTGGTAGTCATTTGTGGTTCTGCCCATTTTTCGTTTAATCTTATCAAACAAAATACAAAATATGTATGTCATTAAACCATAATTCGGTCATTAAAAGAAAATTCAAAAATATATATATGCATCTTTTATTCTAGGTTGGGATTTAACCTACTTAAATATTTCTATATGTGTGTGATAATTATGTTAAAGTGTTACAATATTGGTTGTTTTAATTTCATTTTTTTAGTTATTTATTTTATTTTTATTTTAGTTCATTTAGTTTAAAACTAGAAAAACAAAAGAAAGAGTGTTGAAAATCATTTTGGGCCAAAAAAAATGAAACAAAAAATAGGCCAAGTCCAGGACACCGATCCAGCCCAAACACAGGCTGCCCGGACACGGTCCAAACGGCGTCGTTTCTGTCCCGTCTAAGTTGGGCAGTTGATCTCAAACGAATCAACGGCCAGGATCACATCCCCTAGACCCGTTAATCTGGTCCGACCCATTTCCTTACCCGGTCCAACCCACCACACGCCTAAACGACGTCGTCCTTCCTAAGAGAATAGATCCTGGCCATAGATCTCACTTGATCCAACAGCCAGGATCTATACCCTCAATGCATATATAAACTTAACCCTTTTACCCCGCCCCCCTATCCAAACACCCACCCCATGTTCCTTCGTCTCTCTTCAGAGGCAGGTTCCCATGGAAACCCTAGCCGCCACCCCACCCCTTCGCCTGAAAGCCGGCGGCAACGGTGCTGTTGGCCCTGAGTCTAACACCCCTGAACCACCATGAC
The DNA here is from genome assembly GCF_000715075.1 of Nicotiana tabacum. Lineage (NCBI taxonomy): Eukaryota > Viridiplantae > Streptophyta > Magnoliopsida > Solanales > Solanaceae > Nicotiana > Nicotiana tabacum. The sequence continues at coordinate 28,739,349 of NC_134082.1, read as the reverse complement.
CCCCCTCTCCAAATCCATACTCAGCTTACCTCGAATCTTCCCCGAACGTCTCGAATCTTCATTCGAAGATCCGAGACCAAACCTAGATCTACACCAAACCACCCCATATTCACCCTGGTCACTCCCCTAACGTCCCTCAGTCCCTAACTAGCTTTGGTTTCGGTCAAATGCAAGCATAACTTGTCAAATCCCAAATCTGAGTCCAAGAACCCTAAAAAAAAAAAACCAAACCTGTTTTCGTTTGAGGTAAGTTTCCGATGTAATCGTCCTTTCTTGCTTTTTGTTTAGGTGTTATGCATATGTTTATGGTTTTGTTTAATTTGTTTTTGATTATTCTCTGTCCATCTTCAAAGACCCTTTTGTTTGGTCGATTTCTTTTCTTGAATGTTAGTTGAGTGTTATAAGATGTTTAGTCGCTTCGATTGATATTGTCGGTTAGTTAAGTTTCATAAACTGCATAATTGAATGTCCCGAGTTTTGAAATAAATTGGTACCCTGTTTAGTCTATGTTGTTAGTCGTTTAATTGTTACGTATGATAGTTCGTATAGTCGACCTGAGTAACGTCGTCAAGTAATTAAGTTTGTAAAGTTCCATTGTTGTCCGGAAAAGGCCTAAAACACTCAGTTTGTTTCTGTTTTAAGTTTAGTTGATTAGCGATTAATTAGTATACGTTATAACTCGCGAAGTCGACTCGTCACATGTTTAATGTTAGTTTCACAGTATTAAATAACAAACGACCTAACTGGCAGATTTAGGTTAGTTTCACATCCAGTTACTGGCTGATTTTTGTGAAGGTTTGTTTGGACTGATTATAGTTTGGTTTGTTAGCTGTGGGAGGGGGGATTCGAACTGGAAAATCTGACTGAGTGTTCAGGATTGAAAGAAGCTGTCAAGTGTCAATTAAAATACTATTAATGGGGAACAAAACACAAGGGCATGGGAATTAAATGAATACTTAACTAAGCCCATAACCCTTGATTAGAGTAATGAGACAGAGCATGGGGGGCTGATTAAGGATTCCAAGAAAATGCCTTTAGGCATGGGAAGCTAAGGGGTATGGGCAGACTGTAATTGGCAGAATCCAGGCAGCTTAGCTGCACTGGGTTGTTGGCTTATAAATAAGCTGTTTCAGAACTTAAAATGGGCTGGACTTTTGGGTCTTCAGAAAAAAGAAGAAAACAGAAAGAAATTTTCAAAACACTTTAACTAAACACTGTCCAAAACTGCACAAGGAACTAAGTTGGTTAAGCTGTTCTGGCCAAGTCAGTTATTCTAACTGGGGCTGTTACTGTTCCATTAGGAGAAATCTGTTTGTCTTCTGCTGTGATTGTTACTATACTGAGCTTCTGTGTGTTGCGGATTGAGTTTTGGTCTCACTGATTGTCGAAGCTGTGTTGGTTATTTGTTGAGCTTTGGTGGTTATTGAATTTCTGTTACTATTGCGTAGAACACTCTGGTTCCTTTCTCGGCTGGTTTTTTTTCTACTATTCTGTTTCTGGGACTATTTGTTTGTTGCTCGACCACTTGTGAACTTCATCCTTGTGGCTGGTTGTTTGTTGCTGGGTTGTTGCTGTTTATCTACTGCTGTTGTATTTGCTGTGTACTACTCAACTGATCTTTTCCTTCTTCTTTTGTCTTCCCAACCAGGTACACAATTAATATTATCAATGTAACTTGAAAGTTGAGCATGAATACAAAAGAGAAGATCTGCAGATGTTTTTTTATATACATGGACTGTTATATTGAATATCATGTAATGTATAATAGTTTACATTTTCGTTTGGATACTGGAAGTAGCCTGTATGCCTAGTAAATATCAATGTAGGGTAATTGAATGTTAATTTGTATATATGGGCCGGTAGTTAAAAGTATTCACAAGGCAGTAGGTTACATATTGAACTTTAGTCAATTTTGTTCAAGCATGTCATTGAATGCATGTCATGCACAAAGTTATCCATTGTTAGCTAAGTTCATTTCCTTTTGATAAGCTGCTTTGTTATAATTGATAAACCACACTTTTAGAACAAAGAATGCAAGTTTACGGTCTCAACCTCATAAAGGTCGAGCCCAAGTTAAAACGGACCGAGCAGTGCCTGGTCGGAGACCCAGTGGCCCAAGCCTGGCCCATCCCGCACAAACTGGGTTTGGGCCCACGAGATTCGTTCGCTTGTCCGTGGGGCGCGGCCTTGTTTCTGATTTTTAAGCATTCTGAATTCTGCTATAAACGACCTGCAAACATATAATTAACTAGGACTATCTATGCTTTCAATTAGTAGAGACAAGCGCGACAAGAAACGTAGTTGCTATAGGATATCCTGTTAAAACAAAGACGAGATGAGCCTCGACAAACAAAAACGCACAAGCTGCGGGGCCCTCGTTAAGAGTATATTATCGAAGCATTCAGTTTCCAGGACGGGTCGTTTAGCAAATCTCACGGCCCTACCCAAAATAATAATGCGCTAGTTGCTTTAGGCGCGCCTTTAATAATATTATCTCCTTAAGCTCGGGTGCACATTTATGTGACCCAAATCCAAGTCTCAACGAAATCGAAATGTGTCTCTAATCACGGGTACATTGATTGTGACGTGGTCTGAGATGCATTTCCATGACGTTGTAAATCCTTTTAATAATGAATGAGACGAGCCTCGACAAACAAAAAATGTAGAAGCTGCGGGGCCCTCTAAATGTATACATATATTAAAAACACTTAAAATTCGGGACATGCCGTTTAGCAAATTTTACGGCTTTCCCCAAAATAACAATATGTTAGTTGCTTTAGGCACGCCTTTAATAATTTAATTTTCTTAAACTCGGGTGCACATTTATGTGACCCAAATCCAAATCTCAACATAGTTGAAATACACCAACAACCACGGGTGCATTGATGTGACGTGGTTCGAGATGTGTTTCCACGATGTTGCAATTCTTGATAAAAATGACAGTAAATGATAAAAGCGGTTAAAAGTTAAATTTTGTACATAAGTTCATATTTGTATAAAATCAGATAATCAAGCCGAATATAACAGTTGAGCGACCGTGCTAGAACCACGGAACTCGGGAATGCCTAACACCTTCTCCCGGGTTAACAAAAATCCTTATCCGGATTTCTGGTACGCAGACTGTAATATAGAGTCATTCTTTTCCTCGATTCGGGATTAAAATTGGTGACTTGGGACACCCTAAATCTCCCAAGTGGCGACTCTGAAATAAATAAGCAAATCCCGTTTCGATTGTCCTTTAATTGGAAAACTCCCTACGCCCCTTTCGGGGGCGGAAAAAGGAGGTGTGACATGCTTTACGTGATTTCTTATTACTCAGTTTGCATTTGTTATTATTATTACTCACTGAGTTGGAGTACTCGCTTTACTCCCTGCACTCCGTGTGCAGATTCAGGCGTTTCAGGTCCCGCTAGCGAGTGTTGATCCTTCCAGCTCAAGCGGATTCGAAGATTCTCTAGGTAGCTGCCGGTGTTCGCAGTCCAGAGCTTCTTCCCTTATCTTATTTTCTCTGGTTTAGCTCTGTATTAGACTATGTAGACTCTTCAGACTTGTAGTATATTGATAGATGCTCATGACTGGTGATACCCTGATGTCGGGCTGTGTTGGTTTCATTTTCGCAAATTGTACTGATTCACTGCTTATTTTGGGATTTTATCATGTTTAAGACTTAATTGTATCATCTTAACTGCTTAAAAGGGAATTGGGAATGTGTCGGTTGGCCTTGTCTTCATGAGAGGCGCCATCACGACCGGGTCGGGATTTAGGGTCGTGACAAATTCCTTGGGCTTTTACTCAGACTTTAAAGCTCCAAATCACTTGCATTCATTCCATAACATTTATATAGCTCGGGATCACTCCTACAAGGCGTAAACCACACAGTTAGTGCAAAATACTAGCGATTAAAGCTCAAATTCAATTAAAGTACAGTAAATTAGAGTGTAATAAGCGACTAAAATATGTAATTATAGCCTATCATCACATCATTAAACAAATAGTTTAGCTCTTTGAGGGCATAAAAGTCGATCAATATTTTAGGAATATTTTGGTCACTTAACATTTAGTGTAAAATATTCATGCTTTTATAATAACTAGCATCTATGATCGTGCGTTGCACGAGAAATGTGTACTGATAGCAATAAGTTTTCAATTGCATATATACATAGTATGAATCAGTTTCTTAAATAAATAAAAAAATATAATTTATTATACAAACCAAGTCATAAATAGTGTTTTGACATAATATAGAGAACAAATTAAAACTAAATATTCTGAAGTTACAAAGTTATATGATTGAAGTTGTAAAATAACTTAACGAATGTACTGTTATTTATTTTATGAGAATTTATGATTTACTTTAGTTAAGCCTTTAGGTATATGACGTCTAATGTGTATCTCAAGATAAAAATATATTGATATGAAGAAAACTAAGCTTAAATGTCATTTAGTTATCACTGTCTTTCATGGCACTTTTTTTAGTTGTACATTATTCTGTTTCAATTATTACACATTTTTTTGTCTAAAAGTTTTAAATTCTTAGCCACATATTGAAAACATATTTCTTTGATTATATAGGAGAAATCATATTTGTCACGACCCGAATTTTTCATCGTCGGGATCATGATGGCGCCTAATATTGAACCCGCTAGGCAAGCCAACGTTACTGATTTGTTTACCTTTTTACTTTATCTTTTAGCAATTTACAAGTTAACATAACATAAACAACGGAATAAAATGCGGAAGAACGGAATTTAACAATTTAACTGAATACTAATACGAAATCCTAAATACAACTCCATCCAGAACTAGTGTCACAATGTCACGGACTGTCTATGAATACTACAAATAGTGGTCTGAACAAGAAAATACAAATCTGTCTCAGAAATAGAAAGAACGGAAGGAAATATGATAGAAGGGGACGCCAAGGCCTGCGGACGCCTGTAGGACTACCTCAGGTCTCCACTGGACTGAATGCAGCAACCTCGAACTATGGTCCATAGGGTCCAGTACCGAGATCTGCATAAAAAAGTGCAAAGTATAGTATCAGTACAACCGACCCCATATACTGGTAAGTGTCGAGCCTAACCTCGGCGAAGTAGTGACGAGGTTAGGACACAACAACCATATAAACCTGTGCAATTTAATCATATACGAGAAGCAATAATAACAAGAATTAAACAGAATAAGACAGAAAAAGGGGATATCAGGTTATGAAAATGATAAAGTAAAGCGACAAAGTAAATATCAAGCTTGAAGCAACGAAAATAATAACACAGAAACAAGTGCACGACATCACCCTTCGTGCTTTTACTCTTGTTCTCGCCATAGAAATCAACAGGAACGGCACAGCATCACCCTTCGTGCTATTACTCTCTCAAAATCATGGCGCGACATTACCCTTCGTGCTTATTAATATGACACGACATCACCCTTCGTGCATTAACACTCACAATATTGGCACGGTATCACTCTTCGTGCATTAACACTCGCTCACAATATCATGCACGACATCACCTTCGTGCTTTACACTCTTCCTCACCCAAACACATGCAATGATAGCATCCCGACAAGGGAATCAACAATAGAAACATCAATAGAAATAATACAGTCCCGACAAGGGAGTCAACAATAGAAACAATATTATCTCGGCAAGGGAATCAGCTATAACCAATCTAGTTTCAACAGTTACTTCACAAAATAAACCTCAACTTGAACCAATACTCGAGAATGATCAATTACCAAGAATTTATCATAAATCTTGTTTCACAATGCTAATCATCAATTTAAGCATGAACAATACATACTAAAGTCACAACAATATTAATATAAGACTCACAGGCATGCTTGACACCAACGTATAGATATTCGTCATCTCACCTATATGTCGTACTCGATACTAAAACATAGAAAATAAGACACAACACCTATTCCCTCAAGCTAAGGTTAGGCCAAACACTTACCTCAAATTCCACGACTAAACTCAAGCCTCAAATACCTCTTTCCTTTTGATTCCACTTCCAATTCAATTGTATCTAGCCAATATTAACTTATTAACATTAATTGAAGCCAAAGAAACCAACTCAAATGAAAAATTACAGATTTCCCAACATTCTTTCAGAAAAGTCAAAACCCGACCCCGGACCCGCTTGGTCAAAACTCGAGGTTCGAACCAAAATCCGTTCGCCCATTCACCCACGAGCCCAAATATGTAATTAGTTTCGAAATCCGATCCCAAATCGAGGTCTAAATTCCCAAATTTGAAAAATTTCCAATTCCCCTTAAATCACTAATTTCTACCCTTAAAGAACATGATTTAGGCCTAGAAATCTAATGGGTGTCGATGAAAAATAAAGGAAATGAGTTTAAGAATACATACCTATGATTTTGTGTTGAAATTTCTCTTCAAAAATCGCCCAAGGACGGATTCTAGGGAAGGAGTTGTGAGTTTTAGATAAAATCCCATTTTTGTTCTGTTTTTAAAAGTCTGGACATGCCTTCTTCGCGTTCGCGAGAAGCCTGTCGCGTTAGCGAGACGCAGCGGCCAAAGCCTTCACGTTCGCGAGATACCCATCGCGTTCGCGATGAGTATCTCACCCCTTCCCCAAGTCCCTGCCATAATGGCCTTCGCGTTCGCGATAGCCAGGTCACGTTCGCGAAGGGTAACGCCCCCAACGCTCCGCGTTTGCGACCTGTACCTCGCGTTTGCGTAGAAGGAATTTCCTTCAGACAAATTTTACACTTCGCGCTCGCGATAATTCCTTCCTGAACGCGAAGAAGAAAACACATGTGCACCTGCAATAGCTAAGACAACAGAAATCTCTAAGTCCAAAACATCCCGAACCCTATTCGAAACTCACCCGAGCCCTCGGGGCTCCTAACCAAACATGAACACAAATCTAAAAATATCATACGGACTTGCTCGTGCGATCAAATCGCAAAAATAACACCTAGAACTACGAATTTAGCATCAAAATGAAGGAAAAATCTCAAGAACTCTTAAAATTTCCAATTTCACAAACCGAGGGTCCGAATCACGTCATATGAATTTCGTTTCTTACCAAATTTTACAGGAACAACTCAAATACCGTATTAAACCTGTACCGAGCTCCAGAACCAAAAATATGGGCCGGATACTATCAAATTCAAACATCGTTAAATTTCCAAAAACTCTTATAATTCTAGTTAAACAATTTTCTTCAAAAATTCATTTCTCGGGCTAGGGACCTCGGAATTCAATTCCGGGCATACGCCCAAGTCCCATATTTTTCTACGGACCCTCCAGGATCGTCAAATCACGAGTCCGGATCCATTTACCTAAAATATTGACCGAAGTTAACTTAAATTTAATTTTAAAGGTAAAATTGGCATTTTTCTCAAATTTTCATATAAGGGCTTTCCGGATATACACCCTGACTGTGCACGCAAATTGAGGTAAGACAAAAAGAGGGTTTTAAGGCCTCAAAACACAAATTTGACTTTTAAAATAAGTGATGACAAAAGTTATTGCTAGGAAATTATTCAACGCAGATTCTTATCACTCCAATCAAAATCAATCGTCACATATAACCTTAGGATGTAACTTAGTATATCTATTTTTGAAAGTGATTGATTTATTCAGAGTAGTCAGCAATTGAGATTTACCGTTTCTGAGTATCAAATATATGCTTGTATATATATATATATATATATATATATATATATTAAAAGATCTTTCTACCTACCAAACCAAATGTCATATCTTTGTTGTTACATGTAAACATTTCTTTTTAACTATTTATCTTAAATATAGAGTGAAAACTCATTTATAATTTATTCGAAGGAATAAATTATACTGTTATTTACTATTATGAGAATTTATAATTTACTTTAGTTAAGCCTTTAGGTATATGACGTCTAATGTATATCTCAAGATAAAAATATATTGATATGAAAAAAACTAAGTTTAAAAGTCATTTAGTTATCACTGTCTTTCATGGCACTTTTTTTAGTTGGTCGTTATTTTGTTTCAATTATTACACATTTTTATGTCTAAAATTATTAGATTCGTAGCCACATATTGAAAACACATTTCTTTGATTATACAGAAGAATCATATTATACAAAAGTTATTGCTATGAAATTATTCAACCCGGATTCTTATCATTCCAATCAAAATCAATCGTCATAGATAACCTTGAGATGTAACTTAGTATATCTGTTTTTGAAAATGATTGATTTATTCAGAGTAGTCAGCAATTGAAATTTAGCATTTCTGAGTATCAAATTAGCGTGTATATATATTAAAAGATCGTCGTACCTACCAAACTAAATGCCATATCCTTGCAGTTGACATGCAAACGTTTCTTTTTAACTATTTATCTTAAATATAGAGTGAAAACTCATTTATAATTTATTCGAAGGAATAAAATTCATTCTGTTATGCAAACACTCATATTCAAACCTATTCATGCTTACCATGCAACACTAAAGTCTCCCTCTCTCTTTCTTTCTCTCTCTATGTATATATAATTTATTAGATAAACGATACATAAAAAACACAAAAAATATAATTCCTCGCTATAGAACAGTCTGATAGCTTTCTGATTTTTATATCAGCTTGGACTGCTTTGAGTTTCTCCTGCTGCACAGGTTTCTTCATCGAAAGTATTACCGATAGAGGTCATCGATACATCATCGCCGATTTCTGTTCCAAAATTCTTTTCTAAATCTTTCTTTATTTCCTCAAAATATGATGCAATAATTTCTCTTTTAGAGATCGCATCTTTCTTCATTTGAAGTCTTTTAGTAACAATTTCAAATAGACTTATTTTATCCACTGCAACATCTGTTATCTCTTGTTTGGCATAAACTTCAATTTTTGCTTGAATTTCCTGAATTAATTCTTCACCGAATAATTTTTCTTGCTGGTTTGGCTGGAGTAATTTACTCCAAAACTTATTATAAAAAATTCTGTGAAGACAGGGAATTTCCTCTTCAGTAGAACCAACTTGTACATCCCATTTCATTATCCAAGGAATTGAGAATTCTATGAAAAATACATGGATGCAATGCCATTATAAAAGATATTATCTTTTTGTAACGAAATAATTTTGGGAGATATATCTACCCATTGAGTATATAAATTCTTGAATATTGGAGGAAGAATATCTAATGATGGACCATATGATTTCCACCATTTAAAAACCCAATTGGGAATTTGTTGATTGTTCATATTAGAACAGATCTTAATGAACCACGAGTGTTTCCTATTAGGATTCTCGTATAAAAAAGTTTTATTAAAACTTTCTACGTAGTACCAGCAATTGAATTTAACTACGACTTTCTGGTCAGGATGAGTATATTCTCCATCCTTTAAGGTAGTGATACCTCATTCATCTGAGGGTAATACCTTTTTTATAATAATCTTGGAAAATCTATAAATTTCCTTTGTATTTGCACGATAAAAATGCTGAATTTCAGTTGATCCTGTAGTTGAGAGTATTATCTCATAGTGCATCTTGTATTTATAAGCAGGAGTAGCATATGAAACTATATCAAGATATTGAGTCATAAGCTGCCATGGATTATCCTTTCATTTATGGTCGGATTGTTCTAAAAGAATTATTAATTCTTTCTTTTCCTTTTGTTTATAACCTCAAGGTTCTCATGACTTTCCTCTGTTATTACTGAGGAGTATGTTGGCACATTTGATGTACCTTCTTCTTTTCTGGATTTTATAAAATCCATAAAATCTTTGTATAAAGGGTGTTTGTATTACCATGTGGTGCCCCAAAAGGTCATCACTTGTTTTAGAAATAAATTCTGCATTTTGAGGCCTTAAAAACCTCTTTTAGCATCACTTTGATTTGTGTGCGCAGTTCGAGCGCGTAGCCGGAAAGCCATTATGTAAAAATCTGTGAAAAATGATGAATTTTAACTTTAAAATGAATTTAAGTTGACTTCGGTCAATATTTTAGGTAAACGGACCCGGACCAGTGATTTGACGGTCTGTAGGAAAATACGGGACTTGGGCGTATACCCGGAATTGAATTCTGAGGTCCCAAGCCCGAGAAATGAATTTTTGAAGAAAATTATTTTCTGAAATATTTATGAGTTTTTTAAAATGAAATGTGTTTAACATTTGATGGTATCGGGCCCGTATTCTGGTTTCGGAGCCCAGTACAGGTCTTATATGTGGTTTAAGTCAAGTTTGTGAAATTTGGTAAGAAACAGACTGAAAATGACGTGAATCGGACCATATTTGAGGAAAATTGGAAAATTTGAAGTTCTTGAGTGATTTCATGATTTTGATGCTAAATTCATAGTTGTTGATGTTATTTTAGCAATTTGATCACACGAGTAAGTTTGTAGGGTGTTTTTGAGGTAGTGTACATGTTTGGCTTGGAGCCCCGAGGGCTCGGGTGAGTTTCGGATAAGTCTCAGAAGATTTTTGAACTTAGAAAAAGTTGCAAGTTTTCAGTTTCTTGTGTTCTGGTGTGTTGTTCTTCGCGTTCGCAGAAGGACTCTCGCGAACGCGAAGGGTTAGTCAGGCTGAAGGAATTCTCCTTCTACGCGAACACGAGACACAGGATGCGAACGCAAAGCTTTGGGGGTGTTTCCCTTCGCGAACGCGGACCTGCTATCGTGAACGCGAAGGCCTATGGGCCTGGGCAAGGGGAGAGGGTTTTACTCTACGCGAACGCGGCCACCCGACCGCGTATGCGAAAGCTCTGGGGGCTGAAGCTCCGCGAACGCGAGCCTGTGATCGCGAACGCGATGGCCAGTTGGGTTTGACCCATTGCGAACGCGATGAAGGTCTGCCCAGTGATTTTAAAATAGTACCAGAAACGAGATTTAACCCAAAACTCATAACTTCTTCTTTCAAACTCCAAATTGGGCGATTTTTGAAAGAGAACTTCACCACATATACATAGGTATGTAATCTTAGACTCATTTTCTTCAATTTTCATTAACACCCATTAGATTTCTAGGCCTAAACCATGTTCTTAAGAGTAGAAAATTAGGGATTTGGGTAGAGTTAGGTTTTTTTGTATAATTAGAATTTAGACCTCGTTTCGGGGTCGAATTTCGAAACTAATTATATATTCGGGCTCGTGGGTGAATGGTGAACGGGTTTTGGTCCAAACCTCGTGTTTTGACCAAGCTGGCCCGGGGTCGATTTTTGACTTTTGGGGAAGAATGATAGGAAATCTATAATTAAGCATTGGAATTGAATTATTTAGCGTTTATTGATGTTATTAAATCGATTATGTCTAGATATAATTGATTTGGAGCCAAATTCAAAAGGAAAAGCAGTGTTTGAGGCTTGAGTTGGCCGTGGAAGTTCGAGGTAAGTGTTTGGTATAATCTTAGCTTGAGGGATTAGGAGTTGTATCCTATTTGCTACGTGTCACTTGTTGAGTACGACGTATAGGCATAGTGACGAGTATCTATACGTTGGTGTCCAGCATGACCGTGAGTCTTAAATTGTGTTGTGTTCTTAACAAATACTACGAATGCCTCAGTTGTTGGTTTGTGTTGAGCACGGATTATGATTATTCTCGTGGAAATTACTTATGACTGAGTATTGGTGCTAGTTGAGGAAGTTAGATGTTGGAACAAGTTTAGTTATAGCTGATTTTCCCTTGTTGGGACGTATTTACTTATATTGTCGATTCCCTTGCCAGGATAGTGTTGTTTCTTTATTGATCCCTTGTAGGGACTCCCTTTGTGATTGGTGTTGAATTGTATCGGGTTGCACGCTGCAACAATACTATATTTGGATCGGGTTGCATGCCGCAACAATATTATATTTGGATCAGGTTGCACGCCGCAACAATAATATGATTGGATTAGGTTGCACGTCGCAATAGTGATAAATGATATGGATCGGGTTTCACGCCGCAATAGTGTTTTTATGATTCGGATCGGGTTGCGCGCCACAACAATAGATAATAAAAGTGTGTATTGGTTGGTTACGAGTTCCTTATTCTTTTGCTGTGAATTCTAAATTGTTCTTTATGTTTTCTCTTAAATTGCTGTTGGTAAATGATATTTCCTCGCAACATGTCCCCCTCCCATCTTTACTTGTTTATTTCTGTTTTATTTTCCGCTGTATATTATATAACTACACAGGTTTATTTGGTAGTCTGGTCCTAGCCTCATCACTACTTCGTCGGGGTTAGGCCAGATACTTACTAGTACATGGGGTCGGTTGTGTTGATACTACACTCTCCACTGTGTGCAGATCTCGGAGCGGCAGCTTTTGGACCATAGCTTTGGGTGGCTGCCTTCAGTCCAGTCAGAGATCCCGAGGTAGTCTTGCAGGCGTTCGCAGGCCCCGGTGTTCTCTTCTATCTTTATATTCTTTTTCATTTACTTTAGAGACAGATTGTATCTTTCTTTCCAGACAATTGTTTGTAGTATTCGTAGATGGTCTGTGGCATTGTGACACCGGTTCCGGGTAGAGATGTACTTGATATTGTCATACTTGTTTTTTGGCTAAGTTATCAGATTTATGTCTTCCGCATGTATTTAATTATTGTTAATATTTCATTGTTGATCGCATGTTGATTTAAACTGTTAAAAAGAGGTAAATAAAAGAGTTAGTGAATCAATAATACTCGGCTTGCCTAGCTTTCACGAGTATGTGCCATCACAACTCCCGAGGGTGAAAAAACCGGGTCGTGACATACCACCTGGAATACCTGCTATATTAGAAGCTATCAATTGCTGGTTACCCATTTGAGCGAGAATATTATTCCCTCTACCATAGGAAGATGTCCTTCCTTTTCCTCTATTTCGAGGAGGTCTGTATGCAGGCCTCATAATCTGTAATAGACAAAGAACTATGAGTTCAAATATTCTCTAGTAAGAAAATCAGGGAGAGTATTATCTCACCCTTTTTTGTAGACTATTTCAAAATCAAAATGGGCTAATAATGCTTGCCACCTTGCAAACATTTGTTTGAAAACATCATCTTTGAAATCTTTATTAAAGATAAATCTTTATTAAAGATAAATCTTGTTGCTTGGCAATCCGTGTTTATTAAAAACTTCTGATTATATAAATCAGTCTGGAATTTCATAATACATTTTACTATAGCAAGGATTTCTTTAGCTACAGTAGCATAATTTTTTTGGGAATTATTCCATTTTCCCGAATAAAATTGAACAAGATATTCTTGTTTATCTATTGTGGAGCACTGTTTTAGTATTCCACCATACCCAATATCGGAGGCATCAGTTTCAACAACCTTTGCCCAGGTAGTATTAGCAAGAGTTAAACATGGAAGGTTATTAACCTTCTGTTTAATTCTTTTGACTGATTTTGTATGACTATCAGTCCATGCTTTCGGATTCTTCTTCAATCTATCATAAAGAAGAGCAGTATCTTTGGCTAAATCCTTTATAAAAGGAGATATATAATTCAGGCTTCCTAAAAATCTTTGAAACTGGGGTCTTGTTAGTAATAGTATCAGGAAATTTAGAAGTAAATTCAATACTTCTGTTAATAGGAATAATCCTTCCTTTTTCTATGTTATGACCAAGAAATCTGATATTATTCTGAAAAATCATCATTTTTGGTTTGGATATTACTAAACCATTTTGGATAATAATTTTTTTAAAATAAATCCAAGTGTTTGAAATGTATCTCAATAGTCTTTGAAAATACTAAGATTCATCAATATAGACTATTATAAAGTCTGTATATGGTAAAAAAAAATATCATTCATAATTTTCTGAAATTCAGATGGGGCATTTTTCAAACCAAAAGGCATAACATTCCATTCATATTGGCTCATTGGAACGTTAAAAGCCGTTTTATATTTATCATTTTCAGATATCTGAATTTGCCAATAACCTGATTTTAAATCAAATTTTGAAAATATTATGGCACCATGTAATCTATCCAGTAAATCCTTTTTATTGGGAATAGGATATTTAATCCATTTCACTTTGTTAAGAGGCTTATAATTAATAACCAATCTAGGAACTTCTCATTTCCTGTTCAGCATGTTTATTAACATAAAAAGCAGTACAAGACCATTTGGACTTAGAGGGTCTTATTAAACCCTTTTGCTGTAGGGAATCAATTTTCTTCTTGCATAACTCCAAATATTCAGAGTTTATTTGACAAGGTCGGGCCTTGGTTGGAATATTATCCTCAGAAAAATCTTCTTCATAAGGAAGACTTATGATATGCTTCTTCCTATTCCAAAACTGGTTTGGATGGTCACCACAAATATGAGTAGAAAATTATTTTTTTAGAAAATTAATTTTTTCTATTAATTTAGGATTTTTTAAATTATGCTCAATCGTAAGAGAACAAATTTCATTTTTCAAAAAATCAATTTGTTTGATTTTTGAAGAAATATTATTAGAAATAATTTCATTTAAATATCTTTGAATCGGCTGAGTTATAAACTCAAAAGTAATTCTTTTTTCATTGTAAGTTCCAGTAAAACTTTTTGTATCCCAATTTGTGAAAGGAATTATTTTATGAAAAAATGGGACACCTAGTATTACGTCTTGAGCTATATTTTTTACCAAAACAAAACTTTCTGGTATACAAACATCATGTTGGCAAATATAAGCCCTGGGTAATTTATAAGAAATACCCATTTGACCATCACTAGCTTGTTTTAATCGATGAGTGGTTATATGAAAATATCTAGAAGGTATTACTCCTTCTTTTATACAACTTAAATCTGCTCCACTATCAAATAAATCAGTAAATTCTCTTTTAAAAGTATAATCAATTAAAAGAGTTATTTTTATTAAAAAATTTTGGGTAGTAAAATATTGGAGTTTCTGTAAAAATTCATCCTCGGCATAATCAATGGCTCCTAGTAATTTACTAACAGTTTTGCCTTCAGATGTACCTGCACCAATATTTGTTTTGAGTAATATTAATACTGAATTCTTTGTCAATCATAGTGTCAGAATTTTCTAGTTTGAAAATTCTTTCATCCAAGACTATATTAGAAGTTTTTAACTCTGAGACTTCTTTCTTGAGATAATTAATCTCAATACTAAATAGTAGTCAGTCTATCAGGCTGAGACTTATTCTTAATAAGTCTTCTGATTTCAGACATAGTGTAAGGCACTTTTTGAGATGAAGTTTCTTCCACCTTTGTTCCTACCTCTTAACTTATAGGAAATTTATCAATGATTTGAGACCTTAATTTAGGGTCTTTAATAACCCTTAATAGTTCTAGTACGCTATCATTGGTTAAGACATTGATATTCAAGTCTTTGAACTGAGAATAAATATTATAAAGATCATTATCAGTATTACAACACTGTTTTGAGCATTGTCTTTTATCACAGGATTCTTGCTCATCTTCAGAAGATGAAATATAATCTTCTTCTTGGAGGACTCGTAAGTCTTCACTAGTTGATGAATCATTTCCATCACTGTCAGATACTTCTGGTGAGGAATTTAAAAGAATCTTATATAAAGAATCTTTGATATTATCATCTAAATCAAGTTCTTTAATCTTATCCTTGATTTTATAATCTTTAGCAAAATGACATACTCTACCACATTTGTAACAGGCCTGAGGGTTTTTTGATTTTATGAACCCTTTTCTAGCCTTATGAAAAGCTTTTCTCCTATGAGATTTTGCATACCGTTTTTCAGGAGAACCCTTTTTCTTATTAAGAAAATCCTTTTTCTTATGCAATTTTTTCCTACTAGTAGGGATATCAATAGCAAATTGTTCACAAAATTCCCCTAATTGTTGTCTCTCAGTGAGACGATGCTTCTTTATCTGTTGATTTAGCTTAATCTCATTGCATAAAGCTAAACCTTCTTGAGTGCATACACTAAACAGTTTTCCATATAAGTAATTACTATAATCAATAATCATTGTTGTGCCTCTAAGGGTTTTTCTGCCCTTTCAGCAAATAAAGGAGGGAGTCCATCTATAAATTTAGGCTTCCAATGAGTACTATTACTCTCTGGTAATTTCATTACTCTGGACAGGAAAACATCTTTATACCATCTAAAAGATGTTAAGGTTTTACACCGTAGATTTTGGAGCATAGTCCTAATAGTCTCACTATTATCAAACCATCTTCCAGAAAAATGTTTTATAATATTCATAACACAGAATTTTGAACAACCTTATCATCTTCTGTCTTTGTCGTGTTCATGATCTGAAAACGCTGGTCGTGGGTGAGATAATTATCCCACCAACCCTTTAATTGACCATTAAATCCGGCTATGATCATTTCAGCAATAGCCCTATCCGTATTTTTATTAACTTTACAGATAGTACTGTACATAAGCATTCTATGTACTACCGTATAAATTTGCCTATCAGCAAGGCCATCTATGTTCCATTCGTAGATGTCTGATCCACTATAACTTTGGTGGTAGTGGTCATTGTCTTGTTCTTCTATTAGAACATCTTGTGGGGTTGATCTTGGATAATAAAACATCCTTTGGTATGGTTTGCCAGCATATTTCTCGGAGATTTTATTAATCTCGTCATCTACTTTTAGACTTTTATCAGACATATGCTCTAAACTTAAAGGATTAACTCTAAATTCACCAAACTTCTTATTGAGAAGTTCTTCAATGTCATCAAGACTTTTTAATTTAAAGTCTTTTACCTCAGGAGGAGGTTGGATACTTGTAGTAGCAATTTGTTCTTTATCTTTAGTATCCTTTTGTTGGATTTTTTGGACTTCAGCTATAAGCTTGTCCAATTTTTCCTATATTGTAATAATCTGCTCACCCAGAATACTAACATTCATATTAGTATAATTATTTTGTGTGATCATAGTATTCAAATTCTTAGCTATAATAGTAGCTACATCATTTTCAAATAATTTTGAAAAAGTAGTAAAATATACTATTTTATCCTTTTCTCCTATTTGAAACGATTGTTGTGGTGGAAAAACTGATTTGGTTATTTTTCCATTAGTGAGCGTATAATCTCTTTCTAAAACCGAAATATAGTTATAAACATGCTTAGACATAAACCAAGGAACAAAAGCAATAATCTTATTTTTCTTGCTTATGTCCTCATAGAAATCATGTCTAAAGAATTATATTAATTCATCATTAAAATTTTCAAAAAACCATTTTCTGAAAATATCCCATCTAGATTTTAAAAATTCTTCAAGAATCATTTTTCTTGCCGGTGAACCCGGACTAAAATCTATTTGGTTTTCAACCATCATCTGCACCATTTGAGAAATTCATTTCGGATGCAGGTGGGTCAGGGTCTGAATTAACCTTGACTATATTATCTTGATTAATTCTTATATTATCAATTCTATTATATTCTCTAATTGTGGTGTGGATACTCTTGATGGAAAAACTACCACATAATCAATTGGAGAAATATAAGAAGAGTTTGATCTAATTAATCTAGATGATAAAATGATATTATCAGTTTGAACGGGTTCATTGAACCTGATCTTAACAGTCCCATCCGAGGTTTGTTCTATTTCTGTTACCTTAGTATTACCAGTGTTTTGAGGAGCCATCGCTTCCTCTATGACCCATTCTTTGGGAAAATCTATTTCATCCCATTTTATAGGTCTCCTGGTAGTAACTTTGGATATACCAAAATTAGTTTCTATAAGAATAGTATCATTTTTGAAATCCATAATTTTGCACATAGGATTCAAAGTATATAAAGGCTTATAATAAATCCTATAACAAATGCATATTACTTCTGTACCAGGTAAATAATCATAACCATATAATTTGATGCTAAGTATTAAAGCATTTAAAGAGTTTTCATCATTCACAGAAATCTGCAAATTTGGATAGGCATTAAAATAAACTGGGCCATAAGCCAAACTAGTTTGAACAGTCCCCATAAGAGACTTTTTCCAATTCTAGTCCCCGCCATCTCTGAGAGCTGCTATGAAACCTTCAGGTAAGCCTCTTAGAGTAAGTGGCTTAAAAGCAACTTGTATTAAACCTTAAGCCTCTTAGAGTAAGTGGCTTAAAAGCAACTTGTATTAAACCTATATGTATGAATCTATGTGATTCCCTATAAGGGGCTAAATCACTTTCTGATAATAATTTGAAAGTGGCATGGTCACTATCTACGGTGATAGTTTCTTCAGTAGTTTTAACTTTTTATTTAAAATTCTATCTTTTCGAAGGTTCTTAACTGGTATATTACCTTAGGTTTGACTAATAATATAGTCCACTTATTTAGAAGATCTAATTGTTGGGGAAATTCATAGTCTTCCTTCCTACTGTTAAAGTTTTTTTCCTAATAATATTCATTAAGAATGTAAGTGTTAAACTTAGCACTTAGTACGATTTACTCACATGGCTCTAATATCAACGTGGACCGGATCATTTCCAATGTGCTTTAGGAGATAAATTACAAGAACTTTAGTCCTGGCCTAGTTGATAGTAAACTTTAAACCACAGTCCTCATCACAACCCTTTCATGCCTATCCACGCTTTAACGGGTTAACCGAGGACCACCGGTTAAGTTGCCTCAACCAAGGTTTACTAATAACTGCCTGGGCTATATAGTTCCAACCTTCAGCACCATTGGGGTGACTCAGTTATAGCTTAATAGCAAAGCATGTGTTGTAAATAGCCTATGGATACTAAGTTTAACACTTAGAGGTTGTTTGGTAGAGTGTGTTAGAGAAAATAATGCATGCATTAACTTTGTGTATTAGTAATGCTTTGTTTGGTACACTTTTTCAACCTATGTATAACTAATACAAGCATTAATTATACCCTCTATTTGGTATTATCCTATGCATTAGCTACACAAAAACTATTAATGCATGCATTAGCATGGTTAAAGACAAAATTATCCTTACAGTCCCTTAAGTTAATGGATATAGAGGGCATTTTTGTAAACAATTAAATTTGTTAAAAATTATGCAATGCATTTTAATTTTTAATATACCACACCAAATAATACATAAGAAATAATCTCTGTATAACTAATGCTTGCATTACTAACTCATGCATTACTAACTCCTGCATTACTATTGCACCTTATTTAGCATTATTCTTATACGCCCTACCAAACGACCCCTTAAGGTTTTAACCTATCATTTAGTCTAAACAGTAAAAAGAACAAGTATATAAATAAACAAAACAAAATTTAATAACTGGGACCGCTGGGTTTTTGGCCAAGTGGCCATTTTTGATTTTTATTTTTTAATTTAAAAGAGTACAGAGGGGTTATTTACAAGAGTAGAGAGAAGTTAGAGAGAAGGAAGAACGTTGGCTAATGCTCCCTCTCAAAAGAAAATGAGGATCCTTATATAATGGATCTCTGCCAAAAACAAACAAAATTTAATAGTAAAATGACCGACAAAATAATTACATTATGGCTGACAAAATAAAAAGAAAATTCTATATTATTATAACCGGACAAACTACTTTATAAAAGTAGATTCTCTTCAATAATGGAGGGGTCCGTTACTTTATTAAAATTGTCTTCATTACCCCAATAATTTATCTTATGGGGCCTTCATGTCTTGGCTTTTCCTTTATTGTCTTTATTCTTCTGCATTCTCCTCCAATTTTGCAAGGAATTCTTCAATATTTAAATTGGAAATTTACGTTCTTTGTTTTCTTCCCAATGATCAGTGGCATTAAGAAATTCTACTATTAATTGGTAACAAACTCCTATATTTTAGGCACTATAATTTGATTCATGTTGCTTTATGGTTTTAAAATTTCTAGTATTAGTTAGTTTCAAACTCCTATATGTCAGGCGCTGAATATTACAATTTTATCACATATTCTATTGTTTTGTTTGAAGAGTTAATCTAAGTTTGAAGGGTATAAAAGCCAGTTAATATTTCAGGGATATTTTTGTCGTTCAATATTTAGCGTCTTCAATATTCGTGCTTTTATAATATATATATATATATATATATATATATATATATATATATATATATATATATATATATATATATATATATATATATATAAAATTAGTCTAAGAGAATCGTATATTAACCTCTCCCAAATACACACAGAACATAGAAACTTTTTCTTAATTTTGTTTTCATTTTAAAGAATATTTGATAATAAAAATGTAGTTCATATAAGCTTTATTTCTATTAAAAATATTTAGATTTTGATTTTATAAAAAATAAATTTAACTTTCTTATTATAGTTGTCTTCTATCTCGACTAATAGCCCGTTTGGCCAAGCTGCAAAAATCAGCTTCTTTTGAGAAGTGCTTTTTTCAAAAGTATTTTTCTCAAAAGTACTTTCGGTGATAAACAATTTGTGTTTGGCTAATTAGTTTGAAAAACACTTCTGAGCAGCAATTAGTGTTTGACCAAGTTTTAAAAAACTGTTTCTAAGTGTATTTTTCTCAAAAGTGCTTCTCAAAAAAGTGCTTTTAGAGATAAATTACTTTTTTCTACTTCTCCAAAACTATTTCTGCTTCTTCTCAAAAGCACTTTTTTTCCTTTCAAAAGTTTGGCCAAACACCTCAATTTAGCACTTTAGCCAAAAAGAAGCTTGGCCAAACAGGTTATAAATTTATAAAAATATCATTCCCAATTTTACTGGTGTTTTTCATAGAGAGAGATAGAGATATTTGTGGTCTGTTTCTGTATTTCTCTCTTTGGACAAATGAAAGGATAACATCTTGAAATCCGTAACCATAACAAACACAAAAATAATTTTTAGGCTGTCCTCTCCAGTGCTAATCCCTATCACTGCCCCCACTCTCTCTCTCTCAACACAATTTTGGTTTTGCTATTTTCTCCTAACGTTTTTCTTTGCAGACGCTCCATACCTAACCCTAATCCCCCAAGGAGCTCAACCATCTTTAAAGATCCAAAAAGGTAATCGGTACTTTCTTCAAGAAGAATGATTTTTTTTTTTTAATTTTATCTTAATTTTTTTGCGTACTGAATTGAAATTTCCTCCTGCTTTTGTGGGTTAGATCTGTGCGTTTCAGGTAGAGCAGTAGGGAATAATGGGAGACACAAAGGAGAACGATGCTTACGAGGAGGAGCTTCTCGACTACGAAGAAGATGACGAAAAAGCCCCTGATTCCATCTCCGCTAAAGTTAATGGCGAGTCCGCCAAGAAGTGAGCTTTACTCTTCACTTCTGAATTTTCTGTTACCGTTGGTTGTTCTTACATGTGTGCTGTTTCTGGTGTTCATATATACATACACGTATTATATATATTACTCCCTCCATCCCAACAGGAAAAAACACCTGTTTTTGGTGTTTATAGCACGCACGTAGCATGCAGACATTGAAACATGTTGTCTAAAACAAATCTTGTTAAACTACAACAACAATATACCCAGTATTATCTCACACCGTGGGTCTGGGGAGGGTAGTGTGTACACAGACCTTACCCCTATCTTGTGAGGATAGCTGTTTCCAATAGACCAAATCTTGGTAAACTAAGAAGCTTAAAGTTAAATTGTTTCCAATATAGAAAGATAGATGTCTATCCTTTTTGGAAAGACTATAAAGGAAAAGTTTGCTACATAAAATAGGACATAGTGAGTGTATATATATATGAGGTCTTGCTAACATACTACATGAAGGTAGTATGTTTGCAAGATTCCGTTTTTTGCTTTACCAAAAATTCCACTACTTTTCCTATAATAGGTGGGGTAATTTTTGTCTTTTCACACATAATAAGTCTCCAATCTCCTTCTTTTTCATCAATCTCTAACTCTTTGTCATCGTTTTATCTCATAAAATTAACTCCCGTGCTCTTCTTCAATCTCTACTCCCATTTTAGCGGAAAAACAAAACAACCTTTTAGTAATTTGCATTCTGGGAGATGGTTTCTCTTTATGCAGAGAATTTTCTTTTAGCAATGACTTCTGCAATTGAAAGCCCATGGTCAAATTGCTGCGGATGGAATAAAAATTAGAAGAGCTATTCTGGGTTTTGGCCTTTGATTCAATCGTTTATCTATTTTTGCTTTGATTTCTCCCTGAACAATGGAAAGAAGGAAAGGGCACAAAGAGGGGGGGGAGATTAGGTGTTCTTTTTTGTGAAAAGACAAAAATTTCCCATGCTATTAATGAAAATGCAATGGCCTTTTTGGAAAAATAAAAATGGGTACCTTGCTAAAATACTACATGAAAAGGTAATACGTTAGCTAGACCCCCGCCCCCGCCCACACACACATATATGTATAATGATTCATCAGTTTTGACATTTCTGTAAGTATGCTTATATTACTGCTTGACCATTTTTTTGGATATTTTTTTCCCGAGCTTGGATTGTGTTCTATGGAATATAATGGGTAAATGCGTAGTAATGTTAGTATTTATATAGCTGATCTGAACTAGTTTGTATTGATACATAGTTTTGGTTTAGTAGTGCAACAACAACAATAAACCCTTTGTAATCCCATATGTGGGGTCGGGGAGGGTAGTCTGTACGCAGACCTTACCCTACTCTAAGAAAGTAGAGAGGTTGTTTTCGGTTAACCTTTGACTCAAGAAAGATAAAAGGATATGTTAGTTTAGTAGTGTAGCTATTGTAGTGTAACTACAATAGTTACACGCCCCCGCCCACGCACACATATATGTATAATGATTCATCAGTTTTGACATTTCTGTAAGTATGCTTATATTTCTGCTTGACCATTTTTTTGGATATTTTTTTCCCGAGCTTGGATTGTGTTCTATGGAATATAATGGGTAAATGTGTAGGAATGTTAGTATTTATATAGCTGATCTGAACTAGTTTGTATTGATGCATAGTTTTGGTTTAGTAGTGCAACAACAACAATAAACCCTTTGTAATCCCATATGTGGGGTCGGGGAGGGTAGTCTGTACGCAGACCTTATCCTACTCTAAGAAAGTAGAGATGCTGTTTTCGGTTAACCTTTGACTCAAGAAAGATAAAAGGATATGTTAGTTTAGTAGTGTAGCTATTGTAGTTACACTCTTGGCTAAGTTTGGAATGCTTTATTTTCTCAATGTAGGGGTTACGTTGGCATTCACAGTTCTGGATTCAGAGACTTTCTGCTAAAGCCAGAGCTATTGCGGGCTATTGTAGATTCAGGGTTTGAGCATCCGTCTGAAGGCAAGTCATCTCATATGTGGGCACTTTATTTTACAGAAAATGTTTTCCTTAGTTTGTTGGTTTTATTGTTAATCTAGGTTACTGCTTGTGAGAACATTTTCCTCTTGTTTTACCATCTTTACCCTAAATAGATAAGAAGATATACAAGTAGATACCAGTTGAGCTGTCAATATGGGCCCACATGGGCTTTGGCATATGACGGGCCAGGCTGGGCCGATCCAACATTTTCATGGATCTTAAGATGGTCAGCCCGACCCAGTCCTATGTGGGTTGTGGGCTCCACGGGCTGGCTCGTCATTTTTAAAATATATTTTGGAATTTTTACATTCCTATACACTATATGAAACTATATTACCCTCCCTCCTCAAGTTTTACTATAATTACATTTTATATACCTAATTACTATTTATGTACATTTTAAGGGAATTAGTGATATTAATTAGTGTCCTAAAATAACTCTACCGTATATTCCCACTCCCCCCACGTTTCTCTCTCCACATCCCACCCTCCTCACCCACATATCTTGCACAATAGAACAACAATTCCGCCATTGATAATCATTAATTTGAAGCAATTTAAACAAAACTGATGGTTCAATAAGTGATGGTTCGAAGATCCGTCAACAAAAATATTTATTAGTTGTTCAAAGTTTTGAAAGTTCACTGCAATATTTTGCACAATCTAGCTGGTCACCTACACATTCGAAGTCAGGGAAAAATTTTAGCTTTTTGTTTCGTTTGTTTCCCTTTAATTCGAATTTGGGTTTTCGAAAAACATTATTTGTTTGAATTGAGTGTTGCAAAGAATTGGGATTCTCTCTACGTCTCTCTCTATTTCTCAATCCCTAATTTCAGTAATGTAAAGCAAAGGAAAAGATAGCAGCAATTCCACCATTGACAGCCATTAAAAAGATTTGAAGCTTTGAATTCGAATTTGGGTTTTCAAAAACCATTATTTGTTTGGATTGGGTGTTGTTGCAAACAATTGGGAACATGGTTTGGAGTTTATATCTCAATTTTGAGGGTGTTTTGGTGAAGATTAGACTTGATTTTGGCTGAATTTCAGATTGAAACTCGAAGAAGAAGAAGACATGATATACATTATATTTACGAAATTGTAGTAAAATTGTAAAAAAATTGTATGTTGTTGTTTATATAAATTTTTTTATATATATATATATTTTATTTAACTATTGTATGAAAGTTAAACAATATTGTACAAAATTTATATTTAAGTTGTACGATATTGTAGTTGTATATAACTGAGTAGAAATAATGTATGAAAATTGTAGATAAGTTGTAGATAAATTGTATAACATATAATTAGTTGTATGAAATTTGTTTTTACTATGTATAAATTAGATACAAAATATACAAAAGACATATTGTATAAATTTTGTATAAAATTTGTATTTAAGTTGTATGTTATTGTAGTTGTATTTAACTGGGTAGAAATAATGTATGAAAATTGTAGATAAGTTGTATAATATATAAATAGTTGTATGAAATTTATTTTTATTGTGTACAAATCAAATACAAAATATACAACTTATGGGAACAATAAAATTACAGATAATTTTGGTTTTGTAATCACCTTTCTATCTACTCCAGCCATCAATTTTCTCAAGCCATGGGGATGTGGGGTTGTCCCGACACATCGCGTTTTGAAAAATAATGCAACTAAACATCAATCAAAAGAAATGTTTGTTTGAACTATTTTCTGTAACTCAAAAAAAACATACTTGTTGTGATAATTTCCAAATAATTGGTGGGGGTGCTAATTTTTCATCCAAAAATGCAGTTAATTTTGAAGGACAAAATGATATATAGAACTTTAAACAATAGGCTGATGGTTTTGTTTTCTTAGTGCTGCCTAATATCCGCTAAGCTGGATTCATGATTTGTCCAGTTTAATTACCAGACAACGTAAAAACTCAATTTTGGGGTTTATAGTGTAAAACACAAGCGAATTAAAGGTCCTCTATAGCAATAAGTCTGTTCAATTCTGCTGATCTCATGGCCTTATATATATACTAGTTTCTATGTACGTGTTTCACACGTAAAAAATATCCTGCTAAGAAAAGAAAGATGAAAACAAAAGTAAAGTAAGAAAAATGAATTTGTATTCCTAGTTTAAACTGATTCTTTTCATACATCTATTTTCTTTTAAAAGCTAAATTCTAATTATTCTCATATGTACATTTAAGTAATGGCATATATTTTCAATTCAATTGAAGCAACATTGTAGCTACATGAAAGTCCCAACCCCAATTACAAAATCGCATGCTTGATTAATTCCTAGAGTTAACAATTTTGTTAGACAATTTGTATTTTTTTATTAGGAGCCAATTTTAATTCTTAGAAGTTTGTGTCACATGCTTAGCGGCTCAACTGGTATGTTGAAATTTTCATTACGTTAATTTATTCATCATACTAAAGCTGGATGTCCTTATAAACTCTTTTAAGTGTGTGTAAGAATAATTATTTTATAATTGAGTACTCAAAAGTTTCAATTCAACGGACTCTTAGACTCAACTTCAAAAATTTATTAGGCTTCCAATGTTAATTGACAGGAATGTCCTTTGAGTCTTCCGTGATTTTCTTCTCTCTTAATTAAGTTAATACTCTCGGTATATTGTAGATAGTTAATGGTATTAGATCATCTTGTATGACATGCAACAACACACGTAAAGTTCATGGTCTTTAATTAGTTCACAGCTGTAATTTACAACTTAAGCGCAAGTCCAGAGACACAATTTTCCTATTTCAACTCTTAATTTTCACAACTATTTCAATTCGATTTGAATTTTGAAACAAATTGTGATAGATTTATTAAAATAAATTATTATACTTAAGAAGTAGAAAAAATTTACATTGAGTGATGAACAAATCTATGTTGGGTTCCTTTTCTCCTATTATTTTTTAATTTCACATGAAGGATTTACAAAAAAGAAAAAAATTTGGCATTTTAAATGGAACTAAAGAAATGTGAAACTATAAATCTAGTATAATTAGGAATGAGTTTGGTTTATGTATTCTCTAATTCAAGTAGATAATTAGTAGCTGATTTTTAGGTACCAAAATTCAAATGTAGTATTTAATTAGAACTCTATTTCTATTATATTTAACCCAAAATAACCTCTAATTTTATATATTTTAGGGCTATTTTTGGTCAACCAACACTGTATTCATGCTTAATATATATATATATATATATATATATATATATATATATATATATATATATATTATAAAGCAAAGCAATCAGACACTTATGAATGATTAAAACTTGAAGGAGGAATAATAACTTTCTAAAATAGCTCAGGGAGTGATCTGTTTCATTTTGATAAGGAAAACATATTGAAGATATATTCATTAAAAGTCACGCAAAAAATTATTTGGAGTGTGGGTGGAAGATCAGGAGAGAAAAGGGAAAAGAGGAGAGAAAAAAAAGAAATGGGTGTAACTACATCCCTTGATTGAAGGCACAAATAATGAATTGAGAGCCTTTTAAGGTGAATTGTATATATTTGTAAACAAAACTTATTTATGCGGGGTAATTAACTAAACATGGACATTAAAGTGAATTGTATATATTTGTAAACAAAACTTATTTATGCGGGGTAATTAACTAAACATGGACATTAAGGGTAATAAAGTTTCAAATAGATAAAATGTAGGTTCTACCCTAAATAATGCAACATATGTATATATAAATGAAAAAAATATGTTGTACAGAAAGTTTCTGCAAAACTTAATAACTTTTAATATTGTTTCAATAGATTACAATAAAACACTGAGAGGATAATATTCTATTCATTAAACGTCAAAACTCAAAATAAACCACTCAAAAAACTTCCATGGGGACTTATGACATATCTAACACCATCACGTCATCTTTATTTTCATCTACATCTAAAATTCCATGTGCAATGTTAATTAATTAAACTTTAGAAATACTTTTTTTAAGAACTAATAGTATTTCAAATCGCATTAAAATTTTTACCAGTTTGAGTTTGGGAAAAGCAGTGCAACCCATTTCGAGTAGTAACATGTGTTGGACATTTCCAAGAAGGATGCAACTTATATACTTGGTGAGAACACGCCCACCAATGTAGAATGTTGCTTCCAATGCTACTATAGTAATATGAATAAATCTTAGGACTTTTAATCTTTTAATATGATGAGATTAATAAACTTTTAAGTTTGGGCTACTCTTTTTATTGTTTTTAGTTCCCTATTTTCCTTCAATTTTATACTTCTAATTGAGTATCTTTTAGGCCCACAGGCTGGCTCGGGCCAGCGGCCCAGCCTCACGGGTTGCGGGCTTAAAAGCCTCGATTTTAAATGGGCTCCAAAAATCTTAGCCTAACCATTCTAAATCATGGGTTGGGCTGGGCCAGCCAACGGACCAAGCCCATGTTAATGGCTTTAGATACCGTCATACCGATGGTGTCAGTTTCAGGGTGCCGTTATTAGTGCTTGTAAATATAGCTAAAGTAGGTTCTTCTAAAAAGAAATATGAGGGAAATTGCTTATCAAACACCGAATTAGTGAGCATAGATAGGTCAAGATGAGCTTACAAGAGCAAGAAACTTCAGACAAGTTGGTCTAACAATAGGGAAACAGACTAACCTGGCTCCTAGTTCATATAGATCTAACAAGCCAACCTTCTATAAGATTGACAAATGTAATCGTTCGAGTTAAAGTGATATTTTATGCTTACTTTCGTTTGACTCTGAACAAAATAACTTTACCCTAATGTGTGAGCAAAGACTTTGATAACTTATAACTCAAAACTTAATTTGCAAAGACTCTTTGGCTGATAATCCTTTCTTTGATCATAACAGGGGTGCATCCACTGCTATTCTTATTTTTTCTTATAGTGTTGCCTTTTACATGCCATAGATTTGGATGTTAAGGTGCTTATGCAAGTCGCTGGTAGAAAGTACATGCGATTTTGAGTTATTTATTTAGTTATTTATCATTGTGCAAGTATGGTGAAAATTATATACGACTAGCTTCCACTGGAACAAGTCTCTTATACTCAGCTTCTTCATTTACGAAGTTGATGTATCTACTTATTTATACCTACAAATGTACTGGAGTTAACAACATTTTGGACATGATCTTCCGAAGAACCACCATTAGCGAGAAAAGATCGGGAATTGTAATAGTATTCTGGAACTGATAAAAATATGAATTCATTTATGCGATTTCAAACCCTGCCGAGCAATATAAAGGCTCCGTGTTGGGCCTGCATTCAACTTAATGAATTTTTAGTAGGTTACAGTCTTGAGTTGAATCCTCTAATTTTAAAGCTGTGAATGCAGTCATGTTATGCCATCCTTTGCATTGAAGCATATAGCTTTTACCAAAGCAAGCTTGGTGGGTGTGAAAGAAATTCCATTCGGAAGTTCTGGAATGTGGTGTTATTTATTTTTTGATCAGTATACATATCCTTTTAGATATTGCAGAATGTGGGGATTTTAGTTCTATCTTTTTCTTATATATTCTCGATTCGCTTTTCATTTTTGTTGTTATGCTGTTCCTTGTCTTTTAGGTAGTTAATGATGATTTCTTTCTATCTTCTGTTTTCAGGTAAATCACTACTATTTTGGAGGTGTACAATGATAAAACTTTTTTGAACTGAAACTGAGGTCTCCTTGGCTCCAATTTATTTGGTTCTTCATCAGTGCAACATGAGTGTATTCCACAAGCAATCCTAGGCATGGATGTTATTTGTCAAGCTAAATCTGGAATGGGCAAAACTGCTGTTTTTGTTCTTTCAACTCTGCAACAGATTGAACCTGTTGCTGGTCAAGTTGCTGCCATGGTTCTATGTCACACAAGGGAATTAGCTTATCAGGTATGTATTGAAATTATGAAATATGCAATTTTTGTTTTGGAATTTCTTCTGCTTGCGAATCTATGCTAAGCTAACGATATTTTTGTGTGGGGTTATTTGGTTGCTGCAGATCTGTCATGAATTTGAGAGGTTCAGCACTTATTTGCCTGATATCAAAGTTGCTGTTTTCTATGGTGGTGTCAATATCAAACTTCACAAGGAGCTTCTGAAGAATGAATGCCCTCATATAGTTGTTGGAACTCCCGGAAGAATGCTTGCATTGGCTAGAGACAAGGACCTGTCTTTGAGGAACGTGAGGCATTTTATACTGGATGAATGCGACAAAATGCTTGAATCACTTGGTATGTATAAATAAATAATATTTATATGTTGCTCGGACTCTCTGAAAATATCTCAGGGTGAGTGTCTGATCCTCCAAAAGTAGTGTATTTTTGGAGGATCCGACACGGGTGGCAGCATTTTGGAGAGTCCGCGCAACATATAGTATGTATTAGCTGGATACTGTAATTCATGATTCCTGTTGCTAACCTGACATGTTTTCTTTCAGTAGCTCTTTTACTGATTTACCTGTGTTTTGTTCAGATATGAGAAGAGATGTGCAGACAATCTTCAAGATGACTCCTCATGACAAGCAAGTAATGATGTTTTCAGCAACACTCAGCAAAGAGATTCGCCCTGTTTGCAAGAAATTTATGCAAGATGTAATGTCCTGTGCCAAGTTCTACAATTTAGAAGTGTACCAATTTTTCCATAATTTCAGCTTTCTGCTGGAGATAAGTTGTATCTGGTCAAAGCATAGTTTATAAGGGAGCTCAAAGATGAGGGATTATTAGAGTCGAGTAGTTGAGCGGGAAATCTGATAGCTGCACTAAGCTTTTAGTTCGCTTGTTTTTGTCCCTATTTATCTTTCCATTTTTCGTTTTGCTTGTGAGATAGTCGAAAAGATCGAGGTTTGGGGAAGATCTATAGTGGAAATGGAGTAAAATGGGTGGGGTTGATGGTTGCAGCTTTACGGTGGTTTTCTCTCAGCACTGTAAGAATACATGTTTAGCAACGTTGGGAAATCATTGGTGTGCTTTTACACTATCTGCAAGGAGAACATTCAGAAAAATGGACTGGAATCTTGATTCAGGGGGATCTTCATCCTATTCATTTCGTACTGGATACCATTAGCTTCACGGAGCTCCTAATATGCTTTGGTATGACATTTATTCCTTTCAGCCAATGGAAATTTATGTTGACGACGAGGCCAAGTTGACCCTTCATGGACTTGTACAGGTACATCTTTGGGACCTGGACATGGTACACCATTTCTTAAAATTAGTCTGTCTTCTTACCTTGTTTCTATTTCATGACAGCACTACATCAAATTGAGCGAAACGGAGAAGAACCGGAAGCTGAATGACCTGCTGGATGCTTTGGATTTCAATCAAGTTGTTATATTTGTCAAGAGCGTGAGCAGAGCAGCACAGCTGAACAAGTTGCTTGTTGAGTGCAATTTTCCATCTATCTGCATCCACTCTGGCATGACTCAGGAAGAGAGGTCTGTATAGCTATTATTTGAAGAACTCTCCACTTTATCTGCTTATGCACTTAGAGATGTACTTAATTTTCGTTAAACCCAAAAGATCCCTGTACTTAATTGCATATAAAGCATTCTCTACATTGAGAAACATCATAATCCCTTTCATGTAAACCTAGTTAAGACGAGAAAATCTCAGTCATCATAGACTTGCAACATATCATGTAACTTCCACATTTAGCCGAAAAATAAAAAGCAGTAGTATATAAAAGCACACACATCCTCAAAATCTTTCCTAAAAAAATTTCTTTTGGTTGAACTGCTAAACTCCAGCTTCACAGGTGGAACCGTGGAAGAGATAGAAAAAAAAGTAAAAACTGAGTACTTGAACCTTGGGACCATTAACCCTAATCTGCACATCTAAGAGAATGATATGAATTTCTTCAAAAAAGATAGAAATATGAGCAAGCCTCGTACATAGAGTTGAAAAGAAAGAAGGAAGTTGCTAAATAAATAATACCTATCAGAGCTATTCCCAAGGTTCAGTTTATTAACAATGCTAAATTGCTAATAAAGATTATATGGGGAAGTTAAGATGTATCTTGATACCTGTCCAACAAGATGTATGTGATTAAAATGTGTTATCAAAGGCGAAAAGCGCAAAAAAGCTCTAAGGTCCGTTAGGGCTTTAAGCGCAAAGCGCAAATAAAGTGTGGGCTTTAATGAAAAAGGGCGCAATGGGAGAAAAAGTAAAAATATGCATGTAGTCTAATCACGCCCAACTATGCCGTATAAAAGACAAAGCGGTCGTTGCAAATATAATCTGGTTTTCAAGTCCGGAGTCGAATCCTCTATTACAACTCTTAGCGATGCTAGTACAAGCTCAAACAATTTCCAGATGCAAGATTTTTATCAATAAATATTGGGATTTATTTAACTAAAATAAAATGGTATTAAAACTAACAATAGTCTAAATTAAAGATAATTCAATGGTAAAAAGATCTAGGGTATTGATTTCCCCAATTGCTAGTTTAATTCTTAACTCTTTTGCTATAATCTCGCTGTGATACTCTATGAGGATTATGAGCTACAGGTTACCGCAATTATTTCTCGATCAACTCTAGCTGATAATTTATGCAGCTCTGAATTATCCCACCAAAGTTTCGTTATCTCTAACCCCACTTTTAAATTCAAGTAATGAATCTTTTCAATTACCCAAAAGTGTTGTTCAACAACAATCTAACCTAGTATTCTTTCTCAAGCAACACAAGGCAATTAGATACGATTAATCAAGGGCCCATTCAATTAATCACCATACAAAATATAGTTGAACAATCATATAATAAACCCGGCTCGATTATAACAAAACTGAGTCAAAACTTCATCTAACAATTGGTTCCATCAACCCTAGATTAAATGTTTAGCTACTCATGATAAAACAAGATAAAACCATAAAATCAGTCATAATTCACAGAATAATGATAACAAGAAGAAGAATGAAAACTCTAATGGTGTCTTGATCTTCTCACACTTGTTCTTGCCTCCACAAAACTATAAAAACCTTGATACCCTTTCTTTGGGCGACTTGGGCTTCTTATATGTCAAGGAGAGTTGCCCCGAACTTTCGAAATTACCCCTGGAAATAGGTTCAGCGAATTGACGAGCGTGACCGCGCATATTGCGTTCCATTCTGCCTGGACTAGCGTGCCTGCGCTTAGCCCGCGCTAGTGAGGTTCCGCTGTTTTCTCCTTTTCTCCTTTTCTCCTTCTTTCACGCGCATTCACCTCCGAGTGGCTTTCCTTGCTCCAAATTAGCTCCAAAAGCTGTTCAATGTCCTCATAATCAACACTTGCTCCTGCAAAGCACAAAAAGCCTCAATTAGAGCATTTTGTTATCATTTAGCACTTAAAACCTCAATAAAGTATGGTTAACTTCGAGCATAAATAACACCTACATCGCATAATATAGGCTACTATCAACACCCCACACTTAAACCGTTGCTAGTCCTCTAACAGCAACACTACACTCTATAGGCCTAATCATCACAATGTCACTTTCCTACTCCTTAGGAATAATTCCCATAGATAAACTACCTTATCGTAACATCCTAACCTCAAGAGTGGACTTTCTGTCTAGCCACGTAATATCCCTAACCGGCTTTCATACTCTCAGTCAGAGGTCCAGACTTACCTTCCCTTCATGAATCACGTGCCTACTCACCACAAAAGAGACTTGCGTCATGGTCATTGTAATTCATACACTGAGGAATTCAAATACGTAAGATTCCACTCACCATCAGTAAGAAATTCTTATGCCACAAACAACACACCATAAGCTTGCCCGTAGTGTAATACTCGACTAATCGAGCTCATTTGATCGTGAATCAAGTAGGACTTTATTTGGTTGTAATGTTGGCTGCAGGACAAGTATGATGCATATGGGTATAGTGACTATACCTCCCTAAGCACTTCAATACATCTTTCACTTTTAAGCCCATACCTTTGTCAAACCTTTATTCCACCTTTACATCATTGAGTTAAACCCCCTACTTCTTTAAGCATACTTATATCAAAAGCCACCACTTAGCAAGGAATATATATATATTATATTTTTTTTTCAATTCAAGTGACTCTTATTTTTTTTCTCAACACCGTGCAACTTTCTCTTATTTCATTAGCTCTACTCAAAAGCCCAACCAAACACCCCACACTTTAACTTTTCCATATTCATTACAATTCAAGTGCTTCTAAGAGGTGACAAGGTTCAAAAAGATAGACAATTCACAACCTGGGCAAGGCTTGTAATGTGGTTGCTAAAGAAACATGATTACAGGCTCAAAGGGGTTAACTAAGATATATACAATCAGGTGGGTGAAAACATATATAGATACGTTTAACAAGGAAACACCTATATCACTTTCCAGACCAATTAAGACTACCATTTCGCTTCGTACACACACAGGGCAAGTTTTAGGCATTGAGTGTTAGCATAGAATACACAAAGCCTCACTCACACATGGCACATGACTCAATTCAGTTAGGACCATCAGACACTTTGCTCAAAGTGCTTAAGCCAACTCAAGAACACACATTTTAAGGCTTTATTGCTAGAGTCAACTAATGAGCCTAAGTGTCACATTAAAGCAATCTCTATTCTTCTTCGCCCAAAAATTCTCAAACTAAAAAAAAAAAAGAAAAACTAACTACACCCGGTTCAAATGGAAACCCTTGGAAAAGAACCGTGGTTTAAAGAAAAACCAAAGGGGAGTTGATACACTACCTAACAGAAGAAAACTTTTTTTTTGTTCGACTTAAGTCCCTCAAGAGACCCGTCTAGAAGTGTCCGTCTTCGGGCCAAGTCGAAGTTAATTAACAACAACCAAAAACACCGAACAACAAAAACACCAAACAAATTTATACAATTGTACAACAATAACAATCATCCCCCACCCCACACTTAAATATTTGGCATGTCCTCATGTCAAAGAAATTAAAGCAGAGTAAGGTAAGGGGACTTTCCTGGTGTTCAGTCCTTATTGGAGACAGTGCCAGGGCCAAGGTGACGCTCGACCCAAAGCACGTAGCCAGCCTATGATTTTCTTTTTCGACTTAGCATTTTGGGTGGCCAAAGCATCAACTCGTGTCCCCAAGTCTGCAATAGTGGTACGCATCTCTACCATCTCCTGCTCTAAGGCTGCTAACCGGGTAACCCGACCAACCCCAGATGGTCCTGCAACTTCTGCAACCTGATCATCGGCGGGTGACTCAGCTCTTACTTCCTCCTTCTCATCCTCTCCCTCCTCTGATGCATCAGAGTCATCACTATCATCACCACCAGGTGCCATAGGCTCCTTCCTAGTAGTCACCTTATCTGCTCGAAACTTTGCCTCTCTCGGCGCTTTCATCCACAATCAAATTTTCCGGCACCCGAGCTGCCCGGCAAAGCCTAGTGTCTAGGGAAGGGAAGAAGAAACCATACCTCTTCACCAGACAACGTGTAAACATCTCCTCGTGAATAAGCTTGGCCACGTCAAAATTGTGACCATTTATAAAGCACCAAATTAATGCAGCTCGAGGAGCATTCATTTCTGTGGTGTTGGAGGACGGGAGTAGGCAGTTGCTGATGACATGCAACCAGCACTTCCCTTCAAAGGTGAGTACCGCTGAATGGAATTTACGCCCATATTTCATCCACAAAATCTCTTTGCCTGGCACACAAATTGTCTCAAAGAATAACTCCCACTGAGTGTATTTCCTGCCATAGGCTTCATAAAAATCCTCCATTTCTGCCACAGGTGCGGGCAACCGGTATATTCCCCGAATAGCCTCAACAGAGGCATCCACAGCCTTCTTGCGCACTGTTACTACACCATTCACATGTTCTTTAACGTTGGCATAGAACTCGCGCACAACCATCAAATTCCCATCATCCGGTTCTTCAAAGAACCATGGTACAACCATGGTGGCGACCCTATATCTATGCCCCTCTCCGGTATTGGTTTCTTGGATGCCTTGTCAGCAAAACGGTCCTGAGTTGCGGTGGAGACGAACCTGTTACTATCATAAGGACGAGCAGGAGCTGAGGCGTGCGCTCTGGAGGATCCAGCGTGACCGCTGGATAAAGCACCGGTGGTTCGGCGTTTCTTGGAAGGTGCCATAGTACTTGGAAGAAGAATATTATTAGCACAACACAAAAGATGTGACTCAACTGCGGTTACTCAGACTTCACCTGCACAATTGGTCACAATTACCATTCACACTCACTGTGTCATTTTAACAAACACTTTGTGGGCATCATTCACCAGAAACCCCAATTAACCATGTTATAAACCAATGTTCATCACAATTGCCCCAACATTACCCACATAAGTTAAAATATGCATCTACACAAACACCACAATCCACAAGCAACTATGTATACACTACAACTTACTTCTAAGAGAAAAAGAAGAAAAACTACTACATAATCAAGAATTCAAAAGAAAACCCAACAAAAATTGGCAAAAAGAAAACCTTACCTGAAGTGGGAGGAGATTGTGAGAAGTGAAGAAGAGTGGTGGGGGTGGGATTGGCGTTGAACCTTGGGGGGAATTAGGGCTAGGATTATTTGGGAATGGAAAAAGGGGCGTGTTTGAGAGGAGAGGGAGGGCCTTAGTCTTGGGGGGAGAAGAGGGGTTTGAGGTGTGATATGAGAAGAGGGGGGTTAGGGTTGGGATAAACAAATTAATACAAGTAAAATAACAAAATAAGAAAATAAAAAAAAATGTTTATACAAATTGGCAAGCAGAACGGTACTAGCGCGGTCCGAGCGAGGCCGCACTAGTGAAACAAAATACTTTGCCATATGCGCGGTCACTAGTGCGGTATGAGCGCAACCGCGCTCCTGGGCGGAAATCTGAGGCAGAATACTTCGCTATATGCACGGTCTGAGTGCGGCCGCGCTCCTGGGCCTCGAGATTTTTCAATTTTTGACCTATTCCTTTAGCGTCTTGATGGACTTATCACTCGCCCACGCGCACCTGCACTGGTTAGTACTTACTAAAATCAAAAAGAACAATTCTAACTACACTAAAGTCACTACGCATTGGGTTGCCTCCCAACCAACGCCTTAGTTAATGTCGTGGCACGACAGTAACAACAAGTCAATGGGTTGCCTCCCATGCAGCGCCTGATTTAACGTTGCGGCACGACGCAGACTCATGTCATCACTCCTCATTTGTGTATTGGGGCTCCTCCAATGTTATCACCACGTTGTCCCCTTTTTCTTCAGTCATTCCAAGGTAATGTTTCAACCTTTGCCCATTCACTGTGAATTTGTTAGTTCCATCTTCAGATTCGATCTCCACAACTCCAATGTAGATGCTTCAGCTGAGGGTGCATTTCTGAGCAAGACATTCACAGAGTGTAAAGTCCTTCTTGACAAGATGTCTCGGAATTCGGGGTGGATGACGAGAGGTACGACCCTGACACCAATAGTGCATTCAGTTCCTCTTGACCTAAATAATTCACATGCAGAGAACATAGCCACACTCATGACTCAGATGAGTATACTGACGAAGAAGATTGATGAGATGGGTACAAAACAAGTGCATATTGTTGAATACACCTTGCATTAATGAGTCTTATGTGTGTTCATGGAGTGGGGAAGGTGACAACCAAGGGTTAAGAGAGGATATGAATTATGTCAACAATTTTGGGGGTCACCCCAGAATGATGGGTATCTCCTCATTTACCTGGCAATCCAGAATAACAAAGTTTACGGGGAATACAAACTTTCCCACTTGTACTAGCACATCATTAAGAATTCCCGTCGTCCTTTTAACCGTGCGGTCAGCCAGTTGCAACAACATCGAAGTCGGTCTAGCTCTGCTAATGCCCAATTTTGTATCTCCTAAGTCACACAATGCTTTTGCAAAGGCATAACTCCCAATAGTACACAGAATAGTGAAGCTACCTGGATCAGATATCTTTTGAGCCATGAGTCTTGTCACTATTGTGCTGCATGTCTGTGTCAGAGTTACTGTGGACAGGTCCTGAAAGTCAAATTTCCGTGATTTCAGGTCCTTCATCATTTTTGCATAGCCTGACATTTCCCTCAAAGCATCCATCAGAGGGATATTCAATTGAATCTGATGAAGCATCTCCATGAATTTCCTGTATTGATCTTCTTTCTTTTGTTTAGCTAGTCTCTGAGGGAATGTTGCAAGGCATCACTCTTTGTCCATTGCTTGCTGGCTGTTTTTTGTTGGAATTTTGTGGCATAAGAGGTACCACCTGTTCTGCAACTTGTTCACTTTCTTTAGCCTTACCCTTTTCACCCTGCGCCTGTTCAACCACCCCTTCAGTGAGTTCTGCTGATTCATCTATCTCCAATGGAACTGGAGTGGCTGGTGTAGTCTCTCTTCTGGATTGAGCAACTTCTTGCTCCCTGTCTAAATCTCTCCAATTCTGGAGACTTACTGCCATTAGCTGATTTGGGTTTTGCTCCTTGGGGTTAATGTTCGTGTCAGCTGGCAATGTTTCCTGGGGGCGGTTATTTAAGGCCATGGACAGCTGCCCCAGTTGAGTTTCAATACCCTTAATTGCGTTGCCAACTTTTCCTGCATCTTACCAGTTGTTCCAATGATTTGTTGTAGCATACCCTTGATTTCTACCATGTTGCCGTCCTGTTGCTGATGAGGTAGCTGATATGTCAACTGTTGCTGGTGCTGCTGTTGAAAGCCTTGTTGTCTCTGATACGACACCATTTGGCCTTGGGGCTGCATTCCTCCAGGTTGTGGCATGTTCGGTCTGTACTGCTGGTTGGGTGCTGGTTTCCATTGTTGTACTCTGTCCCCCAAAATTGTTGACATAATTCATATCCTCTCTTAACCCTTGGTTGTCACCTTCTCCACTCCATGAACACACATAAGATTGATTAATGCAAGGTGTACACAGTCCTCCATTTGTTGTGTCAACGATATGCACTTGCTTTGTACCCATCTCATCAATCTTCTTCGTCAGTATACTCATCTGAGTCAGGAGTGTGGCTATGCTCTCTGCATGTGAATTATTTAGGTCAAGAGGAACTGAATGCACTATTGGTGTCAGGGTCGTACCTCTCGTCATCCACCCGAATTCCGGGACATCTTGTCAAGAAGGATTTTACACTCTGTGAATGACTTTGCTCAGAAATGCACCCCCAGCTGAAGCATCTTCTACATTGGAGCTGTGGAGATCGAATCTGAAGATGGGACGAACAAATTCACAGTGAATGGGCAGAGGTTGAAACATTACCTTGGAATAACTGAAGAAAAAGGGGACAGTGTGTTGATAACGTTGAAATGAGGAGCGATGACATGAGCTTGCGTCGTGCTGTGATGTTAAATCAGGCGCTGCATGGGAGGCAACCCATTGACTTGTTGTAACTGTCGTGCCACGACATGAGCTAAGGCGCTGGTTGGGAGGCAACCCAATGTGTAGTGACTTTAATGTAGTTAGAATTGTTCTTTTTGATTTTAATAAGTACTAACCAGTGCAGGTGCGCTTGGGCAAGTGATAAGTCCATCAGACGCTGAAGGAATAGGTAAAAAATTGAAAAATCTCGTGGCCCAGGAGCGCGGCAAGGCTCAGACAGCGCAAGTGACCGCGCATATGGCAAAGTATTCTGCCTCAGATTTCCACCCAGGAGCGCGGCCGCGCTTAGACTGTGCTAGTGACGCGCATATGACAAAAGTATTCTGTTTCAATAGCACGGCGCCCTCGGACCACGCTAGTACCGTTCCGCTTGCCACTTTGTATAAGTTAACATTTTTTTTTTAATTTTCTTGTTTTGTTATTTTACTTGTATTAATTTGTTTACCCCAACCCTGATCCCCCCTCTTCTCCTGTCGCACCTCAAACCCCTCTTCTCCCCCTACGACTAAGGCCCCTCCCTCTCCTCTCAAACACGCCTCTTTTTCCATTCCCAAATAATCCCAGCCCTAATTCCCCCAAGGTTCAACGCCAATCCCATCCCTACCACTCTTCTTCACCTCTCACAATCTCCTCCCACTTCAGGTAAGGTTTTCTTTTTGCCAATTTTTGTTGGGTTTTCTTTTGAATTCTTGATTATGTAGTAGTTTTTCTTCTTTTTCTCTTAGAAGTAAGTTGTAGTGTATACATAGTTGCTTGTGGATTGTGGTGTTTGTGTAGATGCATATCTTAACTTAGGTGGGTAATATTGGGGCAATTGTGATGAACATTGGTTTATAACATGGTTAATTAGGTGTTCTGGTGAATGATGCCCACAAAGTGTTTGTTAAAATGACACAGTGAGTGTCAATGGTAATTGTGACCAATTGTGCGGGTGAAGTCTGAGTAACCGCAGTTGAGTCACATCTTTTGTGCTGTGCTAATAATATTCTTCTTCCAGGTACTATGACACCTTCCAAGAAACGCCGAACCACCGGTGCTTCATCCAGCTGACCGCTGGATCCTCCAGAGCCTCAGCTCATGCTCGTCTTTATGATAGTAACAGGTTTATCTCCGCCGCAGCTCAGAACCGTTTTGCTGATAAGGCATCCAAGAAACCAATACCGGAGAGGGGCATGGATATAGGGTCGCTCCACCATGGCTGTACCAACTTGTACAATGAGCTGGTCAGGCGTGGGCTAGAAATTTTCTTTGAAGAACCGGATGATGGGAATTTGATGGTTGTGCGCGAGTTCTATGCCAACGTTAAAGAACATGTGAATGGTGTAGTAACCGTGCGCAAGAAGGCTGTGGATGCCTCTGTTGAGGCTATTCGGGGAATATACTGGTTGCCCGCACCTGTGGCGGAAATGGAGGATTTTTATGAAGCCTATGGCAGGAAATACACTCAGTGGGAGTTATTCTTTGAGACAATTTGTGTGCCAGGCAAGGAGATTGTGTGGATGAAATATGGGCGTAAATTCCATTCAGCGGCACTCACCTTTGAAGGGAAGTGCTGGCTGTATGTCATCAACAACCGCCTACTCCCGTCCTCCAACACCACGGAAGTGAATGCTCCTTGAGCTGCATTAATTTGGTGCTTTATAAATGGTCACAACGTTCTATTCTGCCTGGACTAGCGCGGCTGAAGCGCGCCCGCACTAGTGAGGTTCCATTGTTTTCTCCTTCTTTCACGAGCATTCACCTCCGAGTGGCTTTCCTTGCTCTAAATTAGCTCCAAAAGTTGTTCAATGTCCTCATAATCAACACTTGCTCCTGCAAAGCACAAAAAACCTCAGTTAGAGCATTTTGTTATCATTTAGCACTTAAAACATAATTAAAGTATGGTTAACTTCGAGCATAAATAGCACCTACATCGCATAATATAGGCTACTATCATAGTCCCAGACTAATAGCCTGTTTGGCCAAGCTTTTTTTGGGGCCAAAAGTGCTTTTTTTTTTGTGTGGCAAAAATCACTTTTGGCCAAAAATTGAGGTGTTTGGCCAAGCTTTTGGAAGGAAAAAAAGTGCTTTTGAGGAGAAGCATAAAAAAGTAGCTTCTCTCCAAAAGCACTTTTCGAGAAACACTTTTGAGAAAAATACACTTAGAAGCAGTTTTCAAAAGCTTGGCTAAACACTAATTACTACTCAAAAGTGCTTTTTTTAATTAATTAGCCAAACACAAATTACTTCTCACCAAAAGCACTTTTTTTAAAAGTACTTTTGAGAAAAGCACTTCTCAAAATAAGCTGATTTTAGAAGCTTGGCCAAACGGGCTACAACTATTATAAGCATGAATAACAACTATATAGACAAAGAAATTGAAAAAAATGCACGATAAAATGAAATATCAATTGTTTAAGGTCGCCTTTTTTGGATTACACTCATTGGGAAGGAAAAATATGCCGTAGAGCTTTGATGCGACTCTAAAGCGCCCACAAAGCGAGGTGAAGTGCTCAACGTGTTTTGAGCCTCGCTTCAGGGCTTAAGCACGCCTTTGACAACACAGGATTAAATATCTGATGGCCTGCTTTATCAGTGTTCTACTTTTTTCTAACTCTTCCCTTGTGAAGTGATTAATACTTGCACATATCGTGTTTAATTTTTCATCACTATTGCTTTTATCGAAGTTGAGTTGAATCAGAAGGCTGCAACAAGCATATTGTGCCGCACTTAATTTTCTTATTAATTTGTACATGATGCAAGTTTAATACATAACTTGTCTCTGTTGAGTAGATTGACTCGCTACAAGAATTTCAAGGAGGGGCACAAGAGAATTCTTGTT
Organism: Nicotiana tabacum; assembly: GCF_000715075.1. Lineage (NCBI taxonomy): Eukaryota > Viridiplantae > Streptophyta > Magnoliopsida > Solanales > Solanaceae > Nicotiana > Nicotiana tabacum. Next base: position 28,698,224 of record NC_134082.1, on the reverse strand, counting down.
GCAACTGATTTGGTTGGCAGGGGCATTGACATTGAAAGGGTTAACATCGTTATTAACTATGACATGCCAGATTCCGCAGATACTTATCTTCACAGAGTAATTCCTATCTTTTGGGTTCTTTGGTTTTTGGTGTTTTAATTTCTACATCTTATGCAGGTACTCATAATTATCTTAAATTTATAAATGTATAGGTTGGTAGAGCTGGTAGGTTTGGAACTAAAGGTCTTGCCATCACATTTGTGTCATCTGCATCAGATTCTGATGTTCTTAACCAGGTTAGAGACCTTTGATATTTATCCTCTTACTAGTTTCTTGACATGTGCGTTGCACGTGAATTTCGAGTTATTTAGTATAAGATATAAATAATCACATAATATTATTAAGATCTATTTTTGTGTAACAATTAAATTAAAGAATAAGATACACATTCTTCCAATTGACATATGAATACGGTTATCACTCACTTAATAACTTGATAGTTATGGGGAAAATAATTACTCCTTCAAAGATGGATAATGAAACTACTACTATAAACACATGTTCTTTGTGCTTCCTCGTTTAGCATCTTAACTTTTATTTGATCGAAAGTCATGAAGGACAAATTTTGCTCCGGGCTCTCCTTAAATACAAAGATGCCAGTCCATTAAACGTTGGATTGCTCCAAATAAAACTATGTAAGAAGAACAAAAAGAAAACTAACAACAAAGGAAAGATTAAATAAAAGCAACGGTGACAATTGCCATCTTCAAAAGATAGTTGGCCAATTTCAAAGAATTGAAAGCAAAAATATTACTGTCAGTAAAAAGTAACTTGCCTCTAGAGAATATCCCCATTAGTGACATATTCATAGTCAAGAATCAAAGAAAGTGGAGATGTATGTTTTCACATTGTGATAACTCTGGCCAAGAATCAATCTTATACTTCTGAGTATGAGTTTACTCCACATTTGTTGCAATCAAATTTCACTTGCTGCAAATGAAAAAGAGCAACCGGAAAAGATGCAAGAACATCACTGACAACCGCAACCACACAGAGCAATGTTATTTAAATGGATCTGTAGGCAAAGAATAACAAAGTAAAGTAAGTTGTCGTTAATTTATATTATAAGTACTTGTCGACCAAAATAAGGAATCGAGAAAGAGTTTTACATTATATTTATTACTAACCCGTAGGAATTAAAGTGAACAGTTTTTTTTTTTTTTAATATTGAAGATCCTGAAAACTGTTGGAAACGGGTGTCTTTCTATCTTACATTTTGTAACTTAAGAATTAATTGAATATTTGTCCACCATAAAACTTAACAATGTTTATTTGCATATTATTATTATCATAAATTAAAAGAATATTATATGAATAAAAGGTAATATCGTCTTTCAGTTTTTGATGGATATTTTGGTAATTCAACTTCAACTTTAAAGCTTCCCACTTGTAATATAGTATGATGATATTGTGTTCTTGTGTTTCTATTATTCTGAGTTCTTGTGTTTTACGAATTATAGGTTCAGGAGAGGTTCGAAGTGGATATAAAAGAGCTTCCTGAGCAGATTGATACTTCTACATACAGTATGACATTACTTGATGCTTGCTAAGCATTATAGCATTAGTGTTTGCTTTTATTTCTTGGGATGTTTGCTGCTTTACTCTCATTATATTATGGAAGCAAGTGCAGAATGTCTTTTGGTATATATAGGCCTTAGGAGCTATTAATTTAAGAAGCCTGTGAAAATTTGAGTCTTTCTCTGCTTAGAGGTTGAGTATAAATTGGGAGTTATAAAGTAGAGATGAAAATAGTCCATTATGCGAACTGCTTGGGTTGTATGAAAGTAGATCTCTGCTTGGGCTGATGTTGTGAAAGATCAAAACTAAAGTGTCATCTGAATTGCTTTCGCTTTTGCTGGATTTATTTCTCTCCAATTTGCAATATCTTTTACTGCTTCTGATTGCTTTAGGGTGCTCAAAAACTGTTGTCTTGTGTGTGCAGTGCCATCATAGATGATGAGGCCTTCCTGGAAAATATTCACGTTTATGTCCATGAAGACAACGGAATTAACAATGAGGTGGTTATGCTTGCTTTCGTTCAACAACAGCGTCGTAATTTGAACCAATTCATTTGAAGAACTGGTAGCTGCCTCTATGCCTTTTAGATTGCTGTAGCTAATGGAACCCGTACTTGTTCTAGTCAGTTAGAGAACTTCAAATGTCATGTATGTTATCTTTTTAAGTATGTAATTTATGTGACCCTTCTGCTGCCTAGTTGCTAGATCAATTCATGTCAGTTTCTAGAACCTGTACTGTAGTTAATATTACCTGAACCTTATTTGCTTAGTTCAAGTTTCGAGAATTATTTTCTGCTGAGAATCATGCCAAGCTTTCCTAAGATATTCGGCATACAAAAAATTTCTCATATCGTTGCCCCAGCAGATGAAGCTGAATTGCCACGTGGAAGAGCACAACTTATGTTATGTTTGGTTCCTTTTTCCCTTTTGGTACGAGTATATGGATAAGTTTATACAGCTATCTGTGGTTGAATATTAAATAACAATACTAATACATGGATAAGACCAAAAAATCCTCATATTTAATTTGTAGCATAAAGCATTTTACGGAGCTCCTCTTCATTGTAATGGCAAACAAACTAGATAAAAGCCTAAAACTAAAACGATAAATATACTGTGAATCTCACAGCCCATACTAAGGAAACAAGGTGTACTACAATATTAAACTTGTATTTTTCCTTCTATTTTAGAAGTATGGTTCTTCCTTCTTTTTACATGCTTAGTAAAATATACAAAGTTAAGATGGTCAAGGGTAAATAGTTACATAAATTTTATTTTCTTTAAAAGGCAAGGATATTTAAAATTATACATTGAATAATAAAAACAAATTAAACGTTCAACAAATAATAATCTCTATATTACAATTCTTGAATCACTAATTCTTGCATGATTAATCCCTTCATAACTAATCCATGCATAACTAAACTCTGTATAACTGATTCATGTATAACTAAATCCTGCAAAGCTAATCTCAACATAACTAATTCCTGCGTTACTAATACATGCATAACTCTAACCAGCAACAAACGACTCCTAAGTTTATAAAATTAACCCATTCTCCTTCTTCATTTTTCACACAAATTTTAATAAGATCTCTCTCTCTCTCTCACTAAAATTGCTACTCCATATGTTTCATTATATGTGGCTTGATTCGGAGTACGAGGATCAAAATTCTTAACTTTGACCATGAATTTTAGACATAGATTTTTTATTTTTTTAAAAATAAAATTACATATTTAGAAGCTACATATAAATTATTATAAGTCATAATAATTTAAATTTCAAAATACTTATCAAAATTTAAGAAAACTGTGGTCAAAGATGAACCTTGTAAACTCCCCAATAGCTAAGACGTATAAATTGAAACGGAAAGAGTATTAAGTATAGAATTATTCAATTTGCTATCAATTATTTGGGAATTGGGAGGGAAGTTGGCAACTAGCTTGGAGATTGAGCAAATATCAACTATTCACCTTAATTATTCATTTGAGTTTAACTCAGGGTTTGGTACTGCAACGGCCCAACTGTCGTTGTTTTAGCATCACTTTTTCTGATTTGATACCTCCTATAAGTTCATTTAATATTTTGGTACTTACAAATGTAAGTGATTCAGATCTCGAAGGGTTCAAGAGCGTTTTGGCACCAATAATTAGAACTTTAAGGTTCATTAAGAGCCCGTTTGGTGTGGACAGGGATTAAGCTATGTGCGTTAGACCAATCACCTGGCCCTGATGGATACACTATTTTCTTTCATTCCTGTTGAGATGTTGTAAAGGATGACATTATGAGAACAATGAAATTTTTTCAAACCCTGGAATATTTTGAGAAGAGTTTCAATGCATCATATATAGCTCTTATATCAAAGAAGATTGGTGGCAGAGTACTAAGAGACTTTAGGCCTATTAGCCTAATAGGGTCTGTGTATAATATAATCTCCAAGGTACTGACCAAGAGACTAAAAATAGTAATTTTCAAGTTGGTGGACAAACAACAGATGACCTTCATAAAAGGGAGACAGATGATGGATGCAGCTCTGGTGGCTAATGAATGTGTTGACTCCATATTAAAGAGGATGACACCTGGGATATTATGCAAGTCTGATATAAAGAAAACTTGTGATCACATGAACTGAATTTCTTTCCTCAAAATGTTGAGGGATATGGGTTTTGGTAGAAAAAGGATCAAATGGATTCTAATTTGCATTCGCTTAGTCAAATTTTCTGTTTTGATCAATGGCTCTCCTGAAAGTTGTTTTCCTTCACGTAGAGGGCTGAGATAGGAAGACCCTCTCTCCCTTTTTCTGTTCTTAATTGCAATGAAAGGTTTAAATAACATGAAGTTAGTCAATAACAATGGTTGGATGTGTGGGTTTAAGGTGGCAAGCAGGGGAGGGGGACTGGAAATAACTCATCTGCCATATTCAGATGATACTTTGGTTTTGCGAGGCAAAAAAATGATCCATTAAGACACATAAGAGCAATCTTAACTCTCTTTGAGGCAACTTCCGGTCTTCATGTAAGCTGGAGGAAGAGTTTTCTTTTCCCAGTTAATGAGGTAATATATATACAAAGGTTGGCAGGTGTTCTTCGGTACATAGTGGGAGCTCTTCCAACAACATACTTAGGCATGCCACTTGATTTTAAAATAAAGCCTTAACATCTGGAGTGACGAACTAGAAAGATGCGAGAAAAGACTGGTGAGGTGAAAAAGTCAATATTTATCTTTGGGGGCAGAGTGACACTGGTCAATAGCATCCTGGATGCACTCCCAACATACATGATGTCTTTTTTTCCTATACCTATGATAGAAAAAAGGGATTGATGCCATCTGAAGGAAGTTCATTAACAAGGAAGAAAGTTTTCCATTTAATTAAGTGGATGAACCATATACTCAACAAGAAATATGGGGCCCTAGGCGCAAGAAATTTAAGACCACCAATAAAAGTCTACTTATGAAATGGCTTTCGAGATTTATTATGGAGGAGCAAACCTTATGGAAAGAAGTAATCACTGAAAAGTATGGTCTTGCGGGACAATGGGTTTCAACGGCAATTACTAAACCTTATGGGGTCAGTTATGGAGGTCTATCAGGGCTTATTGGCCTCTTTTGGTCCCAAATATTGACATCTTAGTAGGAATTGGAAGGAAAGCATCCTTCTGGAATGACACTTAGTTGGGACATGGATCTGTGAAAAACTTGTTCAATAATATGAATGTTTTTAGTTTGAATCCGGAAACCACAGTGGAGGACTGTTGGGAGTACTAGGGGTGGGCGTTTGGTATTTTGGTACGATATTGAAGAACTTCGGTTCGGTACTTTAGTATTCGGGATATCAATGTTTTATACCAAATAACGTATCAAAGTAGTTCGGTTCGGTATTTCTTAATTTGGTTCAGTACGGTTTCAGCACGGTCAGGTGAGATAGCTGTTAGTTTTCTTTAGACAATTTTCATAGAAAAATAGTTTCTTCACATATATGTTAAGCAGTAATTCTCAATAGCAGTATATATCTTCCAGCGAGCCCTCTATTGTGGCAGTTTTAATTTACAATCATCAATGGGATATAATATATCCACGTACCCTGCCCAATTTGTCTTGGCCTATATTCTCAGGTTGACACCTCACTACAATAAGATTGAGTAGGTTCAATAATACCAGGATTTGAATACTTGTGAGTGCTGACAGAGTTTATATACAAATGTCTAAAACTTTTGATAAAATTTAACTACATATTATATGTATATATAGTTCTAGTGTGGATGAATATTTCATCATTTGGAGATAAAGGGAAATGCAGCTGCAAGAGGCATCAAGAATCAGTTAGTATAAAATTTTCATGGTTTCCTTTCTCTCTAATTATTTGTATTGCATTCTAGTTTAGCATTCAAATAGGACATAACTGAACGACAAAAATATAGTGGCATGTTAAATGTTAAATTGACGGATTATATGTCGGCATACGTTCGGCAAATGGGAATTGGAGTTGGGTTGGGAAATGTGCAGTTGGACTTGGGTTGGGAAATGTTGGGCTTGGCTTACTGAGATATTTTGGGATTTCGTTTATCGAAGTATTGAAAGTTCAATACCGAGAATCGTACCGAAGTACCGAACTATTGAAATATTGATACTGAATTAGTAGTAACCGAAAAATCGATACCGAAATACCGAACTAATTCGGTTCGGTTCGGTCCGGTTTTCTAATTTTTCGGATTTTATACCCATCCCTAGTTGGGACTAGCAAGGATGGAACTTCAACTGTAGGAGACAACTTAATGACTGGGAATTTCCCAGATTCATTTAATTGTTGAGAGCACTTGGTCATTTCAAGGGGATAACAGAAGAGGAGGATAAAATTAAATGAAAAAGACACGGTAAGGGCCAATTTTCAGTGAATTTAGCATATACCTTGCTTATCACCCTGGTCAGTAAGTTCAGTTGTGGAGTTGGAAAGCAGTATCTGAAGTGAGAATACCACCTAAAATAGCTTGTTTTGGATGGCTAGTTGTCAGAGATGCTTGCAAACTCAAGACAATTTAAAGAGAAGGGGAAGGTCATTGTGCTCAAGGTATTATCTATGTGGGAATGAGGATGAAAATAGTAGTCACCTATTTATATATTGCATGGTGGCTTGAGTTCCCTGGCAACTATTTTTGAGTATGAAACGATTGTCATGGACCATGTCTAGGACTACATGGGAGCTGCTTGCTTGCTGGAACTGTTTTGCTGGGGCAAATAGACATAAACAGTGGTGGAAGACTTATCCCATGATACATATGGTGGATCATTTGGAAGGAAAGAAACAATAGGTGTTTTGAAGGGAACAACAATTCTTTACAAAAAATTAAGATGAACTGCCTTTTTTTTATTTTACTTTTGGTGTAAGGAGATTTTGTACAGGATGTTGTTTCACTGTTAGATATCATAGAATCCATGTAGTTGTTTTGTCAATTGTAATGTTGGATTTAGTACAACCTTTGTGCTAAAGATATATAATATTGTTATCGCTTTCAAAAATATTAAGAGCTTGTTTAGCCAAACAACCAAAAATTACTTATTTTAAAAAGTGTTTTTGTTCAAAAGTACTTCCCAGAAAAGGTACCTTTTGGAGAATAGTTGTTTGTGTTTTACCAATTCATTTTAGAAGTGCTTTTTGCAATATTTGATAAGTAAATTGTGTTTGGCTCATCTTTCTAAAAAGTACTTTTAGTATCAAATTACGAAAAAATAGTAAATGTCCAAATTATAATTAGTAATATTTGTAGAAGATAATGGAATTTATAAAATATAAATTTAAAATATATATAAATTTTTTAGTCAATATAGAATATAGTGTCACGATCCAAAATTCACTGAGGGTCATGATGACACCTAACACCCAAGGTTAGGTAAGCCAACATACAATAAGGATTCAATAAAACAAAACGAGATATAATAATTCCTTATAACATAAATAGTGGAATAAATCTCCAACAACAGCCAAAATAGTGATACATAATACCAACTCTTTAAATCAGGTAGTACAGAGTTATGAGCTCTATAACTGAATATATAATATGTCTCAATAGTACAATACTGTTTGAATGTAAAATAACAATATAATATAAGGGAAGGGGACTTCAACAGTTTGTGACGGTCATGCAACACTACCTTGAATCCTCTCAATCAACAAAAGTACTCGCTCCCTGGGTCCGCTGTTGCCAATGCTCGGATCAATAAGTATCAAGACTAACCTCGGTAAAGTAGTGACGAGGTTTAAGTCATGTGATACTCATTAAATAAAGAACTTGTGTAATATATACAATAACTTGCAACGAGAATATAACGAAATGCAAAATCATCAACTTCACAAATTAAGAGATATCAATTCAACATAGGTAAATCAATCTTGACACTCAAGTCATAAAAAAATAACAAAGGCATAAAGTAGCATGTTAAAAATTCAACATAAAAACACAACAAGGTATAAAGGATTCACTTGCTGTCACGACTCGGATTTCCCACCCTCGGGAATCGTGATGACGTCTACTAGTAAAAGCTAGGCAAGCCAATGATTTCAATTGCTTTACCCTTTTCATTTTTAATCCCTTAACAGTTGTAATTTAACATTTTATAAACAGCGGAAATATTAAAGCAGAAGAATGAAATGTAACATTTTAAGCTAATACCGATACAAATCTATAACATAAACCACCCAGAACTGGTGTCACAATCTCACGGACTATCTAAGAAAACTACAAATAAAGTCTGAACAAGAAAGTACATGTCTTTCTTTGGAGTATAAAAGAACAGAAAGAAACTAGATAGGGAGGGGACGCCAAGGCCTGCGGAAGCCTGCAAGTCTACCTTGAGTCTCCTGATGGACTGAAGGCAGCAACCCCTAGCTAAGGTCCGTATGCTCCAGTACCGAGATCTGCACACAGTGCAGAGTGTAGTATCAACACAACCGACCCCATGTGCTGGTAAGTGTCGAGCCTAACCTCGGCGAAGTAGTGACGAGGCTATGATGAGACTACCAAATAAACCTGTGCAGTTAAAGCATATACGACAAGCAATAATAACGGAAACTAGCAGTTAAAGATGGGAAGGAGAACATGCTGCGGGAGAATATCAAGTAGCAACAATAACTCAAGGAGAAAAACATAAAGAGCATTTTAAGGTTTGCATCATTAAGAATAAGTAGGCAATAAAAATCAATATCCACTTTTATTATTTATTGTTGCGGCGCGCAACCCGATCCCAATCATATAACATTATTGCGGTATGCAACCCGAGCCAATCATATATCATTGTTGCGGCGTGCAACTGACTGTTGCGGCGTGCAACCCGACCCCTCTTGTCCTCCTTTATTACTCCATGTTGTGGCGTGCAATCCGATCCCATGTAATGTTGCTGCGGCATGCAACCCGATCCCAATATACAATTCAACACCAATCACAAATGAATCCCAGCAAGGGAAAAATAAGGAAACAATAATATCCCGGCAAGGGAATCAACAGTAAGAAGTAAATACGTCCCGGCAAGGGAATCAACAGTAAGAAGTAAATACGTCCCAGCAAGGGAATCAGCTATAACCAAACTTGTTCCAACATTTAACTTCACAAAAGTAACCTCAACTAGAACCAATACTTGTCACGACCCCGGTTCGCCCTCCGTGAACCATCGTGACGGCACCTAGTCTCTACGACTAGGTAAGCGTAAATTTGCGGAAGATAACCAAACTTGCGGAAGTAAACAATTTAAAAACAGAAATAAGGCAATAACAGTGTTTAAATGTGCCACTCGGCATACACCATATATAAATCTCAAAACCAATATCCAAATCTAAGATCCGAAAACCCACGAATCACAAGCTAAGAAAAGGAAATACTACATAGCTATAACTCCGGAATTTGTCTAATAAGAACAGAAAGTACAGAAAGGCTAAATACTAAAAGGCAGGAATAGAAAGGGACTCCTCGGGCTGCGGACGCGGCTGATGTATCTCGAAGTCTCTAAGTAGTCGCCTCCCTCAAGGATGGTAGGCCTGAGTAGAAGTACCTAGATCTGCACATGAAAAACATGCACAGAAGAGGCATGAGTACACCACAGCGGTACTTAGTAAGTGCCAAGCCTAACCTCGGTTGGGTAGTGACGAGGAAGGTCAGGGCCCTACTGAGATTAAATAAATATAAAGATGACAGGATAAGATAAGCAGTACAATTGAAAGTCTACAGTAAGAATATACACAGGATAATAAGAGTCCAATAACAGAAACAGAGATGAAGGCAAACCACAAGGAAGTACCACTCATAACAAGGATGATAACCGGGGATCTCTCGGTATCCCGAGGATCTCTTGGTATCCTCAATATATGCTAGGGATCTCTCGGTATCCTGAGGATCTGTTGGTATCCTCAATATATGCTAGGGATCTCTTGGTATCCTAAGGATCTCTTGGTATCCTCAATATACGTGCCATGGATCTCTTGGTATCCCGTACCTCAGTTTAGATCATAAATACGTACATGGGATCTCTCGGGATGCCGTCCCGTAGTCCCAAAGTAAAAACACACAGCAACAATACAAGAATACCCAATTAAGCTAAATTTCGTACCAAGTAAACAGTTTATTCTAGCCTAACATGCTTCACGTAATGCAATTAAGGCAATTTAAGCAAATAGGCAATTAAGTCAACTAAACATGCTTTTCTAAACTAGCAATAGGCTAAATTCACAAGTAGAATAAAATAGGAAAAAGAACTCAATTGAAATACTTAAGGAAAAACCGAATTTTCAACAATTAGCTCAAGTACGCGCTCGTCACCTCATGTACAAGGCATTTCAATTATCAAATATATCATATCCTAAGGGGAAAGTCCCCCACACAAGGTTAGACAAGCTACTTACCTCGAACCGGCTCAAAGTCAACCCGTACCCACGCTCTTGCCACGAGTACTCGACTCCAAATGGCCCAAATTTATTCAATTCAATCGTATAATATAAATAACACTTCAAGTAACTGATTCTATAATTAAATTCGAAGCTAATACGCGAAATTATGTAAAATGACCAAAAATGCCCCTCGGGCCCACATCTCGAAATCGGGTGAAATTTACATTTTCAGAAACCTCGTACTCTCACGAGTCTATACATAACAAGAACACTGAAATTGGAGTTTAAATGACCCCTCAAATCCTCATTTAAAGGCCTCTTAAACTCAAGCCCTAATTACCCATTTTTCCCAAATTTCTTACCACTAATTAGGTCTTTAATCACATAAAAACGAGTTATAAAATCAAGGACGTTACCTAAGCGATTCCCCTTTGTTTTCCTCAAAAATCTCTCTCAAAAGCTTCAAACCCGGATGAAAATGGTGAAAGAGTAGCTCAAATTCGCGAAGGCAACTATTTATATGTTCTGCCCAGCGATTTCCGCATTTGCGACCCTAGGACCGCATCTACGATCCTGCTTCTCTGGAACAAGTGTCGTATCTATGACTTTCACTTAAGGACCCAGCTTTCGCATCTGCGGAACTCTAACCGCAGGAGCGGTTCCGCTTCTGCGGACATCTCACCGTATCTGCAGTTCCTAAGGAAAATCCCAAATTTCGCTTATGCGGTCCTCTATGCCGCTTCTGCGGCTCTGCATCTACGGTCCCCAAACCGCAGATGCGAAAATACTAGAAGAACAGCTGCTGCAGCAGTTTCACTCCAAAATTTCCTCCGTCAACCATCCGAATTCATCTCCAGGCCCCCGGGACCTCAACCAAAGGCATCAACATATCCTAAAACCTTATTCAAACTTGTACAAATCTTCAAAACACTTCAAACAACATCCAAACAACCAAAACCCATCGGATTCAAGCCTAAGTTTCTAAAATCTTCCGAATTCCGCTTTCGATCAAAAACCCAACCAAAACACGTCTGAATGACCTTAAATTTTGCACACACATCCCAAATGAGATAACAGAACTATTGCAACTCTCGAAATTCCATTCCGACCCTCGGATCAAAATCTCGCTATCAAATCGGAAACTTCCAAAATTCAACTTTCAGCATTTCAAGCCTTAGCTACAGACCTCTAAAACACAATCCGAACACGCTCCTAACCCCAAAATCACCTAACGGAGCTAACAGAACCATCAGATTTCCATTCCGACGATGTCTTCACACTGTTCCGACTAAGGTCAACTTTCCAACACTTAAGCTCTCATTTAGGGACTAAGTGTCCCAAAACTCTCCGAAACTTAAAAACGAACATCCCGACAAATCAAAATAGCAGAAATAAACTCGGGGAAAGCAGTTAATAGGGAAATTGGGGCGTTAATTCTTAAGACGACTGGCCGGGTCGTCACAATACTCAATCATAAACAAATACCCCGAGAATAATTATAATTCTTACCCAACACCGAGAATCAACAACTTAGGCTTTTGTAGTACTTATTAAGAACACAACGATTTCAATTTTAAGACTCACGGGCATGCTTGACAACGACGTATAGATACTCGTCACCACACCTATACGTCGTACACTACACTAACACATAGCAAATAAAGCACGATACCTATTCCCTCAAGCTAAGGTTAGGCTAAACACTTACCTCGAATTTCCACGACCAACTCAAGCCTCAATCACCGCTTTCCTTTAGAATTCGCCTCCAAATTACTTGTATCTAGTCCAAATTAATTTAAAAACATCAATAAATGCTAAGAAATTCATACCTAATGCTAAATTATATATTTTCTATCATTTTCCCCAAAAGTCAAAAATCGACCCCGAGTCCACTTGGTCAAAACTCGAGGTTCGGACCAATACCCGATCACCCAATCACCCACGAGCCCAAATATGCAATTAGTTTCAAAATTCGGCCCCAAAATGAGGTCTAAATCCTAATTATTCAAAAAGCTCTAACTCTACCCACATTCCTAATTTCTACCATGAAAACTCTTGATTTTTGATTAAAAAGTGATGAAAAACATTGGGTAATTGAAAGAGTAAAGATTATAATTGATTACCAACACTTTGGGAATGAAATTGTGTGAAGAAAATCGCCTCTATGCCTTGGAAGTTCGAAAATATGAAGAAAAATGAGTTCTGTCCGCGTTGGAGTCTATTTTAAAATGATTGGGCAGGCCTTCATTGCGTTCGCGATGGGCCTGTCACATTCGTGATGGGTTAGGCCCATATGGCCTTCGCATTCGCGGTCAAGTGGTTGCATTCGCGTAGAACAAAAATCCCTTCCCCCAGTCCCCGGCCAAAAAGGCTTTCGCGTTCGCGACAACAGGTCCGTTCGCGAAGGGTAACCCCCCAAGCTTCGCATTCGCGTCCTGAGCTTCGCGTTCGTGATGAACAAATCTGACACCTGAGGAACTTGCCTTACGCGTTCGCGAGAGAAGCCACACGAACGCGAAGAACAAAATCACTGAGCACCTGAGACAACAAAACCTGCAACTTTTTTAAGTGTAAAAACATCCCGAAACCTATCCGAAACTCACCCGAGCCCTCGGGACTCCAAACCAAACATACATACTAACTCAAAAACATCATATGGACTTACTCGTGCGATCAAATTGCCAAATTAACACCTTTAACAACGAATTTAGCATTAAAATTAAAGAAGAATCTCAAGAACTCTTAAGTTCAAATTTTAACAATCGAGGGTCCAATTCACGTTATTTCAAGTCCGTTTCTTACCAAATTTTACAGGCTCAACCTAAATACCATATAAGACCTATAACGGGCTCCAAAACTAAGATACGGGCCCGATACCGTCAATTTCAAATACATTCAAATTTTCAAAAACTCTTAAAATTTCAGTTAAATAATTTTCTTCAAAAATTTATTTCTCAGGCTTGGAACTTGGAATTCAATTCCGGGCATACGCCCAAGTTCTATATTTTTCTACTGACCCTCCGGGGCCGTCAAATCACGGGTCCGGGTTCGTTTACCCAAAATGTTGACCAAAGTCAACTTAAATTTAATTTTAAAGGCCAAATTAGTATTTTCATCAAATTTTACATAAAAGCGTTCCGGATATACGCCCAGACTACGCACACAAATCGAGGTAAGATAAAAGGATTCTTTTAAGACCTTGAAATATAGAATTTACTTGGAAATCAAGTGATGACCTTTTGGATCATCACATCCTCCACCTCTAAAAACAACCGTTCGTCCTCGAACGGACATAGAAAAGAAGTACCTGAGTCAGGGAAAAGATGGGGATAATGGCTCCGCATATCGGACTCGAACTCCCAGGTAGCTACCTCGGTAGGCTGACCTCTCCACCGAACACGAACAGTAGGGAACTTCTTCGATCTCAACTAACGAACCTGCCGGTCTAGACTAGCTACCGGCTCCTCCTCATAGGTCAAGTCCTTGTCCAATTGGAAAGTGCTGAAGTATAACACGTGGGATAGATCACCGTGATACTTTCGAAGCATGGACACATGAAACACTGGGTGCACAACTGATAAACTCTGCGGCAACGCAAGTCTGTAAGCACCTCTCCCACTCGATCAAGAATCTTAAAAGAACCAATAAACCTAGGGCTTAGCTTGCCCTTCTTCCCAAATCTCATCACGCCCTTCATGGGCGACACCCGGAGCAACACCTGCTCTCCGACCATAAATGGCATGTCACGAACCTTACTGTCGGCATAACTCTTCTACCTGGACTGAGCTGTACGAAGTCTGTCCTGAATAATCTTCACCTTATCCAAGGCATCCTGGACTAAATCTGTACCCAACAACTGAGTCTCTCCCGGCTCAAACCATCCAACTGGCGACCGACATCGCCTACCATATAATGCCTTATAGGGAGCCATCTGAATGCTCGACTAGTAGCTGTTATTGTAGGCAAACTCTGCTAAAGGCAATAACTGATCCTACGAACCTCCAAAGTCCATAACACAAGCTCGGAGCATATCCTCCAAAATCTAAATAGTATGCTCGGACTGTCCGTTCGTCTATGGATGAAATGTTATGCTCAACTCGACCCGTGTGCCCAACTCATGCTGCACTGCCCTCTAGAAATACAAGGTAAACTGCGTACCTCGATCAGAAATGATAGACACGGGCATACCATGAAGACGAACAATCTCCCAGATATAGATCTCAGCCAACCTCTCGGAAGAATAGGAGACTGCCACAGGAATGAAATGCGCTGACTTAGTTAGCTTATCAATAATAACCCACACTGCATTGAACTTCCTCTCAGTCCGTGGGAGTCCAACAACAAAGTCCATAGTGATACACTCCCACTTCCACTCAGGAAGCTCAATCCTCTGAAACAAACCACCAGGTCTCTGATGCTTGTATTTTACCTGCTGACAATTCAAACACCGAGCTACATAGGCAACAATGTCCTTCTTCATCCTTCTCTACCAATAATTCTGCCACAAATCCTGATACATTTTTGCGGCGCTCGAAAGGAACTATAGGCCTCTTCTAGAATCAACTCACGAAGTCCATCCACATTAGGCACACAAATACAACCTTGCATCCTCAGAACTCCATCATCTCCAACTGTAACCTGCTAGCCACTTCCATGCTGCACTGTGTCTCTAAGGACAAGCAAATGAGGGTCATCACACTGCCGATCTCGAATACGCTCAAATAATGAAGAACGAGTGATTGTGCAAGCTAGAACATGACTGGGCTCAGAAACATCCAACCTCACGAACTGATTAGCCAAAGCCTGAACATCCAAATCAAGCAGCCTCTCACCGACTAGAATATACATAAGGCTGCCCATATTGGCTTACTTCCTACTTAATGCATCGACCACTACATTGGCCTTTCCCGGATGATACAAGATGGTGATATCATAGTCTTTCAATAGCTCCAACCACCTCCCCTGCCTTAAATTTAGCTCCTTCTGCTTGAACAAGTATTGCAAACTCTTGTGATCCGTGAACACCTCACATGACATGCCATACAAATAATGCCTCCAAATCTTCAGCGCATGAACAATGGCTGCTAACTCCAAGTCATGAACTGGATAATTCTTCTCGTGGATCTTCAACTGTCGCAAAGCATATGCAATAACCTTGCCATTCTACATCAACAATGCACCAAGTCCAATACGTGATGCATCACAATACATTGTATATGGCCCTGAACCCATGGGCAAAACCAACACTGGTGCCGTAGTCAAAGCTGTCTTGAGCTTCTGAAAGCTCGCCTCACACTCATCCGACCACCTGAACTGGGAACCCTTCTGGGTCAACCTACTCATCGGGCTATAATAGATGAAAACCTCTCCACAAACCGACGATAATAACCCTCTAAACCTAAGAAACTCCGGATCTCTGTAGCTGATGTGGGTCTAGGACAGTCCTTGACTGCTGCAATCTTCTTAGGATCCACCTGAATACCCTCTGCTGATACAACATGACCTAAGAATGCAACCGAACTCAACCAAAACTCACACTTCAAAAACTTGGCATACAACTGACTATCCCTCAGAGCATGAAGAACGACTCGAAGATGCTGCTCGTGCTCCTCCCGGTTGCGGGAATAGATCAAAATATCATCAATGAAGACTATCATGAATGAATCCAAGTAAGTCTTGAACACTCGGTTCATCAAATGCATAAAAGCTGCTGGAGCATTTGTCAACCCAAATGACATCACCAAGAACTCATAATGCCCGTACCGAGTGCGGAAAGCTGTCTTAGGGACATAGGATGCCCTAATCCTCAACTGATGGTAGCCAGATCTCAAGTCAATCTTCGAAAATACCTTGGCACCCTGAAGTTGATCAAACAAATTGTGAGCATTTGATTTTTTCCCTACATGAATTATTCCCATAAATTCAAGACAAAATAATTTTTACCGTTTGCAATTTTATGGATTTTGTGGCATTTTCCGTTAATTGTTTGCATTTGTCTGTGCGTATTTATTTTATTTAATTAATGAAAAATACAAAAAATATATGTTGCATTTGCATTTTGGATTTAACTTGATGTTTTTGAATTAAGTAGTAAATTATTTATTTCATAAGAATTGAAAAAATCACAAAAATGGTATTTTTGCACTTTTATTTTTTAATCTTTGAATTTTGGTGGTTTCTCCGCTTAATTTGGTTTTAATTAGAGTTAATTAACTTAATGTGTTAAGATAGATTTAATCTAGGATTTAGTTTGGGTTTTATTTGAGTTTTATTTTGGAAAGATTAATTAAAAAAGAAGAAGAGAGAGTTTGAAAATAAATGAATTAATTTGGAAAAATGAAAAAGGATTTGAAGAGATAAAGTTTTGGGCTTGTTTTAATTAAAATCCCCAAGCCCAAATGAATTTCCCCTCCCAAAACCCGACCACACCCGACCCCAAACACACCTGACCCGGTCCGTCCCCCCACTAAATTAAATGACCCCGTTTAGATTAGTCATTTGATCTGAGGCGTCTATGTTTTCTCAACGGCTATGAAGTGGGTTGGGGTTGGTATATATCTATCCGAATTAAGCCCACCCCCTATCTCTCATCTCTCTCATTCTCATCTCAGAGACCAACCGTAGAACCCTAGAGCCGCCCTAAATCCCACCACCACCCACTGGCGGCGCCACCTCCAACCACCCCCAAAGTAACACCATCGAACCCCCTCACCTTCCTCTTTCCAAATATCAACATAGCTCCCCTCGAATCCCCCTCAATCTCGTCGAATCTTAATTCTAAAGTCAGAGTTCGAAGCCCCAAAAAGCCAAAATTGTTCTGCCTTTGATTCCATGGCTGCATGACCACAAGCGTCCGAGTTTTCAAGATTTTCGAAGTCTAGTTTGGCATAAGCAGTGTTGGTCGTTTGTTCTTAATAAAGAACAAGCGGTTAACACCGATTGTGTTAAATTGAAGGTCCAATATTGGGTTCGAATGTGAATCGATAAGTGTTCTTCATTTTTCTTACCCTTATATGCCGTTTCATCTTCCTACTCCTTTCTTCTTTGTCTTCCCATTTCTGTGGATGTCTGGAAAGTTGATAGATGTTCAGACCTAGTTTTCCCTTTTTGAATAATTTAGTGTTCGTACTTGCTCCATTAGATTTTCAGTCATTTCTTTTCAAGTTTTAAATACTGTTCTTTGTTTGTTTTGTTATTTATGACATTTTTTATAATTAGCTTAATTTAGGCTTTGTTGATTCGGTAATTTGGTTAACTCTGACTCAGTATTTAGTTCTAAAAGAAATCAATTGCTTGGTTAGATTTTGATGTTTGAAGTCATTTAATTGTTTCTCTTTTTTGCTTCACATTGATTTAGCTAAATGGGTTTTTGAGTTTTGTTCGGGCCTTAAGTTCAATTCTGGCCTGTTCATTTGGGGTTTAAACCATTGGGTCAAATTGACCCATGACCCATTTGGTTGTTTGAAAGTAAAAAGTAGGGGTTTAAGGGGGTATTCTGGGTAATTGGCTTAGGAAATCTTGATGTAACTGCCTAAGGAAGCTTCCTAGAAGCTGGGGTGGGGGCTTATATGAAAGTCTGAATTTTACACTAAGGAGGTCTAAGCAAAAATGAGAATTTCAAAAGCGGTAAGGTGCAAAAACAGAATACTTTGAGGTTGCCCTAATGCCTTTCCTTAAAAGGCACCTTTACTTGGCATAGAAGGAGATTTTCAAGAGAGATAGATCCCAAAAACTAAAACGGTTGAGCTTTCTTATAAAAATTCTTAATTTCTGCATTATTAAAAACTAAAAATTTTGCTTCTGGTTTGGTATTTCTGATTCTTTATGGCAAAGAACTCTTGGAAATTGATAGTCTTATTGCTGAAATAGAGAAATGGTTTAAGTAGCTGAACTGGTTTCAAGTTAGGTGCTGGGAGTCACTGTTTCATTGCCTGTTTCACATTGGTTGTTTGCTGGTTTCTATTCTGCTGTAGCTACGGCTCCTTCACCTCTTTTCCCGTTCCATTTCCAGGTAAATGTACTTGAATCTCATCTCATTGTGAAGTCCAAATGAGAAGATGAAATGAGAAACAAAATGTTGAAGCATGATCTTACGTTTATTTTCCTTTATGCTTGCTATTTTTCTGATTTACCTTTAATGCATATGGTGTTGGCTGTTGAAAACTTCCTCTAAGGAGTTGCATTCTATTTATATTTAGCATAGAATATAGTGTTATGTTAAATTTTATAGCTGGGTGACATTTCAATTATTGATCTCTTATTTTTAATTTTGTCTCTGAATGGTTAAGGAGGTTTGAAGGATAACACATATGGTGAGATCAGTAATAAGTCATAGATCTTATTTCTCATGTTATTATAATATGCTTGTTGCTATGATTCACACAATTAAATAGTTGAATGCTTTTTGAGTCTGGATTGTGTAAAATCATGCTAAGAGAAGGGGGATTGGCTTATGTTGCTTTGAAGGATAAATACCTGCATTAATTTTTTTTTGGAAAACATGTGAATTTGTTCCAAAGTAGAAATGGTAGCCGAGTTTAGGAATACCCAGTATCTGATTTGGGATTTAATTAATGAAAAAGGCAAAGGTATTTTTAGTAATGTAATGTCATGTCTTGTATAGTTTTGATAGGATTGCAGTTTGTATTGATTTTTTGTCCTCAATTGGGTCTGAAAGCTTGGACTATAGACTGGCCCAGATGAAGAGTGTGCCTTCTCACTACTCGTTTGTGAGCTTGAGCCTCTGAACTTCCATTCTTCACTAAGACTTGGGCTCGTTCAGGCCCAAGCTTGAAGGCTTGATGATTGTGTGTTTTATTGGTAGTTGGTTGGGCTCGATGCTAACCCCGTTCTTCAACATTGCTGATACGGAATGCATGCCAAGAGACTCGAACTCGAGTCTCCCCCTTGTTCTCTTATTAACTCTTAATTAATTTGGGCCAGGAGGCTGTCTAGAGCAAAGACGCATGCCTCTTGTGTTAGGCCTATTCCTTTCAGCCTTCAGATTATTCGATTTTGACATGAACCATTCATTTTTTATGTATCTAAACTTGTTTCCATTTTCAATGCAATGTTTCTTTCGGTAAAGCTGTACTGAACGTAGGATATAAAAACAAGAGGTGGCAGATTCTCAATTCACCTAATGTTGTTAGTTGGACTTTGTTAATAATTGAGTTAGGCTTCAGTAAACAACTTGATTAGCCACTGGTCCCAATACCTCGAATAAGTTGAGGTGTGCCATAGTTAGCAAATATAGTTATGGCCCTTAAGAGTTTGATTTTGAATTTCCTTTAAAAATTGGATTTGAGGTACGCCGTGCTGAACAAAATCTTAAAATGCATGGACCTCACTTAATTAGTATTTTAATCCTTAGAATTCGAGGCGCGCCATTTAGCGAATTTTTCATGGCCCTCGCAAAATTAAAAATGCGTAGTTGTTGTAGGCGCGTTATTTGAATAATTAATTTGATTGAACTTGGGTGTGCATTTAATGTGACCCAAATCCCAATCTTGACAACGTTAAATAGAATATGTCTCGGACTACGTGTGCATTAAAATAATTAAAAGCGGTTTTAAAGTTGAAATGAATCATAGGCTAAAACATGTATTAAAATCAGATAATAGGCCAATAATAATAGTTGAGCGACCGTGCTAGAACCACGGAACTCGGGAATGTCTAACACCTTCTCCCGGGTTAACAAAATTCCTTACCTGGATTTCTGGTTCGTGGACTGTAATACAGAGTCAATCTTTTCCTCGATTCGGGATCTAAACCGGTGACTTGGAACATCATAAATTATCCCAAGTGGCGACTCTGAATTTTAAATAAAATAATCCCGTTTCGATCGTCACTTTAAGTTGGAAAAAAACTCCCTTATACACCCTTACCCGGGGGTGTAGTGAAAAAGGAGGTGTGACAGCTCTGGCGACTCTGCTGGGGATCGAACCCAGAATCTCTGGTTCAAGGTTCAAGAATTCGAGCTTAGATGAATTGTTATAGTTGGATTTATCCATTATCTGCTTTTGTTACATGTTTGGGCCTAATGGGCTAATTGTTGCTTTTATCGCTTTGATGTTATATAAACTGCTATGAAACCCTTCCTATCTCTAAGTCTTCTAAATCATGGAGAAGTGTGCACTTCGTGTGACTTCTCTTCTGTTAGAGTCATATCCCAAATTTTTGAACGAGGTTCGGAAAAGTTGCAAAGCCGGTGAAGCTTCTGTGTTCCCGGTACGCTGCCCCCCTTCGGCTCGAGCTGTCCGCTCGGGTAAGCCAGGTCTAGAACAAATAAACCCAGGTTTTTAAACCTAGTATAACAAAACCTCATGCCGGATCCCTAGTAGGAACGTTTGTTTGCATCACGTGCACTTGACTTAGGGGACTCAACACAGGGGTTGGGTCTATCTAGGACAAGTGTACCCAAAATAACAAACCATCTTGATGCATCCTATGTGCTATATGTTGCATTTATTCAAGGGTAAAAGGGTCATTTGGCGGACTAATGATAGTTGAGTGCAAATGAAAAAAAAAAGAAAAATAGAGGGTGAAGTGTGAAGATAAAGCGAGTGTGACCTAATTATGTTTTCTGTCACATTTTTGTTAAGAAAAAAAAAAGAGCTTGAATATTCAAAAAAAAAAAGATTTTGCACTTTTTCATCATTTCTGAAAAATCAAAAATCAAAAAAAAGGAAAAAGAAAATCCAAAAAGATTTTGCATATTTCATCATTTTTCAAAAAAAATAAAGACAAAAAAATATTTTCTCTAAAATTAGTTGTTTTTTCATTCTTGTCCGTATCCAATTTGCCCGAACTACGCAAACCTGATTCTCGTCTTTCGGGGCGTGATACGTAGGCAACCCACATAGGGTCCGGTCTTCCTAGTAAATCTTAAGTTCTTGTCTTTGCGAGGTCTTAGCCAAATTTTGCACTTCTAGCTACCTCTTGGCCAAATAAGCCATTTTGCAAAAATAGCCCCAATCATGTCTTGCATGTGTCTTAGGGAATGTTATTGTCTCACATAGTGTTGGTTTAAGTTTTCTCATACAGGTGTGGAGCTACTTATCGGAGTTTGATCATGACAAATACCCCAGGATCACTGCATTCAGGAGCTGCTTGAGGAGCCATTTTATGTTTTTGAGTCAATTATTTTTGTTTTATTTTCTAGTCCTGTATAGTAGTATTCAGTCTTTTAGGTGATGTTAGAGTTTGTATTTTCTAGTTAAGTTTGCCTAGTCTTTTGTTTTTGCATTTGGAAATGTGTTACAAGCCAAAAATCCAAAAAAAAAGAAAGAATTTTTGCGTTTTATATTTTCGTTATAAGTTTTCTTTAGAATACTAATTCTAGAAATGGAAAAAGAAATTCCTTTGAGATTGTTTTTCCTTTAGGCAATTAATATCAAAATAAAAATTATTTTTATATTTTCTTTACTATATTGGGACTAAAATTCAAAAGAAAAAAAGTGAATTTTCTTTTAGTACCTCTTTAAAAGTTTTCTTTAAGGTATTAATTTTAAAATCCAAAAGATTTTCTTTTGAGGCGTTTCTTTGGAAAATTAGTGAAAAATGGGAAAAAAAATTTCTTTTTATTTTCATTAGAACATTAGGATATTGTACATAAAAAAAAAATATACTTTGTCTTTTATTTATCATTAGAATTTTCCTTTAGGCAATCAAAATTGAAATCCAAAAATATTTTGTTTTATTTTGTTTATTGCTTGTTTCGAAATCTTGTGTCAGAATATCAAATGAAAATTCAAATACTTTGCTGTGATTTATTCTTTAGATTTTGTTCCTAAAAAAAGAATAAAAAAAAAGGGATTTTTCTCTTCTAGGATTTTCCTTAATAAAGTATTTGTTTCAAAAAGAAAAAAAATTAAAAAAAAACATGCTCGTTAAGCTTGAGTTTAGAATAGGTTATAGAGCATTCAGTCTAGGAAATTCAATTTTTTTTTTGCTTCTTTCATTTCTCTTTTCTCATCGGAGTAGTCACTAAGGTAAAAAGGAAAAAAAAGAAGAAAATGAAAAAGGAAACGTTAGTTTATGTGCTTTACTCTAGATCTTCCAGAACTACGCAAAGATCTGATTCATGCGGCGTCATGATACGTAGGAAACCTACATAAGGTTCGATCGAATCATTTTTTATTTATTAAAAGAAAAAATAAAAGGAAAAAAAGGAAAAAAAAGAGATAGAAAAAAGGAAAAAAAAAGGTGAAAGAAAAGAGCGATATTCAGAAAGAAAAAGTGAAAGAAAATGAGCGAGCTAAGAAGTGCCAAGAAAGAAAATAAAAGAGAAGATTCAAATGGACAAATTGGGATGATGCCAAGTGACCTTATGACCCTCTAAGTCATTCTAGAACCGATAACTGTGACTAGGTGCATTGCACGCAATATGATATTTTAGATGTTAATGCCCTAATGCTAACAGGATGATCCCATTTTGTTCCTTTTGATATCTTCATAGCAGAAAGGTGGTTGGTTTGTGGTTCTCGAAGTAGTAACTCCTCTCTACAACATAAAAGGCAATGGCGGACAACAACAGAACTGGGTTGGTTGATACCGGTGCCCGAAAGCAGTTGGTTGAACAGGACACTAGTTTGGCTGATGAGGTAAGGATTTTGAGACAACACATGACAGACATGTATCAGGCCTGGATGACTGGGAAGGCACCACCCCCGCCACCACCTAGCTTCTTAGATGCTTCCTTTACCCAAACTCCGGTCGTAGTATCGGATGATTCCCCATACTCTCTAGATCCACCCGTTTATCACAGCTTTCCCAACCACCGTAGTAGCTCCATCACTCTTCCTCCAATTACCTCTCCTCAAAATTGCCTTCCTGTCATATCCACTATTTCCAATAATGAATATCTACTCAAAGCTCATGATGACCAATACTACCCCGTAGAGGTTGCCCGCAAGGTTCCTGACTCATACAAGAAGAGCCCTCGAGATGAGCTTCATGCTGAACATGAGAAAGTCACAGGAAGAGAAGGGCGAGATGGGATACCCAGGAGGATGAAAGGCATAGAACAACCCATAAGGAACAAGCAAGGAATGGGAGACCAGGGTAGCATGGCTTGCAAAGAGCTATCTGTGTCCCCTGACGTTCGCCTGCCCGCGGGATTTAAAGTGCCACAATTTAACTTGTATGATGGGTGTGGAAATCCGGTAGCCCATTTGAGGGATTATTGCAGTGAAATGAGAAGTGTTGGCGAGAAAGATGATTTGTTGATGGCGTATTTCAGTGAGAGCTTGACTGGGGCAGCTTTGGAATGGCATAATCGTCAAGATGTCGGTAAATGGCCTACATTGGGTGACATGGCTCAAGATTTTGTTTGATACTTTCAATACAAACCAGGCGTTACCCCAGACCGCTCCTCCCTATCTAAAATGGAAAAGAAGACGAAGGAAAGCTTTAGGGAGTTTGGGCTTAGATGGAGGGAGCAAGCTGCTCGAGTCAGTACCTCGATTAGTGAAGAAGAAATGGTTGAGCTTTTCCTACAGGCCCAGGGGCCCAGCTACTTCAGTCATTTAATCCCGGCCTTGGGAAAGCCTTTCAATGATGTGTTAAAAATAGGGGAACTAATAGAATAGGGAATCAAGTCAGGCAAAATCATGAGTTGTTCTAAAGACATTCAGAACATCCTAGTAAGCTTGGGTGGAAGAAAGAGGAACAGGAAAGATGATCCGATGGGCCTTCCTGCTCAACATTTCCAGCCTCGACATCTTCCCCGTGGATATCCTTGTGTACCAGATGACCCTCCCCAATGCTACCTCTCTCCACAGAACTCCCAAAGTTATACATCACTTTCCCAGTACCCAACTGCACAAAATGCCTATCCACCCCCACGAGCCTACCGAAACCCCCCTGGATCAGGTTTCCGGCCCAATCAAGCATTTAAGAACGAGAGGTTGCTGAAGAAGAAAACCTTCACTCCATTGGGAGAGTCATATACTAGTCTGTTCCAGAGGCTAAGGAAATTGGACATGTTGAAGCCGATCCAGATAAAAATGCCAAACCCTCTTCCAAAGAAGTTTGATTTTTCTCAAAGGTGCGCATATTGCTCATATGCCCCGGGGCATGACATAGAGAAGTGTTGGAATCTGAAGAACGCGATTCAGAATCTTATTGATACAAGTGACATTATCGTGCAAAATCCAGATGCAGCAGACACTAGCCAAAGTCCGTCACTTGTGCATAATGAGACGCATATGGTGGGTATGATTTATTTTGGAAAGGAATGTGAGAATTCTTCTAGGATCCTTGGAGGTCCACGTGCTACGAAGCTTTCAGCGCTATCAGAGGTTGATCCTAAGAACGAGCAGGCAAAGGGAACCCTAAGGCAATCTGTTAAGAATAATGTGATGGAGACTTGTGTAGGTCCTAGTATTATTGATGCAGAAGTCAGTGGCTAAGATGTTGAGTTTGATGATTGGAAAGATGCTCTTTTCTTGGTTAAACAGGGAGGAGTTTTGGTGGTCTATTTTGTTGTCATATCTGCTGTCCGGATTATTTCAGGGTTGTAATCCGGATATTGTCTTGTGACTCAAACCCTTCAGTCCTTTTATTTTGCCTAGTTTGTTTAGTCATAGTAGCCCATTTAGTGTTGTCTAGGTTTGTTCTAGGGTTGTAACCCCAATTTAGTTTGTTTGTTTTGTTGTCCAAACCCTTTCACCATCTATCTAATGCAATTTTCTGTTTTATGTGATTTTTAGTCATTTTCGTTTAGTTTTCCTTTCTTTTTATAGTTCTTTTCCCGTTGACTCTAGTGACATGACATGCACGCGTAATTCTCAGCCTGGTTTTAAAAGTCAGTTTAATCACGAAGCAATGAAATAATGTTGAAGATGTAGGGACATTTGAGGGAAATAAGTAAAGACATTTTGAGATCATTTCAAGCCCAAATAGTGTGAAACTGGGGCAGATAAAACTTAAAGAAACCTTATTAAAATGCATCATGCCGCATTAGGTTAAAGCTAAAGGCAAGTTTGCCCAAATTGACAGAGGTCATTCGTGGTAATGAGAGTGAGGGTGTTGTCCAAAGGTGCTTTGTAGTTAACAGATGCAGAAGACGAATGTGTGGATATGGTTATCAAATCTGGTACAATCTAAAGATGTTACAAATGTTTTCCCTGGTTTGTTTAATTGTATGGATTGCACTTGACATGATTTGGAGATTGGAATGACGAAGGCATTTTGTTCTGCTATCTAAACACTTTATCCTTCGTTACCCCTTTGAGCCTTATTTATTTTCTTTCATACCCCTCTTTCGGAATCAGTAGCAAAGATCAGAAATGCAAGCGTGAAAGATAAGTAAAGGAAAAAGTGAGAAGAAAAAGAATAAAAAGAGAGAAAAAGAAGAAGAAAAGGAAAAAAAAAGAAGAAAAAGAGAAGAAAAAGAAAAAGAAAAAGAAAAAAAACAACAAAACAATAAAATGAGAAAAGAAGAAAGAAAAGAAAAGAGGAGAAAGAGGAAGGAAAAGGAAAGAAAAATCACAACAACAAAGTAATTCCTATGACATAAACCACGTTCGACCTGGTTCCTTTTAAGGATACGTAGGCAGCCTCACGGTTCGGTCCCATCAAAAATAAAAATCCAAAAGTCCCCAAGCAAGAAACTGGGGCAAAAGTTGTGGTTCTTGTAAGAATCTGATTCCGAAAGTTGTAATCTTGAACCCAAATGAGTTGCTTTGAGCCTTTTGATACCCTTTCTTTCTAACCCCATCCAAAAGCCCACGTTACGGACCAAAGAAAGACCTTCCGATCAGTATTCGAGAGATGCCAAGGCGAGCAAGTAGAGGTGAATCATATCAGGGGCAACACTCTAATCCAAACAAGGGAAATGAAAAACGAGAGAGTCTTATTGATGAAAACCCTCACGGGTACCGCAAGGCGATGAATACTAAGAAAAATCAAAATGAGAGAGTCTTATGGGTGAAAACTTTCACGGGCACCTTGAGGTGATGGTAAGTTGAGAGAAAAAACAAAATGAAAGAGGCTTGATGGTGAAAACCCTTCAGGCACTACAAGTCGAATAAGGATTGTGAGTCAGATTCGATAATCGAAGCATTGAAGCCCAGTTTCACGGTTTAAGGATACAACAAGAGTTGAATATCAGACTTTCTTAACAGAATAGGCCTCAGGTGCATGTCATGGTCATTAGAGTTGGTATCCACATCTGATAGGTTTCTATTTTGTAGTTTTTTTGTTAGCAATCATCTCTTTCCATTATCCTTTACTCTGTCCCTTTTGTCTTGTTTACTTCCTCTTCATAAGTCTGTTTGGTCGGAACAAGTAAGAAATGACTTTCAAATCTGCCACCAGCTTTCCAATTGCACAAAATGAGATCTGGCTAGCACGTCACAGTGTCATAAGTCAGGAAAGAACAACAAGCGCACTGAGTTGGTAACGATCAACATGCTTTGGGGTCCATGAGAAATACAAAGGTCTGGTATATTTCAATTTGTGAATAATGCAACAGATAGAGGATGTTGGGTGAACGGATCAAAGGTATTCTCTGTGATGAGATCAACAAAGAAAGTGGTTAACCAGTGACAAGCAAGGTCTTCCAAGCAGAAATCAAAGTTATCGTGACAAGTGAGGGAACAAT
Organism: Nicotiana tabacum; assembly: GCF_000715075.1. NCBI lineage: Eukaryota > Viridiplantae > Streptophyta > Magnoliopsida > Solanales > Solanaceae > Nicotiana > Nicotiana tabacum. The sequence continues at coordinate 28,671,190 of NC_134082.1, read as the reverse complement.
AGACTTCAAGGGCCAGTGATTTAAGTCAGGAAAGAACAACATGCGCACTAAGTGGATGTCAATTAACGTGCTTTGGAATTCATGAGAAACACAAAGGTGTAGTACATGTCAACACAAGATCACGATGCAACAGATGGAGAGTGTTAGGTAGACAGATCAAAGGTATTTTCGGTGAAACACAAAGGTTGGTAAATGTCAGTTCATGAGCAATGCAACAAATGAAGGGAATTGGGTCTGAACGGAGAAGGGGTATTTTCTGTGATAAGGATGACAGAGAAAGTGGTTAGCCCATAAACAAGCATGGTCCTCAAGTGGAAATCAATTATCATGGGAAGTGAAGGAGAAATCGCCCTCAAAGTCAAGGCCACAAACCAACCACCACATTTTAAACTGATAAGATTTTTCTTTTATTGAAACAGGGGTAGAAAATTTTGTTTGTTTCGGAGAAACCCACCGTAAGGAAAGGCAAGCGCTAGACAGGTTTGACTATAAATTTTCAGGACCCTCCTGGAAAATGGAACCTAGTTTAAAAATCGAAACAATCATAAGTAGCAAAATCTAGCATAAATGTAACCCAAGGAATATAAGTTGGTTTCAAAGTTTGCATGTTTAAGATAGGATTCAATTAGGAGTTTTCGGGACCCTCCTGAATAATGGGACCTAGCTTTAAGATTGCTGTTAGATCACAAGATATAGCGGAACTAATACCTTTAGAAGATATCACTTATATTTAAAATTGTCGTTTAATTAAGAGTTGTCAGGACCCTCCTGAATAATGGGACATAACTTTAAAATTTCCATTGGATAAAAAAATTTAGCGTAAGTTCTGGTGTAGGGTAATATAATTTAGCCGTAAAATTGTCACTCTTAAGATAAAACTTGACTTGTGATTTTCAGGACCCTCCTGGATAATGGGGAGTAGTTTAAGACCCTCTTATATAACAAGATTTAGCAGATGTCACACCTTTAGAAGATATAACTTAGATTTAAAATTGCCGTTTAATTAAGAGTTGTCAGGACCTCCCGGGATAATGGGACCTAGCTTTCAAATTCTTAGTAATATTTGGTAATATGATTCAGTTTAACACTCACATATGTGCCCAGCTACCAAACCGGGGCAGAAAAATTTCTTTGTTTTGTCTATTTTTGTTGAAATCAGGTACCCACTTGAAGAACAGGGAGAAGCATTTCAAGTTTGGCAATCAGGCACCCACCTGGAGAGCATGGGAATACATTTCAAGTTCAGAAATCAGGCGCCCACCTGGAGAGCACGGGAATACATTTCAAGTTCAGCAGTCAGGCGCCCACCTGGAGAGCACGGGAATACAATTCAAGTTCAGAAGTCAGGCGCCCACCTGGAGAGCACGGGAATACAATTCAAGTTCAGCAGTCAGGCACCCACCTGGAGAGCACGGGAATACAATTTAAGTTCAGTAGTCAAGAGCCCACCTAGAGAGCACGGGAATACAGTTCAAGTTCAGCAGTCAGGCGTCCACCTGGAGCAAGGTAAATCATCTTAGAGTACAATTCGAGTTCAGCAATCAGGCGTCCACCTAGAGAAAAGGGAAAACATCTCAGATTACAATTCAAGTCGGCAACAAAGGGATTTCACTGGGAGAATACAAGTCAACAAGGCAACAAAAGCCACAAGATCAAGTTTGAAGATATAGATAGGGCTTTTGTAATTCATAGATCATAGTTTAGTCTAGCTTCTTTTTATTTTGTCAATGGTGTAATAAGGGCGTCAATAAGCAGTAGCAGCAGCAACAACAGTGAAATCACAGCTTCGTGGTAGTCCCAGCTACCAAAACTTCCCGAACTACACTGACCTGATTCCTTTTTAGCCAAGGATATGTGGCAACCTCGGAAGTAGGGTGCAGTCAAATATTTCAAAAATGCTTCCCACGGAGTATTCAAACGGGCAAAAAATCGCTCGTATCCGCTCACTTTATCTTTGCACGAAAACTCTTCATGTTCCCGAGCAAAGAGGGGCAGCTGTAAGCACGTGATTTTTGCCCTACATGAATTATTCCCATAAATTCAAGACAAAATAATTTTTCCTGTTGTTTGCAATTTTGTGGATTTTTGTGGCATTTTCCGTTAATTGTTTGCATTTGTCTGTGCGTGTTTATTTTATTTAATTAATGAAAAATACAAAACAAATATGATGCATTTGCATTTAGGATTTAACTTGGTGTTTTTGAATTAAGTAGTAAATTATTTATTTCATAAGAATTGGGAAATTCACAAAAATGGTATTTTTGCACTTTTATTTTTTAATCTTTGAATTTTGGTGGTTTCTCCGCTTAATTTGGTTTTAATTAGAGTTAATTAACTTAATGTGTTAGGATTGATTTAATCTAGGATTTAGTTTGGGTTTTATTTGAGTTTTATTTTGGAAAGATTAATTAAAAAAAGAAAAAGAGAGAGAGAGTTTGAAAATAAATGAATTAATTTGGAAAAAAGAAAAAGGATTTGAAGAGATAAAGTTTTGGGCTTGTTTTAATTAAAATCCCCAAGCCCAAATGAATTTCCCCTCCCAAAACCCGACCACACCCGGCCCCAAACACACCTGACCCGGTCTGTCCCCCCACTAAATTAAATGACCCCGTTTAGATTAGTCATTTGATCTGAGCTGTCTATGTTTTCTAATCCAATGGATGTGAAATGGGTTGGGGTTGGTACATATCTGTCCGAATTAAGCCCACTCACCATCTCTCATCTCTCTCATTCTCATCTCAGAGACCAACTGTGGAACCCTAGAGCCGCCCTAAATCCCACCACCACCCACTGGCGGCGCCACCTCCAACCACCCCCAATGTAACACTATCGAACCCACTCACCTTCCTCTTTCCAAATATCAACATAACTCCTCTCGAATCCCCCTCAATCTTGTCGAATCTTAAATCTAAAGTCAGAGTTCGAAGCCCCAAAAAGCCAAAATTGTTCAGCCTTTGATTCCATGGCTGCATGACCACAAGCGTCCGAGTTTTCAAGATTTTCGAAGTCTAGTTTGGCATAAGAAGTGTTGGTCGTTTGTTCTTAACGAAGAACAAGCGGATAACACTGATTGTGTTAAATTGAAGGTCCAATATTGGGTTCGGATGTTAATCGGTAAGTGTTCTTCATTTTTCTTGCCCTTATATGCCGTTTCATGTTCCTACTCCTTCCTTCTTTGTCTTCCCGTTTTTGTGGATGTTTGGAAAGTAGATAGAAGTTCAGACCTAGTTTTTCCTTTTTGAATAATTTAGTGTTCGTACTTGCTCCATTAGATTTTCAGTCATTTCTTTTCAGGTTTTAAATACTGTTCTTTGCTTGTTTTGTTATTTATGACATTTTTGATAATTAGCTTAATTTAGGCTTTGTTGATTCGGTAATTTGGTTAACTCCGACTCAGTATTTAGTTCTAAAAGAAATCAATTGCTTTGTTAGATTTTGATGTTTGAAGTCATTTAATTGTTTCTCTTTTCTGCTTCTCATTGATTTAGCTAAATGGGTTTCTGAGTTTTGTTCGGGCCTTAAGTTCAATTCTGGCCTGTTCATTTGTGGTTTAAACCGTTGGGTCAAATTGACCCATGACCTTGGTTGTTTGAAAGTAAAAAGCAGGGGTTTAAGGGGGTATTCTGGGTAATTGACTTAGGGAATCTTGATGTAACTGCCTAAAGAAGCTTCCTAGAAGCTGGGGTGGGGGCTTATATGAAAGTCTGAATTTTACACTAAGGAGGTCTAAACAGAAATGAGAATTTCAGAAGGGGTAAGGTGCAAAAACGGAATACTTTGAGGCTGCCCTAATGCCTTGCCTTAAAAGGCACCTTTATTTGGCATAGAAGGAGATTTTCAAGAGAGATTGATCCCAAAAACTGAAACGGCTGAGCTTTCTTATAAAAATTCTGAATTTTTGCATTATTAAAAACTAATTTTTTTTTCTTCTGGTTTGGTATTTCTGATTCTTTATGGCAAAGAACTCTTGGAAATTGATAGTCTTTTTGCTGAAATAGAGAAATGGTTTAAGTAGCTGAACTGGTTTCAAGTTAGGTGCTGGGAGTCATTGTTTCATTGTCTGTTTCACATTGGTTGTTTGCTGGTTTCTGTTTTGCTGTAGCTACGGCTCCTTCACCTCTTTTCCCTTTCCATTTCCAGGTAAATGTACTTTAATCTCATCTCAATGTGAAGTCCAAATGAGAAATAGAATGTTGAAGCATGATCTTAAGTTTATTTTCCTTTATGCTTGCTATTTTTCTGATTTACCTTTAATGCATATGGTGTTGGCTATTGACAACTTCCTCTAAGGAGTTGCATTCTATTTATATTTAGCATAGAATGTAGTGTTCTGTTAAATTTTGTAGCTGGGTGACATTTCAATTATTGAGCTCTTATTTTTAATTTTGTCTCTGAATGGTTAAGGGGGTTTGAAGGATAACACATATGGTGGGATCAGTAATAAGTCATAGATCTAATTTCTCATGTTATTATAATATGCTTGTTGCTATGATTCACACAATTAAATAGTTGAATGCTTTTTGAGTCTGGATTGTGTAAAATCATGCTAAGAGAAGGGGAATTGGCTTATGTTGCTTTGAAGGTTAAATACCTGCGTTAATTTTCCTTCGGAAAACGTGTGAATTTCTTCCAAAGTAGAAATGGCAGCTGAGTTTAGGAATACCCAGTATCTGATTTGGGATTTAATTAATGAAAAAGGCAAAGGTATGTTTAGTAATATAATGTCATGTCTTGTATAGTTTTGATAGGATTGCAATTTGTATTGATTTTGTGTCCTCAATTGGGTCTGAAAGCTTGGGCTATAGACTGGCCCAGATGAAGAGTGTGCCTTCTCACTACTCGTTTGTGAGCTTGAGCCTCTGAAATTCCATTCTTCACTAAGACTTGGGCTCGTTCGGGACCAAGCTTGATAGCTTGATGATTGTATGCTTTATTGGTTGTTGGCTGGGCTCGATGCTAACCCCGTTGTTGGGCCTGTTGCTTTCAGCTTTCAGATTATTTGATTTTGACACGAACCATTCATTTTTTATATATCTAAACTTGTTTCCATTTTCAATGCAAAGTTTCTTTCGGTAAAGATGTACTGAACGTGGGATTTAGCAAGAGGGGGTAGATTCTCAATTCACCTAATGTTGTTAGTTGGACTTTATTAATAATTGAGTTGGGCTTAAGTAAACAACTTGATTAGCCACTTGTCCCAATACCTCGAATAAGTTGAGGTGTGCCATACTTAGCAAATATAGTTATGTCCCTTAAGAGTTTGATTTTGAATTTCCTTTAAAAATTGGATTTGAGGTGCACCGTGCCAAATAAAATCTTAAAATGCATGGCCCTCACTTAATTAGTATTTTAATCCTTAGAATTCAAGGCGCGCTATTTAGTGAATTTTCCATGGCCCTCGCAAAGTTAAAAATGCGTAGTTGCTGTAGGCGCATTATTTGAATAATTAATTTCCTTGAACTTGGGTGTGCATTTCATGTGACCCAAATCCCAATCTTGACAACGTTAAATAGAATATGTCTCGGATTGCGGTGCATTTTATGTGGCGCGGTCCAAAGACGTATTTTAGATGACGTTGAAATCTTCCTTAAAATAATTAAAAGCGAGTTTAAAGTTAAAATGAACCATAGGCTAAAACATGTATTAAAATTAGATAATAGGCCAATAATAACAGTTGAGCAACCGTGCTAGAACCATAAAACTCGAGAATGCCTAACACCTTCTCCCGGTTAACAGAATTCCTTACCTGGATTTCTTGTTCGCGGACTGTAATGCAGAGTCAATCTTTTCCTCGATTCGGGATATAAATCGGTGACTTGGGACACCATAAATTATCCCAAGTGGCGACTCTGAATTTTAAATAAAATAATCCCGTTTCGATTGTCACTTAAAGTTGTAAAAAAACTCCCTTATACCCCCTTACTTGGGGATGTAGTGAAAAAGGAGGTGTGACAGCTCTGACGACTCTGCTAGGGATCGAACCCAAAATCTCTGGTTCAGGGTTCAAGAATTCGAGCTTAGATGAATTGTTATAGTTGGATGTATCTATTTTCTGATTTTGTTACATGTTTGGGCCTAATGGGCTAATTATTGCTTTTACCGCTTTGATATTCTGTGAACTGTATATAAACTGCTATGAAACCCTTCCACTCTCTGAGTCTTCTAAATCATGGAGAAGTGTGCACTTCGTGTGACTTATCTTCTGTTAGAGCCATATCCCAAATTTTAGAACGAGGTTCGGACAAGTTGCAAAGTCGGTGAAGCTTCTGTATTCCCGGTATGCTGCCCCCTCCGGCTCGAGCTGTCCGCTCGGGTAAGCAAGGTCTAGAACAAATAAACCCAGGTTTTTAAACCTAGTATAACAAAACCTCATGCCGGATCCCTAGTAGGAACGTGTTAGAGTTTGTATTGTCTAGTTAAGTTTGCCTAGTCTTTTATTTTTGCATTTGGAAATGCGTTACAAGTCAAAAATCCAAAAAAATAAAGAAATTTTGTGTTTTATATTTTCGTTATAAGTTTTCTTTAGAATGTTCTAGAAATGAAAAAAAAATATCTTTGAGATTGTTTTTCCTTTAGGCAATTAATATAAAAATAAAAATTATTTTTATATTTCCTTTACTATATTGGGACCAAAATTCAAAAGATAAAAAGAGAATTTTCTTTTAGTACCTCTTTAAAAGTTTTCTTTAAGGTATTAATTTTAAAATCCAAAAGATTTTCTTTTGAGGCGTTTCTTTGGGAAATTAGTGAAAAATAGAATTTTTTTATTATTTTCATTAGAACATTAGGATATTGTACATAAAAAAAAATACTTTGTCTTTTGTTTATCATTAGAATTTTCCTTTAGGCAATCAAAATTGAAATCCAAAAACATTTTGTTATATTTTGTTTATTGCTTTTTTCGAAATCTTGCGTCAAGATATCAAATAAAAATTCAAATACTTTGCTGTGGTTTATTCTTTAGATTTTCTTCCTAAAAAAAGAATAAAAAAAAGGGGTTTTTCTCTTCTAGAATTTTCCTTAATAGAGTATTTGTTTCAAAAAGAAAAAAAGAAAAAAAACATGCTCGTTAAGCTGGAGTTTAGAATAGGTTATAGAGCATTCAGTCTAGGAAATTCAAAAGAAAAATTTTGCTTTTTTTATTTCTCTTTTCTCATCGGAGTAGTCACTAAGGTAAAAAAGGAAAAAAAAAGAAGAAGAAAATGAAAAAGGAAACGTTAGTTTATGTGCTTTACTCTCGATCTTCCAGAACTACGCAAAGATCTGATTCATGCAGCTTCATGATACGTAGGCAACCTACATAAGGTTCGATCGAATCATTTTTTATTTATTAAAAGAAAAAAGAAAAGAAAAAAGGAAAAAAGAGAGAGAAAAAAGGAAAAAAAGAGGTGAAAGAAAAGTGCGATAATTAGAAAGAAAAAGGGGAAAGAAAATGAGCGAGCTAAGAAGTGCGAGGAAAGAAAAGAAAAGAGAAGATTCAAATGGACAAATTGGGATGATGCCAAGTGACCTTATGACCCTCGAAGTCATTCTAGAACCGATAACTGTGACTAGGTGCATTGCACGCAATGTGATATTTTAGCTGTTAATGCCCTAACGCTAACGGGATGACCCCATTTTGTTCCTTTTGATATCTTCATAGCAAAAATGTGGTTGATTTGTGGTTCTCGAAGTAGTAACTCCTCTCTACAACATAAAAGGCAATGGCGGACAACAACAGAACTGGGTTGGTTGATACCGATGCCCGAAAGCAGTTAGTTGAACAAGACACTGGTTTGGATGATGAGGTAAGGATGTTGAGACAACACATGACGGACATGTATCAGGCCTGGATTACTGGGAAGGCACCACCCCCGCCACTACCTAGCTTCTTAGATGCTGCTTTTACCCAAACTCCGATCGTAGTGCCGGATGATTCCCCATACTCTCCAGATCCACCCATTTATCACAGCTTTCCCAACCACCGTAGTAGCTCCATCACTCTTCCTCCAATTACCTCTCCTCAAAATTGCCCTCCTGTCATATCCACTATTCCCAACAATGAATATCCACTCAAAGCTCATGATGACCAATACTACCCCGTAGAGGTTGCCCGCAAGGTTCTTGACTCATACAAGAAGAGCCCTCGAGATGAGCTTCATGCTGAACATGAGAAAGTCACAGGAAGAGAAGGGCGAGATGGGATACCCAGGAGGCTGAAAGACATAGAACTATCCATAAGGAACAAGCAAGGAATGGGAGACCAGGGTAGCATGGCTTGCAAAGAGCTATCTGTGTCCCCTGACGTTCGCCTGCCCGCGGGATTTAAAGTGCCACAATTTAACTTGTATGATGGGTGTGGAGATACGGTAGCCCATTTGAGGGATTATTGCAGTGAAATGAGAAGTGTTGGCGAGAAAGATGATTTGTTGATGGCGTATTTCAGTGAGAGCTTGACTGCGACAGCTTTGGAATGACATAATCGTCAAGATGTCGGTAAATGGCCTACATTGGGTGACATGGCTCAAGATTTTGTTCGATACTTTCAATACAAATCAGGCGTTACCCCAGACCGCTCCTCCCTATCTAAAATGGAAAAGAAGCCACAGAAAAGCTTTAGGGAGTTTGGGCTTAGATGGAGGGAGCAAGCTGCTCGAGTCAGTACCCCGATTAGTGAAGAAGAAATGGTTGAGCTTTTCCAACAGGCCCAGGAGCCCACCTACTTCAGTCATTTAATCCCGGCCTTGGGAAAGCCTTTCAATGATGTGTTAAAAATAGGGGAACTAGTAGAAAAGGGAATTAAGTTAGGCAAAATCATGAGTTGTTCGGAAGACATTCAGAACATACCAGTACGCTTGGGTAGAAGAAAGAGGAACAGAAAAGATAATCTGATGGGCCTTCCTGCTCAACATTTCCAGCCTTGACATCGTCCCCGTGGATATACTTGTGTACCAGATGACCCTCCCTAATTCTACTTCTCTCCACAGAACTCCCATGTCGTACATCACTTTCCCAGTACCCAGCTCTACAAAATGCTTATACACCCCCACGAGCCTACCGAAAAGAATGAGAGGTTGCTGAAAAAAGAAAAGGCTTTCACCCCATTGGGAGTATCATACGCCAGTTTGTTCCAAAAGTTGAAGCAATTGGACATGTTGAAGCCGATCCAGATAAAAATGCCAAACCCTCTTCCAAAGAAGTTTGATTTTTCTCAAAGGTGCGCATATTGCTCAGATGCCCCGGGGCATGACATAGAGAAGTGTTGGAATCTGAAGAACGCGATCCAGAAGCTTATTGATACAGGCGACATTGTCGTGTAAAATCCAGATACAACAGACACTAGCCAAAGTCTATCACCTGTGCATAATGAGACGCATATGGTGGGTATGATTTATTTTGAAAAGGAATGTGAGAATTCTTCTGGGATCCTCGGAGGTCCACGTGCTACGAAGATTTCAGTGCTATCAGAGGTTGATCCTAAGAACGAGCAGGCAAAGGGAACCTAAAGGCAATCTCACGAGGCTGAAAGGCGTAGAACAGTCCATAAGAAACAAGCAAGGAATGGGAGACCAGGGTAGCATGGCTTGCAAAGAGCTATCTGTGTCCCCTGACGTTCGCCTGCCCGCGGGATTTAAAGTGCCACAATTTAACTTGTATGATGGGTGTGGAAATCCGGTAGCCCATTTGAGGGATTATTGCAGTGAAATGAGAAGTGTTGGCGAGAAAGATGATTTGTTGATGGCGTATTTCAGTGAGAGCTTGACTGGGGCAGCTTTGGAATGGCATAATCGTCAAGATGTCGGTAAATGGCCTACACTAGGTGACATGGCTCAAGATTTTGTTCGATACTTTCAATACAAATCAGGCGTTACCCCAGACCGCTCCTCCCTATCTAAAATGGAAAAGAAGCCACAGAAAAGCTTTAGGGAGTTTGGGCTTAGATGGAGGGAGCAAGCTGCTCGAGTCAGTACCCCGATTAGTGAAGAAGAAATGGTTGAGCTTTTCCGATAGGCCCAGGAGCCCACCTACTTCAATCATTTAATCCCAGCCTTGGGAAAGCCTTTCAATGATGTGTTAAAAATAGGGGAACTAGTAGAAGAGGGAATCAAGTCAGGCAAAATCAGGAGTTGTTCGAAAAACACTCAAAACATCCCAGTAAGCTTGGGTGGAAGAAAGAGAAACAAAAAAGATGATCCGATGGGCCTTCTTGCTCAACACTTCCAGCCTCGACATCGTCCCTGTGGATATCCTTGTGTACCAGATGACCCTCCCCAATGCTACTTCTCTCCACAGAACTCCCAAAGTCGTACATCACTTTCCTAGTACCCAACTCCACAAAATACCTATCCACCCCCATGAGCCTACCGAAACCCGCCTGGATCAGGTTTCCGGCCCAATCAAGCATTTTAGAACGAGAGGTTGCAGAAGAAGAAAACCTTAACTCCATTGGGAGAGTCATATGCCAGTCTGTTCTAGAGGCTAAGGAAATTGGACATGTTGAAGCCGATCCAGATAAAAATGCCAAACCCCCTTCCAAAGAAGTTTGATTTTTCTCAAAGGTGCGCATATTTCTAAGATGCCCTAGGGCATGACATAGAGAATTGTTGGAATCTGAAGAATGCGATTCAGAAGCTTATTGATACAGGCGACATTGTCGTGCAAAATCTAGATGCAACAGACACTAGCCAAAGTCCGTCACCTGTGCATAATGAGACGCATATGGTGGGTATGATTTATTTTGAAAAGGAATGTGAGAATTATTCTGGGATCCTCGGAGGTCTACGTGCTACGAAGCTTTCAGCTCTATCAGAGGTTGATCCTAAGAACGAGCAGGCAAAGGGAACCCAAAGACAATCTGTTAAGAACAATGTGATGGAGACTTGTGTAGGTCCTAGTATTGTTGATGCAGAAGTCAGTGGCTAAGAAGTTGAGTTTGATGATTGGAAAGACACTCTTTTCTTGGTTAGCCAAGGAGGAGTTTTGGTGGTTTATTTTGTTGTCATTTCTGCTGTCCGGGTTATTTCAGGGTTGTAATCCGGATATTGTCTTGTGACTCAAACCCTTCTATCCTTTTATTTTGCCTAGTTTGTTTAGTCATAGTAGCCCGTTTAGTGTCTAGGTTTGTTCTAGGTTTGTAACCCCAGTTTAGTTTGTTTGTTTTATTGTCCAAACCCCTTCACCATCTATCTAATGCAATTTTTTGTTTTATGTGATTTCTAGTCATTTTCGTTTAGTTTTCCGGTCTTTTTATAGTTCTATTCCTGTTGATTCTAGTGACATGACATGCACGCGTAATTCTCAGCCTGGTTTTAAAAGTCAGTTTAATCATGAAGCAATAAAACAATGTTGAAGATGTAGGGACATTTGAGGGAAATAAGTAAAGGCATTTTGAGATCATTTCAAGCCCAAATAGTGTGAAACTGGGCAGATAGAACATAAAGAAACCTTATTAAAATGCATCATGCTGTATCAGGTTGAAGCTAAAGGCAAGTTTGCCCAAATTGAGAGAGTCCGTTTGTGGTAATGAGAGTGAGGGTATTGTCCAAAGGTGCTTTGTAGTTAAAAGATGTAGAAGGCGAATGTGTGGATATGGTTATCAAATCTGGTACAATCAAAAGATGTTACAAATTTTTTCCTTAGTTTGTTTAATTGTGCAGTTTGCACTTGGCATATTTTGGAGATTGGAATGACGAAGGCATTTTGTTATGCTATCAAAACACTTTATCCTTCGTTACCCCTTTGAGCCTTATTTGTTTTCTTTCATACCCCTCTTTCAGAATCAGTAGCAAAGATCAGAAACGCAAGCGTGAAAGATAAGTAAAGGAAAAAAAGAGAAGAAAAAAAGAGAAAAAGAAGAAGAAAAGGAAGAAAAAGAAGAAAAAGAGAAGAAAAAGAAAAAGAAAAAAAACAACAAAACAACAAAATGAGAAAAGAAGAAAGAAAAGAAAAGAGGAGAAAGAGGAAGAAAAAGGAAAGAAAAATCACAACAACAAAGTAATTCCTATGACATAAACCACGTTTGACCTGGTTCCTTTTAAGGATACGTAGGCAGCCTCACGGTTCGGTCCCATCAAAAATAAAAATCCAAAAGTCTCCAAGCAAGAAACTGGGGCAGAAGTTGTGGTTCTTGTAAGAAATCTGATTCCGAAAGTTGTAATCTTGAACCCAAATGAGTTGTTTTGAGCCTTTTGATACCCTTTCTTTCTAACCCCATCCAAAAGCCCACGTTACGGTCCAAAGAAAGACCTTCCGATCAGTCTTAGAGAGATGCCAAGGCGAGCAAGTAGAGGTGAATCATATCAGGGGAAACACTCCGATCCAAACAAGGGAAATGAAAAATGAGAGGGTCTTATTGATGAAAACCCTCACGGTTACCGCAAGGCGATGGAAGCTGAGAAAAATTAAAATGAGAGAGTCTTATGGGTGAAAACCTTCACGGTCACCTTGAGGTGGCGGTAAGTTGAGAGAAAGAACAAAATGAGAGAGGCTTGATGGTGAAAACCCTTCAGGCACTACAAGTCGAATACGGATTGTGAGTCAGATTGGATAATCGAAGCATTGAAGTCCAGTTTCACGGTTTAAGGATACAATAAGAGTTGAACATCAGACTTGCTTAACAGAATAGGCCTCAGGTGCATGTCATGGTCATTAGAGTTGGTATCCACATCTGATAGGTTTCTATTTTTTAGTTTCCTTGTTAGGAATCATCTCTTTCCATTATCCTTTACTCTGTCCCTTTTGTTTTGTTTACTTCCTCTTTATGAGTCTGTTTGGTCGGAACAAGTAAGAAATGACTTCAAGATCTGCCACCAGCTTTCCAATTGCACAAAACGAGATCTGGCTAGCACGCCACAGTGTCATAAGTCAGGAAAGAACAACAAACGCACTGAATTGGTAACAATCAACATGCTTTGGGGTCCATGAGAAATACAAAGGTCTAGTATATTTCAATTCGTGAATAATGCAACAGATAGAGGATGTTGGGTGAACAGGTCAAAGGTATTCTCTGTGATGAGATCAACAAAGAAAGTGGTTAACCAGTGACAAGCGAGGTCTTCCAAGTAGAAATCAAAGTTATCGTGACAAGTGAGGGAACAATAGACTTCAAGGGCCAGTGATTTAAGTCAGGAAAGAACAGCATGCGCACTAAGTGGATGGCAATTAACGTGTTTTGGAATTCATGAGAAATACAAAGGTGTAGTACATGTAAACACAAGAGCACAATGCAACAGATGGAGAGTGTTAGGTGGACGGATTAAAGGTATTTTTGGTGAAACACAAAGATTGGTAAATGTCAGTTCATGAGCAATGCAACAAATAGAGGGAATTGGGTCTGAACGGAGAAGGGGTATTTTCTGTGATAAGGACGATAGAGAAAGTGGTTAGCCCATAAACAAGCAAGGTCCTCAAGTGGAAATCAGTTATCATGGGAAGTGAATGAGCAATCGCCCTCAAAGTCAAGGCTACAAACCAACCACCACATTTTAAACTGACAAGATTTTTCTTTGATTGAAACAGGGGAAGAGAATTTCGTTTGTTTCGGAGCAACCCACCGTAAGGAAAGGCAAGCGCCAGACAGGTTTGATTGTAAATTTTTAGGACCCTCCTGGAAAATGGGACCTAGTTTAAAAATCGAAACAATCATAAGTAGCAAAATCTAGCATAAATGTACCCCAAGGAATATAAGTTGGTTTCAAAGTTTGCATGTTTAAGATATGATTCAATTAGGAGTTTTCGGGACCCTCCTGAATAATGGGACCTAGCTTTAAGATTGCTGTTAGATAACAAGATATAGCGGAAATAATACCTTTAGAAGATATCACTTTGATTTAAAATTGTCGTTTAATTAAGAGTTGTTAGGACCCTCCTGAATAATGGGACCTAGCTTTAAAATTTCCATTGGATAACAAAATTTAGCGTAAGTTCTGGTGTAGGATAATATAATTTTGCCGTAAAATTGTCACTCTTAATATAAAACTTGACTTGTGATTTTCAGGACCCTCCTGGATAATGAGGAGTAGTTTAAGACCCTCTTAGATAACAAGATTTAGCAGAAGTCACACCTTTAGAAGATATAACTTAGATTTAAAATTGTCGTTTAATTAAGAGTTGTCAGGACCCCCCTGGATAATGGGACCTAGCTTTCAAATTCTTAGTAATATTTGGTAATATGATTCAGTTTAACACTAACATATGTGCCCAGCTACCAAACTGGGGCAGAAAATTTTCTTTGTTTTGTCTATTTTTGTTGAAATCAGGTACCCACTTGGAGAACAGGGAAAAGCAGTTCAAGTTCGATAATCAGGCGCCCACCTAGAGAGCACGGGAACACATTTCAAGTTCAGCAGTCAGGCGCCCACCTGGAGAGCACGGGAATACAATTCAAGTTCAGCAGTCAGGCGCCCACCTGGAAAGCATAAGAATACAATTCAAGTTCAGCAGTCAGACGCCCACCTGGAGAGCATAGGAATACAATTCAAGTTCAGCAGTCAGGCGCCCACCTGGAGAGCGCGGGAATACAATTCAAGTTCAGCAGTCAGGCACCCACCTGGAGAAAGGGAAAGCATCTCAGAGTACAATTCGAGTTCAGCAATCAGGCGTCCACCTGGAGAAAAGGGAAAACATCTCAGATTACAATTCAAGTCGGCAATAAAGGGATTTCACCGGGAGAATACAAGTCAACAAGGCAACAAGAGCCACAAGATCAAGTTTGAAGATATAGATAGGGCCTTTTTAGCCAAGAGCCACAAGTCTAGCTTCTTTTTATTTTGTCAATGGTGTAATAAGGGGGTCAGTAAGTAGTAGCAGCAGCAGCAACTGTGAAATCACAGCTTTGTGGTAGTCCCAGCTACCAAAACTTTCCGAACTACACTGACCTGATTCCTTTTTAGCCAAGGATATGTAGGCAACCTCGAAAGTAGGGTGCAGTCAAATCTTTCAAAAAATGCTTCCCACGGAGTATTCAAACAGGCAAAAATCGCTCGTATCCGCTCACTTTATCTTTGCACGAAAATTCTTCGTGTTTTCGAGCAAATAGGGGCATCTGTGAGCACATGATTGCCCTACATGAATTATTCCCATAAATTCAAGACAAAATAAATTTTCCCGTTTGCAATTTTGTGGATTTTTGTGGCATTTTCCAGTAATAATTTGCATTTGTCTGTGCATGTTTATTTTATTTAATTAATGAAAAATATAAAAAAATATGTTGCATTTGCATTTAGGATTTAACTTGGTGTTTTTGAATTAAGTAGTAAATTATTTATTTCATAAGAATTGGAAAATTAACAAAAATGGTATTTTTGCACTTTTATTTTTTAATCTTTGAATTTTGGTGGTTTCTCCGCTTAATTTGGTTTTAATTAGAGTTAATTAACTTAATGTGTTAGGATTGATTTAATCTAGGATTTAGTTTGGGTTTTATTTGAGTTTTATTTTGGAAAGATTAATTAAAAAGAGAGAGAGAGAGTTTAAAAATAAATGAATTAATTTGGAAAAAAGAAAAAAGATTTGAAGAGATAAAGTTTTGGACTTGTTTTAATTAAAATGCCCAAGCCCAAATGAATTTCCCCTCCCAAAACCCGACCACACCCGGCCCCAACATACCTGACCCGGTCTGTCCCCCCACTAAATTAAACGACCCCGTTTAGATTAGTCATTTGATCTGAGCCGTCTATGTTTTCTAATCCAATGGATATGAAATGGGTTGGGGTTGGTACATATCTGTCCGAATTAAGCCCACTCACCATCTCTCATCTCTCTCATTCTCATCTTAGAGACCAACTGTGGAACCCTAGAGCCGCCCTAAATCCCACCACCACCCACTGGCGGTGCCACCTCCAACCACCCCCAATGTAACACCATCGAACCCCCTCACCTTCCTCTTTCCAAATATCAACATAGCTCCCCTCGAATCCCCCTCAATCTCGTCGAATCTTAAATCTAAAGTCAGAGTTCGAAGCCCCAAAAAGCCAAAAGTGTTCTGCCTTTGATTCCATGGCTGCATGACCACAAGCATCCGAGTTTTCAAGATTTTCGAAGTCTAGTTTGGCATAAGCAGTGTTGGTCGTTTGTTCTTAGCAAAGAACAAGCGGTTAACACCGATTATGTAAAATTGAAAGTCCAATATTGGGTTCGGATGTGAATCGGTAAGTGTTCTTCATTTTTCTTGCCCTTATATACAGTTTCATCTTCCTACTCCTTTCTTCTTTGTCTTCCCGTTTCTGTGGATATTTGGAAAGTAGATAGAAGTTCAGACCTAGTTTTTCCTTTTTGAATAATTTAGAGTTCGTACTTGCTCCATTAGATTTTTAGTCATTTCTTTTCAGGTTTTAAATACTGTTCTTTGCTTGTTTTGCTATTTATGACATTTTTGATAATTACCTTAATTTAGGCTTTGTTGATTCGGTAATTTGGTTAACTCCGGATCAGTATTTAGTTCTCAAAGAAATCAATTGCTTGGTTAGATTTTGATGTTTGAAGTTATTTAATTGTTTCTCTTTTCTGCTTCTCATTGATTTAGCTAAATGGGTTTCTGAGTTTTGTTCGGGTCTTAAGTTCAATTCTGGCCTGTTCATTTGGGGTTTAAACCGTTGGGTAAAATTGACCCATGACCCGTTTGGTTGTTTGAAAGTAAAAAATAGGGGTTTAAGGGGTATTCTGGGTAATTGGCTTAGGGAATCTTGATGTAACTGCCTAAGGAAGCTTCCTAGAAGCTGGGGTGGGGGCTTATGTGAAAGTCTGAATTTTACACTAAGGAGGTCTAAGCAAAAATGAGAATTTCAAAAGGGGTAAGGTGCAAAAACGGAATACTTTGAGGCTGCCCTAATGCCTTGCATTAAAATGCACCTTTACTTGGCATAGAAGGAGATTTTCAAGAGAGATAGATCCCAAAAACTGAAACGGCTAAGCTTTCTTATAAAAATTATGAATTTCTGCATTATTAAAAACTAAAATTTTTGCTTCTGGTTTGGTATTTCTGATTCTTTATGGCAAAGAACTCTTAGAAATTGATAGTCTTATTGCTGAAATAGAGAAATGGTTTAAGTAGCTGAACTGGTTTCAAGTTAGGTGCTGGGAGTCACTGTTTCATTGCATGTTTCACACTGGTTGTTTGCTGGTTTCTGTTCTGCTGTAGCTACTGCTCCTTCACCTCTTTTCCCTTTCCATTTCTAGGTAAATGTAGTTGAATCTCATCTCAATGTGAAGTCCAAATGAGAAGATGAAATCAGAAACAGAATGTTGAAGCATGATCTTAAGTTTATTTCCTTTATGCTTGCTATTTTTCTGATTTACCTTTAATGTATATGGTGTTGGCCGTTGACAACTTCCTCTAAGGAGTTGCATTCTATTTATATTTAGCATAGAATGTAGTGTTCTGTTAAATTTTGTAGATGGGTGACATTTCAATTATTGAGCTCTTATTTTTAATTTTGTCTCTGAATGGTTAAGGGGGTTTGAAAGATAACACATATGGTGGGATCAGTAATAAGTAATAGATCTTATTTCTCATGTTATTATAATATGCTTGTTGCTATGATTCACATAATTAAATAGTTGAATGCTTTTTGAGTCTGGATTGCGTAAAATCATGCTAAGAGAAGGGGAATTGGCTTATGTTGCTTTGAAGGGTAAATACCTGCGTTAATTTTCCTTTGGAAATCGTGTGAATTTGTTCCAAAGTAGAAATGATAGTTAAGTTTAGGAATACCCAGTATCTGATTTGGGATTTAATTAATGAAAAAGGCAAAGGTATTTTAGTAATGTAATTTCATGTCTTGTATAGTTTTGATAGGATTGCAATTTGTATTGATTTTGTGTCCTCAATTAGGTCTGAAAGCTTGGGCTATAGACTGGCCCAGATGAAGAGTGTGCCTTCTCACTACTCGTTTGTGAGCTTGAGCCTCTGAACTTCCATTCTTCACTAAGACTTGGGCTCGTTCAGGCCCAAGTTTGAAGGCTTGATGATTGTATGCTTTATTGGTAGTTGGCTGGGCTCGATGCTAACCCCGTTCTTCAACATTGCTGATACGGAATGCATGCCAAGAGACTAGAACTCGAGTCTCCCCCTTGTTCTCTTCTTAACTCATAATTAATTTGGGCCAGGAGGCTGCCTAGAGCAAAGACGCAGGCCTCTCGTGTTGGGCCTGTTCCTTTCAGCCTTCAAATTATTCAATTTTGACACGAACCATTCATTTTTTATATATCTAAACTTGTTTCCATTTTCAATGCAAAGTTTCTTTCGGTAAAGATGTACAGAACATGGGATTTAAAAACAAGAGGGGGTAGATTCTCAATTCATCTAATGTTGTTAGTTGGACTTCATTAATAATTGAGTTGGGCTTTAGTAAACAACTTGATTAGCCACTGGTCCCAATACCTCGAATAAGTTGAGGTGTGCCATACATAGCAAATATAGTTATGGCCCTTAAGATTTTGATTTTGAATTTCCTTTAATAATTGGATTTGAGGTGCGCCGTGCCGAATAAAATATTAAAATGCATGGCCCTTACTTAATTAGTATTTTAATCATTATAATTCAAGGCGCGCCATTTAGCGAATTTTCCATGGCCCTCGCAAAATTAAAAATGTGTAGTTGCTGTAGGCACGTTATTTGAATAATTAATTTTCTTGAACTTGGGTGTCATGTGACCCAAATCCCAATCTTAACAACGTTAAATAGAATATGTCTCGGACTGCGGGTGCATTTCATGTGGCGCGGTCCAAAGACGTGTTTGAGATGACGTTGAAATCTTCCTTAAAATAATTAAAAGCAGTTTTAAAGTTAAAATGAACCATAGGCTAAAACATGTATTAAAATTAGATAATAGGCCAATAATAACAGATGAGCGACTGTGCTAGAACCACGGAACTCGGGAATGCCTAACACCTTCTCCCGGATTAACAGAATTCCTTACCCGAATTTTTGGATCGCGGACTGTAATACAGAGTCAATCTTTTCTTCTATTAGGGATCTAAACCTGTGACTTGGGACACCATAAATTATTTCAAGTGGCGAATCTGAATTTTAAATAAAATAATCCCGTTTTGATTGTCACTTTAAGTTGGAAAAAAATTCCCTTATACACCCTTACCCGGGGGTGTAGTGAAAAAGGAGGTGTGACACAAATCATCAATCCTCGACAATGAATACTTATTCTTGATTGTGACCTTGTTCAACTGCCGATAATCTATACACATCCTCATCGATCCGTCCTTCTTCTTAACAAATAACACCGGCACACCCCAAGGCGAGACACTAGGCCTATTGAAGCCCTTATCAAGCAAGTCTTACAACTGTTCTTTCAATTCTTTCAACTCTGGTGGGGCCATACAATACTGTGGGCTAGAAATGGGCTGAGTGCCCGAAGCCAAAATCAATGCAGAAGTCAATATCCCTGTCAGGTGGCATACTTAACAGGTCTGAAGGAAATACCTCAGGAAACTCACGAACAATAGGCACAGAATCCATAGAAGGAACCTCGGCACTAGAATTATGAACATATGCCAAATAGGCCAAACACCCCTTCTCGACCATACGCCGAGCCTTTATATATAAGATAACCCTACGGGTAGAATGACCAGAAGTCCCTCTCCACTCAAAATGAGGTAAACCCGGCTAAGCTAAGGTCACAGTCTTGGCATGACAGTCCAAGATAGAGTGGTAAGGTGATAAGTAGTCCATCCCCAATATGACATCAAAATCAACCATATCCAAAAGTAACCGATCTACTCGGGTCTCAAAACCCCCAATCACAACTATACATGAACGATGGACATGATCCACCATAATACAATCACCCACCAGTGTAGACACATATACAAGAACACTCAAAGAATCACTAGGCATGACCAGATACTGGGCAAAATAAGATGACACATAGGAGTATGTAGACCCTAGATCTAATAGAAATTTAGCATCTCTACTACAGACCAGAACGGTACCTATGATAACTGCATCGGAGGTCTCAGCCTCGGGCCTGGATGGAAGAGCATTACATCGGGGATGGGCCCCACCACTTTGAGCTACGTCCCTGGGACGGCCTCCTGTTGGCTGGCCTCCACCTCTAGCGGCCTGACCTCCACCTCTAATACCTCTACCTCCACCTCTAGCACCTTTACCCCCACCCCTAGCTGGTGGAGGGGGCGATGGAATACCTGGTGCCTGAACCATAGTACGGGAACCCTGCTGCTGCCACTAAACACCCACTAATCTCGGACAAGCCCTCCAAATATGACCATACTCACCGCACTCAAATCATCCACCTGAGTGCTGCGGCTGAGGGAACTGAGACTGACCCTAGTGGGCCGGCTGCCCATGAGAATAACTCTGAATAGGAGGTTCTCAGATAGGAGCTGATGGTGCACGGTAGGAATGCTGATCAGAATACTGCATATGAGAACCACAGCCACCTGAAGCACCATGAGAAATTTGAAGTGCTGAATGAAATGGCCTGGGAGGATGGCCCCTACCAAAATAATCCCTGCCTCCAAATGAGGCACCACTGAACCTGCCTAAATGACGGGGCCTCTTGTCAGACTCCTGACCACTACCCTGTGATAAAACCATCTCAACTCTCCTGGCCACATTAGCCGCATCCTGAAAAGAAATCTCGCTCCTAGTCTCCTTAGCCATCTGCAATCGAATCGGCTAAGCGAGTCCCTCAATGAACCTCCTCACCCTCTCTCTTGTTGGAGAGTATGATAAGATCATGACGGGCCAAAGCAATGAATTTGGTTTCGTACTAAGTGACAGTCATAGAACCCTAGTGGAGACGCTCAAACTGCCTCTTATAGTCCTCTCTCTGAGTGATAGGAAGAAATTTCTCCAGAAATAGATGAGAGAACTGATCCCAAGTCAAGGCAGGCGGCCCAGCTGGCCTAGCCAAACAATAATCCCTCCACCAAGTCTTGGAGGAACCCGACAGATGAAAAGCAGCAAAGTCGACCCCATTGGTCTGCACTATCTCCATATTCTGAAGAACCTCATGATAGCTGTCTAAGTAATCCTGGGGATCCTCTAAAGATGTACCACCATAAGTAGTAGTGAACAACTTGGTAAACCTGTCCAATCTCCACAAAGCATCGACAGACATAGCTGCTCTATCACCGGTCTGAGCTACCATACCCGGCTGAACTGCTCCAACTGGCTGAGCTGCTGGAGTCTGAAACTGGGGAGCCATCTGCTCTGGAGTGCGGGTAGCGGGAGTCTGTGCTTCTTCCCATCCTGAGAGAAGGCTGACTCTGGAGTGCGGGTAGCGGGAGTCTGTGCTTCTCCCCATCCTGAGAGAAAGCTGGTGCTACAGGAAGTAAGCCTGCTCGGGTGACACTCTCCATAAGGCCCACTAGATGGACCAGAGCATCCTGGAGTACTAGGGTAGCAATGAACCCCTTTGGGACTTGAGCTAGGCCCACTGAAACTGTCTAGGCTGGAACCTCATCATGAAACTCTACCTGAGCCTCCGCCACTGGTGCTACTGCTCTGGGCTAAGCTCTGCCCCTGCCTCGGCCTTTAGCACGGCCTCGGCCTCGCCCTCTGCTCCTCGTGGGAGCTACTGCTGGGGGCTCGGGCTGCTGGTCAGTGGATGAAGAAGTGTGTGTTCTCGCCATCTGCGAAAGAATAGAGTAGAAATCCAATTAGCATTGAGAAACCAAACCGCATGACTGAGATGAATAGAAGTGAAACTGTTCCTAACCTGCAGCCTTTGTGGGATAAGCACAGACGTCTCCGTACCGATCCCTCAGACTCTACCAAGATTTTCCGTAAATTGTGAGACCTAAGCAACCTAGAGCTCTAATACCAAATTTTCACGACCCGGATTTCCCACCCTGGGGAGTCGTGATGGCACCTACTAGTGAAAGCTAGGCAAGCCAATGATTTCAATTACTTTACCTTTTTCATTTTTAATCCCTTAACAGTTGTTATTTAAGATTTTATAAACAACGGAAATATTAAAGCGGGAGAATGAAATGTAACATTTTAAGCTAATACCGATACAAATCTATAACATAAACCACCCAGAACTGGTGTCACAATGTCACAGACTATCTAAGAAAACTACAAATAAAGTCTGAACAGGAAAGTACATGTCTTTCTTTGGAATATAAAAGAACAGAAAGAAACTAGATAGGGAGGGGACGCCAAGGCCTGCGGACGCCTGCAAGTCTACCTAGGGGTCTCCTGATAGACTGAAGGCAGCAACCCCTAGCTAAGGTCTGTATGCTCCAGTACCGAGATCTGCACCACAGTACAGAGAGTAGTATCAGCACAACCGACCACATGTGCTGGTAAGTGTCGAGCCTAACCTCGGCGAAGTAGTGATGAGGCTAGTACGAGACTACCAAATAAACCTATGCAGTTAAAACATATACGATAAGCAATAATAACGGAAACTAGTAGTTAAATATGGGAAGGGGAACATGATGCAGGGGAATATCAAATAACAACGGTAACTCAGGAGAAAAACATAAAGAACATTTTAAGGTTTGCATCAGTAAGAATAAGGAGACAATAACAATCAATATCCACTTTTATTATTTATTGTTGCAGCGCGCAACCCGATCCAAATCATATAACACTGTTGCGGTGTGCAACCCGATCCAATCATATATCATTGTTGCGTCGTGCAACCAGATCCAATCATATATCACTGCTGCGGCGTGCAACCCGACCCCTCCTGTCCTCCCTTATTACTCCATGCTGCGGCATGCAACCCGATCCCATGTAATATTGTTGCGGCGTGCAACCCGATCCCAATATACAATTCAACACCAATCACAAAAGAATCTCAGCAAGCAAACAATAAGGAAACAACAATATCCTGGCAAGGGAATCAACAATGAGAATAAACATATCCTGGCAAGGGAACCAACAGTAAGAAGTAAATACGTCATGGCAAGGCAATCACCTATAACCAAACTTGTTCCAAAATTTAACTTCACAAAAGAAACCTCAACTAGAACCAATTCTCAACCATAAATAAATACCCCGAGAATAATCATAATTCTTACCCAACACCGAGAATCAACAACTTAGGCTTTATAGTACTTATTAAGAACACAACGATTTTCAATTTAAGACTTACGAGCATTCTTGACAACGATGTATAGATACTTGTCACCACACCTATACGTTGTACACTATACTAACAACATAGCAAATAAAGCACGATACCTATTCCCTCAAGCTAAGGTTACGCCAAACACTTAACTCGAATTTCCACGGCCAACTCAAGCCTCAAACACTGCTTTTCCTTTAGAATTCGCCTCCAAATTACTTGTATCTAGTCCAAATTAATTTAACAACATCAATAAATGCTAAGGAATTCATACCCAATGCTAAATTATAGATTTTCTACAATTTTCCCCAAAAAGTCAAAAATTGACCCGGGCCCGCTTGGTCAAAACTCGAGGTTCAGACCAAAAGCCGATCACCCATTTACCCAGGAGCCCAAATATGCAATTAGTTTTGAAATCCGACCTCAAAATGAGGTCTAAATCCCAATTATTCAAAAAGTCCTAACTCTACCCAAATTCCTAATTTCTACAATGAAAACTCTTGATTTTTGATTAAAAGTGATGAAAAACATTGGGTAATTGAAACAGTAAAGTTTAGAATTGATTACTAACACTTTGGGAATGAATTTGTGTGAAGAAAATAGCCTCTAGGCCTTGGAAGTTCAAAAATATGAAGAAAAATAAGTTCTGTCCACGTTGGAGTCTGTTTTAAATTGACTGGGCAGGTCTTCATCGCGTTCACGATGGGCCTGTCGCGTTCGCGATGAATCAGGCCCAGATGGCCTTCGCGTTCCTGGCCGAGTGGCCGTGCTCACGTAGAACAAAAATCCCTTCCCCCAGTCCCCGGCCAAAAAGGATTTCGCGTTCGCGACAGCAGGTTCGCGTTCGCGAAGAGTAACCCCCAAGCTTCGCGTTCGCATCCTGAGCTTCACGTTCGCGATGAAAAAATCTGACACCTAAGGAACTTGCCTTACGCGTTCACGAAAGAAGCCACGTGAACGCGAAGAACAAAATCACTAAGCACCTGAGACAGCAAAACCTGCAACTTTTCTAAGTGTAAAAACATCCCGAAACCTATCCGAAAGTCACCCGAGCCCTCGAGACTCCAACCCAAACATGCATACTAACTCAAAAACATCATATGGACTTACTCATGCGATCAAATCACCAAATTAACACCTTTAACAATGAATTTAGCATTAAAATCAAAGAAGAATCTCAAGAACTCTTAAGTTCAAATTTTAACAATCGAGGGTCCGATTCACGTCATTTCAAGTGCGTTTCTTACCAAATTTTATAGGCTCAACCTAAATATCATATAAGATTTGTACCGGGCTCCGGAGCCAAGATACGGGCTCGATACCATCAATTTCAAATACATTCAAATTTCCAAAAATTCTTAAAATTTCAGTTAAATAATTTTCTTCAAATATTTATTTCTCGAGCTTGGGACCTCGGAATTCAATTTGAGGCATATGCCCAAGTCCCATATTTTTCTACGACCCCTCCAGGACCGTCAAATCAAGGGTCCGAGTCCGTTTACCCAAAATATTGACCGAAGTCAACTTAAATTTAATTTTAAAGGCCAAATTAGTATTTTCATCAAATTTTCACATAAAAGCATTCTGGATATACGCTTGGACTACGCACGTAAATCGAGGTGACATTAAAGGAGGCTTTTAAGACCTCAGAACACAAAATTTACTTTTAAATCAAGTGATAACCTTTTGGGAAAAGGTCATCACACTTGCATATCCAAGCTTCTACCCTTACACTCTACTCATCATCATCCACCTCCACAATAGAATAAATCAACATCAGTCAAAGTACCACAATCCGCTTATATACCATCAAGAGAGAAACCCTAAGGGTCGGCCATATGTACCTCGGGAGCCCCGACCCAGCCATATGTACCTTGGGATCCCCGACCATATATCCCTTGGGAGATGGATCCATATCTACACGGTGCACGATAAATATCTCGTTCCATAACAATAAACGCACGGTAAAGACCTTGTGCCATAATAATAATAATATCATCACAATTGCACGGTAAAGACCTCATGCCAAAACAACCACAATATTATCATAATCGCACGACAAAGTCCTCGTGCCTCAACATCATCACATCACTATATCCGAACAAAAGAGACCTCATGCCAACACCAAACCAATCCGCTCAACAAGTCTATATGTGCCAAAATCATAACAATCCAAGATAACAATTGATCATCAAAGAGACATATGCTCACAAGTAATTAATAATGTGCACAGAGATAGAATAATAATAAAGTGCGGATGTTCGCTCAAGATGTAAAATATGACTACGGCTAAATCAATATAGCAATGATTCCACGAATTTCCTTCTTGTCCAATTAAGAAATAATAATCTTAAAACATGATCAATAGCATGAAAGTATAAGCGCACATAGTCATACAAAGGATTACACATGAATCATAGAGAGCACACAATCAAATTAAGGTATAATAGAAGCCTAGAGTCTAATCCAATTATTATTTATACATAACACCTGCATATACGCTTGTTACCTCACATATATGTTTCTTTACATATATCTCAATTATACAAATAGGGTCTAATCCCAAGGGTTATTTTCTCGCACAAGATTAGGCAAGATACTTATCTCAACAAGCCCAAATTAACATTCTAAAATCGCCCTCCCCTAAGAAATCACCTCTAAACGGTTCGAATCTAGCTAAAAATAACTCAATAACATCAAACAAAGCTATAGGAATCAATTCCAAATAATAAGCCTAACACATGATGGGAATACCAACTTGTCATGACCCCAAAATCACATCTTAGGAATCGTGATGACACCTAGTCTCTGAGACTAGGTAAGCCAAACGCATGATGGAAATTTAATAAAAACAACGACTAAGCTATTGATTTGAACGATAAAAATAATGTTAGTTTATATGAGTCCACCAAACAGTAGAGTACCTGGTCCTCTATGAGTTTTTACTGAGAATGATAATGACACAGTAAGTAAATAAGACACAGGATTTTTACGTGGAAAAATCCCAACTCAAGGGGACAAAAACCATGACCTACACTTGTAAGCTTTTAACTTCACTAACTTGTAAACACCTATTACAAGACACTTTGTAATGACTCCATTATAAAGACTTCAACTCAACTAACTTGTGATACTCTTACCACAAGACACTTTGTCACTCTCTAGTTACAAAGACTTTAACTTATGACTAACACTAGTCACAACACAAACTCAGAAAGTTTATGGTTTTTACAAGAGGGTTCCTAATCAATGCTTCTAGCCAAGCAATTTAGGAGTTACATTAAGACCAATCAAAAAGTTACAACTCAACTAAGGACAACAAAATACTAGATTTAGAAACTGGTCCATAGTAGCGTTTAACTTTGTTCTTCAAGCTCTTGAGAATGAAGTTCACTGTTTTGCAGAAGGCTTGAATGAATTTTCAAGTGTTCAAGTGATGTTTGATATAAACTCCTTATTAATACACCTTGATGATATCATTTGAATAATGTAAGCACTTTAGTTGGTCAAAGGACAAGTGACCACTGGAAACAGTGCAGTGCAGGCAGTCACGTCGCTTCCAGCTGTATCCCATTGACCTCATACTGCTATGAGGGAACCACTTGTGGATCAGGTCCTTATTTGGTTCTCTATCTCCTAAAGCTATAACAGTTCACATTTAGCTAGAATCCGTTAACTTGCAATGTAGCCCAAGTGTGTCAGGTTCCCTATCTGGTCCTTGACAGTAAGTTTGTTAGATCATCAAAACATAAGGCAAAGACATTGAAAACCCATCAATTTCCTCCTTTTTGATGATGACAAACTTAGATATTGATAACATGTATTTAGAGCATGGAGAACCAGATAAAGTAACAGGAGCTCATAAGTTCCCCATAACTTTATGCCTTCCCCCTTAATCAAATCCTTGATAAAGTAATAGGAGCTCACAAGTTTCCTCTGACTTTATGCCTTCCCCCTTAATCAAATCCTTGATTCAAATTATACTCAAATTATACTATTCCCCTTTTTGGCATCATTAACAGGACACAAGCGGTCAAACACCATAAAGAAGTCTAGCCGAGTTAACTCATGCCATATATGTGCACACAACATGGTAGAGAAGAGAAGCATAAAATTTAGGCAATGAGATAATAAAAGAGGATAGATTTTATATAGATAAAAATATATGCCTTTGCTTAAAAGGCAAAGGCAGAATTGGACTGTTAAAGATGGGAGCAGTACTATTACATCCCAACCACATCAAAAAAAGAAAGAAAACATCTGCCAAAAAACTTAAAAGAACAATCCAGAAACTGGTCACCGAAGGGGTACTTAGGGGGCACTAGGGGTAGAGGGCTTGGAAGCTGCAGCAAGTGTTTGGAGAACTAGGTCTATTCCTACATTGGCTGACTTTTGATCATTGAGCAGTTAAGCTTTCAGGTTCTCCACTTGCGCCCTGAGATCAGCATTCTCTTTTGTCAAATGAGCCACTTCACCATTTGACGCCGGAACCCCTTGGGCTTGCTGACCTTACAGGATAGCATTCCTAGCCTTCAACCGACGAATCTCCTCAGTTGCACTATTTTGAGCATTAATGAGTTGTGAGATGGTTGATGTACTGCCTACCCCCCCACCAATTCTTTTCTATGCACTCGTATTCCTCCAACGTTGTTTGTGAGAAAGTCTGCTTCTTGGTTTCTATCTTGCCTTGCCCCACCGACACCTTGAAGAACTTAAACTCTTGTATAAGCAGAAACCCATATGGAAGACCATGATTACCATCCTTGAAGGTTGCTACTTTTTGCATGTGTTCGATTATAATAGCAGACAGGCTAACATGAGTAAAGCTATCCAGTTGCTCCATCAAAAACAGGTCAGACTTAGAGGTCATGGACCTCCTCTCAGCACGAGGCAACAAAACTTTGTTTACCAATTCGAAGAGCAATTGATAAACAGGAGTAATGCCTTCTTGTGGATTTGGTCCCCCTTTTGGTTTGCATTGTCCTTTACCACAGCATTCCAGAAATTACACTGATACACATCCTTCATACTAGACACACTAACTGTAGGGACCTGAAGAATATCCCCAAGCAAACTTACATCAAACACGATATATACTCCATTCACCAAAGCACAAATATGCTCGGTATCAACGGGAAAAAGGCTAGCAAAGAAGCTTTGAACCTCATCCTCATACACCTTAGGTGCATCCATTTGGAATAGATGCCCCGATCATTGAAACTTAACCATATCAAGAACTTGTCGCATACCAGCCATATCAGAGATTGCTGGGTCAAACGTACGACCCAACAGAACCTTTTGGTGTCTTAGGCAATCTAAAGCAGAACTGCTTTCACTCCTTAGCTTTTTCATAGAACCAGGTTCCTTATCAATTTCAAACTTTTGTTTGCCAGACTTCCCACCACTTTTTTTTTCTTTTCCCTTAGACTTGACTAACACATCCTCATCAGAAATTGAGGGCTCACTCACAACATCCTTCAACTTGGAACTGGGGGTTGAAATTTTCTCTACTGAAGCAGGCTACTTCTTTTTCTGTGACCGTCTCACCAAGGAACCAGGTTCCTCTGGTGTTTTCTCTTCCACTTCTACCACAGTGACAACTTTATCACATACTGGCATATTATCTTTCACCAACCTTCTCCTTTGCTTCTAACTACTTTTTCTGCTCTTTTGAAGGGCAGAGTCGTAGGTCACCTTAGCTTGCAACCTGGTAGTAGGTCGCTTAGTGAAAGACTTAAGAGTGGACACCACCCTTCACTTGACTATGAACGCATCAATAGCTAGGTAGTCTAAATCCTCCTCATTGCTATACCTCATCTCAGGTGCTTGAATGTCCAAGGGCGCAACAACAAAATGCAGGAGCAGAACTGTCCTAGGAATGAGAACCCTAACCTGGGTCCTCCGGAGAGGGGTCAAGTTCCTCATGTGAGGGCCCAGTAGTTTCTGCTAGTGAAACGCCCTTAACAGTCACTATGGATCCTTCTTCCCCCATACCCTGTACCTTGTTTCTCTGAGAAATTATCTCATGCAGGACACCGTCAGTAGATACCACAAAGATGGTTATGACATTTTCTTCCTCAATCGGCACCACTGCCACCATAGAATCTGCAGCAACAATGGCGGAACCCTCTGCGACCTCAGGACTTTGACCTTGTTCTCTACTTTTTATTTGATTAGTGGGAACCTCTGAAGATAGAGAGGACGCATCAAAATATTTAGGGGTTTCTAGAATAGAGAAAGACGGGGAATCTGGGTTAGGTGTGATTTCAACAGTGAGAGCAGAAGTGGTTATAGAAGACTCAGTGGGGACAGAGGACTCCATAGGTTTTTCAGTATCAGGGATGACTGAGGCAGGGATGTCGGAGTTTATATAAGCTATTGAAAAGGTGAATTGAAGGTACTTTGGGAAGTTCTAATGAGGACTTATGGTTTGTGAAGAAAGGAGTAGGGTTTTATTAAGAATGGATAATTATGAAGAGAGATATAGGGACCGGTCCTGAAACGACGGTTGTGCGTGGAGAAATGCAACGTTTCAGAGGGAGATGGAACGATTTGAAGTAAAGAAATGTGACAATAGGGTGTAAAAAGGTGGATGACATGGCAGTTGATTTTTGTAACTTTTCAAGACGTGTATTAAAGAATGCACAAAACTACTAACCTTTGGTACAAGAACTAGGTTCTTGACCTGTTATTTGAAAATATCAATCATCTTTTATCGTCAATGCACTGTATCTACAACTTCTATACTCATTATGCGTGTTTACATGCAACGGTATTGAAGTGAGTTAGACTTTGGCTAGAAAACACTTTAGCTAGTTTTACCTGAAGGTGATTTTCATAGCCAAATGATGAGGAATCAGGTTCTCAATTGGGCTTTAAAAGCCCCAGTTTTACCCTGTTTCTTTCAAAATGTTCCCTACTTAATGCTTTGGTGTAGATATCTACAATTTAGTCTTTTGTGCTGCAGAACTTCATACAGATCAGCCCTTTCGCCACATTGTCCCTCAGAAAGTGATGCCTCACATCAATATGCTTGGTCCTTTTGTGTTGAACTGGATTATTGGCCATGTTGATTATACTGGTGTTATCATATAGAAGGGGCACACTCTCAGTAAGTACCTCAAAATCCTCAAGTTGTTGCTTAATCCATAGAAGTTGAGCACACAGGATGTTGTAGCTACATATTCTGCTTTAGCTATTGAAAGAGCCACTGAGTTTTGCTTCCTTGTGCCCCAAAAGATGAGACATGAACCTAGGAAGTGAGCCATTCCAGAAGTGCTTTTCCTGTCCACAAGATAACCTTCATAGTCTGCATCAACATATCAAATGGGATTAAAACTATTACCTGAGGGACAATAAAGGACCAGGTCCTGTGTTCCTTTAAGGTATCTCAGCATTCTTTTGGCAGCCTTCAAATGAGATTCCTTGGAATTTGATTGAAACCTTGTACATAGCCCCACACTAAAGACAATATCAGGTCTGCTAGCAGTGAGATAGAGAAGAGACCCAATAATGCCTCTATACATGGTTTGATTCATAGGGGATCTAGTTTTATCCATGTCCAGTCGAGTGGCCATAGCAATGAGAGTGTCTATCACCTTTGATGCTTCCATGTCAAACCTCTTCAAGAGCTCCCTGATGTATTTCTGCTGACAAATGAATGTACCCTTTGAGGACTGTTTTACTTGAAGGGCCAAGAAGAAGTTCAGTTCCCCCATCATGTTCATTTCAAACTCACTTCCCATGAGTTTTGCAAATTCTTCACACAGAGAATCAGCTGTTGCCCTAAAAATGATATCATCAACATAGACCTGAACAATGAGCAGGTTCCTTCCTCGTTTCTTTAGGAACAAGGTGTTGTCAATTTTCCCTCTTTTAAAACCATTTTCTAAGAGGAACTTTGACAGCCTTTCATACTAAGCTCGAGGAGCCTGCTTCAACCCATACAATGCTTTGTCCAGTTTAAACGCATATTCAGGGTATTCATGACATTCAAACCCTAGAGGTTTCTTCACATAGACTTTTTCCTTAAGAAGTCCATTCAGAAATGCACTTTTGACATCCATTTGGAACAAGGTGAATTCCATATGAGATGCAAAAGCGATTAGAATTCTAATAACTTCCATGCGAGTGACCAGAGCAAATATTTCATCATAATCAATCCCTTCCTCCTGATTGTAGCCTTGAACCCCTAGGCTGGCTTTGTTCCTTGTGGTGTTTCCATGTTCATCAAGCTTGTTCCTGAATACTCACCTGGTTCCTATAATGGTTCGATCTGAGGGTCTAGGTACCAGGTGCCAGACATTATTTCTTTCAAACTGATGTAACTCATCTTGCATGGTTGTAATCCAATTTGCATCTTTCAGGGCTTCCTTGATATTCTTGGGTTCTATTTGGTAGAGAAAGGTTGAGAAGGCAAGTGAATTTTTGGCTTTTGACCTAGTTTGTACTCCGGAATCTAGAGGGGTAATTATGTTGTCAAAAGGAAGAGAGCTTTTGTGTTTCCAGTTAGACATCTGAGGTTTGTTTGTAGAGGATGTGGGTACATTTAACTGGTTTTATTGTGTTCTTCTCTCAGGTACTAGTGGAGTACCCTGAACTGCATCAACCACTCTTTCTTTAGCTTCAGTGGTTATAATTGAAGTACCAGGTTCCATTGAAGAAGAGGTAGTATTGTCTTCACTCGACTCTTTTACTTGGCTCATCATATCTGCCTTTCCAT
This sequence comes from Nicotiana tabacum, assembly GCF_000715075.1. Lineage (NCBI taxonomy): Eukaryota > Viridiplantae > Streptophyta > Magnoliopsida > Solanales > Solanaceae > Nicotiana > Nicotiana tabacum. The sequence goes on along the minus strand of NC_134082.1, from coordinate 28,639,432 downwards.
TTGTCATGTCAATGACTTCACCAGGGACTAGTAAGGGTTCTCCATTTTGATCCTCTTCAGCACTCTTCTCACAGGATGTATAGGATACATCAAAACTAGCATGACCACTTTCCCCAACATATTGAGTTTGCTTGTTGTATATCTTGTACGCTTTGCTTTGAGAAGAGTAGCCCAGAAATATTCCTTCATCACTCTTGGCATCCAATTTACCAAGCTGATCCTTTCCATTAGAAAGAACATAGCATTTGCACCCAAATGTTCTTAGGTGAGTCAACTTGGGTTTCCTTCCATTTAGCAACTCATATGGGGTTTTGTTCAGGAGTGATCTGATCATGCACCTGTTCACCAAATAGCAGGCAGTGTTGATCGCTTCAGCCCAGAAGTTATTTGCAATTCCACTGTCGATTAGCATTGTTCTTGCCATTTCTTCAAGAGTTTTGTTCTTCCTTTCCACTAATCCATTTTACTGGGGGATTTTGGGAGATGAGAAGTTGTGAGTGATGCTATTTTCATTGCAGAACTCATCACATTTGGCATTGTCAAATTATGTTCCATGATCTAATCTAATGCATGCGACTTTAGATTCCATCTTCACCTGGATTTTCTTCACAAAGGCCACAAACACCTCAAAGGTTTCATCTTTAGTTCTAAGAAACAGAGTCCATATGAATCTGGAGTAGTCATCTACTATCACAAAGATGTATCTTTTTCATCCCCTACTTTGCACTCTCATAGGGCCACATAGGTCCATATGCAGAAGCTCGAGTGGCTTTGAGGTGCTCACATCCCTTTTAGACTTAAAAGAGGACTTCACATGTTTTCCTCCAGCACAGGCATCACAAACTTTCTATACCTTGAACTTTGACATGGGTAGACCATGGACTAGGTCCTTCTGAATTAGTTTGTTCATAAGAGAGAAGCTTACGTGCCGCAATCTTCTGTGCCAGAGTTTAGCATCATCATCAACAACTTTCAGATAACTTAGATCACCACTTTGTAACGACTCGAAATCGGCAATATATATGTTCTTGTATCTCTTGGCCACAAGTACCACTTTACTAGTTACTAGATTAGTAACTGTACATATCTTGGACAAGAATTCCACCTTATTTCCTTTATCACAGATCTAAGAGACACTCAAGAGACTGTACTTAAGACCATTGACATAGTACGCATTTTCAATAGAATGAGTGAGTGATTTCCCGACTTTTCCAACTCCAAGAATGTACCCCTTTTTCCCATTGCCAAAGGATACACTCCCTCCTTGCAGGGCTTTTAGTGAAAGAAAGTCCATGGTATTCCCAGTCATGTACTTTGAACACCCACTATCCATGAACCATTGTTGACCGCTTCATTTCACTATTCCATACACAAGAAGATTAGGATTTAGTTTTAGCAACCCAAGCGAGTTTGGGTCCCTTGTAGTAGGCAAGAGGATGAATAAGAACTCTTTTAGTCCATACAGGTAATATGTGGTTTTTGTGAGTGGAACCTAGTCCCTTTTTAGTAGTTATATTTTCAGCAACCATTCTATTTTTCTGAATGAACTGGATCCTGGCTTGGCAATTTTCCTTGAAATGTCCATTGTTCCTACAGTAGGTACACAGCCAGTTTTCGGGTACAGTCACATATTTGCTATGTGGGTTGTAAGGGGTTTTCTCCCTTTGGAACCCTATTCCGTGCCTGTTTCCACCATTATTAGTGTATATGGCAGTGATAGCTTCTGAGGACCAGGTCCACTTTAGGGACTTTTCAAGATCATTTTTTACTCTTTCCAGTTCAGTTTAAAGGTTTTTGTTTTTCTTAGTTTCAACACACAACCTATTTCTCACATCTTTCAACTCGTTTTCAAGCCTAATGTGTTCCTCACTGGCTACCGCTTTTCATTTTCTAGTATTAGACTTAGTTTAGACTTAGGTCTGCAACTACTACTAAGAGTTCATCTCTTTCTTCCTCAATTTCAGTCACTCTTTTCACTAAGGCCTCTTTTTCTCTACTGATGTTCTTAATAGTTTCTTTATGGTCAAAAACTACCACCACTAAGTCATCTCTTTCATGTTCTAAGTTGGCAATCTTTTTGGTTAAGACATCTTCTTCTTTCTTCAACTCACAAATGGTTTCCTTCAGATCCACTACACACACTACCAAATCATCTATGGTTTGTTTAGCTTCCCCTAGTTCTAAGATCAAGGCATCCTTATCCTCCACAAGGTTATGATAGGCATCAATCAATACATTATCTAAAGACATAAGTTTCTTAGAAGAGTAAGATTTCAGATTTCTCTGTACATCCCTGAAATTTACCTCACTGTTGTCATCGTCTTCATCATCATCTGATTGGGCCATCAAAGTAAAAGTTGAATCATATTCATTTTCCTCGCTTTCAACTGCCATCATGGAGCTATCACCAGCATCAGTTTCATCTTCGGACTCACTAGAGGAGTCCTCCATGCTGCAAGAGCCTATTTTACCACATTGTCGGCAGATCTCTTTCTTTTGAAGTCCTTGTCAGGAATCAGGTTCCTCTTAGCTGCTTTCTCAGGGTTGTATTTGGAAAATTCTTGCTTCAGGAGAGTACAGTCTTTAATGAAGTGCCCAGACTTTCCACACTTATGACAGAGATCATAGTTGTTTTGTTTGCTAGAGCTGCCCCTTTTTAGCATTCCTCCATTTCTTCTGACCATCTTTTGAAATCTTTTGGTTAAGTAAGCCATGTCACTGTCCTCCTCACTTGAGTCATTGCTATCAGCTTTGAGTATCAGGTTCTTTTCTTTCTTTGGTTCTCTTCTTTCACTATCTATCTTCCTCTTCATCTCGTAGGTTTTCATATTTCCAACCAGCTCATCTAGGGTCAGCTCCTGCAAGTCCTTTACTTCAGTAATAGCGTTCACCTTGCTTTCCCAAGAGCTAGGCAGGATACTGAGGATTTTCCTCACTAGTTTGTTCCTAGGAATGGTTTCACCAAGTGAGTGCAATTTATTTATGATGGTAGTGAATCTTGTGTCCATATTGTAGACATGTAATTTTTGACCATCTCCAAGATTTTTTATATTTTTAGCACGTAAATATTTAATTTAGGCCTAATATAGCTATTTTAACAAATTTTGACTTTTTTACTTTATTTCATCACAAAAAAATAAAAATTACAAAAATATTTTAGTTTACGCATCTTTCATAAATTTAAATAAAAAATATACAAAAATAGTAGCTTATTTTTATTTTTATATATAATCTTGAAAATACAAAAATAGTCTCATATTTTAATATAGTTTAGTTCAATTAATTAAAATTAATTTTATATTTTTTTATTATAATTGTATATAATTTTAGAAGGAGGAATTAGTTTTGGGTTGGTTTACCCCGTCTTTATGAATCTTGTAGTCCAATTTTTAGTCTTTGGCCCAATTCCCTAGCCCATAATTTCCAAGCCCATACCCCTAACCTAATCCCTACACCTATATAATAGGACCTACACCTAAATATACACACACCCAAAATGTTGAATCCCCCGTTTCATGAACTCCCTCTAGGTCTCCTTCTTCACTAATACACGGTAGCACACTTTAAACCTCAAGAAATCAGCCATTTCTATTCATATTGGACAACAAACAAAGGCTAAATCCCTAGGACATCAACGAAATACACAAAAAGGAGGAATTTTGAAAAGCGGCAGAAGAGTAGATCCACCACCAAAACCTCCATCTTCTTCACCATTAAAACCATTAATATCACCTTAAGACCAGCGATGAATGACTCTTGAAAACCAGTCCAAACCCAGCTGAAAATCACCCTAAAACACCACCTGAAACACATTAAACCAACGAGAATAAAAATCAACTCGAAGCCATCGACTTTCAGACCTCGTCGTATTTCGCCGCTGCTCATTCTTCATCCTCGAACACGAGAATACAGCACATCGACCTAGGTTCCCAACGAGTCCGAGTCGAAGTGTTCCGACAAGCTTTCCGGCAGATTCGCGGTTCCATCGAGTTTGTCACTGTCCAAAATACGTTGGAGTCGATCCAAGGAATGCGCTGAGTTACGAGATTTTCCGGTGAGTTTTCCATTTTCTAGTCGCGATTTTGCTCGTTGTTAAGTTTCACAATAATAAAAGTCAGATCCTTCTTTTGAGTTCTACCCTTCATCTTTGTTTCTTCTATATGATTTGGCATTTCTTTTAACTGATTATCTTAGCGCAACTTTCTATGCTTTTGCAGACGATGATGCTATGTTAGATTTAAGTTGCTCTTAATACTTGAACATGTTTTTCACGTCTGAAGGGATATCTTATCTTCTTGTACTCGTTGATTTGAAATTTTTGAGCATGCAAAATGGTTTAAGTTAATACAGTAGGATTTTCATTCATTTTAATTAGATACATAAGTCTATGAATGAGTTATTTAGTAGTGGCGTGAGTCTTTGAATTAAAGTATAAGTTTGAGTCCTTGAAATTTTTGGTGGGATTGGGAATTCACATTTTGAGTACTACAACTACTAGTTTATTATTTAGGAATGGGCTATCGTTTTATCTATCATCTGATGGTACATTTCTCCGCTGCATTTTGATGTTCGCCAACTAGAATAGGGAAATAGAATACTATTTTCCCTAGTATAACGTACTCCCTCCGTTGGCACATTTTAATTTATCGTCGTGATTGTGTACACGTTTGCGTGATATAATTACGATTCTAAAACTCAATTTGGAGTATGCGTTCGCGCAACTTCGATCAAACTTCCTTAATAATAAAATTGTTTTTGATATGCCGCTAAATTGAATTTAATTTTTATAGTCTAAGGTGCGCCATCCACAATTTAATTATACGTGACCCTCGTATTAATCTTGTGACTTAGAATATAAAAATGACAAATATTTGTAGTTTGCTTTAGGCATGTTTTAATATACTATCGTGGTTGTGGACACGTTCGCGTGACATGATTACGATTTCTAAAAACAAAACCGGAGTATGCGTTCGCGCAGCTTCGACCGAACTTTCTTAATAATAACAAAGCGTTATTAATTGTGGACACGTTTGCGTGACATGATTTTGACGCGCAAAAGAAAAGAGTATACGTACGCATAACTCATTTCTTTAAGTACGAATAAATCAAGTGATTAAAAACGGTTAAAAGGGTAAATGCACATAGGTCCTAAAAATGAGTAGTTGAACAATTAAGCCAAATATAAATTGCTAAGCGACCGTACTAGAACCACGGAACTCGGGAATGCCTAACACCTTCTCCCGGGTTAACAAAATTCCTTACCCGAACTTCTGTGTCCGCAGACTGTATAATAGAGTCAATCTTTCCTCGATTCGGGATTTTAAACCGGTGACTTGGAACACCATAAATTATTCCAAGTGGCGACTCTGATTTTAATAAATAATCCCATTTCGATTGTCACTTAAATTGGAAAAAACTCCCTCTTATACCCTTCCGGGGTGTAGGTAAAAAGGAGGTGTGACAGCTCTGGCGACTCTGCTGGGGACAAGAACTCAGAACTTTCGGTTCAGGGTTCAAGAATTCGAGCTTATTAAATGCGATTTTTATTTGACTTTATTGTTGATATTACTGTATTTTGTGGATTTAATGTGCTAATTGTCATTTACCGCTTTGATGTTACTTGAACAGTATTTAAATATCTTCTTACTTCACCCCTCTGAGTCTTCTGAAAATGGTGCACACGTTCGTGTGGCCCGCTTTTTCTGTAGAAATTATACCAAATAGGTCGAGGCTAAGCCAGCAACAAGGCCGGGTAGACTTTAGTGCTCCCGGTACGTTGCCCCCTCTTCGGCCCCAGTTGTCCGCTCGGGTAAGCCAGGTCTAGAACAATACACCCAGGTTTTAAACCTAGAATAACGCATCCTCATGTCAGATCCCTAGTAGGAACGCTTGTTTGAATCACGTGCATTTGACTTTGGGGACTCAACACAGGGGTTGGGTCCGTCTAGGATATGTTTATCCAAATTAAAAGACCATCCTGATGCATCTTACGTGCTACTTGTGCATCTTTTGTTTCGGCTTGCATGTTGACCAACTTCTAGAATAGGGAAAGAAAATAAAAAAGAAAAAAAAAAGAGAGAAAAAATAGAAAATCAAAGAGTGAGAGGTAGGTATTGAGAAAATTCTGAGCTGCCAAAATTCTGAAAAAAAGGTCATTTCAAAATGAGCCAAAATTTTCAAGTGTTATGTTTTCCTGTTCTGTCAAAATTGGGCGAACTACGCGGGTCTGATTCTCACCGAATGTGAGATACGTAGGCAAACCTCATCGGTTCCGGCCCATAATTTTCAAAAAATCCAAAAATATTTTCCTTTACTTCCTCTCTAGAAAAGTTTTTTTTGAGACCCCAATTTTCAAAAAATCCAAAAATATTTTCCATTACTTTATTTTCATTCTTCTTTCAAAATTGAAAAGAAAATTCAAAATTCAAAAATATTTTCTTTAGAAGCATTTCCTTCATAAATTCAAAATAAAATTCCAAAAATATTTTCTTTCTTCTTTAGAAGTTTTTCTTTCGAAATTTCAAAAAAAAAAAATCAAAAAAATATTTCTTTTTTAGAAGTCTTTCTTTGCAAAATGCTGAAGAAAAATCAAAATCCAAAAATGTTACCTTTCTTCTTTATAAGTCGTTCTTTCAAAAATATAAAATAAAAAGTTCAAAAAATAGTTAGTTTATTTACTTTATTCCTAATCTTTCCGAACTACGCAAGATCTGATTCATGTTCCCACATGATATGTAGGCAACCCACATCAGGTTTGATCACCATTAAAAAGAAGTGAAAAAAATGAAGAAATGAAAAAATATTGATAATAATAAGGACCGACTGAGTCCATTCTAACATGTTTTGTTTTAAATTGTGAAGAAAGTTGAGGTGGTCGGTTTGTGGTAAGCTGGAAACACAAGATCCAAGGAAAAATGATAACTGACAATGAAGCTATTACAAGTGCTCAAGAGACTCAGGGTCAGAGGGTTCAACAAGAGTCTACTGTGTTTGAGAAAAATAGAATGCTGAAACAGCAAATGACCGAAATGTGTCAAGCATGGGCCAGTGGTCAAGGACAGCCTCGTCATGAGTCACAATTTGCTACACAGCAAGATCAATACCACTCTCCTGAGTACCACTAGTACTCGTTTGATCTTCCTGCAAATATTGAGAAGCCTGCCCGAAAGATGGTACAGGAAGAAATGACCCAAAAAGTGAAAAGCTTAGAACAACGGTTGAAAAACATGCAAGGGTTGGCAGGTCAAAAGAGTGTTGCCTTCAAAGATCTATGTATGTTCCCCGATGTCCACTTGCCGCCTGGTTTCAAGACTCCCAAATTTGAAAAGTATGATGGACATGGAGATCCCATAGCCCACCTAAAAAGGTATTGCAATCAACTGAGAGGTGCGGGAAGAAATGAAGAATTATTGATGGCTTATTTTGGGGAAAGCCTTACGGGAGTAGCCTCCGAATGGTTTATGGATCAAGACACGTCTCACTGGTATGTCTGGGATGACATGGCACAGGCCTTTGTCAAACAGTTCCAATACAACATCGACCGCATTTCCCTTTCAATCCTGAAGAAGAAACCAACTGAAAGTTTCAGGGAATATGCCATTAAATGGAGAGAGCAAGCAGCTAGAGTTAAGCCACCCATGGACAACCACAAGCTAATCACTGTCTTCCTTCACGCGCAAGAGCCAAATTATTTTCAAAACATGATGTCCGCAATGGGCAAATCCTTCTCGGAATCAATCAAAATGGGAGAAATGGTAGAGAATGGTCTTAAGACAGGAAAAATTATAAGTCAAGCAGTTCTTAAAGCCGCAACTCAGGTTGTCCAGGTTGAATCTGATAATTTTAGTGGCACGAATGAGAAGGATAAAGAAATCATGATGACATCAGGGTCGAGAAGAGGTCCTAGGAGAGCATCTCGAAGGTATGAGCAACCTCATCAGGTTTCCCATGATTCCCCTGAATACTATTATCCACTTCAGCACCCTCAATACTCTGTTGCTGCACCTCAGTATGTTGCACGACCACCAAGACACCCCAGAAGGCGAGCACCAGCACCGCAAAATCTCCACCAGCCTCCACTAAATTTTCAAATGCCCTATAACCCACATCCAAGCCAGGCGTATAGAAGGGAACAAAGGCAGAAAGATAATTTTACACCAATAGGAGAGTCCTATGTAAGCTTGTTTAAGAAGTTAAAGCATCATGACATGATTGCACCCATTCCTCCAAATCATGTGGACCCACGTGCAAGAAGTTTTGACCCTTCTAAAAGGTGTGAATACCATTCCAATGCCCAGGGGCACAATGTTAAAAGCTGTCGGGATTTGAAAAGAGAAATAGAAAGGATGATCCAGAAAAACCTGATTGTGATCCAAGACAGTGACACCCAGAATATCATGCAGAATCCTTTACCTGCACATGATGATGCACACTTTGTGGGAATGATGCATGGTGATAGGGAGTATGAGAATCCTCTCGGGAATTTGCTAACTGAAGTTAATGATTTTGAAATTGGAGAAGGCTTTGCTGATCCTGATGAGCAAATTTGTGGCTAAATGTCAAGCTTAGCAATTGAAAAGTCATTCCCTCCTCACTAGGAAGGAATCTTGGTAGTTTGCTTTGATATTTTTTCTATTATCTGGGTTATTTCAGGGTTGTGATCCAGATCTTATTTGTTTTATTGAGTCAAACCCTTCTATCCCTCTATTCTGTTTGTGTGAGTCTTGTCTTTCTGTTCTGTTGCTATTTTCATTAGCCGGGTTATTTAGGGTTGTAACTCGGATTTTAGGTTGTTTGTCTTGTTGTTTACTCAATGAAATAGAGTTTGTCTTTTTGCGTCATTCCATGCTTAGTTTTCCCGCTAGTCTTAATGATATGACATGCATGCGGAAATTTTGGCCAGATCTTAGAAAATTGATTTAAGTTTGAATTGGACAACTGAGGAAAAGGCATTTTTGAGTATGATTAAAGAGTTGAAATACTTTGGAATTAAGGTCGAATAAAATTCACCTTCAAATCATTGTGAAGATCATGCTTGATGTTTAATCAATTGAAGTTTGTTAGAAATTTTGACATTAAGGGACGGAAAGTGTCTTGTGACCACGGCACACCAAGAAGACAGACATGTTCGTCAATGCTGGGATCGCGAAAAGATAACATGATTGGCATTCTCGAGGCTAGGAGGCCCTTTTTCTGCTATTCAAACACTTTATATCCTTCTCTACCCTTTTTAAGCCTGTGTTATTTTCTTTGACTACCCTCTTTTGGAATCAAGTTTAGAGTAAAAAAAAAGAGAAAATATCCATGTCCCAAGAGTACAAACTGGGGCAATTCTTAGAAAGTTCAAAAAAAGAAGAAGAAAAGAACTGTCGAAGGTCCATGCCCTCAAAAATAGAAGCTGGGACAAACAAAAAAAAAGAAGAGAAAAAAGAAAAGGAAAAAAAAAGAAAAAAAGAAAAAAAAAAGAAAAAGAGAAATAGAAATACAGATGTTTGAACTACGTTAGACCTGATTCCTTTAAAATAAGGATACATAGGCAGCCTCACGGTTCGGTCCAATCAAATAAGAATTTAGAAGAAAAAGGAAAAAAATAGAAAAAATAGAAAAATCCAAAAATCCCCAGCATCTGAAACTGGGGCAGAGATCTTATTTCACTTTTGAAAGAGTCGATTCCAAGTGTTGTATGTCCACAACCCCCTTACTTTGAGTTTATTTTGAGCCTTCATGACGTCCTTTCTTTCCAACCCTATCCAAAATCCTTCCAAATAAAGACCTCCCGATATGTCTTCAAGAATGCCAAGAGAAGCATGCAATGAGCAACGATTGTCACATGAAGTAGAACATCGTCGAGTTTCTCACAAAAAGGGAAAGAAAAATGAGAGAGTCTTATTAGTGAAAACCCTCACGGGCATTGTAAGAAGACGGTAAGCAGAGATGAATAAATGAGAGAGACTTGTTGATGAAAACCCCTCGGGGCACCACTAGTCGAAAGTGAGTTGCGAAGCTGATGCAAAGAATTGGCACGAACAAGCCCGACTTCAAAGCTCATAAGAATGGCAAAAGGGAAGATTGGATTAGTTTGATAGATTAGGTTGTTGAGTCCAAAATGCATGTCATGACCATTAAGGCTAGTTATTGAAGAAAAAAAAACTCTTCCTTTTGTCCTTCCGACAGGGGGCATTTCTTGTTAATATTTTTTCTTTATAGCATTGTGTCCTTCCCTCTAAGTCAGTCCTTGTCAAAACAAGTAAGAAAAGATTTCAAAATCTACTACCAACTTTTCAATTGCGCAAAGTAAATTTGGCCAGCACACTCGGTTGTTACTGTTAACATGCCTTGAGGATTCATGCAAAGGCTCCCCCCCAAAAGACTCTCGTCAGCCTACTTGGCACAAGCAAAGACACCTCGTGATTCTCTCTGACGGACAAATTGCTCAAAAGCAGGAAGTCGTTTCAAGATATCAGAAAATGTCACCTAAGAAAAGATCTCTAGTTGGGATAAGGCTGATTGAGCCTCAAGTACAAGTGTACTGGTGTGAAACAATCAGAGTTGGTGCAGAACAAAAGTCTTTTGAGACCAACTCAAGCTGATTGAGTAGAAGCCAAGCTGCCCAAGACTCAAGGCCACAAACCGACCACCATTTTCAAAACTAACCAATTTTTCTTTGTGTGAAACAGGAACAAAGCAGTGCAAGGAAAGTGGTTCAAAAAAAAAAGAAAAAAAAGAGAAGAAAAAGAAAACAAAAAAAGAGAAGGAAAAGAAAAAAAGAGAAAAAAAACAAAAAAAAAAGAGCAGGAAAAGAAAAGAAGAGAAGAGACTACAAAGGGAAGTTTCTCAAATCTTTGCCTTTATTTATCTTGCTATTGTGCATAAAATCTTGCCGTTGGTCTTCACATTTTTCCTCCTAGGATAAAAAGTCCTAGTCTGATAGATTTTCCTCCCAATATAAATCTTAGTCTTATAAATTTTTCTCCTAAGATAGAAGTCCTAGTCTGATGAACTTTCTCCTGGGATAAAATCTTAGTCTGATGAATCTTTCTCCTAAGATAGAAGACCTAGTCTGATGAATTTTCTCCTAGGGTAAAAATCTTAGTCTGATGAATCTTTCTCCTAAGATAATAAAAGAAAAGAGATCTAGTCTGATGAACTTTCTCCTAGGATCGAAATCTTAGTCTGATGAATCTTTCTCCTAAGATAGAAGACCTAGTCTGATGAATTTTCTCCTAGGGTAAAAATCTTAGTCTGATGAATCTTTCTCCTAAGATAATAAAAGAAAAGAGACCTAGTCTGATGAACTTTCTCCTAGGATCGAAATCTTAGTCTGATGAACTTTCTCCTAGGATCGAAATCTTAGTGTAATAAATTTTCTCCTAGGATCGAAATCTTAGTCTGATGAATTTTCTCCTAGGATAAACGTCTTAGTCGGATGAATCTTTCTCCTAAGTTGGAAAAAAAGAGAAAAGGACCTAGTCTGATGAATTTTCTCCTGGGATAAATGTCTTAGTCTGATGAACCTTTCTCCTAAGATAGAAAACCTAGTCTAACGAATTTTCTCGTAGGATAATTTGAAAAAAGGAAGTCTGAATTTGAAAAAAGAGGGGTCAATTTTTAGTTATCAATGTCTAGTTTTCTTGAAATCAGGGGGCCCGCCTGGAGAATAGGGTCAGTCTTTACTTTAGTCAAGCTTAGTTTACAGTTTTCCACAAGCTCAATTACTTTTAGGAGACGCACATCCTAGTCTAGTCTTTAGTTTACTCTCATCATTGCATCAATAGTATAAGTGGTTTATAGTTTTGCTAACAACTCACAAATCTTCCTAGTACAAACTGGGGCAGAAAAATTTCTTTTGTTTTGTCTATTTTGTTATAGAATCAGGCGCCCACCTGGAGAACAAGGGAAAACAGCTCAAGTTTTAAGGGAAAGCGGGTCAAGTTCAGCAATCAGGCGCCCACCTGGAGAACAAGGGAAGACAACTCAAGTTTCAAGGGAAAGCAGTTTTGAAGGAAGACAGTTCAAGTTTCAAGGGAAAATGGTTCAAGGTGCAAGGGAAAACACTGTCAAGTAATAAGAGAAGACGGTTCAAGTTCAGCAATCAGGCGCCCGCTTGGAAAATAAGAGAATTCAATTCAGAATGCAATTCAGGTCAGCAACAAAAGAAGCTCGCGTCAAGAATGCGAGTCAGCAGTCCGAGATGATCAACAAAAGTTAGTCACAATCTAGAATAAAAAGAAGAAAAAAAAAAAGAAAAAGAAAGACAAGAAGTGAATCCAAATGCAGAAGTTAATGAAAGATGTGAGTTGCTCAAGACATGGCTGAGGTCACAAGCTCTGCATGTCCCATCTTGGTTTGAAAAGCTGAGGAAAATTGAACCAATACCTGCGGCTAACAAGCATCAAGATTCAGATCAGGGTCCGCATGAAGAACCAACCAAGACTTAAGATTAAGCTTCAGAAGACTCATAGATAGGAATCTTGTAACTCGTAGCTGATAGACTTAGTTAGTCTTTTTCATTTTTGATTTTGATGTAATAACGGGACCGCGGACCGGAACCTCAGCAGAACGGCACCTCGACCGGCTCTCCACCTCGGTACTCCATCATCTCATTCACTTCTGAACTACACGTGGCCTGATTCCTTTATAGCCAAGGATATGTAGGCAGCTCAGATACCAGAGCTCGGTCACATTCCCTCTTCCTCTTAGTTTTGGTTTCCTTAAATAAGGGTCGGGTCAAAAACCTGTCTAGTCGTTCTTTGTCTGAAAACTCTTCGCGTTTCCAGTCAAAGAGGGCAGCTGTAGACATGTGATTTTTGACCCTCCCCAAGATTTTTTATATTTTTAGCACGTAAATATTTAATTTAGGCCTAATATAGCTATTTCAACTAATTTTGATTTTTTTACTTTATTTCGTCACAAAAAATGAAAATAACAAAAATATTTTAGTTTAGCATCTTTCATAAATTTAAATAAAAAATATACAAAAATAGTAGCTTATTTTTATTTTTATATATAATCTTGAAAATACAAAAATAGTTTCATATTTTAATATAGTTTAGTTCAATTAATTAAAATTAATTTTATATTTTTTATTATAATTGTATATAATTTTAGAAGGAGGAATTAGTTTTGAGTTGGTTTACCCCGTCTTTATGAATCTTGTAGTCCAATTTTTTAGTCTTTGGCCCAATTCCCTAGCCCATAATTTCCAAGCCCATAACTCCTAGGCTCATACCCCTAACCTAATCCCTACCCCTATATAATAGGACCTACACCTAAATATACACACACCCAAAATGTTGAATCCGCCGTTTCATGAACTCCCTCTAGGTCTCCTTCTTCGCTGATACACGGTAACACACTTTAAACCTCAAGAAATCATCCATTTCTATCCATATTGGACAACAAACAAAGGCTAAATCCCTAGGACATCAACAAGTACACAAAAAAGGAGGAATTTTGGAAAGCGGCAGAATTATTGAAGTAGATCCACCACCAAAAACTCCATCTTCTTCACCATTAAAACCATTAATATCACCTTAAGACCAGCAATGAACGACTCTTCAAAACCAATCCAAACCCAGCTGAAAATCACCCTAAAACACCACCTGAAACACATTAAACCAACGAGAATAAAAATCAACTCGAAGCCATTAACTTCCAGACCTCGTCGTATTTCGTCGTTGCTCGTTCTTCATCCTCGAACACGAGAATACAGCACGTCGACCTAGGTTCCCAATGAGTCCGAGTCAAAGTGTTCCGACGAGCTTTTCGGCAGATTCGCGGTTCCATCGAGTTTGTCACTGTCCAAAATACGTTGGAGTCGATCCAAGGAATGCACTGAGTTACGAGATTTTCCAGTGAGTTTTCCATGTTCTAGTCGCGATTTTGCTCGTTGTTGAGTTTCACAATAATAAAAGTTAGACCCTTCATTTGAGTTCTACCCTTTATATTTGTTTCTTCTATACGATTTGGCATTTCTTTTAACTGATTATCTTAGCGCAACTTTCTATGCTTTTGTGGACGATGATGCTATGTTAGATTTAAGTTGCTCTTAATACTTGAACATGTTTTTCACGTCTGAAGGGATATCTTATCTTCTTGTACTCGTTGATTTGAAATTTTTGAGCATGCAAAATGGTTTAAGTTAATACAGTAGGATTTTCATTCATTTTAATTAGATACATAAGTATATTAGTGAGTTATTTAGTACTGGCGTGAGTCTTTGAATTAAAATATAAGTTTGAGTCCTTGAAATTTTTGGTGGGATTGGGAATTCACATTTTGAGTACTACAACTACTAGTTTATTATTTAGGAATGGGCTATCGTTTTATCTATCATCTGATGGTACATTTCTCCGCTGCATTTTGATGTTCGCCAACTAGAATAGGGAAATAGAATACTGTTTTCCCTAGTATAATGTACTCCCTCCGTTGGCACATTTTAATTTATCATCGTGATTGTGTACACATTTGCGTGACATAATTACGATTCTAAAAATCAATTCGGAGTATGCGTTCGCGCAACTTCGATCAAACTTCCTTAATAATAAAATTATTTTTGATAGGCCGCTAAATTGAATTTAGTTTTTATAGTCTAAGATGCGCCATCCACAATTTAATTATACGTGACCCTCGCATTAATCTTGTGACATAGAATATAAAAATGATAAATGTTCGTAGTTTGCTTTAGGCACGTTTTAATGTACTATTGTGGTTGTGGACACGTTCGCGTGATATGATTACGATTTCTAAAAACAAAACCGGAGTATGCGTTCGCGCAACTTCGACCGAACTTTCTTAATAATAACAAAGCGTTATTAATTGTGGACACGTTTGCATGACATGATTTTGACGTGCAAAACAAAAGATTATACGTACGCGTAACTCATTTCTTTAAGTACGAATAAATCAAGTGATTAAAAACGGTTAAAAGGGTAAATGCACATAGGTCCTAAAAATGAGTAGTTGAACAATTAAGGCAAATATAAATTGCTAAGCGACCGTGCTAGAACCACGGAACTCGGGAATGCCTAACACCTTCTCACGGGTTAACAAAATTCCTTACCCGGACTTCTGTGTTCGCAAACTGTATAACAGAGTCAATCTTTCCTCGATTTAGGACTTTAAACTGGTGACTTGGAACACCATAAATTATTCCAAGTGGCGACTCTGATTTTAATAAATAATCCCATTTCGATTGTCACTTAAATTGGAAAAAACTCCCTCTTATACCCTTCCGGGGTGTAGGTAAAAAGGAGGTGTGACACATATCTTGAATAGATTCATCGTCCTTTATCCTGAAGAGTTCATACTCGGTAGTGAGCATATCGATCTTAGATTGTTTTACTTTGGTGATTCCCTCATGAGCTATTTGCAAAGCTTCCCATAACTCCTTAGCAGTGTCACAAACAGAGATTCTATTGTATTCATCAGGTCCTATTCCACAAACCAAAATCTTCTTGGCACGAAAATTCTTCTCCACAGCTTTCCTGTCTACATCGGTGTATTCTTTTCTGTTTTTTGGCATTAGGAATGGAAGTTCTTCAAGTACCTTTGTTGGGACGTAAGGGCCGTCACATATGACATCCTATTACTCAGAATCCTCAGCCATGATAAAATCGTGCATTCTTGTCTTCCACCACCTATAGTATTATCCATTGAACCTGGGTGGTCTGTATGTAAATTGACCTTCTTCAAAATTTGGTGGAGCAGCCATAAGGATCCTTCCTAGGTGTTAGCCTGATAGGAGGAACCTGCTCTGATACCAATTGTTAGTTTATATGAGTCCACCAAATAGTAGAGTACCTGGTCCTCTATGAGTTTTACTGAGAATGCTAATGACACAGTAAGTAAAAAAGATACGGGATTTTTACGTGGAAAAATCCCAACTCAAGGAGACAAAAACCACGACCTAGACTTGTAGGCTTTTAACTTCACTAACTTGTAAACACCTATTACAAGTCACTTTGTAATGACTCCATTACAAAGACTTCAACTCAACTAACCTGTGATACTCTTACACAAGCCACTTTGTCACTCTCTAGTTACAAAGACTTTAACTTATGACTAATACTAGTCACAACACAAACTCAGAGAGTTTATGGTTTTTATAAGAGGGTTCCTAATCAACGCTTCTAGCTAAGCAATTTAGGAGTTACAATAAGAACAATCACAAAGTTACAACTCAACTAAGGACAACAAAATACTAGATTTAGGAACTGGTCCGTAGTAACATTTAACTTTGTTCTTCAAGCTCTTGAAAATGAAGTTCACTATTTTGCAGAAGGCTTGAATGAATTTTCAAGTGTTCAAGTGATGTTTTGATATAAACTCCTTGTTAATACACCTTGATGACATCACTTGAATGATGTAAGCACTTTAGTTGGTCAAAGAACAAGTGACCACTAGAAACAGTGCAGTGCAGGTAGAAACAGTGCAGGCAGTCACGTCGCTTCCAGCTGTGTCCAATTGACCTCGTACTGCTATGAGGGAACCACAAAGGTATCAGGTCCTTATTTGGTTCTCTATCTCCTGAAGCTATAGCAATTCACATTTAGCTAGAATCCGTTAACTTGCAATGTAGCCCAAGTGTGTTAGGTTCCCTATCTGGTCCTTGACAGTAAGTTTGTTAGATCATCAGAACATAAGGCAAATCCATTGAAAACCCATCAAATAACATAATAAAAACTAAAACAGAGTAACAACTATACAATCCCAAACTCGGTGGTACAGAGTCATAAGCTATATTACAATACACTAAGAAACTATAATACAATACTATTCGGAAGCAAAATAAACAGTAGCATAATATCACTAGAAGGTGAATCTGAGGCATGTGGGCGTCAAACAGGTATATCTTGAAGTCTCCGCCATATCTGAATCAACTCACTAGCGACCGACACGGGCATAAGTACCTGAATCTTCACAAAAACGCACAGAAGCACAGTATAAATATACACCAACAATACCTAGTAAGTATCAAGCCTAACCTCGGTAGAGTAGTGACGAAGTCAGATCAAGACACCTACTAGACACAGAAAACCTATGCAAAATATGATATAATCCAACAACGAGAAATAAAAGCAACAAATGACAACAAAGAGTAATAATAATATAAGGCTAACAATGGGAGTAAAAGCAATGAATGACAACAAAGAATGATCATATGATAAAAATAACAAACGATCAAATACAGTTAAAATACAAGTGAAATGAACCAAAATAAAAAAATAATCATTCAATTCAACAAGTCGTTCCAACATAGAATGTGCAACAAAAATACACTGAGGTACCACACCTCATATTTATATTTCAGAAGTCACAATCACAATATTCCTTATATTGCCGCGTGAGCCTTGCATTTATTTTAAAAATATTTTTTCTTAAATAGCTTCACGCGCTTTAGCCCCTTATCTCGCAGCACGACTTCAAATAATTTCCCATACAATTAAAACACGCAGAAATCCCACCTTATCTAGCCGCATGCGCATCAATACACTACCCTTTACCACCACATGTGAATCCATATCATAACACAACAATCAACTCGCACCACACATGCCAATATGCCACAACATTACTAAAATCAACAATACCAATGCAACCATAAAACATAGCCCACGGCTCAACCACAATGTGCACAAGAATCTCAATAACATTCCAAAATAAATCGGGAAACAATTCAACAATAAAGGATATCCCATAAAACAACAACTTCAATTGGAACATGTTAATAGCTCTCACTAACTACAACTTCAAATAAATGTATAAGAATAATCTTAACAATGAAAGGTATGACATGTACAACAACCTCAATTAAATGCATATAAGAGCAAACTCGACAATGAAAGGTAGAACATGTGTTAACAACTTCAATTAAGACATATAAGAGAAAACTTGACAAGTGAAGATAGAACATATAATAACAACTATAATTAAGGCATATAAGAGTTAACATGGAAGATAGAACATGTAATAACAACTACAATTAAATCATATAAGAATGAAATCAACAATAAAAGATATAATAAGTGACAACTTTAAATAAATACATACAAGTAACCTAAGAGTTACAACTGGTCAATTTTCACATATAAGGCCGTGTACATGTTTGTCACCTCGTGTACACGCCTTCCACATAATTAAAATAATATAATTTAACCAAATCCTACGGGGTAGTTCCCCCACACAAAGTTAAGCAAGACACTTACCTCAAACAAGCTAAATCAATCCACTAACAATCACTTCTCGTGCAAATCCAACTCCGAATGGCTCTAATATATCCAAAATAAGTTAATATCATAAATAAAACCATAGGAAGCAATCCCGAATAATAAAGATTAGATCTTTAATGAAAATCAAAAAGTCATCTAAAAAGTCAATACCGGGCTCGTACCTCGTAACCCAACAAAACTCACAAATTTCGAACATCCATTTTGATATGAGTCCAACCATACCAAAATCATCCAATTCCGACCTCAAATCGGCCCTCAAATCATCAATTAATGTTTTAGAAAAGTTTTTACAAAAATCCTCAGTTTTTTCAATTCAAATCACCAACTAAATGATAAAAATAAAGATGGAATCATGAAAAATGGACAAATACGAGTCAAAAACACTTATCCCGACCCAAATCGCCCAAAACCTAGCTCTCTAACTCAAAATGTGATATAATAACTCAAACCCTCAAAATAGAGTACTAGATAGATCTGCCCAGGCATACTCATCTCTGACGCAAGACCCTCATCGCATTCGCGAAGCCAAAAAATATTCTTCCTAGAAAAAGGCCTTCGCGTTCTCCATATCGCGAATGCAATGAAGAAAACATCTAAGCCTTTGCGAATGCGGCTTGGTCCTCGCGAACGCGTAGGCTAAGATCCTCCCAGCACTCGGATGCTTCGCGAACGTAGAGCTCGATCGTGAACCTGAAGAATGGAGATTTCCCAAACCCTTTAACCCTTCACGAATGCGACCACCATATCACGAACGCGAAGAAGGAAACCTGACCTAAGAACATCAGTAGTCCAAAAACATGATGGAATGGTCTGTAGCCCATCAGAAACATGCCCGAGGCCCTCGGGAGCCCGTCCAAACACACTAACCAATCCCAAAATATAATACGAACCTACTCTAGGTCTCAAATCACTTAAAACAACATCAAAACTACGAATCACACCTCAATTCAAGCCTAAAGAGCTAACGAACATTTTCAAATTCAAATCTTGCACTGATCAAGCATAAACAACTCCGAATGACCTTAAATTTTTCATGCAAGTCCCAAATGACATAACGGACCTATTACAACTCCCCGAACTAAAATTCGAATCCGATATCGATAAAGTTAACTCTCGATCAACATCTCAACCTTCCAAATCTTCAACTTTCTAACTTTCACGAAAAAGCACCAAATCAACCTACAGATCTTCGAATCAATATCCAGACATATGCCTCTATCCAAAATTACTATACAAAGCTATTGAAACCATCAAAACTCTATTTCGGAGTCGTCGGCATACAAGTCAAACTCTGGTTAACTCTTTCAACTTAAGCTTCCAACCTTGGGACTAAGTGTCCCAATTCACTAGAAACTTTCCCGAAACCAATCCAACCACCGGAAAAGTCATATAATCACAAATGAATATAAAAGAGGCAATAAATCGGGCAACACGAATACAATATACAAAATGACCGGCCGGGTCGTTACAAGGCTTGGTTTATAAGTTGTAACCTCGAGTAATATACCTTTCATGTCCAAATGTGACCATGCAAAGCAATCAAAGTTATCCTTAAGGAATTTAATTATTTTGACTTTGAGTTCAAGACTCAGCCTCATAACTAGATATAACTTCTTTCCCAGGAACTCGGTGAACATGATGCCATGCTCGAGTTCTTCTGCTGTAGACTTGGCTGCATAAGTATCATCCGATACCTAAAAATATGAAGAATACATTAATAGTTCTAGAAAATTTTAAACTCATAGATATTTTATAGCATGGTTATACAGGTAAAAACAATGGTCAAATTACACATTTTACCTTCCTAAAAATAAGTAATCAATAAATTTTATCAGTACTAAATTCTTTCAAGTAACAAAATAAAAACAAAATTGCTTCCTTCCTAAAATCTTTTATGAATAAATATAAATTTGCTTTCACATAACAAAATTGTTTTCACATGAACACGAGTAACACACATATAAACTTCAGTTTTTTTTTTGTTTTTTTTTGCAGAAGAAATATTTAAATGATGTTCAACCTCATGATATTCTCAATCATAAAATATGCAATACTATGAATCATTATTTTAGTTACTCTCAATTTTCATATGTCTATAGATGAGTAGAACTTTTAGCACGCATGTGCTAAAAGTTTTGACAGTCCACAGGGCTAATTAGAAAATTTAATGTATGATTTGCATAAAATATTTAGAGCACATACTAAGAGTTGAGCGTTAGATGTTCTTAGACACTGCTGGGCGCTTATGCACTACAAAACTAAACCCCACATGCGTGCCTCAAGGCATTTTGTAAGTGCTACTGTTACGACCCGATAGGTCATTTTGAGTACTAGCCTTTACTTTTGTATTCTGAGACCTTCAGTAGCTTCATTTAATATTTCTTGGTTTATGTGCATGGTTCGTATCGCTTTTCAAAATACGTTTATGTGAAATTTAGGAGAAAATAAAAATTTTGACTAAAAAAGAGGCTAGAGTTGACAGTGATAAATATTTTGGGTAAACAACCCTAGATCTATGTTTTGACGATTCCAGTAGGTTCGTATTGTGATTTTGGATGTGGTCGTATGTCCGAAATTAAATTCGGAGGTCCCTAGGTTGATTTGACTTATTTTACCGAAAGTTAGCAATTTGAATATTTGAAAATTCCCTAGGTTTGACCGTATGTTGACTTTATAGTTATCGGGGTTGGATATTTATTTTGGAACTTGGAATAAGTCCGTTTTAATATTTGAAACTTGTTTACAAAATTTGGTGCAATTCCGAGTTGGTGTGATAGGATTCGGATGCTTGGTTGTGATTCTAGAGGTTCTTGAGTTTTCTTTTGAATTTCATGCCTTTTGATGTACGATTCGTGGTTCTAGATTTTATTTTGGTGTTTTGATCGCGTGAGCAAGTTCGTATGATTTTTTTAGACTTGTGTGTATATTTGGTCTGGAGTCCGAGGGGATCAGGGGAGCTTTCAGATGTGATTCAGAAGGTTTTGGATTGGTGGTGTGTTAGATGGTGTTTCAGGTTTGCAGGTTTCGCAATTGCCAGTCCCACTTTTGCGAAGTCGGACTCGCAAATGCGACATTTGGGTAGGGGACTATAATCCCTGTCGCAAATGGGAGGTGGGTGGTCCATTTTTGCAATGGATAGGCCGCTAATGCGACTAGAAGCTAGGTTGGACAGTTTCCGCAAATGCGACCTCTATCTCGCTTTTGTGATTTGGGCTTCATCGCAAATGCGCTATTTTATGCTGCAAATGCAACATCTGGGGACTGTTGGATAGTTTGCTTTAGCGAACAACTGTTTGCATTTGCGGGAGTCGAATTTGCAAACCCTCGAACCAGAGTACGCAAATGCGACACTTGTAGCTAGGTAAAAGAGAGAAAAACAGGACTTGGCTTATTTTACACTATTTCTCAAAACACTCTAGAGGCGATTTTTCACGAATTTCTTCTTCCTAAATTCATTGATTAGCAACTTTAATCCATTTTTTTTTTCAATCCCCATTACTTTTCATGAGTTTTTAACATCAAGTCTAGGATTTCCATGATAGAAATTAAGGATTTGGGTAGAATTTGAGAATTTTATAAAATTGAGATTTAGACCTCAAATTGAGGTTGTATTTAAAATAAATCACATTACCGGGCTCGAGGATAAATGGGTAATCGCATTTTGGTCCAAATCTCGAATTTTGACCAAAGGGGCCCGGGGTTGACTTTTGTTAATTTTTTCAATTTCGTCAAAGATTGAACTTTTTTTCTTTGTGAGTAGTTTCTAAAGCTTATTTTGAATTGTTTAATCGATAATTGGTTTTTGGCTGTTTTGGAGGCTTATTCAAAAGTCAATGTCGTGGTTGGTTGGTTGATTGACTTGGTTGTGGAGTGAGGTAAGTATTGTGTCTAACCTTGACTTGAGGGAATTAGGACTTGTTGAACTATTTGCTATGTGAATTATGTGGGGAAACGACGCATATGCAAAGTGACGAGTGTATATGCACCGTCATGGGATTTAACATGGGGGATTGGGCTATTTATTTCTATGTCATCATTTATTCCATGTAATCTCGTGTTATATGTTCTAATTGTTAGATGTTCTTACTTGACATCTATGCTTTACTTGTTAATTGTTATTCAATTGTTATTTGCTTGATTTGTTCATTTCTTACCCAATATCTACCTACTACATGTTCCTACTTGTCCTAATTGTATATTCTCATTGTCACATGTTTTACTTGATTTTATTTTTCTTATATTACTTGATGCACTCCATTATATTTTTTTCAATTACGTGGGCCATTAGCTATTTTTATTAATGCTTTGCCAAGGTTTGAGGATTTCGAAGTATTGACCAATCTTCGTTTGTACTGATAGTTTCATATTGTTTCGCTCATTCCATTCGATGTTATGTTGATATTTTGTGAATAGTGGTGTTGGGTTATTTATGTTGATAAATTGATATTGCGGGATTGGGTTGCTTGCTACAACGATACTGAAATAATTTGATATTGGGGGATCGGGTTGTACATCGCAACGGAATAAGAAATCATATGATATGATATTGAAAATGAATTGTACGTTGAGAAAGATATTGTGTTAAAATTTGGATCGGGTTGGACGCCGCAACGAATTTGATATGTTGTAGTTGTGTGGTGGCTGTAGAATTTATTCTTGATATTGTGATACGAGTTTGAGATTTTATTATTCTAGGGCCCTCTGGTAGTTGACATTCATGTCCAGTTATATGAGTTTACTTCTTTATTTCTGTTCCTGTTTTCTATTATTATTATTATTATTATTATTATTATTATTATTATTATTATTATTATTATTATTATTATTATTATTATTATTATTATTATTATTATTATTATTATTATTGTTATTATTATTATTATTATTATTATTATTATTATTATTATTATTATTATTATTATTGAGGTTAGGCTCGGCACGTACATAATACATGGGGTCGGTTGTACTCATGCTACACTTCTGCACTTTGTGTGTAGATATTGGTGTTGGTTCTAGCGGCGCGTAGCGGAGACTGCTCTGATTTGACAGCTACATGTGACTTGAGGTAGAGCTGCTGGCATTCGCAGTCTCTGAAGTCCCCTTCTATCATGTTTTGTTGTTATTTCAGTTTCAGACAGTATTATGTTTTACTTCAGATCATGTTTGTAGTATTCTATATACTCATGTACTTTTGACTCCGGATTTCTGGGAGTAGTTTCGTACCATGTTATTTATATTAATACAATGTTCATTCAAGCAAGTAGATGTTAGGCGCCATTACGGACTCGAGATTGGAAATTCCGAATCGTGACAATTACGCCCAGGGCGAATCCCCAAAGCCTTTAATACACTACTAATATAAATAACCTCGGGACTTTGGCAGATCACTTTGTCAAGGATGTGATATTTCGTTTGAACTCCATCCTCAGTCTTTCCCAAACCATTACTTCAATTAATTATGTCCGCAAAAACTAAATGATAGGATGCTAAACCCCAACAGTTTTTTGGTCAATGACATTCTTCGTATTATAAGTTCAGTGTGATCATTAATAAATTTAGACTAGATCTAGTTAATCTAAACTGCTTTATCCTTGTGCTTGTACGTGGTAAACTAATCTCTTTAATGATCCTCAAGAAATACATGATTGTGGGAAAGAAAATTTTATTCTTCCAAGGCTTGGATTCTTGAAATTCTTTTTGGCTCTACAGATGGAACTGAAAGGTCTGTAGATAGGAACTCATTGAATACCAATGTCATATATAAGGATCTTGTATCCACCTAGGAATATAGAGACAAGATTTTATATTTTCCTGCTTTTTTCAACAATGTCATCAGAGATTACACTTGACGACCTTCATTTGTTCCACAAAATTGATAGAGAAGTCTTCACTCGGCTTGTCGTGTGCCTGTCTCGCGATCCAGGAGAGTCCCTTTTGATCATGGCTATGTGGCTATGGTTAGAAGATGTACATTATCCAAGCATAATAGAGAAAATGGTGAAGTTACCTGATGAAATTGCTAATAATTTGGCTGAAGAAGGTGCTACATGTTTAAAATGGCTCGAATCGAAGGTACCCCTGGGGCCTAATGATGCAGGGGACATGCCTTTTACTGCTATAATATTGAAGAGAACAGTTTCATTCACAACATTTTACCAACAGAGGTTTACTATGATAAGTGGAATCAAGACATTCTTGAACAAGGTCTGTGCTATAATATTTGCTGACATCTTGCAACATATCTTGCCTGGACAACATATCATTCCTATCCCTGGATTTCCTCATCCAACATTTGGTGCAATAACAGTGGTGCCAAGATCGCTAGATTCAATTATTCAAAGCAGAGGATTATGGGGTTGGTCCGTAAAGATTGATGCACCAGTTGACGATAGGACTATGTTTTTAACATTTTCAAGGGGATTTCCTGTTACTGAAGCAGAAGTGAGGGAACTCTTTAATTCTTACTATGGGATTGATTGCGTCGAGCACGTTCATATGGTGCCATCGGCTTCTTCATCAGATCATTCTTTGTATGCTCGAATGGTAGTGCGTGATGTTTCAATCATTGATCGGATTTTGAGCAGAGGTTACATTGCTAAGTTTAGGGTAAATGGTAAACATGTTTGGGCACGAAAGTATGAACGTAGAGATCACCTTGATAAATTTTATTAGAATTCATTACTACGGTCAACGAATATGATGCAAAACTATAGATTAAAGATATTGTATCACTATCTATAGAACTACTCTATACTTTGTGATAAGTGTTTCAAAAATTAAAATTTTCTACTCCCATCATTGGCACTTGTTTCTTCATATTTACTGCATGGTACAACATATTGACGTTTCTTCTTATTTTTTCCAAAAAATATCCTTAATGTTTCATTAGTTGATTGTTAATTAAGTGAGATGTTTAAGATGAGATAAATGATAGTTTAGAAAAATACTCCTATGATTAAAGATATAGATGTATTTTTTTTAACGTGTCAAAAAATCTTAAAATACAAATATTATAGACTGGAGGAGTATTCAAGTATTCTCATGAAAGTTTAGGACTTGTTTCTATTTTTAAATGTTTTTGTGTAGACATTCCTGAAATTCTTGAAAAAGAAGTCTGTTATTAACCTTCTGGTTTCATCGGAGGAATTATTAATGAATTATTGTCAAAGCAGAGGAAGAGTCTGAGGTTGACTCCTAGAAGAAAGATATAGTCTTTTAAAATCCCTAAGAAGCTTGTCAATTTATTGATCATCCTAACAGAATTAAAAATTTATACAATTTTTTTTTAAAATTGTTAAATTTCCTCAACATCATAACTTGATGACGATGAGATTTAATTGAGCACGAAATATATGAAATAAATAAAAACTAAACGAGTTCTTACATAATTCAAATAAGAAAAAGGTTGATAGTCAAAAATTTTGTTAATTAGGAAAATAATTAAATGACTAATTTGTTCAATGTATACAATTTATTTTTAAAAGATAAAAAAGACAAACGATTTTTCACTAAGGTCCTCCATGCTTTTAATATTAGTGAGTATTTGTCACGACCCAAAACTAACCCTGTCGTGATGGCGCCTATCGTGGTACTAGGCAAGCGGACACATTAGCAAAACAAAACGATATTTTCATTTTCAAGATAATTTCCAAAGCTATTTAATATAGAAACTCCATAAGGAGTGTAGATCAAAAACAAAAGTGCGGAAAAGAAAGCTCGACATTGGGGTGTCACTAGTCATGAGCATCTACTATAACCGTCTGACAATATCCAGACTAACAATGCCTGGAAATAACTGAATACAACTAAGGGAAGATAAAGAGAGAGTAAAGTAGGGCTGCGATCGCCAGACAACTACCCTGCTAACTCCGCTGGATCTGCCAACGAATAATCAACACCCGCTGTCACACATCCTTTTCTACCCCGAAAAAGTGTAAGGGATTTTTTCCAATTTAAGTGACAATCGAAATGAGATTATTTATTCAAGTTCAGAGTCGCCACTTGGGATAATTTATGGTGTCCCAAGTCACCGATTTAAAATCTCAAATCGAGGAAGTTTGACTCTTATTTATGGTCTACGAACACAGAAGACTGGGTAAGGAATTCTATTAACCCGTAAGAAGGTATTAGGTGTTCCCGGAATCCGTAGTTTTAGCACGGTCGCTTTAATCATACCTGACTTATTTGAATTGTTGTCACGACCCCGGTTCACCCTCCGTGAACCATCGTGACGGCACCTAGTATCTACGACTAGGTATGCCTAAATTGCGGAAGGAAAACCAAAAATGCGGAAGTAAAACAATTTAAATAGAAATAAAATAATAACAGTGTTTTAAATGTGCCGCTCGGCATACATCATGTTTAACTCTCAATACCAATACATAAATCCAAAACCCGGAAACCCATTACATAGCTCTAACTCCGGAATGTCTAATAAGAACAGAAAAATACAGAAGGACTAAATACTAAAAGCAGGAATAAAAATGGACTTCTCGGTCTGCGGACGTGGCAGATGTACCTCGAAGTCTCTAAAGCAGTCGCCTCCCTTAAGGATGGTAGGCCTGAGTAGCGGTACCTGGATCTGCACATGAAAAACATGCGCAGAAGGGGCATGAGCACACCACAGCAGTACTCAGTAAGTGCCAAGCCTAACCTCGGTTGGGTAGTGATGAGGAAGGTCAGGGCCCTACTGAGATTAAATAAATATAAATATGACAGGATAAGATAAGTAGTACAATTGAGAATCTACGGTAAGAATCTATACGACATAATAAGAGTACAATAACGGAAAATAGAGATAAGGGCAAACCACAAGGAAAATACCACTCATAGCAAGGATGTTAACCGGGGGATCTCTTGGTTTCCCGAGGATCTCTTGGTATCCTCTATGTGTACAAGGGATCTCTTAGTATCCCGAGGATCTCTTGGTATCCTCAATATATATGCTAGGGATCTCTTGGTATCTCGAGGATCTCTTGGTATCCTCAATATATGCTAGGGATCTCTTGGTATTCCGAGGATCTCTTGGTATCCTCAATATACGTGCCAGAGATCTCTTGGTATCACGCACCTCAGTCCAGATCATAAATACGTACATGGGATCTCCCAGGATGCCGTCCAGTAGTCCCAAATTAAATACACACAGAAGCAACACAAGAATACTCATTTAAATGCTAATTTCGTACCAAGTAAACAGTTAATTCTAGCCTAACATGCTTCACGTAATACAATTAAAGCAATTTAAGCAAATAGAAAATTAAGTCAACTAAACATGCTTTTCTAAACTATAACAGGCTAAATTCGCAAGTAGAATAAAATAGGAAAAAGGAACTCAATTGAAATACTTAAAGTAAAATTGGATTTCAACAATTAGCTTAAGTATGCACTCATCACCTCACGTACAAGGCTTTTCAATTATCAACTATATCATATCCTAAGAAGAAGGTCTCCCACACAAGGTTAGACAAGCCACTTACCTCGAACCAGCTCAAAATCAATCTGAAACCACGCTCTTGCCACGAGTACTCGACTCCAAATGGCCCAAATCTATTCAATTCCATTTCATAATGTAAATAACACTTCAAGTAACTGATTTTACAATTAAATTCTAAGCTAATACGCGAAATTATATAAAATAACCAAAACGCCCCTCGGGCCCACGTCTCAGAATCGGGTAACATTTATATTTCCAGAATCCTCGCACTCTCACGGGTTCAGTCATATCAAAAGTACCAAAATTGGACCTCAATTTGTCCCTTAAATCATCACTCAAAGGCCTCCAATTATACAAGCCTTAACCCCCCAATTACCACTGATTTTCCTTAATTTTTCATGCTTAAATTGATAGAAATCATTCCAATAACGAGTTTAGGGACCAAAGACCTTACCCCAATGAACTCCTCTGAGAATCCCACTTGAAATGTGCTCCCCAAGCTTCTTCCCATTTTGAAAAAGATGAAAAATGGATAAATTTCGCGAAGGCAAGAATTTATATGTTGTGCCCAGCGATTTCCGCATTTGCGGCCCTGGGACCGCATCTGCGGTCCCGCTTTTACGGAACTAATGTCGCATCTGCGACTTTTCACTTAATGGCCAATTTTCGCATCTGCGACTCCCAATCCATAAATGCGGTACCGCTTCTGCGGAATTACCACCGCTTCGCGGTTCCTGAAGGAGTTCCCAATTTCTGTTTCTGCGGCTACTAAGCCGCTTCTGCGGTGCCGCACCTGCGGAACCCAAACCGCAGGTGCGGTTATGACAGAACCAGCAGCTAAAGCTGCAACTTAAATTTCAAAATCTTTCCGTCAACCATTCGAAATCATCCCGAGGCCTCCGGGACCTCAACCAAAAGCACCAACAAGTCACAAACTACTATCCAAACTTGTACCAATCCTTAAAACACCTAAAACAACATCGAAACCTCGAATTAACCATGGATTTAAGCCTAAGAACTCCAAGATTCTCAAAATACGGTTTCGATCAAAAAGTCCATCAAATCTCATCCGAATGACCTAAAATTTTGCACACACATCACATTCAACACTACAGAACTACTCCAACTTCCATAATTTCATTCCGACCCTCGAATCAAAATCTCAGTATCGGATCGGAACTTCAAAAATTCAACTTTCGGCATTTCAAGCCTAATTTAGCTACGGATCTCCAAAACACAATCCGAACACGCCCCTAACCCCAAAATCACCTAACAAAGCTAACGGAACCATCAAATTTCCATTCCGAGGCCATCTTCACACTGTTCTGACCACGGTCAACTTTCCAAGACTTAAGCTCTCATTTAGGGACTAAGTGTCCCAAAACTCCCCGAAACTCAAAGTCGAACATCCCGACAAATCAAAATAGCAGAAATAAACTTGGGAAAAGTAGTTAATAGGGGATCAGAGCGTTAATTCTTAAGACGACCTGACGGGTCGTCACAATTGTTTAATTACTCATTTTAGAACCTATGTACATTTACCCTTTTACCGCTTTTAATTACTGGATTATTCGTAATTATGGAATTATCTTAAAATGAGTCACGCATACGTGTACTCATTTCATTTGGCGCGTCAAGAATCATGTCATGCGTACGTGTACACAATTAATCACGCTTTATTCATTATCAAGATTATTTGGCCAAAGTCGCGCGAATGCGTACCTCGAATTATTTTGGAAATCACAATTATGTCACGTGAACGTGTACATAATCACGATAATTTATTTATTAATACGTGCCTAATATACACACTAAACACAAACTCCCTAAAGGTTTGCCTACCCAAGTATGGTCGGCCTAAACATGCTACTAGCGGACCAATTAATAAAGTAGTAACATAGAAAAAAGCAATGTTATCCTAATGTCTTTCTGAATGTGAATACTATTTCACTAAAATATACGTTCAAAATTGTCATGACCCATTTTCTGAATAAGCCGAGACCGGCACTCGATCACTAAACATGACCGAGCGAACCATCTCTACTTATCAAATCTATTATAATTCCAAACTTTATATGCAACAAGGCAATACTCTAACCAAATACTTTTGATTAATTTAATTATTTAAATAAATCAACTCCAGAACTTTATTCGTAGTAACTACTGAATTACTGCTAAGTTATTATTAAAACATCGGAACCTTAACCCAACGACTATGTCTATGAAGCCTCTACTGATAAACTGACGCACTGCTCAAGACATGAGTTTTCCTGGCCAGTTCTCTATGTAAACAAAGAAATAACTAAATAAAGATAACTCTATGGAATGCTCCACGAATAAAAGCAGAGCTCACCAATAGCACTGGAAGATAAGGAAGTCCTAACCCGTAGCCTACTCGCCTGTAAAACCGGCTCCTACGTTGTACCGCAGACCAACGTAGGTTCCCAAAAGAGAACGTTAGTACCATCTATTGTACTTAGTGAATCTCAACAACAGGGGACGCAACTTTAATATAATACCCATTACGAGCAAATAATATAAATGCATAGAAAACATAAAGCCTCTAAGAAAAATTCTAAAATAATTTCATAATAGTAGTTTATGAATATTCTAAAAGAAATTCTTTTATTTTTCTAAAAAAAATTACTTATCTTTATACTTTAGGAGTTCCAACTATCCTCACTTAATTCTATCTTAGTCACCGTGTGATCGGCACGAGTTCGATCCCAACCTGATCGAATAGGCCCAATCCACGAGCTGCCACCCGCTTCATGGTTCTCAGCGCTCATGTATCATATCTTAG
The DNA here is from genome assembly GCF_000715075.1 of Nicotiana tabacum. Classification (NCBI taxonomy): domain Eukaryota; kingdom Viridiplantae; phylum Streptophyta; class Magnoliopsida; order Solanales; family Solanaceae; genus Nicotiana; species Nicotiana tabacum. Next base: position 28,608,966 of record NC_134082.1, on the reverse strand, counting down.
CATGGCTAAGTAATTTCTCAGCAACGAGGCCCTCGACTCGTGTGCTCCCTACTTTGGCACAAGTAGTTTCAGGAAGTCAACACCTTGGTCAGGAACCTCAGCCTAGACGATGACCCCTTCTCAGAATAAAGGATACTCCCAAAAATCTTTTCTTTCTACATCTTCTTGTGACTTTTCAACTCTAAATCTTTTCTTTTTGGAACATCATGTACATGATCATGCCATTATCCTTAAATTTAAAGCATTGCATAAGAATGAAATACACATCTAGAAGTATTTCTAAAGATTCTTGCTTCTTCATAAATTTTCAACATGAAAAATAGCATATAAGAATAACACAAAAATCTGAAAATTTATGCACATATATCATAATAAATCATCTAAACTTATGCTAGAACAATTCTAAGTTAATAGGTACTCACTCACTCCAATTAAGTAAATATAAATGCTTTTAAGCAATTCATCAAACACCTTGTGTGCGTGCTTTTGTGAGTTAAACCACTTTAGAAAAGGATTATATCAACTCACCTCAAAACTTCTCGAGCCAATACGTAGACCCCAGTCCAATTTATACCCGTCAAATAATCGATTCTACAACAACCAATGCATTTTAATTAATTTTAGAGTTCCGCACCTAAACACGGAACTTTACTGTTGATATAGAGAAAGAAGGGAATTAACTATTCTATTCTTACTTATTACTATTGTAGAGTAATTGACAATAGAGAATTTTATATACCAAAGTTCAAAAATTAGTTGTTTGTATAGAACCCTAAAATTTTCTTTCCGTTCCTGAGTGCCTTGCGATTGCTGCGTAAAAGAACAACGTTCTGTTTTTGGTTTTTGGTATAAGCTGTGTTCTGTCTTGTTTTGGTGCAAGACTTTACTTAAAGTCTTGCATTCCACAAGGCACGTGCTCCCCTTTTTTTGTTTTGTTTTCCCTTTTTTTTGGTTAACTTAACTAATAATTAATGATACCCACCTTTAATAATTAACAATATTAAAATTATTAATATTTTCATAATTGTATATTCAATTATATATATATATATATATATATATATATATATATATATATATATATATATATATATCTTATAGGCAAGATAAAAATAATAAAAATGGTAATAATTTATTTCTATCGTTAGCGTGTCTCGAAACTTTTAAAAATTTGAGGAGTGTTACAAAAATGTACCACGTGACTATCTAAGACAATGAACTAATATTCTGTTTCCCTATCTTTCAAAAGGCCAATTTCCATTTTACCAAACATGAGATTAAACTCCTTCTCACAACAAGACAAACTAAAAGAAATAAGCTCCAAGTAAAGAGGATCACAAAAGATGGCAATAGTTTAAGATTAATGAAACGATCACGAAACCAAACAAAACTTCAGTTATTCACATCAAAATCTGATAGACCTAGGTGACAATACAAGAAATTGAGCATATTCAAATAAAGAAGAAAGATCACTCTAGGTCACCTAAATAAGTAAGACAAAGAGAAGAGAGATGGACCTTAAAACTCTGACACACGAACTCGGACAGGGAATTGAAAATAGCAGCAAAATAAAATCCCACCACGGACCCCCAATCTCGAATGACAACCGACGACTCCTCCCAACCCTTGATTTTCCGTCCAAAAACCTCTCTTTCTCGTCTCTCTAGCTCTGTTTTCGTATGTGTTGCGGTTGTTTTTGGTCCGTAGCTTAATTTCTTGTTCCCTTGAAGTTGGTATTCGCCGGATATGGGTAGAGAAGGATAATTAAAAGATAAATGGGAACACTTCATCATTGTCTTCTACATATTAGTGCACTGGCTATAAAGAATTAACAGTGTGATATGCTCATTTTTGTCTCTTCAAGTTGAGGGAAAAGGAAGGAATAGTAGCTGGGGTCTTAGGATTGAGGGGGTCGGCTGATGAGGCGTAGACGGTCGACCAATCCCGCCGGTGGTCTGCCGCTTCTCTATTCAGAATGAGAGAGAGATGGAGACCTCCTTTTGTGAATCTGCCGCTTTTCTTTGTTTTTAGTCTAGGTCCTCATTTCTTTAGGAATTAGGTATTATTTTATAGGGATAGAAATTAGGTTAGGTCAAATGGGAAATGGGTATGGGCTCAATGTTTTGGGCTATTCGAAATTGGGCCTTTTCAATTAAGACCAAATAATATTAGCCCCAAATTTCATACTCTTTATTCTAAAACAAGACCAAAAATACTACACCATTTATTAATTAATCCTACTTAAGTAAAATAACTATTAAAATAAAATTATCCGTTAAAACAAACCTATTTTTGGTATTTTTTAAATATCATACTAAAAGATAAAAAAATGAAAAAATTATTGTAAAATTAAGATAATATTCCTGGAACTATTTTTGTATTTTTGAATTGTATGTAAGGTAGACAAATTAAAAGTAATTAGATAAAAATATTAATTAGCTAAATAAGAGAAAATATTTTTGTAATTTTTATTTTTGTGATAAAATAAAGTAAAAGAGAGTGATACTAAACCTAAACTAAATACTTACGCTAGAATGTGTAAAATCTTGGGGAGGGTCATTACATTTCTACAGCTGCCCCTTTTTGACTGGAAACGCGAAGAGTTGTCAGACAAAGAACGACGAGATAGGTTTTTTGTCCCGACCCTTATTTAGGGAGAACAAAAACTAAGAGAAAGGAGAATGTGACCGAGCCCCGGTATCTGAGCTGCCTACATATCCTTGGCTATAAAGGAATCAGGCCATGTGTAGTTCAGAAGTGAATAAGGTGATGGAGTATACCGAGGTGGAGAGCCAATTGAGGTGCCGTTCCGTCGAGTTTCCGGTCCGCAGTCCTATTATTACATCAAAATCAAAACATAAAAAAAGACTAACTAAGCCTATCAACTATGAGTTACAAGATTCCTATGTATAAGTCTTCTGAAGCTTGATCTTGAGTCTTGAATGGTTCCTCATGCGGACTTTAGATTTGAACCTTGACGCTTGCTAGCTGCATGTGCTAGTTCATTCTTCTTCAGCTTTTTCGGATTAAAACCGGACACACCATGCTTGTGACTTCAGTCATGTCTTGATCAAGCCACCTCTTGTCTCAGCTTCTGCCTTTTGGATTCACTTCCCTTTTTTCATTTTTATTCTAGATTGAGATTACTTCTGTTGATCATCTCGGACTGTTGACTCGCATTCTTTCCGCGAGCTTCTGCTACTTCTAACTTGAATTGAATTCTGAAATGACTTCCCTTGTTCTCCAGGTGGGTTCCTGCTACTGACCTGAAATAATTCCGAAGCAAATTCCCTTGTTCTCCAGGTGGGTGCCTGAAACTTGAAATGAATTTCCTTATTTTCCAGATGGGCGCCTGATGCCAAAACGTAAAATGTATTCCCTTGTTATCTAGGTGGGCGCCTGAGGCTGAAACTTGAAATGTATTCCCTTGTTTTCTAGGTTGGCGCCCAATGCAAAAACTTGAAATGTATTCCCTGTGCGCCTGATGCAAAACTTGAAATGTATTCCCTTGTTATCCAGATGGGCACCTGATGCTAAAACTTGAAATGCATTCCCTTGATATCCAGGTGGGTGCCTGATGCTGAAACTTGAAATGTATTCCCTTGTTATCCAGGTGGGCGCCTGATGCCAAAACTTGAAATGTATTCCCTCGTTATCCAGGTGGGCGCCTGATGCTGAAACTTGAAATGTATACCCTTGTTATTCAAGTGGGCACTTGATGCTGAAACTTGAAATGTATTCCCTTTTTATCCATGTGGGTGCCTGATGCCAAAACTTGAAATGTATTCCTTTGTTATCCAGGTGGGTGCCTGATGCTAAAAATTGAAATGTATTCCCTTGTTATCCAGGTGGGCGCCTGAAGCTGAAACTTGAAATGTATTCCCTTGTTATCCAGGTGGGCGCCTGATGCAGAAACTTGAAATGTATTCCCTTGTTATCCAGGTGGGCGCCTGAAGCTGAAACTTGAAATGTATTCCCTTGTTTTCCCGGTGGGCGCCTAATGCCAAAACTTAAAATGTATTCTCTTGTTTTCCAGGTGAGCGCCTGATGCAAAACATGAAATGTATTCCCTTGTTTTCCAGGTGGGCACCTGATGTAAAAACTTGAAATGAATTCCCTTGTTTTCTAGGTGGGCGCCTGATGCCATGTCACGACCCGGATTTCCCACCCTCGGGAGCCGTGATGGCGCCTATTGATGTGAGCTAGGCAAGCCAATTATTGAACAAATTACCTTTTTACCCCTTTTATACTCTTTAGCATTTTTAAAACAATAACGTGTAAACAACGAAAATTTAAAATAAGCGGAAGAAAAGCAATAAAAATATCTGAACATGTGCTAATGCAACTATTTAAGCCTTAACCACCCAGAACTGGTGTCACAGTGTCACAGACGATCTAAGATTCACTACATATAAAGTCCAAAAAATAAACGATACACTGTTTCTGAATTAAAGGAAATGAAACAGGGATAAAAGTGATAGAGGGAGACGCCAGGGCCTGCGGACGCCTGCAGGTCTACCTTGGATCTCTGCATGGACTGAAGGTAGCCACCCAATCTACGGTCCAAAAGCTACTCTGGGATCTGCACATAGTGCAGAGTGTAGTATCAGCACAACCGACTCCATGTGCTGATAAGTGCCTAGCCTAACCTTGGTGAAGTAGTGACGAGGCTAGGGTCAGACTACCACATAAACTTGTGCAATTCTACTATATATAGCGGAAAAGAAGAACATAAATAAACAGTCAAATATGGGAGGGGTAGCATGCTGCAGGGGAGATATCAATTCAGAATTTAAGGACAACAGGTAATTGAAAGAAACGGTAAAATCTCGGATATCAACAAAGAATCAGAAATCAATAAGTGCACGGCATCACCCTTCGTGCTTTTACTCTTGTCCTTACCAAATCAATCAAGTAATGAAAATGTGCACGACATCATCCTTCGTGCTTTTACTCTCGTCCTCACGATATAATCACTATAATCGGCATAGAATGGTACATCATGCAGCACGACATCACCCTTCGTGCTTTACACTCTTTCCTCAAAAATCATACACGGCATCACCCTTCGCGCTTTAACACTCTCTCACCAAAACAGTACACGGCATCACCCTTCGTGCTTTAACACTCTTCCTCACCCAAACAACAATCACAAATAATAGGGAAAGGGAATAAATGAAATTACAATAAAAATCCCGGGGAGGGAACAATAGTTCAACAATCAAGTCCTAGTAAGGGAATAACATCAAAAGAAGCATCAACATCTCGGCTAGGAAGATAATATCAAAAACAACAAATTCCCAGCAAGGGAGATAATATAATGATTCTCTTCTCTTTTTTCACTTTTACTTCACAAGTCACTTCACAACTTTGAGCCAATGCTCTAAAAGGTTCAATTTCCACTTATAATTTCATATTTCATTGTACAACTTGAGCCAACGCTCCTCAATTTTCTAATGTCACAATTAATTCCACAAACTTTGCCCAACAATAGAAATCATCATCAAAGCATGAATAATACAACGAATCCATAATAATCACAATATAATACTCACGGTCATGCTTGACACCAATGTATAGATACTCGTCACCATGCTTATACGTCGTACTCGACAAGTACCACATAGCAAATAGGACGCGACTCCTAATCCGTTAAGCTAAGGTTAGACCAAACACTTACCTTGATGCCAAGAACACAATTCACGTCTCAATTGCTGCTTTACCCCTTGATTCCACCACCAATTCGCTCGTATCTAGTCACAAGTTACTTAATTACATCAATAAACGCTAAATGAATCAACGCCAATGCATGAAAATGAGTTTTCTAAAGTTTTGCCCAAAAAGTCAAAAATTGCCCCCGGAACCACGTGGTCAAAACCCGATTACCTATTCCTCCACGAACCCAAATATATAATTTGTTTTGAAATCGGACCTCAAATCGAGGTCCAAATCCCCAATTTTTGTAAAACCTAGGTTCTACCCAAAACACCCAATTTTCCCCCATGAAAATTATTGATTTTGAGTTGAAATCATGTGAAAAGATGTTAATGATTGAAGGAAACGAGTTAAAATTGACTTACAATCGATATGGAAGAAGTGTTGTTCTTGAAAATTGCCCAAGGGAGTTTGTGTTTTGAAAAGATGTGAAAAATGGTTGATTTTCGGCTAAGTATAAAAGTTGCAGGTCGCAGGTATGGGAAATGCGAATAGGGTTCACAATTGCGAACCCTGACCTTTGCTAAGTTGGGAATTGTGAACAGCCTTTCGCAAATGCGAATTGGGAATTGCGAAGGTAGGGTCGCATTTGCGACTACTGGCTAGGAAGGGAGGCATCACATTTGCGATGGAATCTCACAATTGCGAGGATAGGCTGGCCTGGGCTTCTTTCGCATTTGTGGCATGCTTCTCACAATCGCAATCTCACATTTGCGAGCCAGGCTTCACAAATGCGAAGCCTGCAGGTCTGCAATGCAACAACTAAAAATCTGCAATTCCTCAAGTCCAGAATCCACCCCGTGGCCTATCCAAAACTCACCCGAGCCCTCGGGGCTCCAAACCAAACATACACACCAGCCTAAAAACATCATACGGACTCGCTCGTGCATTCAAATCACTAAAATAACATCAACAACTATGAATTTAGCATCAAAATCATTAAATTTTCTTAAGAACTTCAAATTTCCAATTTTTCCAAAAACGATCCGATTCGCGTCATTTCAAGTCCATTTCTTACCAAATTTCACAAACTTATCTTAAATCACATATAACACTTGTACTGGGTGCCAGAACCAAAATACGGGTCCGATACCATCAAGTTCTAATCACAATTCATTTCCAAATAGCATAAATAATTTCAAAAAATAATTTTATTTAAAATTTTATTTCTCGGGCTTGGGACCTCGAAATGCAATTCCGGGCATACGCCCAAATCCCATATTTACCTACGGACCCTCCGTGACCATCAAATCATGGGTCCGAGTCCGTTTACCCAAAATGTTGATCGAAGTCAACTTAATTCATTTTATAGCCAAAATTTATCATTTTTCACAGATTTTCACAAAATGGCTTTCTGGCAGGCTGCGCACGCAAATCGAGGTGATGTTGAAAGAGGTTTCCAAGACCTCGGAACGCATAATCATTTCTAAAACCAGTGATGATCTTTTGGGTCATCACATGCCAAAACTTGAAATGTATTCCCTTATTTTCCAGGTGGACGGCTGATGCAAAAACTTAAAATGTATTCCCTTGTTATCCAGGTGGGCTCCTGATGCCAAAACTTGAAATGTATTCCCTTATTATAGGTGGGCGCCTGATGTAAAAACTTGAAATGTATTCCCTTGTTTTTCAAGTGGGCGCCTGATGCTTAATCTTTGAAATGAATTCCCTTGTTTTCCAGGTAGGCGCCTACAACTACCACAAAACAGAAAAAACAAAAGAAACTTCTGTGCCCCAGTTTGGTACCGGAAACATCTGCGTGTGCTAATCGAATCCTATTATCCAAAAGAGCTATAAGAATTTAAAAGTTAAATCCATTATCCAGGAGGGCTCTAAAAAATTAAAATTAAATCTCATCTTAAGAGTGAAAACCTAAAGGCTAAATTCTTTTTCCTAAAGGTAAAACTTACGCTAAATCTCATTATCTATGAGGGTCCAAAAAAACTTAAAACTAAATCCCATTATCCAGAAGGGTCCTGACAACTTAAAATTAAATCCCATTATCCAGGAGGGTCCTGAAAATTTGAAACTAAATCTCATTATCCAGGAGGGTCCTGAACACTTAAAGCTAAATCTCATTATCCAGGAGGGTCCTGAAAACTTGAAACTAAATCTCATTATCCAGAAGGGTCCTGAGAAGCCGAAAATGAACTTACCTAAGCCATGCTCTCTTCCTGGAGGATCTCTGCAGAACGAACAAAATTCCTTGCCCCTGAACCATGCTTTCCTCATGGAGGGTTCCTGCAGATCGAACAAATTATCTTTCCCCTTCTCAAACCGCCTTTGTGCTGACAAAATTGGGCACGACACTTGAAAAAAATTCAAGCTTCCAAGCTTTGATTTGGACATAGTCTTCAACCCTATTTCAAACAAAGAAAACTTGTGAGTTTAAACATGGTGGTTGGTTTGTGGCCTTGACTTTGAGGGCGATTGCTCCTTCACTTTCCATGATAACTTTGATTTCAATTCGAAAGACCTTGCTTGTTTATTGACTGACCACTTTCTTTGTCATCCTTATCACAGAAAATACCTCTGATCCGTTCAAACCCAACACCTTCTATCTATTGCATTGTGCTCATGAATTGACATATACCGAACCTTTGTATTTCACATGAATCCCAAAGCACGTTGATTGTTACCAACTCAATGCACATACTGTTCTTTCCTAACGTATGCCACTTTGATGTACTAGCCAGATTCTGTTTTGTACAATTGGAAAGCTAGTGGCAAATTTTGAAGTCATTTCTCACTTGTTCTAACCAAACAGACTCAGAAAAAGGAAGTAAACAAGACAAAAGGAAGAGAATAAAGGACAATGCAAAGAGATGATTCCTAACAAGAAAACAACAAAGTAGAGACTTATCAGATGCGGATACCAACTCTAATGACCATGACATGAACCTTTGGATTAAGTGCCCTAATTGTCAAAAAAGTCTAATGTTCAACTCTTGTTGTACCTCTGATTCCATGCTCCGATTATCCTATCTGATTCACGGTCCTTATTCCACTTGTAGTGCCCAAAGAGTTTTCACCATCAAGCCTCTCTTATTTTATTCTTTCTCTCAACTTACCGTCGCCTTATGATGCCTGTGAAGGTTTTCACCAATAAGACTCTCTAATTTTGTTCTTTTCTCTCAACTTACCATCGCCTTATGGTGCATGTGAAAGTTTTCACCGATAAGACTCTCTCATTTTTTTCTTTTCTTCTTTTTTTCCCTCTAATTCTATAGATGACAAGGCATTAACCACGATAGAAATATCATATGCTCTTGGCATGTCTGACTCGGTACTCTTAAAGATTATCTGGGAGGTCTTTTTTGGACTGTAATAAGGCTTTTGGATAAGGTTAGAAAGAAAGGATATCATAAAGGCTCAAAATAACTAAGACAACAGGGTTAATTTATTTACAACTTTTGAAATTCATTCTAAAAACATTTTCCCAATTTCTAAAACAATGGAATTTGATTCTCTTTTTTCTGTTTTTTAAATGAAATTTCTAAGAAAGACTGCCCCACTTTCGAATTCGTGGGATTATAAAATATTTTATTTGGTGCGACCGAACCTTAAGGCTGTGTGATGACCCGAAGGGTCATCCCCGTAGTTCTTCCTTGTTCCACATTTTCGAGGCCTTGAAAACCTCGCTTTTAGTTGCCTCGATTGGCGTGCGCAGTTCGGGCGCATAGCCAGAAGGTTTTATGTTAGAATATGTGAATTATGTGAAAATTTGATGAATTTCGATATTAATATGCATAATATTGACTTCGGTCAACATTTTGGGTAAACGGACCCGGACCTGTGATTCGATGGTCCCAGAGGGTCCGTAGAAAAATATGGGACTTGGGCGTGTGCCCGAAATTAAATTCCGAGGTCCCAATCCCGAGAAATGAATTTTTGTGTGAAATTGTTTTTCTGAAAATGATATGAAAACTTGAAATGAAAATGAGTTAGAAAATATAGGTATCGGGCCCGTAGTTTGGTTCCGGCGCTCGGTACAGGTCTTAAGTATGTTTTAAGCACTATCTGTAAAGTTTGGCTAAAAAAGAACGTCATATGACGTGTTTCGGACTTAAAGTGGAGAATTTGAGTTTTATGAAAGTTGAGAGAAAAATCATGTATTTTGAGGCTTGATCCTATGTATATGATGTTATTTTGGCGATTTGATCGCACGAGTAAGTACGTAAGATGTTTTTAAGGTTGTGTGCATGTTTGGTTTGGAGCCCCGAGGGCTTGGGTGAGTTTTGAATGGGGCCCGGGAGGTCTTGGACTTAAGAAAATGCAGGTTCAGGTGTTGCAGACACCAGCGCGGCCGCGGTCATTTCCGCGCGGTCCGCGCTGGAGTCGTGCGGCCGTTATGCATTTCTGTGCGGTCCGCATGGCTGAGTCTGAGGGCTAGGGTTTCAGGTTAACCAGTGCGGCCGCGCACAAAAACAGTGCGGTCCGCGCTGGAAGGGTTCAGAGAAGCCCCAATTTTCTCCCACTCGGCGCGGCCGCAACACATTTTTGTGCGGTCCGCGCCAGGTCCTCAGAAAGGTATACAAGTTCGGAAAATCTCAGTCATTTTTCACTTTCAAAAACACAAAACCTAAGAGGCGATTTTCCAAACAACTTTTCTTCTCCAAAACGATTGGTAAGTGATTTCTAACTTAATATCTTTATTCCTTAACATCTTTTAACATAATTTCAACTTCAAATCAAAGATTTTCAGGGGTGAAATTGGGTGTTTGGGTAGAACCTAGGTCTTCTACAAACTGAGGAGTTTGACCTCAATTTGAGGTCCGATTTCAAAATAAATCATATATTTGGACTCGTGGGGGAATGGGTAACCGGGTTTTGGTCCGAACCTCGAGTTTCGACCACGTGGGTCCGGGGGTGTTTTTGACCATTTTGGAAAAAACCTTGTAAAATTTATTTTTCATGCATGGGGAGTGATTCATTTAGTAATTATTAATGTGATTAAGTAACTTATGACTAGATTCGAGTGGATTGGTGGTGGAATCAAGAGGTAAAGCTATACTAGAAGCGTGAGTTGAGTTTGGAGCATTCGAGGTAAGTGTTTGTTCTAACTTTGGCTTGAGGGAATAGGATTAGGATGATATTTGCTACTTGCTAATGTGGAGTACGGTGTATAGGCATGGTGACGGCTATCTATGCACCGAAGTCTAGCATGACCGTGAGTCTTGATTGCTTTTAATTCGAATAATGTGACACAAGCTCCTTGTTTATTTGATAAGTTTCATATAATGTGAACGATTGAGGAAGAATGATTTAAAAGGAGAATGTGTTGTGAATACTCCCTTGCCGGGATGTGTAGACTGATATATATATATTCTCCCTTGTCGGGATATTTTGGGTTGTTAGCTGTACCCTTGCCGGGTTAAAGGTATTGAGTTGTTATTCTCCCCTGAAGGGGTCTACTATATGAAGTCAGATATTATGAACTATATTATGGGATCGTGTGGCACGCCGTCCACTTATATATGATATTATGGGATCGTGTGGCACGCCGTCCACTTATATATGATATTATGGGATCGTGTGGCACGCCGTCCACTTATATATGATATTATGGGATCGTGCGGCACGCCGTCCACTTATATATGATATTATGGGATTGTGTGGCACGTCGTCCACTTATATATGATATGAATTGGGATCGTGTGGCACGTCGTCCACTTGGTTATTGGCCTCCGTTGCCGGTGACATATTGTGCATTGTGGTAAAGATGAAATGGGAATGGGTGGTACGCCTACCACGTGGTATATGGAAATAGGGATCGTGTGGCACGCCGTCCACCTATATATTGTTAAAAGGGATCGTGTGGCACGCCGTCCACCTATATATTGTTAAAAGGGATCGTGTGGCACGCCGTCCACTTATATACTATATTATGGGATCGTGTGGCACGCCGTCCACTTATATATGATATTATGGGATCGTGTGGCACGCCGTCCACTATATATATATATATATATATATATATATATCATGGAAACCGGAGTTTCTTCTATTTATTTCCGATATTTCATTTTTATCTATTACTCCCCGATAGCATGTCCCCTCCCAGTTTTACTTTGTATTATCTTGTTATTGTTTTCTTGCACTTGTTGTATATATATCTGTACAGGTTAATTGTGGTAGGTACTGTCTAGCCTCGTCACTACTTCGCCGGGGTTAGGCCAGGCACTTACCAGCACATGGGGTCGGTTGTGCTGATGCTACACTCTGTGCATTTTTGTGCACAGATCAGGGAGCAGCTTACGGACCACAGCAGTAGGACTTCTGGGAGCTATCTTCAGTCCAGGGACTCTCGAGGTATCCTAGCTGGCGTTCGCAAGCCGAAGTCCCTTTCCATGTTTTTCGTTTGTTTATCTTGTATCAGACAAACATGATGTATTTTCCTTTCAGACATTGATTGTAGTATTCTGTAGTAGTCCATGAGCTAGTGACACCAGACTCTGGGTAGCATTTTGGTTCAAACTTCCGCACTTTTGGTTCTCAGTTGCTTTAGATTTAAAGTCTTCCGTTTAAATTTTGTCTCGTTTATTATATTGTTTGGAAGAAAGCAGGAAAAATGTTTTATATATTTGGCTTGCCCAGCTCCGATAGTAGGCGCCATCACGACACCCGATGGTGGGAAATCCGGGTCGTGACAAGTTGGTATCAGAGCACTAGGTTACTTAGGTCTCACAACTCACGGACAAGCTCAGTAGAGTCTGAGGGATCGGTACGGAGACGTCTGTATTTATCCCGCAGAGGCTACTGAGTTTGGAAAACTTCACTTTGTTCATTCGTGTCGTGCGATTCTGATTCTCAAGTATTGATCGTCCTACTACTCTGTTCTTTCGTAGATGGTGAGAACACGTGCTTCCTCTTCTACTGCGCAGTAGCCCAAGCCCCCAGCTCCTATCAAGGGCAGAGGGCGAGGCCGTGCCAGAGGCCGAGGCAGAGCTCAGCCCCGAGTAGCAGTCCCAGAGGTGGAGCCTTGTACTGACTATGACAAGGAGGTTCCAGCTCCATCAGCTCCAGTGGGCCCAGCTCAGGTCCCAGAGGGTTTCATAGCCACTCCAGTGCTTCAGGACACTTTGGTCCGACTAGTAGGCTTTATGGAGGGCATTTCTAGAGCGGGTTTGCTTCCCGTAGCTCCAGCCACATCTCAGGCTGGGGGAGGAGTACAAACTCCTGATACTCGTACTCTAGAGCCAGTAGCTCCTCAGGCTCAAGTTCCCGCAGTTCAGCCAGCCGTGGCAGTTCAGCCAGTTGTGGCAGCCCAGCCAGGTATTGCGGCTCAGTCCAGCGATGGTGCGGCTATGTCCGCGGATGCTTTGTGGAGGCTTGATCGTTTCACCAAGCTCTTCACAACCACATATAGTGGCACCCCCTCAGAGGATGCTCAGGATTTCATATTCAGCTGTCATGAGGTTCTACGGACTATGGGCATTGTAGAGACCAATGGGGTCGACTTCGCCACTTTTCGCCTGGCAGGATCCGCCAAGACTTGGTGGAGGGATTTCTGTTTAGCCAGGCCAGCAGGGTCACCATCATTGACCTGGGATCAATTTTCAGAGTTATTTCTGGGGAAGTTTCTTCCAGTTAGTCAGCGAGATGCTCTTCGCAGGCAGTTTGAGCGTCTCCAGCAGGGTCCTATGACGGTCACCCAGTATGAGACCCGGTTCATTGATCTTACTCGTCATGCCATTGTGATATTCCCCACCGAAAGAGAGAGGGTGCAGAGGTTTATTGATAGATTGGCCCAGCCGATCCGTGTTCAGATGGCCATGAGTGCCGGTAGTGAGATTTCATTTCAGGAGGCGGCAGATGGTGCTCGCCGGATAGAGATGGCACTTGCTCAGGGAGGTGGTCCTGGGTCTGATAAGAGGCCCCATCATTCTGGTAGATTCAGTGGTACCTCGTCTGGAGGTAGGGATTCTTATGGTAGAGGCCATCCTTCGAGGCCCTTTCAGTCAGCTCTCCAGGCTTCTCATGGTACACCAGGTGGTCGTGGTTCTCAGCCGCAGTATTCTGACCAGCAGCTCTTCAGTTCACCATCAACACCTATCAGCGCACCACCACTTCGTTATTCTCAGCAGCCGAGGGCTTGTTATACTTGCGGCGATGTGAGTCACATTGCCAGATATTGCCCTCGAGCTTCCAGCAGCTCGCAGCAGCAAGGTCCTCGCCCGATGGTCCAGGTACCAGTTGCCCCACAGCCTGCCCAGCCAGCTAGAGGCGGGGGTAGAGGACATAGAGGTGGAGGTAGAGGTCTTAGAGGTAGAGCTCAGACCACTAGAGGTAGGGGTCAGCCAGCAGCAGATCGTCCCAGGGATATGATTCAGGAAGGTGGGGCCCAGCCCCGTTGTTATGCCTTGCCAGCCAGGCCAGAGGCTGAGTCATCAGATGCTTTGATTACAGGTACTATTCTGGTCTGTGATAGGGATGCTTTTGTGCTATTTGATCCCGGATCTACGTATTCATATGTGTCGTCCTATTTTGCACCCTATTTGGTTATGCCTAGTGACTCGTTGAGTATTCATGTTTATGTGTCAACACCGGTAGGTGATTCTATTGTGGTCGACCGAGTTCATCGTTCTTGTATCGTAGTGTTTGGGGGTCTTGAGACCCGTGTTGATTTGTTGCTTTTGAACATGGTCGACTTTGATGTTATATTGGAGATGGATTGGTTATCCCCGTACCATGCTATCTTGGATTGCTATGCCAAGACCGTGACCTTAGCCTTACCGGATTTACACCGTTTAGAGTGGAGAGGGACTTCTGTTCATTGTACCCACAGTGTTATCTCGTATGTGAAAGCTCGGCATATGGTCGAGAAGGGATATTTGGCCTACTTGGCGTATGTTCACGATTCTAGCGCGGAGGCCCCTTCTATTGATTCTGTGCCCGTTGTTTGGGAGTTTCCTAAGGTTTTCCCTTCAGACTTGCCGGGTATGCCGCCTGACAGGGATATCAACTTTTGTATTGATTTGGCTTCGGGCACTCAGCCCATTTCTATCCCGCCATATCGTATGGCCCCGCCGGAGTTGAAAGAGTTAAAGGAACAACTGCAGGATTTTCTTGAGAAAGGTTTCATTAGACCCAGTGTTTCGCCTTGGGGTGCGCCAGTGTTATTTGTGAAGAAAAAAGATTGTTCGATGAGAATGTGCATCGATTACTGGCAATTGAACAAGGTTACAATTAAGAATAAGTATCCACTACCGAGGATTGATGATTTATTCGACTAGCTTCAGGGTGCGAAGGTGTTCTCGAAGATAGATTTGAGATCTGGTTATCATCAGTTGAGGATTAGGGCATCTGATGTCCCTAAGACAGCATTTCGTACTCGATATGAACATTATGAGTTTTTGGTCATGTCATTTGGGTTGACCAATGCCCCAACAACATTTATGGAATTGATGAACCGAGTGTTCAGGCCCTATCTGTATTGGTTCGTGATTGTTTTCATTGATGATATTCTGATATACCCCCGCAGTCAGGAGGAGCATGAGCAGCACCTCAGAGTGGTTCTTCAGACCCTGAAGGGTAGTCAGTTGTATGCTAAGTTCTCAAAGTGCGAGTTTTGGTTAAGTTCGATCGCATTCCTAGGTCATGTCGTATCAGCAGCAGGTATTCAGGTAGACCCGAAGAAGATAGAGGCAGTCAAGAACTGGCCTTGACCAGCTTCAGCTGCGGAGATTCGGAGTTTCCTAGGGTTAGCAGGTTACTATCGTCGATTCGTGGAGGGGTTTTCATCCATTGCAGCCCCTATAACCAGATTGACCCAGAAGGGTGCCCAGTTCAGGTGGTCGGACGAGTGTGAGGCGAACTTTCAGAAGCTCAAGATGGCTCTGACTACGGCACCGGTATTGGTTTTGCCCACAGGTTCAGGGCCATATACGGTCTATTGTGATGCGTCTCGTATTGGGCTTGGTGCAGTGTTGATGCAGGAAGGCAAAGTCATTGCTTATGCTTCGAGACAGTTGAAGATCCACGAGAAGAATTATCCGGTTCATGATCTCGAGTTGGCAGCCATTGTTCATGCCTTGAAGATCTGGAGGCATTACTTATATGGCGTGACGTGTGAGGTTTACACTGATCACAAGAGTCTTCAGTATCTGTTCAAGTAGAAAGAGTTGAATTTGAGGCAGAGGAGGTGGTTAGAGTTGCTAAAAGATTATGATGTTACTATCTTATACCACCCGGGGAAGGCCAATGTGGTGGCCGATGCATTGAGCAGGAAGTCCGCCAGCATGGGTAGTCTTGCTTATATTCCAGTCAGCCAGAGATCGCTTGCTTTGGATGTTCAGGCCTTGGCCAATCGTCTTGTGAGGTTGGATATTTCTGAGCCTAGCAGAGTGTTAGCTTGCACGGTTGCTCGTTCCTCACTATTAGAGCGTATCCGCGAGCGGCAGTTTGAGGATCCCCATTTGTGTGTCTTGAGAGACACGGTGCAGCGTGGAGGTGCCAAGAAAGTAACCTTAGATGATGATGGTGTATTGAGATTGCAGGGGCGAGTTTGTGTGCCCAATGTTGATGGGATTCGAGAGTTGATCTTAGCGGAGGCCCACAGTTCTCGGTATTCTATTCACCCGGGCACCGCGAAGATGTATCAGGATCTGAGGTAGCACTATTGGTGGTGTAAGATGAAGAAAGACATCGTTGTGCATGTGGCTCGGTGTTTGAATTGTCAGCAGGTTTTGTACGAGCATCAAAGACCTGGTGGTCTATTTCAGAGGATTGCACTTCTCGAGTGGAAGTGGGAGAGGATTACGATGGATTTCGTTACTGGACTTCCGATGACTCGGAAAACGTTTGATGCAGTTTGGGTCATGGTTGATAGGCTGACCAAGTCAGCACATTTTGTTCCTGTTGCAGCCACCTATTCGTCCGAAAGGTTAGCCGAGATTTATATCAGGGAGATTGTTCTCCTTCATGGGGTGCCGCTATCTATCATTTCGGATCGGGGTACGCAGTTTACCTCTCATTTCTGGAGAGCGTTTCAGCGAGAGTTGGGCACCCAGGTTGAGTTGAGTACAGCATTTCATCCCCAGACGGACGGTCAGTCCGAGAGGACTATTCAGATTCTTGAGGACATGCTCCGAGCCTGTGTCATTGATTTTGGAGGCTCGTGGGACCAATTTTTGCCTTTAGCAGAGTTCACCTACAACAACAGCTACCAGTCCAGCATTCAGATGGCTCCGTATGAGACGTTGTATGGTAGGCGATGTCGGTCTCCAGTTGGATGGTTTGAGCCGGGAGAGGCTCGATTATTGGGTACGGATCTGGTTCAGGAGGCCTTGGACAAGGTCAGGATTATTCAGGATAGACTTCGTACAGCTCAGTCCACACAAAAGAGTTATGCAGACCGCAAGGTCAGAGATGTTGCTTTCATGGTTGGGGAGCGGGTATTGCTCCGTGTATCGCCTATGAAGGGCGTGATGAGATTTGGGAAGAAGGGCAAGCTCAACCCTAGGTTCATCGGTCCATTTGAGATTCTTGATCGTGTGGGAGAGGTGGCTTATAGACTTGCCTTGCCACCTAGCTTGTCAGCTGTGCATCCCGTGTTTCATGTATCTATGCTCCGGAAGTATCGCGGAGATCCATCGCACGTGTTAGATTTTAGCACTGTCCAATTGGACAAGGATCTGTCATATGAGGAGGAGCCGGTGGCTATTCTAGACCGGCAGGTTCGACAGTTAAGGTCGAAGAGTTTTCCTTCGGTGCGTGTTTAGTGGAGAGGTCAGCCTCCTGAGGCATCGACCTGGCAGTCCGAGTCCGATATGTGGAGCCGTTATCCTTATTTATTTCCCGACTCAGGTACTTCTTTCTTTTGTCCGTTCGAGGATGAACGGTTGTTTTAGAGGTGGAGAATGTGACGACCTGAAGGGTCATCACCGTAGTTCTTCCTTGTTCCGTGCTTTCGAGGCCTTGAAAACCTTGCTTTAGTTGCCTCGATTGGCGTGCGTAGTTCGGGTGCGTAGCCGGAAAGTTTTATGTTAGA
The DNA here is from genome assembly GCF_000715075.1 of Nicotiana tabacum. NCBI lineage: Eukaryota > Viridiplantae > Streptophyta > Magnoliopsida > Solanales > Solanaceae > Nicotiana > Nicotiana tabacum. The sequence continues at coordinate 28,591,259 of NC_134082.1, read as the reverse complement.
ATATGTGAATTATGTGAAAAATTTGATGAATTTCGATATTAATATGCATAATATTGACTTCGGTCAACATTTTGGGTAAACGAACCCGGACTTGTGATTCGACGGTCCCGGAGGGTCCGTAGAAAAATATGGGACTTGGGCGTGTGACTGGAATTAAATTCCGAGGTCCCAAGCTCGAGAAATAAATTTTTGTGTGAAATTATTTTTCTGAAAATGATATGAAAACTTGAAATGAAAATGAGTTAGAAAATATAGGTATCGGGCCCGTAGGTTGGTTCCGGCGCTCGGTACAGGTCTTAAATATGTTTTAAGCACTATCTGTAAAGTTTGGCTAAAAACGGACGTCATATGACATGTTTCAGACTTAAAGTGGAGAATTTGAGTTTTATGAAAGTTGAGAGAAAAATCATGTGTTTTGAGGCTTGATCCTATGTATATGATGTTATTTTGGCGATTTGATCGCACGAGTAAGTCCGTAAGATGTTTTTAAGGTTGTGTGCATGTTTGGTTTGGAGCCCCGAGGGCTCGGGTGAGTTTTGAATGGGGCCCGGGAGGTCTTGGACTTAAGAAAATGCAGGTTCAGGTGTTGCAGACACCAGCGCGGCCGCGGTCATTTCCGCGCGGTCCGCGCTGGAGCCGCGCGGCCGCGATGCATTTGTGTGCGGTCCGCGTGGCTGAGTCTGAGGGCTAGGGTTTCAGGTTAACTAGTGCGGCCGCGCACCAAAACAGTGCGGTCCGCGCTGGAAGGGTTCAGAGAAGCCCTAATTTTCTCCCACTCGGCGCGGCCGCAACACATTTTTGTGCGGTCCGCGCCAGGTCCTCAGAAAGGTATACAAGTTCGAAAAATCTCAGTCATTTTTCACTTTTCAAAAACACAAAACCTAAGAGGCGATTTTCCAAACAACTTTTCTTCTCCAAAACGATTGGTAAGTGATTTCTAACTTAATTTCTTTATTCCTTAACATCTTTTAACATAATTTCAACTTCAAATCAAAGATTTTCAGGGGTAAAACTGGTTGTTTGGGTAGAACCTAGGTCTTCTACAAACTGAGGAGTTGGACCTCAATTTTAGGTCCGATTTCAAAACAAATCATATATTTGGACTCGTGGGGGAATGGGTAACCGGGTTTTGGTCCAAACCTCGAGTTTCGACCACGTGCGTCCGGGGGTGTTTTTGACCATTTTGGGAAAAACCTTGTAAAATTTATTTTTCATGCATGGGGAGTGATTCATTTAGTAATTATTAATGTGATTAAGTAACTTATGACTAGATTCGAGCGGATTGGTGGTGGAATCAAGAGGTAAAGCTATACTAGAAGCGTGAGTTGAGTTTGGAGCATTCTAGGTAAGTGTTTGTTCTAACTTTGGCTTGAGGGAATAGGATTAGGATGATATTTGCTACTTGCTAATGTGGAGTACGGTGTATAGGCATGGTGACGATTATCTATGCACCGGAGTCTAGCATGACCATGAGTCTTGATTGCTTTTAATTCGAATAATGTGACACAAGCTCCTTGTTTATTTGATAAGTTTCATATAATGTGAACGGTTGAGGAAGAATGATTTAAAAGGAGAATGTGTTGTGAATACTCCCTTGCCGGGATGTGTAGACTGATATATATATTCTCCCTTGTCGGGATATTTTGGGTTGTTAGATGTACCCTTGCCGGGTTAAAGGTATTGAGTTGTTATTCTCCCCTGAAGGGGTCTACTATATGAAGTCAGATATTATGAACTATATTATGGGATCGTGTGGCATGCCGTCCACTTATATATGATATTATGGGATCGTGTGGCACGCCGTCCACTTATATATGATATTATGGGATCGTGTGGCACGCCGTCCACTTATATATGATATTATGGGATCGTGTGGTACACCGTCCACTTATATATGATATTATGGGATCGTGTGGCACGCCGTCCAATTATATATGATATTATGGGATCGTGTGGCACGCCGTCCACTTATATATGATATTATGGGATCGTGTGGCACGCCGTCCACTTATATATGATATTATGGGATCGTGTGGAAATGGGAACGGGTGGTACGCCTACCACATGGTATATGGAAATAGGGATCGTGTGGCACGTCGTCCACCTATATATTGTTAAAAGGGATCGTGTGGCACGCCGTCCACCTATATATTGTTAAAAGGGATCGTGTGGCACGCCGTCCACTTATATACTATATTATGGGATCGTGTGGCACGCCGTCCACTTAAATATGATATTATGGGATCGTGTGGCACACCGTCCACTATATATATATATATCATGGAAACCGAAGTTCTTCTGCTTATTTCCGATATTTCATTTTTATCTGTTACTCCCCGATAGCATGTCCCCTCCCAGTTTTACTTTGTATTATCTTGTTATTGTTTTCTTGTACTTGTTGTATATATATCTGTACAGGTTAATTGTGGTAGGTACTGTTTAGCCTCGTCACTACTTCGCCGGGGTTAGGCTAGGCACTTACCAGCACATGGGGTCGGTTGTGTTGTTGCTACACTCTGTACATTTTTGTGCACAGATCAGGGAGCATCTTACGGACCGTAGCAGTAGGACTTCTGGGAGCTATCTTTAGTCCAGGGACTCTCGAGGTAGCCTAGCTGGCGTTCGCAGGCCGAAGTCCCTTTCCATGTTTTTCGTTTGTTTATCTTGTATCAGACAAACATGATGTATTTTCCTTTCAGACATTGATTGTAGTATTCTGTAGTAGTCCGTGAGCTAGTGACACTAGACTCTGGGTAGCATTTTGGTTCAAACTTCCGCACTTTTGGTTCTCAGTTGCTTTAGATTTAAAGTCTTCCGTTTAAATTTTGTCTCGTTTATTATATTGTTTGGAAGAAAGCAGGAAAAATGTTTTATATATTTGGCTTGCCTAGCTCCGATAGTAGGCGCCATCACGACACCCGATGGTGGAAAATCCGGGTCGTGATAGGCTGCCTACGTATCTTGTGGTGACAAGAATCAGGTCGAACATAGTTCAAAAGACTACTTTTTGTTACTATTTTCCTTTTTTCTTTTTTTCTCTTTTTTTTTTCTTTTTTTTCTTTTTTATTTATTTCTATTTTTCTCTTCTTTTTCTTGAATTTTCCTTTTGGAATGAACTTTATAAAATAAACCTATGGGGACAATTTTTTTTTCATATGACTCTAACTTGATTCCAAAAGAGGGGAGGTCAAAGAAATCATTATAGGGTCAAAAGGGTATCAAATGATATAAGTGTTTGGGTAGCTAAAAGAGGGCCTCCCAATCTCTGAAAATGCCAAGTACAACACATGCAACTTGAGAATGAAAAAGAAGATCATGCACAACATTTCTTTTGCAGCTTCGACATTGATATCACTGATATGCTTTCCACTTAACACCTTGTCAAGTACAGACTCTCGTTGGGTAATTTCTTCTTCACAATGGATACCCTCAGTCTGTTCGGAGAAAACTTCCTTGGCTTTATCTTGTTACTTGAGATACACTTGAACTCAAAGTTTCTCGCTTCAAATTGTCCGGGATGCATTCTCCTTTAACAAATTCTTGTCATCCTATTAACTTTCCAAATTATCTGCCCCAGTTTTACACAGTTCGGGCTTTAAATGATCTCAAAATATCCAAATCTGTACTTATTTCCCTCAAATGTCCCTATCATCTTCAAAATTGTTTCATTGCTTCATGATTAAACTAACTTTTAAAATCAGGCCTAGAATTTTGCATGCATATCATGTCACTAAAGCCAGCATGAAAAGAACTATAAAAGGAGAAGAGAACTAAACAAAAAATGACTAGAAATAATAGAAAACAGAAAATTGTATTAGACAGACAGTGAAAGGGTTTGAACAACGAAACAAGCAAAATAAACTGGGGTTACAACCCTGGAACAAACCTAGCCAACACTAAACGAGTTACTATGACTAAACGAACTAGGCAAAATAAAAGGATAGAACGGTTTGAGTCACAAGACAATATCCGGATTACAACCCTGAAATAATCCGGACAAAAGAAATGATAACAAAATAAACCACCAGGACTCCCCTGGCTAGCCAAGAAAGGAGCGTCTTTCCAATTACCAAGCTCGACATCTTAGCCACTAAGTTCCACATCAATATCACCGGGACCTTCACCAACTCAATCACCTTGTCGTCACCAAGTGGCTCATTGACTCCTTTAACCAACCTTTTGTAGATATGTGATTTTTGACCCTCCCCAAATTTTTTTATATTTTAGCATGTAAATATTTAATTTAGGCCTAATATCGGTATTTCACTAATTTTGACTCTTTTACTTTATTTTATAACAAAAAATAAAAATTACAAAAAATAGTTTCATTAAGGTTTTGTAGTCATTTTTAATCTTCAAAAAATATCAAAAATAGGTTTGTTTTAAACGGTTAGTATTATTTTAATAGTTATTTTCTTAAGTAAGATTAAGTACTATTTTTAATAGTTTATCTTGTTTGCTAAATTATTCTACAGACAAAAAGGTGGAGGGAATAGAATTAATTTTTTGGACTAATTTAGTCTTGTTTGTAGCCCAATTAAACCAATCTCTTAGCTAATTAACTCAAAAGCCCAAACCTAGACACCCCATTTAGCATAATATACAAGAAAAATCAAAGAAAAAACCTAGACCTAGACATTTAAGGATTAGCCGTTTTCTATTAGGATAGGGACCCTATCTTCTTCTTCAGGAGATATACAAGAAAAACTCTAGGAGAAGGAGATAAAGAAAAGCTTCAGTAGCCATAAACAAGGAAGCAGCCATGACAAAAACCCTAGTCTCCATAACAACCTTCAGCCGTCACTGACCAGTCGACCACCAGCCGCATCCTCACCACCAAAACTCCATCGCCGAACCTCCGTTCACCACGCATCTGCCATCTCCGGCGAAGCTTCACCTCACACACACCTGCCCGTCCTTCTCCAGTTCCAGCCTTGACCCTCACCCATCTCCCTCTCGCCGGAAACCATACACGCACACACAACACCCTACGCAGCCTTCATCACCCAAACCTGAACCTGCAAAACCAAGTAACGAGATCAGTAACCTTCAGCATCCTACTTCTCCAATCAACACCCTAAGTTCCATTAGCGACCAAACCATCTCCAACCGTGCCAGGCCTAGATGCCATCAGATTTGCCGGAAAAAGTCGTTTCACTTGTATATACTTGCAAATCGTGATAGCACTGAGTGATGGCCAAAGACCTACTGTTCTAATATCACTTGACTCTTCTTTTGCTATTACTACTGTTTGCTGTTGTGGTTGTGAGGATTGTTCTTTGATTTTCATTCCAAAATGAATGTCATTTGAGTTTGTGTATGGATTCGAAATTTCCGATGTCGATTCGAGGTCCGTTGTTGAATTTTGTTCGCGGTTCCGTCGAGCTCTTGTCCAAGCCGTTTCAGGGTCTAAAGATGTAATCAGATGCAAGGAAACTATTTAAGGAGTTGAATCCTTGAGGTTTGTCATGTCTGCAAAATCATTGACAGTAAGGTTGTAAGAAAGGTTGAGGGAATTAAAGAAGTCGATAAATTGATCATTGGAATGACAAGTCCCAAATCGTATATTTCATTCATCTTTATTTTCATATTTTTGACTGTGTCGTTGTGGCCAATCTTGGTACCTCTTTAGCATAGGATTTGAGTCATGATTCTTGTGTTTATGTAGTTCAACACTTGCATTTGTGAGCCAGCATAAGATGGAAAAAGGCGTAAAGTTCAAGTAAGCATTTCTCATTGGTAAAGTTGAGTTTTTCTCTGAAATATCTGTTCAAATGTCAAAATATTTTTTGCACTAAAACATTGTTCAAGTAATGGTAGATTCTTCATCATATACGTAACAATTTTTAATGTAGCTTCTATTTGTTTTTGTTCATGTATTTCGCATGGTATGGAGATTAACAACTCTCGGATATCGTAGTTTGCTTTAGGCCCGTAATTAAATTATTACAACTACGGGTACGGTTTTTGTGATGTGATTGTGTTACCTAATTCCAAATTAGATTAAAGTAGGAGCATCTTTAGTTAGCCTCCAAAAATGCAAATCTTTTCCTTTAAAAAAAATTGAGGTGCGCCATACACAAATAAAATCCTAATCTATGGCCCTCACGTAAATACAAAATTAGTATGCAAAATGCCTTGAACTTTCGTAGTTTGCTTTAGGCATGCTAATTAAATAATTGTCATAGCTACAGGTACGGTTCCCGTGACGTGGTCGTGATTTTTTAATTTCTAAAAATTCGGGGGTACATTTATGTGACCCGGCCACAATTTATTCTTTTAATAAAATATACACGTTGTGGATCGTGGGTACGATTCCCGTGACACAATTCGCAAATGTGTAATCAATAAATAGTTGCATGATACTTGGATTACTAAGGCGATTTAAAAAAAGAATAAAAATGCACATAGGTTTCAAAAATATTTTAAAAATCAAATAAATAGGCCAATATTAACAGTTGAGCGACCGTGCTAAAGCTAGGAACTTAGGAATGCCTAACACCTTCTCCCGGGTTAACAGAATTCCTTACCCGAATTTCTGTGTTCGCAGACCGTAAATATGAGTCAAACTTCCTCGATTCGGGATTTTAAACCGGTGACTTGGGACACCATAAATTATCCCAAGTGGCAACTCTGAATTTTTAAATAAAATAATCTCATTTCGATTATCACTTAAATTGGAAAAAACTCCCATATCTCCCTTCCGGGGGTGGTAAAAAGGAGGTGTGACAGCTCTGGCAACTCGGCTGGGGACAAGAACCCAGAACTTCTGGTTCAGGGTTCAAGAATTCGAGCTTAGAATAATTGTTATATTTGGCTTTTATTTTTTATCTATTTTTATTACATGTTTAGGCCTAATGTGCTAAATGTTGCTTTTTACCGCTTTGATACTATTTGAACTGTATATAAACTATAACGAAACCCTTCTCTTCTCATCTTCGGGGATGTGCACGCTGGCGTGACTCCTTTTCTGTCAGTGTCATACCTTAAATTAGGAAGAGGCTCAGACAATTTACAAAGTTGGATGGCCTTTTGGTTCCCGGTACGTAGCCCCCTCCCCCCCAAGTTGTCCTCTCGGGTACACAAGTCTAGAACAACATACCCAGGTTTTGAACTTAGAATAACTCAGCTTCATACCGGATCCCTAGTAGGAACGTTTGTTTGCATCACGCGCATCTGACTTTGGGGATTCAACATAGGGGTTGGGTCCGTCTAGGACAGGTGTGCCCAAAAAATAAAAGATCATCCTGATGCATCTTATGTGCTACATGTTGCAGTTTTCAAGGGTAAAAGGGTCATTTGGCGGACCAATGATAGTTGAGGGCAAGTAAAAAAAAAGAACAAAAAAGGAAAAAAAAAGAGGCTGAAATGTGAAAATAAAGCAAGTAGGATCTAGTCATGTTTTCTATCATATTTTTGTTAAGAAAAAGACAAAAAAAAACATGAAAAATTCAAAAAGATTTGCACTTTTTCATCATTTTCTGAAAATCAAAAATCCAAAAAAAAGGGAAAAGAAAATCCAAAAAGAGTTTACATGTTTCATCATTTTTCAAAACAAAATACAAAAAAATTAATTTCTCTAAATTAGTTATTTTTTTAACTCTCGCCCGTATCCAATTTTCCCCATCTACGCATACCTGATTCTCGTCTTTCGGGGCGTGATATGTAGGCAACCCACATAGGGTCCGTTCTTCCTAGTAAATCTTAGGTTCTTGGCTTTGTGGGGTCTTAGCCAAATTTTGTACTTCTAGCCACATTTTGGCCACATAAACCATTTTAGAAAAATAGTCACAATCATATCTTGCATGTGTCCAACAGAAAGTATTATTATCTCACATAGTGTTCTAGGTCTTTAACTTTATTTGGTCTATTTTTCTCATACAAGTGTGGATCTACTTACCGGAGTTTGGGCATGACAGACGCCCTAGGACTATCCAGTCAGGGTCAATCATTCAGGAGTTTGCTTAAGGAGATTTTTTTAATTATTATGTTTTGAGTTTGTTGTTCTTTTTATGTTGTCTTTTACCTTCTGGTTTTGTACAGCAATGTCGAGTCTTTCGTTATTGTATTTCCTATTTTGTATTGAAAAAAAAAGATGTGTAATAAATAAATAAAAAAGAGATTTTGCGTTTTAATATTTATGTTAGATGTTTTCTTTAGAATACTAACTCTAGAAGTTCAAAAAAAAATCTTTTGTGGTTTTCCTTAGGAAATTAATATCTAGAACTCAAAATAAAAATTGCTTTTATATTTCCTTTAGTATATTAAGACTAAAAATTCAAAAAAAAAAAGAAGAGAATTTTCTTTTAGTACTTCTTTAAAAGTTTTCTTTAAGATATTGATTCCAAAATTCAAAAAAGATTTTCTCTTAAGGTTCTCCATTGGGAAATATATATAAAAAATATATTCTTTTTATTTTCACTAGAACTTTAGGATATTGTACATAGAAGAAAAATAACATACTTTACATGGTTTTTTTATCTTGTTCATTTCTCATTTCGAAATCTTTTTCGGTGATATTAAATGAAAATTCAAAATATTTTTCTTTGGTTTATTCTTTAGATTTCCTTTCTAAAAAAAGAATCAAAAAATATTTTGTTTCTTCTAGGGTTTTTCCTTAATAATTTCTCATAGAATATATGTTTCAAAAAAAAAGGAAAAATATTTGCTTATTTAAGCTTGAGTTTAGAATATTATATAGAACATTAAGTCTAGAAAATTCAACAAAAAAAGGTTTTGCTTCTTTTATTTCTCTTTTCTCATCAGAATAGTCATTAAGGTAATAAAAAAAAGAGAACGTTAGTTCATTTAGTCTATTCCCGATATTCCCGAACTACGCAAAGATCTGATTCATGCGGCGTCATGATACGTAGGCAACCTACATAGGGTTTGATCGAATCATTTTTAAAAATAAAATTAAAAGAAAAAGGGAAAAAAAACAAAACAGAAAAACAACAAAAAAAAGAGAAAAGAAAAAAAAAGGATGAAGTTGTGGGACGTGAGAAATGAGAGGAAAGAAAAGAGTGATAATTAATTAGAAAAAAGAGGAAAGAAAATGAGCAACAAGAAGTGCCAGAAAATAAAAGAAAAGAAAAGATTGAAATGAACAAAATTGGAATGATGCCAAGTGACCTTGTGACCCTCGAAGTCATTCTAGAACCGTTAATTGTTACTAGGTGCATTGCACGCAATGTGATATTTTTAGTTGTTAAATGCCCTAATGCTAACAGGATGTCCCATTTTGTTCCTTTTGTTATCTTCGTTGAGCAGAAGGGTGGTTGGTTTGTGGTTCTTAAGGTAACTCATCCATACAACACAAGGTCAAAGAGCAAGGTAGTCATGACTAGCAAAGACCTGGACACAAGAGTTGTTGACCCGTCGAGGGAGTTTATGAAGTCGGAGTCTAAATTGAAAGGGGAGGTCCAAATGTTGAAACAACAAGTGGCAGAAATGTATCAGTCTTGGATCAGGGGACATCCTCCACCTTTATTTCCCACTAACTACATTGAAAACCCTGTAACTATCCCACCACTATCACAAATCTATATTCCCACTACTGCTGATATTTCCCCACAACCTTTTCACACTCTACCCGCCAAAATCACCTCATATCCCGCTCCTTTGTCCACTCATGCTTTTGTAGCTCCTCCACCAGCTACTTTTCCCCAATCCTCTAACGAGACTGTGCTCAAAGTCTCCGAGGCCCAACACTATGCTCCAGAACCAACTTCCAAGGATTCAGATCCCTACTCTCACGCTCCTTATTTTGAGCCTCCCGGTGAATCTGAAAAGCCTGCTAAGACAGTGAAGCAAGATGAGATATCCAGGAAGGTGAAAATCTTAGAGCAGTCTTTAAGAAACATGCAAGGGATAGGGAGCCAGATGAGCATGGCTTACAAAGACTTGTGCTTGTTTCTTGACATCCAACTGCCTGCTAGTTTAAAGATGCCGAAGTTTGATTTGTATGACGGACATGGAGATCTCGTGGCCCATTTAAGAGGTTACTCCAGTAAGATGAGAGGCGCCGGTAGGAAGGACAAATTATTTATGGTATATTTTAGTCACAGTCTGAGTGGGGCAGCTCTGAAGTGGTACACCCGCCAAGACGTTAGCAAGTGATACACATGGGACGATATGGCTCAGGCCTTTGCCCGGCACTTTCAGTACAACATAGAAATTGTCCTGGATCACATGTCCCTTATCAAGATGGGAAAGAAGCCTAATGAAAGCTTTAGGGAATACGAGCTCAGATGGAGAGAGCAAGCTGCCAGAGTCAATCCCCCGATGGAAGAAAAAGAGATGGTCGAGTACTTTCTTCAAGCTCAAGAGCCAACTTACTTTAGGCATTTGATCATGGTTGTGGGTAGGCCTTTTAATGATGTGGTAAAAATGGGAGAAATGGTAGAAAATGGGTTGAAGTCGAGCAAGATCATGAGCTATTCTGCTTTAAAAGCAACAACACAAGCAATTCAGAACGACACAAGAAGTTTGCTGGGTCAAAAGGAACGTGATGATATTGTCATGGTTGTTTTAGAGTCACGACATGGTCCAAAGGGTCCGCCTTATTAATATACCCAGCCTCAACTCCAACCCCAAACCTATCCCCGAGCTCCACATAATCCACCTCAGTATTATCCTCCGAATAATGTCCGGTCATCTGTCCAACCACCAGGTCACTCCCTATGGCGAGAACCAGCACCGCATAATGCATTCTTGCCTTCACAACATTTTGAGCACCCAACAACCCTAGGAAACAGGGGCAAGGAAGGGAATAAAGGCAAAAAAATTGTTTCACGCCAATCGGGGAGTCTTACACAAGCTTGTTTGAAAGGTTAAAACATTCTGGCCTGATTGAGCCGCTCCTCGGCTATACTACAGACCCATATGCAAAAGGTTTTGATCCTACTATACGATGCATGTACCACTCTAACGTCCATAGGCATAGCATTGAAGATTGTCGTGCTTTGAAAAGGGAAATAGAAAGAATGATTCAAGAAGGAGTAATTGTGGTCAAGGACAGTGACAGGGAGCATGCGAATCCTCTTGGGAACCTGTTGACTGAAGTTAATGATATCGAAGTTATTAATGGTCTTGGAAATATTGATGTGGAATCCAGTGGCTAAGATGTCGTGTTTGGTAATTGGAAAGACACTCCATCTCTTGGCAAGCAGGGGAGGAGTCTTGGTGGTTTATTTTGTTGTCATTTATGTTGTCCGGGTTATTTCAGGGTTGTAATCCGGATATTGTCTTGTGACTCAAACCCTTCTATCCTTTTATTTTACCTAGTTTCTTTAGTCGTAGTAACTAATTTAGTGTTCTTTAGGTTTGTTCCAGGATTGTAACCTTAGTTTAGTTTGCTTGTTTTGTTTTTCGAACCCCTTCACTATTTGTCTAATGCAATTTTCTATTTTCTGTTTTTTCTAGTCATTCTTTGTTTAGTTCACGTTTTCTTTTATAGTTCTTTTCCTGCTGACTCTAGTGACATGACATGCACACGTAATTCTCAGCCTGGTCTTAAAAGTTAGTTTAGTCATGAAGCAATGAAACAATTTTGAAGATGATAGGGACATTTGAGGGAAATAAGTAAAGGCATTTTGAGATCACTTCAGGCCCGAATTGTGTGAAACTGGGGCAGATAGAACATAAAGAAATATTATTGAAATGCATCATGCTGCATCAGGTTGAAGCTAAAGGCAAGTTTGCCCCAAATTGGCAGGGGTCGTTCGTGGTAAGGAGAGTGTTGTCCAATGGTGCTTTGTATTTAACAGATATAGAAAGCAAATGTGTGGATATGGTTATCAATTCTGATGCAGTCAAAAGATATTATGTATGATTTCTTTGGTTTGTTTAATTGTATTGTTTGTATTTGGCATGCTTTGAAGATTGGAATGATGAAAGCATTTTATTCTGCTATCTAAACAATTTATACTTTGTCACCCCTTTGAGACTAATTTATTTTCTTTCATACCCCTCTTTTGGAATCAGTAGCAAAATTCAGAAACACGAACGCACAAGGTAATTAAAAAAAGGAGAAGAAGATAAGAGAAAAGAAAAGAATGAAAAAAAAAAGAAAAAAAGAAAAAGAAAAAAAAGAAAAGAAAGAGAAAAAAGAAAAGAAAAGCAAAAAGAGAGAAAGAAAAGAAAAGAGAAAAATAACAACAACAAAGCAATTCTTATGTCATGAACTACGTTTGACCTGATTTCTTTTAAGGATACATAAGCAGCCTCGCGGTTCAGTCCCATCAAAATAAAAATTCAAAAGTCCCCAAGTAAAGAAACTAGGGTAGAAGTTGTGGTTGTTGTGAGATATCTGATTCCAAAAGTTGTAATTTTGAGCCCTTTCAAGTTGTTTTGAACCTTCATGATATCCTTTCTTTCTAATCCTATCCAAAAGCCTACATTACGGTCCAAAGAAAGACCTTCCGATCAATCTTTGAGTTGCGCCAAGTCAAACGAGTTGGAGGTATGATTCACATCAAGGGCAACATTCCATTCTACACAAGGAAAATAAAAATGAGAGAGTCTTATCGGTGAAAACCTTCACAGGCACCATAAGGCGACGGTAAGTTGAGAGAAAGAACAAAATGAGAGAGGCTTGATGGTGAAAACTCTTCGGGCACTACAAGTCGAATAAGGACCGTGAATCAGATGGGATAATCGGAGCATTGAAGCCCAGTTTCACGGCGAAGAGGTACAACAAGAGTTGAACATTAGACTTGCTTAACAGATTAGGCCACTTAATCCAAAGGTGCATGTCATGGTCATTAGAGTTGGTATCCACATCTAATAAGTGTGTAGTTTTCTTGTTAGGAATCATCTCTTTCCATTGTCCTTACTCTGTTCCTTTTGTTTTGTTTACTTTCACTCCTGAGTCTATTTGGTCAGAACAAGTGAGAAATGACTTCAAAATTTGTCACCAGCTTTCCAATTGCACAAAACGGAATTTGGCTAGCACATCAGAGTGGTATAAGTCAAGAGAGAGCAATATGCGCACTGAGTTGGCGATGTTTGGCGTGCTTTGGGATTCATGTGAAATAAAAAGGTTCGGTATACAATGCAATAGATAAAGGGTATTGGGTTTGAACGGATCAGAGGTATTTTTATTGATAAGGGTTGACAGAGAAAGTGATTGGTCAATAAACAAGCAAGGTGTTTCAAGGTGAAATCAAAGTTATCATGGCAAGTGAAGGAGTAATCGCCCTCAAAGTCAAGGCCACAAACCAACCACCATGTTTAAACTCACAAGTGTTCTTTGTCTGAAATAGGGACGAAAGCTATGTTCATATCAAAGCTTGGAAGCTTGAAATTTTCAGGTGTAATGCCCCAATTCTGCTTACGCAAAGGTTATTGAGAAGATCACACATCACCCCCAGGAGAAACACTTCCTTGTCTGGGTTTTCAAGATATTTTGTTTTAGGAGACGCACTTCCTAAATTGAGATTTTACCACTAGGAGACGCACTTCCTAATTGGTTCACTTAAGTTTATTCTTAGGAGACGCACTTCCTAGTTTAAGTCATTGAAGTTCCACCCCTAGGAGGCGCACTTCCTAGTCTGGGTCTTTCAGGTTATATTTTGTTTTAGGAGATGCACTTCCTAAATTGAGATTTTACCACTAGGAGACGCACTTCCTAATTGGTTCATTTAAGTTCATTCCTAGGAGACGCACTTCCTAGTTTAAGTCATTGAAGTTCCACCCCTAGGAGACGCACTTCCTAGTCTGGATTTTTTAGGATATATTTTTATTTTAAGAGACGCACTTCCTAAATTGAGATTTCACCCCTAGGAGACGCATTTCCTAGTTTGAGTCATTTAAGTTTGGACCTAGGAGACGCACTTCCTAGTCTGGTTCTTTTAAGTTCATTCATAGGAGACACACTTCCTAGCTTGAGTCATTAAAGTTTCACCCCTAGGAGACGCACTTCCTAGTCTGGTTCAGTGAAGTTTTATCTGTAGGAGATGCACTTCCTAATCAAGGTCTTTCAAGTTATTCTTTTAGGAGACGCACTTCCTAGTTTGGATTCATTCAAGTTTCACCGCTAGGAGATGCACTTCCTAGTTTGGTTCATTCAGGTTTTATTTTAGCAGACGCATTTGCTAGTCAAAGTTTTTTGGTTTTACTTATAGGAGACACACATCCTAGTCTAGCCTTTAGTTTAATCTCATCATTGCATCAGTAGTATAAGTGGTTTACAATGTTGCTAACAACTCACAAATCTTCCTAGTGCAAACTAGGGCAGGAAATTTTGTTTGTTCCGGAGGAACCCTCCGTAAGGAAAGCATATACCGGACAGGTTCAACCATAAATTTTCAGGACCATCCTGGATAATGGGATTTAATTTAAAAAAAAATTAAGGCCCTCCTAGATAATGGTATTTAATCTTAAAAATTCTCAGGACCCTCCTGGATAATGAGACCTAGTTAAATTTCAAGACCTTCACAAATAACAAGATTTAGCGTAAGTTCTACCTTTAAGAAATATAATTTAGCTTTAAAGTCGTCACTCTTAAGATGAGATTTAATTTGATGTTATTAGGGCCCTCCTGGATAATGGGATTTAGATTTTGAGTTCTTATAGCTCTTTTGATAACAAGATTCGATTAACACTCAAAGATGTCCCCAGCTACAAAACTGGGGTAGAAAAGTTTCTTTTGTTTTTGTCTGTTTTGTTGTAATCAGGCGCCCACCGGGAGAACAAGGGAAAACGGCATAAGTTCAAAGGAGAAGTAGTTCAAGCCTCAAGAAAAGCATGCGCAAGTGTTGGGAATCAGGCACCCACTTGGAGAACAAAGGGAAGGCAGCAATGTTCAAAGGAAGACGGTTCAAGTTCAGCAATCAGGAGCCCACCTAGAGAACAAGGGAAAATATTTCAAGTTTCGAGGAAAAGCAGTTCAAGTTTTGGCAATCAGGCGCCCACCTGGAGAGCAAGGGAATATAGTTAAAGTCTTGGCAATCAGGCGCCCAGCTGGAGAGTAAGTTAAAGTTTTGGCAATCAGGTACCCACCTGGAGGGCAAGGGAATACAGTTTAAGTTTTGGCAATCAGGCATCCACCTGGAGAACAAGGAAAGCAGTTCAAGTTTCAAAGGAAGACAACACGAGTTTCAAGGGAAAATAGTTTAAGCTAACAAAGGGAATACAATTCAAGTTTTAGTAATCAGGCGCCCGCCTGGAGAACAAGGGAATACAATTCAAATGTTGGCAATCAGGCACCCACTCGGAAAACAAGGAAATTCGCTTCAGAATGCAATTCAAGTCAGCAACAAAAGAAGCTCACAGCAAGAATGCGAGTTAATAGTCCGAGATGATCAACGGAAGTTAGTCACAATCCACAATAAAAAAAGGCAAGAAGTGAATCCAAATGCAGAAGTTGATGAAAGATGTGAGCTACTCAAGATATGGCTGAAGTCATAAGCATGGTATGTCCGGTTTTTTATCCGACAAGCTGAAGAAGAATGAACTAGCACCTGCAACTAGCACGCGTCAAGGTTCAAATCCAAAGTCTGCATGAAGAACAATTCAAGACTCAAGATCAAGCTTTAGAAGACTTATACATAGGAATCGTGTAACTCATAGTTGACAGGCTTAGTTAGTCTTTTCACTTTTTGATTTGGATGTAATAACAGGACCGCGGACCGGAACCTCGACGGAACGACACCTCGATTGGCTCTCTACCTCGGTATACTCCATCATATCACTCACTTCTGAACTACACGTGGCCTGATTCCTTTATAGCCAAGGATATATAGGCAGCTCATATACCAGGGCTCGGTCACATTCTCCTTTCTTTTAGTTTTTAGTCTCCCTAAATAAGGGTCGGGTCAAAAAAACCTGTCTAGTCATTCTTTGTCTGAAAATACTTCGTGTTTCCAGTCAAGGAGGGGCAGTTGTAGACATGTGATTTTTGACCCTCCCCAAGATTTTTTATATTTTAGCATGTAAATATTTAATTTAGGCCTAATATCTCTATTTCAACTAATTTTGACTCTTTTACTTTATTTTATCAGAAAAAAATGAAAATTACAAAAAATAGTTTCATTAAGGTTTTGTAGTCATTTTTAATCTTGAAAAATACCAAAGAAATAGGTTTGTTTTAAATGGTTAGTGTTATTTTAATAGTTATTTTCTTAAGTAAGATTAGGTACTATTTTTAATAGCTTATCTTGTTTGCTAAATTATTTTACATACAAAAAGGAGGAGGGAATAGAATTAATTTTTTTGGACTAATTTAGTGTTGCTTGTGGCCCAATTAAACCAATCTCTTAGCCCATTAACTCAAAAGCCCAAACCTAGACACCCCATTTAGCATAATATACAAGAAATATCAAAGAAAAAACCTAGACCTAGACATTTGAGGATCAACCATTTTCTATTAAGACAGGGACCCTATCTTCTTCTTCAGGAGATATACAAGAGAAACCCTAGGAGAAGAAGATAAAGAAAAGCTTCAGCAGCCATAAACAAGGAAGCAGCCATGACAAGAACCCTAGTCTCCATAACAACCTTCAGTCGTCACTGACAAGTCGACCACCAGCCGCATCCTCACCACCAGAACTCCATCGCCGGACCTCCATTCACCACACATCTGCCATCTTCGGCAAAGCTTCACCTCTCACACACTCATCCGTCCTTCTCCAATTCCAGCCTTGACCCTCACCCATCTCCCTCTCGCCGGAAACCACACACGTACACACCTCTTGTTGTTGTGGTTGTGAGGATTGTTCTTTGATTTTCAATCCAAAATGAATGTCATTTGAGTTTGTGTATGGATTTGAAATTTCCGATGCCGATTCGAGGTCCGTTGTTCAATTTTGGTCGCGGTTCCGTCGAGCTCTTGTCCAAGTCGTTTCCGGGTCTAAATATGTAATCAGATGCAAGGAAACTATTTAAGGAGTTGAATCCTTGAGGTTTGTCATGTCTGCAAAATCATTGACAGTAAGGTTGTAAGAAAGGTTGAGGGAATTAAAGAAGTCGATAAATTGAACATTGGAATGACAAGTTCCAAATCGCATATTTCATTCATCTTTATTTCCATATTTTTAATTGTGACATTGTGGCCAATCTTGGTACCTCTTCAGCATAAGATTTGAGCCATGATTTTTGTGCTTGTGTAGTTCAACACTTGCATTTGTGAGCCAGCATAAGGTGGAAAAAGGCACAAAGTTCAAGTAAGCATTTCTCATTGGTAAACTTGAGTTTTTCTCTGAAATATCTGTTCAAATGCCAAGAGAAAAAAAATTTGCCCTAAAACATTGTTCAAGTAATGGTAGATTCTTCATCGTATGCGTAACAATTTTTAATGCAGCTTCTATTCGTTTTTGTTCATGTATTTCGCATGGTATGGAGATTAACAACTCTCGGATATCGTAGTTTGCTTTAGGCCTATAACTAAATTATTACAACTACGGGTATGGTTCCTGTGATGTGGTTGTGATACCTAATTCCAAATTAGATTAAAGTAGGAGGATCTTTAGTTAGCCTCAAAAAATGCAAATCTTTTCCTTTAAAAAATAATTTGAGATGCGCCATACACAAATAAAATCCTAATCTATGGCCCTCACGTAAATACAAAAATAGTATGCAAAATGCCTTGAACTTTCGTAGTTTGCTTTAAGCGCGTTAATTAAATAATTATCATAGCTACGGGTACGGTTTCCGTGACGTGGTCGTGACATTTAATTTCTAAAAATTCGGGGGTACATATATGTGACCCGACCACAATTTATTCTTTTAATAAAATAGACACATTGTGGATCGTGGGTACGATTCCCGTGACACAATTCGCAAATGTGTAATCAATAAATAGTTGCATGACACTTGGATTACTAAGGCATTTTAAAAAAGAATAAAAATGCACATAGGTTTCAAAATATTTTAAAAAACAAATAAATAGGCCAATATTAACAGTTGAGCGACCGTGCTAAAATTACGGAACTCGGGAAGGCCAAACACCTTCTCCCGGGTTAATAGAATTCTTTACCCGAATTTCTGTGTTAGTAGACCGTAAATAAGAGTCAAACTTCCTCGATTCGGAATTTTAAACCGGTGACTTGGGACACCATAAATCATCCCAAGTGGCAACTCTGAATTTTAAATAAAATAATCCCGTTTTGATTGTCACTTAAATTGGAAAAAACTCCCATATCGCCCTTACGGGGGTGGTAAAAAGGAGGTGTGACACCCTTCGTCATTGCAAACCATCCCACCAATTTGTGTGTTGTCATGTACCTGTAGAGGATTATGTGTGACACTTGGGGTATTACTGCCTTGGACCACAATTATTCCTACTTGAATCATTTTTTCTATTTCTCTTTTCAAAGCACGACAATCTTCAATATTGTACCCTTGGGCATTGGAATGGTATTCACACCTTTTAGCAGGGTGAAAGCTTCTCGCACGTGGTTCAATATAATTTAGAGGAATAGGTGCAATCATGTCGTAATGCTTTAATTTATTAGACAAGCTTGCATATGACTCTCCTATTGGTGTAAAATTATCTTTCAGCCTTTGTTCCCTTCTACACCCTTGGCTTGAATGTGGGTTATAGCGCACTTGAAAATTTTGTGGAGGCTGGTGGGGATTCTGCGGTGCTCGTGCTCGCCTTTTGGAGTGACCTAGTGGTTGGATAGATGGCCGAACATTGTTCAGAGGATAATACTGGGGTGGATTATGTAGAGCTCGGAGATATTCATGGGGTCGGTAATGAGGCTGAAAGTGTTTAGCAGGAATACCCACTGAATCCTATCGTTGACGGGGCTCAGCAACATCTTTTCTATCAATCGGGGGACTGACCCGAGCAACTTGTTCGTTCCATCTGAGCCAAAACTCCCTAAAACTTCCCTTGGGTTTCTTTACCATTTGAGATAAGGAGGAGCGATATGGGATAATGTCTATATTTTACTGATAGTGTCAAACAAAATCTTGATCCATGTCACCCCATGCATGCCACTTACTGATATCCTAACGAGTATACAACTCCAAGGCTTCCTCACTCAAACTCTAACTGAAATACGCCATCAATAATTTGTCCTTCCCACCGGTGCCTCTCATCTTACTGTAATAGCCTCTCAAATAGGCCACAGGATTTTCATGTCCGTCATACAAATCAAACTTTGGCATCTTCTTCCATCGGGGGATTGACTCTGGCAGTTTGCTCTCTCCATCTGAGACCGTATTCCCTAAAGCTTTCATTAGGCTTTTTTACCATCTTGGTGAGGGACATGCGATCCGGGACAATTTCTATGTTGTATTGAAAGTGCCGAGCAAAGGCCTGAGCCATAGCTTCCTATGTGTACCACTTGCTAACTTATTGGCGGGTGTACCACTTTAAAGCTGCCCCACTCAGACTCTGACTGAAATATATCATCAATAATTTGTCCTTCCCACCGGCGCCTCTCATCTTACTACAGTAACCTATCAAATGGGCCAAGAGATCTCTATGTCCGTCATACAAATCAAACATCGGCATCTTTAAACTAGCAGGCAGTTGGATGTTAGGAAACAAGCACAAGTCTTTGTAAGACACGCTTATCTGGCTCCCTATCCCTTGCATGTGTCTTAAAGACTGCTCTAAGATTTTCACCTTTCTGGATATCTCATCTTGCTCCACTATCTTGGCAAGCTTTTCAGTTTCATCGGGAGGCTCAAAATGAAGAGCGTGAGAGTTTGGAACCGAGACCTTGAAAGTTGGTTCTGGAGCACAGTGTTGGGAATTGGGGATTTTGAACACAGTCTCGCTAGAGGATTGAGGAAAGGTAGCTGTTGGATGAGCTACAAAAACATGAGTGGTCAAAGGAACGGGATATATGGTAATTTTGGGGGTGGAGTGTGGAAAGGTTGTGGGGAAATATCAACAGCAGTGGGAATCTGGATTTGTGACACTGGCGGAATGGTGACAAGGCTTTTAGGGTAGTTAGTGGGAAATAATGGTGGAGGACGCCCACAAATCCAGGCTTGGTATATTTCTGCCATCTGTCCTTTCAACCTTAAGACCTCTTCTTTCAACTCAGATTCTGACTCAACAATCTCCTTATACGGATCAATAACACCCGTGTCCAAGTCTTTGCTAGGCATGACTACCTTTCTCTTTGACCTTATGTTGTATGGATGAGTTACTTAAGAACTACAAACCAACCACCCTTCTGCTCAATGAAGATAACAAAAGGAACAAAATGGGGTCATCCTATTAGCATTAAGGCATTTAACAGCTAAAAATATCACATTGCGTGCAATGTACCTAGCAACAATTAACGGTTCTAGAATGACTTCGAGGGTCACTAGGTCACTTGGCATCATCTTAATTTTGTTCATGTCAATCTTCTCTTTTCTTTCTTTTCTAGCACTTATTGGCTTGCTCATTTTCCTTCATTGTTTTCTTCTAATTATCACTCTTTTCTTTCCTCTCATTTCTCACATCCCATAATTTCACCTCTTTTTTTTTTTCTTTTTCTGTTAACTTTAAAAAATGATTCGATCGAACCCTATGTAGGTTGCTTACGTATCATGACGCCACATGAATCAGATCTTTGCATAGTTCGAAAAGATCGGGAATAAAGTACACAAACTAACGTTCTTATTTTATTTTATTTTTATTTTTTATTTTTTTATTTTTTACCTTAATGACTACTCTGATGAGAAAAAAAAAGAAGAGAATCTTTTTTTAGACGTAATATTCTATGATCTATTCTAAACTCAATCTTAAACGAACATATTTTTTTTTTCTTTTTTTCTTTTTTTTTTAAACAGATACTTTATGAGAAATTATTAAGAAGAAAAAAACCTAGAAGAGAAAAATATTTTTTTATTCTTCTTTTCTTAGGAAGGAAATATAAAGAATGAACCAAAGAAAAATATTTTAAATTTTCACTTGATATCATGAAGAAAGATTTCGAAACAAGAAATGAAAAAGATAAAAATATTTTTGGATTTCAGTTTTTGATTACCTAAAGGAGAAATTCTAAAGATAAAGAAAAGATAAAGTATGTTTTTTTTTCTTCTATGTATAATGTCCTAAAGTTCTAGTGAAAATAAAAAGAATATTTTTTTGTTTTATATATATTTCCCAAAGAAGAACCTCAAAAGAAAGTCTTTTTTTTTGGATTTTTAGAATTAATTTTTGAAGAAAACTTCTAAAGAGATATTAAAGAAAATTCTTTTTTTTTCTTTGAAATTTTAGTCTTAATTACTAAAGAAAATATAAAAGCAATTTTTATTTTACGTTCTAGATATTAACTTCTTAAGGAAAACCACCTCAAAAGAATTTTTTTTTTCATTTCAAGAATTAGTATTCTAAAGAAAACTTCTAACGGAAATATAAAACACAAAAGCTCTTTTTTTTGGATTTTTGAGATATAACACACTTTTTCAAATACAAAATAGAAAGTACAATAACAAAAGACTTGACATTACTGTATAAAACTAGAAGGTAAAAGACGACATAAAAAGAAAAACAGACTCAAAATATAAAAAAAATATCCTTAAGCAACTCCTGAATGAGCGATCCTGATTGGATAGTCTCGGGGTGTCTGTCATGCTCAAACTCCGGTAAGTAGATCCACGCCTGTATGAGAAAATTAAGACCGAATAAAGTTAAAGACCTAGAACACTATGTGAGACAATAACACTTCCTATTGGACACATGTAAGATATGATTGAGGCTATTTTTGCAAAATGGCTTATGTGGCCAAAAGGTGGCTAGAAGAGCAAACTCAACAAAAGTGACCTCTAAGACATGGAAAAATTACTTCGCAGAAATGACCCATTTTGTATAAAAGGCCTATGTGGATAAGAAGACGGCTAAGCATGCAAGTTCAACATAATGGACCTTAAATAAAGAGGACATCTTGTTGTGAACTTAGAACTCTAAAACATGGGTCACTAAACCACTGTTGCGAAAATGACCCCATTTTGTAAGAACGGCCGATGTGACCAAAAGCGGCTAGACATGCAAATTCGACAAGGACAAACCTTTAAAGTAAAAAGACACCTAATTATGGATTCAAGGCTCTCCAGACACATTTAAACAAATCACTTTGCGAAAATAGCCCTATTTTTGCAAAATGGCCGATGTGGCCAAAAGTATTAGACATGCAAGATTTGGTTATAACCCTCGAAGACAAGAAACTAAGACTCACTAGGAAGACCGGACCCTATGTGGGTTGTCTACGTATCCCGCCCCGAGAGACGAGAATCAGGTTCACGTAGTTCGGGAAGATTGGATACGGGCGAGAATTAAAAAATAACTAATTTAGGAAAAATATATTTTTTGGCCTTTTTTGAAAAATGATAAGACATGTAAACTATTTTTGGATTTTTTTTCCTTTTTTCATGTTTTCTTTTTTGTAAAATGATGGGAAAGTGCAAACTCTTTTTGGATTTTTCATGTTTTTTTTGTCTTTCCTTAAAAAAATGTGAAAGAAAACATAATTGGGCCCTACTTGCTTTATTTTTTACACTTCACCCTCTTTTATTTCTCATTTACCCTCAACCATCACTGGTCCGCCAAATGACCCTTTTACCCTTGAAGAAATGCAACATGTAGCACATAGGATGCAGCAGGATGGTCTTTTATCTTTGGGGTACACCTGTCCTAGACGGACCTAACCCCTATGTTGAGTCCCCTAAGTCAAATGCACGTGATGCAAACAAACATTCCTACTAGGGATCCGGCATGAGGTTATGTTATTCTAGGTTTAAACCTGGGGTTGTGTTCTAGACCTGGCTTACCCGAGCGGACAGCTCGAGCCGAGATGGGAGTAACGTACCGGGAGCACGAAAGTCTACTATGCCTTGTTGTTGGACCAGCCTCGCTCTATTTGGTATAACTTCAAACAGAAAAGTGGGCCACGGGAACGTGTGCACCATTTTTTAGAAGATTCAGAGGGGAGGCGTAAGAAGATAGTTTAATACAATTCAAATAATATCAAAGCAGTATATAAATGGCAATTACCACATTAGGTCCACAAAATACAGTAATATCAACCATAAATAAAGTCAAATAAAAATCACATTAACAAGCTCGAATTCTTGAACCCTGAACCAGAGATTCTGGGTTCTTATCCCCAGCAGAGTCGCCAGAGCTGTCACACCTCCTTTTTCTACCCCGAAAGGGGGTATAAGAGAGTTTTTTCCATCTTAAGTGACAATCGAAACGAGATTATTTATTCAAGTTTAGAGTCGCCACTTGGGATAATTTATGGTGTCCCAAGTCACCGATTTAAAATCCCGAATCGAGTAAGTTTGACTCTTATTTATGGTCTACGAACACAGAAGACCGGGTAAGGAATTCTATTAACCCGGGAGAAGGTATTAAGTATTCCGGATTCCGTAGTTTTAGCACGGTCACTTTAATCATACCTGACTTATTTGAATTGTTTAATTACTTATTTTAGAACCTATGTACATTTACCCTTTTACCACTTTTAATTACTCGATTATTCGTAATTATGAAATTATCTTAAAACGAGTCACGCGTATGTGTACTCATTTTGTTTGGTGCATCAAGAATCATGTCATGCGTACGTATACATAATTAATCACGCTTTATTCATTATCAAGATTACTTGGCCAAAATCGCGCGAACGCGTACCTCGAATTATTTTGGAAATCACAATTATGTCACACGAACGTGTACATAATCACGATAAGTTATTTATTAATACGTGCCTAATATACACGCTAAAAACGAACGCCCTAAAGGTTTGCCTACTCAAGTATGGTCGGCCTAAACATGCTACTAGCGGACCAATTAATAAAGTAGTAACATAGAAAAAAGCAATGTTATCCTTATATCTTTCTGAATGTGAATACTATATCACTAAAATATACGTTCAAAATGTACCACGTGACAATCTAAGACAATGAACTCAATATTCTTTTTCCCATCTTTAAGAAGGCCAATTTCCATTTCACCAAACATGAGTTCAAACTCCTTCTCACAACAAGAAAAACTAAAGGAAATAAGCTCCAAGTTTTCAAAGATGATCACAAATAGAGACGGCAATAGTTTAAGATTAATGAAACGATCACAAAACCAAACAAAACTTCAATTATTCACATCAAAATCTGATAGACCTAGGTGACAATACCAGAATTGAGCATATTCAAACATAGAAGAAAGATCACTCTAGGTCACCTAAATCAGTAAGACAAAGAGAAGAGAGATGGACCTTAAAACTCCGACACACGAACTCGGACAGGGAATTGAAAACAGCAGCAAAATGAAATCCACACGGACCTCGAATCTCGAACGACAACCGACGACTCTTCCCAACCCTTTATTTTCCGTCCAAAAACCTCTCTTTCTCGTCTCTATATCTCTATTTTCGTATGTGTTGCAGTTGTTTTTGGTCAGTAGCTTAATTTCTTGTTCCCTTGAAGTTAGTATTCGACGGATAGGGGTAGAGAAGGATAATTAAAAGATAAATGTGATATCTTCATCATTGTACTTCTACACATTAGTGCGTTGGCTATGAAGAATTAACAGTGTGATATGGTCATTTTTGTCTCTTCAAGTTGAGGGAAAAGGAAGAAATAGTAGCTGGGGTCTTAGGATTGAGGGGGTCGGCTGATGAGGCGTAGATGGTCGAACAATCCCGCCGGTGGTCTGCCGCTTCTCTATTCAGAATGAGAGAGAGATGGAGACCTCCTTTTATGAATTTGCCACTTTTCTTTGTTATTAGTCTAGGTCCTCATTTCTTTAGGAATTAGGTATTATTTTATAGGGATAGAAATTAGGTTAGGTCAAATGAGAAATGGGTATGAGCTCAATATTTTGGGCTATTCAAAATTGTGCCTTTTCAATTAAGACCAAATAATATTAGCCCCAAATTTCATACTCTTTCTTCTAAAACAAGACC
Organism: Nicotiana tabacum; assembly: GCF_000715075.1. Lineage (NCBI taxonomy): Eukaryota > Viridiplantae > Streptophyta > Magnoliopsida > Solanales > Solanaceae > Nicotiana > Nicotiana tabacum. Next base: position 28,566,405 of record NC_134082.1, on the reverse strand, counting down.
AAAAATACTACACTATTTACTAATTAATCCTACTTAAGTAAAATAATTATTAAAATAAAACTATCTGTTAAAAGAAACCTATTTTTGGTATTTTTTAAATATCATACTAAAAGATAAAAAAATGGAAAAATCATCGTAAAATTAAGATAATATTCCTGGAACTATTTTTGTATTTTTGAATTTTATGTAAGGTAGACAAATTAAAAGTAATTAGATAAAAATATTAATTAGCTAAATAAGAGAAAATATTTTTGTAATTTTTATTTTTGTGATAAAATAAAGTAAAAGAGAGCGATACTAAACCTAAACTAAATACTTACGATAAAATGTGTAAAATCTTGGGGAGGGTCAAAAATTATATGTCTACACCCGCTACCAGGTCCAGAAATACCTAGATCTGCACACAAGGTGCAGGGAGTAACGTGAGTAGGCCAACTCAGTAAGTAACCAAAGTAAATGAAGACTGAGCAGTAGTGACGAGCAATAAAACATATACAGTTCATATCATGAAATCTCAGTAAAATACAGCAGGCTTTTAAAATCAGGGTTTGAATCAACTCAGCTCGTTTAAATCCAGTTTCAGTAAAAACATTTAAAACATCTTTCAACAATTTTCAAATAAAGTGATGAAAAAGTGGGTAAAAAATGATGAAAACATAAACAGCCCATCGGGAAAAACATCACTCGTGAACAGCCCCTCGGGCAACCTCACAGTCACTCATATACAGCCTCTCGTTATACCTCACAATCAATCGTAAATAGCCCCTCGAGTACAACATGAATCAAGAACAACCTCTCGGGTAAAACATCATATCACTCACTCAGGGTACCCACGCTCACTAGGGGTGTGCAGACTCCGGAGGAGCTCCTATAGCCCAAGCGCTATAACAAGCCACCTCGTGGCATAAATTAATCAGGCCCTTGGCCTCACTCAATCATGAATCAGTAAACATGATATGGCGTGCAGCCCGATCCCATAAATATCCTCACAAATCACTCCCCTCGGCCTCACTCAGTCATAAACCAGTAAAACAAGTTACGGCATGCAACCCGATCCCATAAATATCCTCACAAATCAAGCCCTCGGCCTCACTCAGTCATAAACCTCTCAAGTCACTCGGGCTCTCAGTAAAAACAGGGTACTCAACCCAAAATAATTTTTATATGCATCAAAACAGAGTAATAAAGACTGAATTAAGAAAACAAGAAGTATAACATGACTGAGTATAGATTTCCAATCGAAAACAGTGAGAGGATAGTAAGAAAAAGACCCCTAAGGGTCCAAACAGCTCTGGCTCAAGGCCCAAGTATGGCGTTCAGCCCAATTTATAGAAATTCTTTCTAAAACATATAAGTATCATATAGTTTCAACCAAATATGCAACTTATAGTTGCTACGGGATGGACCAAGTCACAATCCCCAACGGTGCACGCCCACACACCCATCACCTAGCATATGCGTCACCTCAAAATAGCGAAAGGATGTGATTCCGGGGTTTCATACCCTCAGGACTAGATTTACAATCGTAACTTACCTCAAACAAGCCAATTCCAATACCGAGCAAGCCAAGCGATGCTCCAAAATGCCATCTCGCACGGTTTGACCTCCGAACAGCTCGAAACTAATCAAAAATTAACTCAAATACATCCAATAATGCTAAAGGAACCAATCCCAATCGAAAAAGGTCGAATCTTTAATCAAAAGCCCATAATCGGCCAAAAAGTCCAATCCGGGCCCGCATCTCCAAACCCAAAAAACCTCACAAAATTCGATAACCCATTCAATTATGAGTCCAATCATACTAGTTTCATCCAATTCCGACTCCGAATTGATGTTCAAAACTTAAAAATTCACTTTATGAATCTTTAGGCAAAACCTCCCAAATTTCACTTTGAAATCATCAATAAAATGCCAAAACGAAGATGGATTCATGAAATATAACTAAAATCGAGTAGAGAGCACTTACGCTAATTCATATGGTGAAAATCGCCTCCAAAATCGCGCAAATCCGAGCTCCCCAACTCAAAATATGACAAATGAACAAACCCTTGTTTTATATATTTTTCTGACAGCTATTTTGCCTAGATTCTTGTGCCAAATGATCCCAAAACTCACTTTTGATGCCTCCAATGGATTCCTTATGACATTTTAGTCAAGTTAGGCTCTTGAATCACTCCATTTTACCTTATATTGAAGGAAATATATTGGTTTTAATATTTGAAAATAGTGCAGATTTTTAAATACGAAATTCAGTGGCAATTTCATAATTAATCTGAAAAATCTGGCAACTCAATTCTTCGTAAAATGACCTTAAAATCCTCATACGATGTTCAAATTCGACGACTCTTTTTGCTATGGCTCCATAATTACGATACAGATCTAATGCTTCAATAAAAAAAGAAATTGGAGCACATTTGCTTAATGTAATATCATTTTTGCTTGAAAAACTACGTCGAAACATTAAAAAAACGAGCGCAACACAACCCAAACCTATCCGAAACTCACTCGAGCCCCTTGGGACCTTGTTCGAACATACCAACAAGTCCCATATTATAACACAAATCTACTCGATGCCTCAAAACACACATAACAACATCGAAACGACGAATCACACCTCAATTCGAAATCAATGAACTTGAAACTTCAAACTTCCACAACCGATGTCGAAACCTACCAAATCAGGTCCGATTGACCTCAAATTTTGCACACAAGTCACATTTGACATTATGGACATGATCCAACTTCCGAAATTAAAATTTGACCCCGATATCAAAAAGTCCACTCCCGGTCAAACTTTTCAAAATTCCAACTTTCGCTATTCAAGCCAAATTCTACTACAGTCCTCCAAATTACAACCCAGACGTTCTCCTAAGTCCAAAATCACCCAACGGAGCTAACGGAACCATCAAAAATCCAATCCGAGGTCAAATTCTAGAAAGTCAAAACTTGGTCAAACCTTTCAAATTTAAAGCTTCTAGCTGAGAATCATTCTTCCAAATCAATTCCAAATAATCTGAAAACCAAAATCGAAGATTCACATAAGTCATAATACTTTATAGAGAGCTACTCATGCCATTAAACAATCGAGCAAAGTGCAAATTCTTAAAACGATCGTTCGGGTCGTTACAGTATTAAACTTTAAAATAACATAATATCACTCCTATATTTAATCTTGTATTTAAAAAAGTATAAGTTCATGACAATTATTGATCTTATTTTATTAAAAAAAGATAATATGTAACATTTTTAAGTAAAATTTGATGAACTCCAGAGTTCAATAGAACTAAAATAGAAAGGAGGAAGAGATAAAGTGTGACGTGAATATCACACTTTAACTGAAAAACCTACAATCAAGTATTTTGGTATTTGATTTCATGGTACTATTACACCACATTATACTAACAACAACAACAACAACAACAACAACATATCCAGTATAATCCATTTTTATGCTTCACACATGTGTATTTATGATTTTATAACTTGTGGGGTTGGTTAGTTCCGTTCCAGAAAGCTTTCGGGTTGATTTGGACCCTTTGATTTTTGACTTAGAAGTTTAAATTAAAAATATTTATCAAACTTTGCATTTTGTGAAAATGACACCGGTACTATGTTTTGATGTCCCCGATAGCTTCGTATTGTGATTTCAAACTTGGATGTACGTCTTAGATTGATTTTGGAAGTCCGTAGGTTGATTTATGTCGATTTGCCAAAATTTGGCAATTTGAAGTAGAAAAGTTTGACTGTATCTTGACTTTTAGCTATCAAACTTGGAATTTGATTTTGGGATTTGGAATAGGTCCATTATGGTATTTAAGAACTTGCCTGCAAAATTCGGTGTCGTTTGAAGCTGATTTGATAGGACTCGAATGTTAGTTGAAATTTTAGAAATTCTTGACCTTTACTTTGAAATTCATGTGTTTTAGAGTTCAATTCATAGTTTTAGATGTTATTTTTATGTTTTAATCGCGCGAACGAGTTCGTATTATGTCTTTGGACTTGTGTGGATGTTCGGGTGAGTTTTGAATTGAAAACTAGAAATCTGGTGTGCAGCAGCCTCTGGTGTCACATTTGCGAATACTAGGTTCGCAATAGCGAGGGTAGCATGGGGGGCTTAGGTATCGCAATTGTGATACCTTGCTTGCAACTGCGAAGTAGTTTCAGGTAGAGGGTAGTTTGCATTTGCGACAAAATTGTCGCATTTGCGATGGAGACATGCTTTGCAAATGCGAAGCCAGAGTCGCAATTGAGACCTCCTTATAGAACTGATAGTGACCACATTTGTGAGAATTATTTTGCAATTGCGAACGGATGTCACAATTGCAACATCAGCAGCTGACCAAAACAGCTAAAAATCGGGATTCCATCTCATATTCTATCATTTTAGAACTCTAGACTCGGTAGGAGGCGATTTGGAGAGGGGATTTTCACCTACAAATTTTGGGAAATTGATTCTAATCTATTTCTAATCATATTCCATCAATATATCTTAGATTTTAACATCAAAATCATGTGAATCAAAGTGAAAATATGTGAAACCTTATCAAGTTTTTGACAAATAAGAAATTGAATTTTGAGAGTTGATTTGTACTTGGATTTTGAAACTAATAACATATATGAATTTGTGGGGTCATGGGTAGTTGGAATCTACCATTGGACTCAGGTTTTGACCGGGCGAGTCCCAGGTTGACTTTTGTTGACTTCTTAGAAAAAGTGTAAAAATCAAAGCTTTATTTATTGTAATTATTTTCTCTTGCATTGGTTTATGATATAAAATCAATTTTGGATAGATTTGAGCCGTATGGAGGTGAGTTTTAAGGGAAAAGCTATTTCCGAGGGTTGAGTTGGCCTAGTTGAGGTAAGTATCTTGCCTAACTTTGTGTGGGGGAACTACCTCTTAGAAATTTGTTTTTCATTGATTCATTTGTGCTAAAGAACTCAAAACTTCAATCAATGAGTAACTAATAACTAAAGAAAAATAAAAAATTGAGTAAGAACTTAGCCTTAGTCGAAAGAGTTCTAAACACTACTTCTATTGCGTATGGATTTCTTCTGTTTTTAGGTGTTTTCGTGCTTGTTAGGTGAGAGCATTGAAGACCCTATTTATAGGGACATTCAATGCCTTAGGGTTTCAACAGATTCAAATTGTGAGTGGAATATGACAATAAGTTGATGATGTGAGCATAATCGGGTGAAATCAGAAAGAACATAGGGATAATCAATGAAGGAGTTTTACCTAGGCTTGTGTGGATCAGAAACGATCGTTGATGAGAAAAATACATTGGCTAAGACTCCAATGTCCAGAGATCATTGCGTTTGACCTCTGGATATCGATTAACATGATAAAGCTTAGAGAAATCCTCAAGCATGCTCCGATTTGATGGAGCATAAGAGAAATCGGGAGATTTAGAATTTCATTCTTTTGGTCTAGGATTCAGATTTGAGGATTTCGAATTCAATCAGTGAAAGGGGAAATAAACAACCGAGATTCGCGGCATAGAGACAAGGTGAGTGTGTCAGGCTTCGATTGAGATGACCTTGCACAAATTTGTGCAAGGTTTTGGTGATTAACAGGTTGGGGCAGAAGGAAATTAGAGAGCATTTTGAGATATTAGGGTGGCCGGCTGAGGGGGAAATATTTTTAGTGTTAGGGGGTTTGGGATGTCGTCTCTAGGTTATGCTTAGGTGAAGGGATCTTGGCCGTTGATCTTTTAGATCAACGGTCTTGATAATTTGGGGCTTAAACGGTTTTTATGGAGAATTTTGGTGGTCATTGGATTCTTGTTGTCACGACCCAAATCGGAGGGCCGCGACAAGCACCCGGTGCATTACTCAATCGAGTACCAATGTAACATATCTTTCTTATCATACTATTATGGTTAAATGGGCCGGAAGGGTCATCATGATATAACCAGAATAAAACATAAGGGAATACTTGACATAGGATGACCCAACATGTAATACAAACTTATACATGTGACATACGGTCCTATAAGACCAAAATGAACACTCGTACACTGAACATAGGCCGACAAGGCCATACAATCTTTCACATACATGACATCTGTCTACAAGCCTCTAAGAGTACATACTCATCATAAAGGTCAGGACAGGGCCCCGCCATATCAATCAATACATGTCCAAATCATAATGACTAAATAGGCAACTCCGGAGCAAGTGGAGTGCACCAACACCTTCCTCTGAGCTAATAGCCTACTATGAGGAATGTCAACCTATCTATCGGGACCTGCGGGCATGAAATGCAGTGTCCCCAGGCAAAAGGGACATCAGTATGAATAAAGTACCGAGTATGTAAGGTAGGAAAACATAAACAAGAACAGTAATATAAAGAGAGACAGAGGAGATACAACCTATAACATCTGAGTGCCTCTGGGGGCTACTTATATAAAATGCATAATACGTACCCGGCCATCATAAGGCTCGGTAGAATCGTACCTGGCCGACTATAGCGTGGCTCGGTAGAGTAAAATGAATACTATATATAATGCATGCTAGACTCGTGGAATCACGTTCTAAACCTTTCGGAGTGACTTAACGTCGTTGCACCTTCGATTAACATTATGGACATCCATACCCTCAATATGAACCTCAGTATGATTCAAGGATCATACACAATTTCTTAGAATAATTTTATAAGAAAATAACAACATGGGCAACCTTAGTTGCTAGGAGTAGATCCGTTATGAAATAACGTATTCATTTCACTTTAGATCATGCCAAAAGAAAGAAGGAAGTGCTTTAACATACCTTATCACAATCTTTCCAATCACCAAGTTCAACTCGCCTCTTCACACCTTAATCTACAAAAATGATAATAATACTATCATCAAGTGATGAAAGGTACAACTATCACACAACGGACGACAAGCATATTTTGTATAAAAACGGGCAGCATTTCCCCTATAATCCTTACTTTCTTCAAATTTAAGATAACTCCAACAACACAATAACACAACAATAACAATATATATACATTATTTTACAGCCTTATATTACACCATCAAATACTACAAATGGCCCAACACACTCCAATCTTTTCATATACAAAACGACCACCGTACTAGTGTCAAACGACCCGAAAATGTTACGACGAACGATCAGCCCAACCACACTTCATCTATATGGTGTTTCTCCACACCCTTCCTCCTCCAAAACTCCACAAAATAGTAGTAAAACGTACAGCCCAACATCAACACAAAACAGTCCACAAAACAGTCCGCTACAAGTGAATAACTCGAACTCACGGCTTCCGATCACCGTCCCGCGAGTTCTTACAAGTATAAAAATACTTACCATGTATTTACAGCAGAAAAAATGGATGAAATAAAACAGTAAACTTACCTTATTTGTTGGATAACTCTCAGCCCTTTATTTTGGTTCTTCAAACTCTAGGTTTTACTCCCAATTAGAACTTGAAAGGGAGAGAAAATCAATTAGGGTATGTGGGTAATTTTTGGGAGTAAATTTGCAGGGGTTTAGGTATTGTTATTTATGATATATAATGAGGTTTATATTGCAGGAGATAAGCCCTTAAATGGGCTCTTTGGCTGACCCGAAATTGCCTCTTTTTAGGCTCTCATTTAACCAAGTAGGTGACACACCTACTTGTCACCTAGTAGCCTACACAGTCTCGCAAAATAGCATATATCTCTCTACCCTAATGTTGTATTGATAAAAAGTTTAATGCGTTGGAAAATAGACTCATAGAGCTTCAATTTGATGGTTGGAACTGTAACGACCCGACCGGTCGCTTTGAGCTTTTGCATTTCGCCCGCCAGTTCTCGTGCATGACTTGCCCTGTGTGGTGTATTATGACTTATGTAAATTGTTTGTGTTGGGTTTCAGATTAATCAGAATGAATTTAGAAGAACAGTCTTAGTTGAAAGCTTAAAATTTGAAAGGGTTGACCAAAATTGGACTTATGTGTATTTGATCTCGGATGGGAATTTTTATGATTTTGGTTAGTTCCGTTAGGTGATTTGGGACTTAGGAGCGTGATCGGAATGCATTTTAGAAGTCCATGGAAGGTTTAGGCTTGGATTGGCGAAATTGAGATTTCGGCGCTTTCCGGTCGATAGGTGAGATTTTGATATGGGGGTCGGAATGGAATTCCGAGAGTTCCAGTAGTTTCATTGTGTCATTTGGGATGTGCCTGCAAAATTTCAGGTCATTCGGACGAGATTTGATAGACTTTTTGATCGAAAGCATAATTTAAGAGTTCTTGCAGTTCTTAGGCTTGAATCCGAAGTTGATTTCTGTTTTGATGTTGTTCGGAGTGGTTCGAAAACTCGACTAGGTGTTAATGATGTTATGGGAGGTGTTGGTATGTTTGGGTTGAGGTCTGATGGCTCCGGGTGTGTTTCGGGTGAGTTTTGAGCGAGCACGGACATTTCAGAACTTAGAAAATGGATGGGGGCAGAATTGTTAGCGCTGGCCGCGGTAGAATTAGTGTTGGGCGCGCTGGCTTAGTGTTGGGCGCGCTGGCTTAGTGTTGACCGCGGCCGCGGTCATGAAGATCTGCAGATCATCGGTCCAACTTCGGAAGCTCATATCTTTTTATCCACAAAGAATTTTGAGATGATTCAAAAACGAAAGTTGTAGCCCTTCGTGTCTAGTTTCCAGAAAGATAAAGATATCGCAATATGGACATCTGTAGCAGACTTTATGGTCGAAAATACTAAAGCCTGTCACTGCAGAGGAAGGCCTGTGCGGTCGCGGTTGTGTTTGCGCAAACCGCACTGGCTTGCGCGGACCGCGGTCGTTTTGGTGCGGCCCGCGGAGGCTGGAACCTGAGGGGTACCCTATAAATACGAGGTTTTGGGTTTTATTTAATATTTTGACCTAGAGAGCTCGGATTTTGGCGATTTTTCAACGGTTTTTCAAGAAATTCATCGGGGTAAGTGATTTTAACTCAGATTTGGCTAGAATACATGAATCTATCATTGAATTCATCATTTAATTTGTGATTTGGGATGGAATTTGGGAAGAAAATTGTGAAACCTTTCAAAAATGTAAAATGATGATTTGAAGGAGCAAATGGTATCGGAATTGGATAATTTTGGTATGGTTAGACTCGTGAGGGTATGAGGATTCTGAAAATGTAAATTTTACCCACTTTCGAAATGTGGGCCCGGGGCTCGGGATTTGCTAATTTCAGGATTTTTGATATTTTTCGAATGTTTTCCCTTGGGCTTTGTTCCCTTAGCATACTGTGATGTATTCGTTCTGATTTTGGATAGATTCGACGCGCGTGGAGGCCAATTCGAGGAGCAAAGGCATCGCGAGCTAGAGAATTAGCCAGTTCGAGGTGAGTAATGGTTTTAAATGATGTCCTAAGGGTTTGAAACCCCGGATTTGCACATTGTAGTGCTATATTGAGGTGAGACACGCGCTGGATGATGAGCGTGGGGTCTTTTACTACTAGGGATTATGACTTGGTCCGTCCTGATTGGTGATTTTACCGCATATTTGACTAAAATTCATTTGTTATCATCATGATTTGGGCTGATTGCCATATTTTGGCTTCATGCCAACTATTTGAACCCTTCGGGGATTTTTATCACTGTTTCCCTCACTGCTTGACTTATTATTTGAACTCAGTCCTGTTGATATCTACTGTTTTACAAACTCAGCCATTTTTACTCAGATTTGAAACTTAAATGATATTTCTACATCATGTTTTGGGCTGAGAACTACTATTTTACTAATGCCCAAGGGGATTGTGATTATTTTTGGACTGAGTGAGGCTGAGGGCCATATATGAGGATATGCTGAGTGATATGAGGCCGAGGGCCTGAGTTACTATTTATGCCACGCGGTGGCTTGAGTGATGTAAGGCCGAGTGATATGAGGCTGAGGGCCCGAGATACTTTATATGCCACGCGGTGGCTTGAGTGATGTGAGGATATGCTGAGTGATGATGCCACGAGGTAGCTTGATATAGCGCTTGGGCCGTAAGGGCCCCTCCGGAGTCTACACACCCACAGTGAGCGCGGGTACCCATTGTTCTGAGTGATTGATGCTATGCCCGAGGGGCTGATATGAGTGATTGTGAGGTAGCCCGAGGGGCTGAAACTATTCTGAGAGTGAGCCTGAGGGGCTGATACTGTTCTGAGTGATTGATACTGAGCTCGAGGGGCTGATACTGTACTGAGAGTGGGCCCGAGGGGCTGATACTATGCTGAGCGATTGATATTGTGCCCGAGAGGCGGATTTCTACTTGTTATTTACCTGTTAAATTACTGGTTTTACTTGTTTTAAAATGAATATCATTTGATTTCTTCACTGATTTATTGCTTTAAGTGATTTTACTGCTTGGTATGGAATTACTTTGTGCCTTTACATGTTTTCATACTTTCAGCCATTATTTATAATTATTACTCACTGAGTCGAAGTACTCACATTACTCCCTGTACTGTGTGTGCAGATTCAGGCATAGCAGAGTCCGCACCTGAGCGCTGATTCCTTCCAGGCTAGGCAGTGATTTGGAGTTATGAGGTAGTTGTTGACGTCCGCAACCCCTTATCTCTCTTATCCTCTATCATTTATGTTTTCTTTAGACTGATGTATCAGATTCCGTACTTTGTGGACCTATAGCAGATTTTATAGTAGCTCATGACTTGTGGCACCCCGGATTGGGCATGTGTCGGGATGGTTCTTGCGGTTATTATCGTTAAATTCTGCAATTTATGAGTATTATATTATATGTTATTACCGTTTATGATGATTAACTGTTTAAAAGAGGTGTTCCGTTTTGGCCTGGTTGGCCTTGTCTTCACGAGAGGTGCCATCACGACCGGGTTCGGGGATTGGGTCATGACAGGAACACCCCATAACTCTAAGTATATTGGGAGACAATCGCAGTTACATTTGACCTAAGTTTCAACACATTTATGAATGTAACTTGTGATGACCTTTTTCAACTTTTGTTCCATAACTTGCTTGACTTCAAATCATAATACACGTCTATCATACGACTAAAATAACTCATAACAAAATCTCCTTATAATTTTAAACACCCTATTCTCGCCCCAAAAGTATATGTTACAACATTCCCAACTTGTCGACTTTCGACGAAACTTATTTTTCTTCAATTCATTTAGCTTCTAAGCCTTCAAACCCTCTTGGTACTTGGTATTCATGATATTAAATATTAGTAATCTCCATTGTAACATGATTAAATTACTTTATGTACTTTCAAATTTGATCTCATTTTTGAGCTTACATCAATTGACTTACGAATACTCTCATGTACGAAAACATGGGGTGTAACACTTGTGATCCAACAGCTATGATTAAATCTACTGGGTGCTTCAAATTAAAAAGAGAGTGGAGTACAAAATCATCGGGCACCGTTGATCTAAGAATGAATTAGTTAGATTAATTGTGTTTGTTTTGTGTGTGCTGGAGACATGTGACATGGCGTGATATAATTGGCTGAAAGGTAATGGCATGGATTGCCAAGGTAGATTGGAGGGGTTGTTTGGATTGGATCATTTCGTATTGGTCTTGGTTGTTTGGGCCAAAATTAATTTAAATGGTAGTCACTCTATGTTTAATTAAAGAATTGCAATTATAACCTTTTAACCCCTTTGAAATTAATTTAAATAAACTTAATCTTTTGAAGTAAAATGTAGTACAAATTATAATTATCAAATATACTACTAATTTTGGCAATTAATTATTTGTGAAATACCTTGTCTTTTACATTACGACACTATTTTTGAATTATTAACATAATAGTCTAATTAACTAGAAATTAAGGAGTAATTCATTCAATTAATTATAAAGCTTGCTGGTGTATATAAAAGTTATTTTAATAAAATAGTAAGCATGTTATATTTATATTTACATAATAATAATACTAAATTATTAGATTCAAAAACTACTCCCTCCATTCCAGTTTATGTGAACATATTTTTCTTTTGGTCCATTCCAAAAAGAATGACCCCTTTCTAAATTTGAAAATAATTTAGCTTAAACTTCCAATTCTACCCTTAATGAGAAGTTTTTATAATCACACAAATACTCTGGACCCCCTTTGACTTGTTTAAAATCACAAATTTCAAAAGTCTTTATTTTTTCTTAAATTTCGTGCATAGTCAAACAAGTTCACATAAATTGGAACAAAGGGAGTAATACTTAATTAAATTTTGTAAAATAGGTATTATTGGTTGAAAATATTTTCAATATATTCATTGCAAATCATCAAGTATAAAAATTAATTTTAAAATGAGGGTCAAAATTGACTGTCAAACAACTAGTTGTCGACAAATAAGCAAAATCCATCATGGCGTGATTTTGAGAACAATCTTCAAGTGTTTTATGCATTGCTTCGGCAAGACAAATCAACTGGTTTCTTTAGTTTACAGGAATATTGTACATCATTGGCAACTTTCTTTTGGCTATTTTTTTTATAGCATGGCTTAATGGCTAATTGTTGGTAAATAATATCTATTTTAATTTATTCTGTAGCTATCTCGATTAGTATTATATGGTTTAGTGATTATAGTGTATGTAAGAATACCTATTATTGGTATAAATATTGCGCGTGAATCTATTATTTTATATGTGAACGTGCTTTTTGATATTTTCTATGGTTGGGGGAGAAATTGGTGCCTATGGGGGCATGGAGGAGTAGTGGGGACGCGAGTGATATGTGAAAAATGACAGCGAACTGCATTACAAAAGCTTCTAAAGGGGTGCTAAGGGTCTTGAAGAGTTACTCCGGTGGGCACAAGGCGGACTAGTGGCGAAATAGTGAGGTCCAAGGAAAAGAAGAAGCCAAGAAAGCAGCATATATGAAGTTTATGGAGACCACGGACGAGAAGGAGAAGAGGACGAATAGGGAGGGGTACAAGAAGGCTAAGAAGGAGCAAAGTTAGCAATTACGGCGGCTAAGACTGAGGCGTTTGTGCATTTGTATGAAGGGCTTAGGGACAAATGTGGGGACAAAAAGTTGTATAGGCTAGCCAAGGCGAGAGAAAGGAAGGCCCGTGAACAAGTAAAGTGCGTCAAAAATGAGGAAGGTAGAGTATTGGTGGAAGAGGCGTATATTAGACGTAGATGACAACCATAGTTCCATAACCTCCTAAATGAAGAAGGGACAGAGTCAATGAGTTGGGTGATTTGGAGCACTTCGAGAGTTGTCAAGATTTTAGTTATTATAAGCGTATAAAAATTAAGGAGGTCGAGGGGCTATGCGTAACATGAGCAGGGGAAGAGTGACTGGGCTAGACGAGATCCCGATGGAATTTTGAAAGAGTGTGGGCAGGGCAGGCTTGGAATGGCTCGCCCAGTTGCTTAACATCATTTTTAGGATGAAGAGGATGCATGAAGAATAGAGATGGAGTGTGATGATTCCATTATACAAAAACAAGGGTGATATCCAAAATCACAACAACTATAGGGGTATCAAGCTGCTAAACTACACTATGAAATTTTAGGAGATGGTGGTGGAATCGAGGGTGAGGAGGAGAGTGTCTGTTTCTCTAAACCGATTCGCGTTCATGCCAGGGCATTCATCTACTGAAGCCATTCACCTTGTAAGGAGGTTGGTGGAGCAGTATAGAGATAGGAAGAGGGACTTGTATGTGGTGTTCTGACCTAGAGAAAGCATACGACAAAGCCCCATGGGAGGTTCTATGGAGATGCTTGGAGGCTAGAGATGTTCTTGTTTCTTACACTCTGGTGATTAAAGACATGTACGATGGAGCTAAAACCCAAGTGAGGGCAGGGGAAGGGGGACTTGGATCACTTTTCAATTATGATGGGTTTGCACCAGGAGTCAGCTCTTAACCCATTTTTATTTGCCTTGGCGATGGACATGCTGACGTATCACATTCAAGGGAAAGTGCCTTGGTGCATATTATTTGCAAATGATTTGGTATTGATTGACTATATGCAAGGTGGTGTAAACGTAAAACTAAAGGTTTGGATACAGACCCTAGAGTCTAAGGATTTCAAGTTGAGTAGGACTAAGACAGAATAATTGGAGTGTAAGTTCAGTGACGGGTCCAATGAATAGGACATGGACGTGAGGCTTGACACACAAGTCATCCCTAAGAGAGATAGTTTAAGTACCTTAGGTCTATTATCTGTAACGACCCGACCGGTCGTTTTGAACTTTGGCCCGTTCTTCGACGGTTTGAGGCCATGAACAGCTTCACTTCAGGTATTATGACTTGTACGCATCGTCGGAATTGGGCTTCGGGAAGTTCAGAGTTGATTTGGAGAAAATTCTCATTTTAGAAGCCTTGAATTGAAAGAATTAGCTAAGATCAGATTTGTGAGTAAACGACCTCGAAATTAGGATTTGAAGGTTCCAGCAGGTTTGTATGATGATTTCGGACTTGGGAGTATGTCCGGATCGGGTTTTGGATAAACCGGGAACGTTTTGGCGCCTATTGTGGAAGTTAGCATTTTGGAAGAAATTTCATAAGTTTGGGTCGAAGCGCATTTTAGTGTTATCGGTGTCCGTTTGGGATTTCTAGTCTGAGAATAGCTCTGTATGGTGATTCTGGAGTTGGGAGCGCGATCAGAAGTGAATTCGGAGGTCCGTAGGTCATTTTGAAGTCATTTGGCTAAAGACAGAAATTTGAAGGTTTTTGAGAAGTTTAACCGGAAGTGGACTTTTTGATATCGGGGTCGGATTTCGATTTCGGAAGTTGGAGTAGGTCCGTAGTATCAAATATGACTTGTGTGCAAAATTTGGGGTCAATCGGACGTGATTTGATAGGTTTAAACATTGAAAATTGAATTTTGAAATTCTAAAGTTCATAAAGCTTGGATTGGAGGTCGATTCATGATTTTTGCATTGTTTGATATGATTTGAGGCCTCGAATAAGTTCGTAATGTGTTTTGGGACTGGTTAGTATGATTGGTTGGGGTCTCGAGGGCCTCGAGTGGACTCCGGGTGGTTAACGGATCGAAAATAGAATTTTTGGAAGGCTGAACTTGCTGGTTGCTATCATAACCGCACCTGCGAGAATTGGGCCGCAGGTGCGGAGCCGCAGAAGCGGCCAGAAGAGCCGCAAATGCGGTTTTGGACTGGAAGTGAAGGGACCGCAGATGCGGGACTGCACCTACAGTGGAGAAGACGTAGAAGCAGAAAAAGGGCAGCCTGGGAAGGACCACAGATGCGGTAGTGGGGCCGCACCTGTGGAACTGCAGAAACGGTCGAGGGACCACAGGTGCGGAAACTGCTGAGGTAGTAAGTGTCTTTAAAATCGGGGGTTTTGGATATTTTCCTCCATTTTTACTCTTGTTGGGGCGATTTTGGAGAGCTTCAAGAGGGGAATTTCTTCATCAATAATAAGATAAGCTAACCCCACCTATCTTGAGTTAAATACATCGATTATGTATGGATTTTAGCATGTAAATTGGTAGAAATTTGGGGTTTTGGCAGAAAGACCTAGAAATTTATATTCTTGGAATTTAACTACGATTTTGGGTATGGAATTGAGAGTAATTATATATTTGAGTTCATGGAATTATGGGTAAGCTTAATCTTCAAAAAAATTCGAAATCCGGGCACGTGGGCCCGAGGGCAATTTTGTCAACTTTTCGATCGGGGTTAGGAATTATTATAAATTGGATTGTAATGATTAATTGAGCGTATATTAATGGATTTGCATAATTATTGACTAATTTTGGAGCGTTGTGCATCAATTTGAGTCTTCGGAAGAGCGTGGAATGTCGGTTATGGATCTTCGGAGCGAGGTGAGTCTCCTTTCTAACCTTGTCAGAGGGAATTGTCCCCATAGGTGAGTTAATTGGTTATATGCTCCTATTTGTGAGGGCTACGTACGCACGAGGTGACGAGAGTCTGTGCGTAGCTACTATTATGTTATTGTCTAGGTAGTTTAGGACCCAAGAGCATGTTATACTTAGATTATTTGTGAAGTTATTGATAGCTTGAATTGTTTAAATCACATTGAATTAGTAAATGAATTTCTAAACTGATTAAACTTCATTTTTCTTAAATGGTTAAAAGAGGATTGGCTTTCTTTGGAAAAAATTTTCGTGTGGACTTCTTGGTTGTCAGTCTGTATGTGTTTATTTTTGGAGTGGGTCAAACGCCTCGGCAGATTAAATAGATGCATATATGGTTCGCGTCGTTCGACCCTCGGTAGTGCACAGTTTAAATATTATTGGATCGGGCCGTACGACCTTGGCATGATTTGCGCCTGCTTGTACTGCTTGCCTTGAAACTCATTGAAGTCGTTGTTGCCTTCTCCTCGGCTTATGAAATTATGTTTAAATGATGAAGAGAAATTTGGAAATTTTCTATAAAAGAAAGAATTGCTTACTTGCTTCATTCCATTGAATTATAATCATGTTATTAAAAATCCCAGATTTACTATATTATCGATATAACGTTATTGGACCACTAGTAAGTGTCGAAGTTGACATCTCGTCTCTACTTCTTCGAGATTAGACGGGATACTCATTAAGTACACGTTGTTTTTCTCATACTACACTTCTGTGCATTTTTGCTGCATAGGCATATGTATCTCTAGTGGCCTACTGGGCGTAGCAGTATGGTTGATACAGAGACTTAGGTGAGCTGCACTTCTCGAGGTGACCCGTAGCCAGCAGAGTCTCTTTTAGTTATATGTTTTTATTTCCTGTCTAATATTGTACTCCGGACGGTTATTGTATTTTATTTCCTTCTTAGTAGATGTTCATGCACTTGTGACATCGGGTTTTGGGATGATTATTGGGTATCTTGTATTTACTTCCAAGTATTCTTTTATTTACATTGTAAAGATTGTCTTTTACTAGTAACATTAAAGGAAAAATCTTAGTTTTCAAAAAAAATTAAAATGAGAACTTAATCAAGTAATTTGGTTGGCTTGCCCGACAGTAGTGTCCGGAGACATCACGACCCTTGGTGGATTTTGGGTCGTGACAATATGGTATCAGAGCACTAGGTTCCCTTAGGTCTCATGAGTCATGAGCAAGTCTAGTAGAGTCTCGCGGATCGGTACGCCTGTACTTATCCTCGGGAGGCTACAGGGCTGTTAGGAGTACTTCCCTTCTTTATTCCTCATCGTGCGATTTGATTCCTTGAGGCTTAGTCCCTTATTTCCTTCCTACTCAATCTTATGCGACGCGAATCGCTTGTTGTAAATCGAGAATTTAAGAATCGTAATTGTACTACGAATGTGGTACGAGTGTTTCTCCATGATGCTTATGAACGATTATTCCGCTGTATTGATATGATGGTAGGATGTTTTCCTACGTGTAGAGGCAGTGAATGACTTGAAGGGAGGTTTACTCAGTGCATGATCTAGAGATTTGGTATTTTATTCCCAGAAGGGGAAAGGCAATCGGGCTGAGAATGTCTAGGTTTGGGTTGATGGGGTAACAAGACTTGGTGATTGTGGGCGTGGTGGAGTTTTCTGCTATAATGAGGTGTCGTTGTCCTTATTGAATGTACTAAATTCGTTGGTGTTATGATCTTCTACAATTCACCTTTGGAGCAGGATATTGCGAGACAGTATTGAAGAAGCGATAGTCAGAGATCACGGGGTGCGGTGGTTCAGGATTGAGTCGGTGTTTCTGATGTCGACGGCTCGAGAAATATGATCTTCGGAAAGGTTTAGAGTTAGTAGTGACTTGTGGGTTCAAGTTCTACGAAGGTAGATTTTATTTAAGGCAACAATTGAGTAGCAAAGTATGAGGAAGGACATGTGGGAAGTGTCAGGCGGCGGCTAAAATTTCTTGAAGGCCAGGTATAAGAAGCGCGGGTCGAGTAGTTGATTAAAGAAGCGAGTTTGCCCAAAGTGGCAGAGTGGCGAAGTTGCATATGGGCTTTGTGGTAGGATGACTATGCACTTTAAGGAGAGTTCGGAACGACTTGGGGATTTTAGTGATTAGTGATTGGAGTCTATGGAGTTAATCTGAAGTATGGGCTATTATGCGGCAGAAGATTTGATATAACGGGAAGGAACTGCTTGAAATGAAGAAGGATACCATATAACTTCGAATTGGAAGGTTGTTACCGCATATTTAAGTGATGTCCACGAGAGATAAATGGACTTGGGCAGCTAGAGAGAGAGCTCGGACTCAGGATGGGTTATTGATGTTTTAGTGGTTGTACTCCGTGCAACATCGTTGGAAGATGTCGGGAAGTGATTTCCACAGGTGGGTTATTCCCTGTGAGCAGGCTAGCAGTCGCATGGTTGATGAAGTTTCTGCAAAGAATTCTATGGGTTATTCAGCAAAGAGATCGGTCGTGCAAATGTGGTTGATGATTCAAAGTATAAAAAGGGGGTTTTTACAGAAGGATTCCGAGAATTTTGGCGGTTGATTTCATATGGTTATGTCAACAAGAGATAAAGAATTCTGGTGAGTTCCAGAGTTGTGTAATAGTGGCTTCAAGCTAATTAGGAGAGTCCCACCGCCTAAGATTGGGTTGCATGGTTAACTACTGTCACATCTCCTTTTTACACCCCCCGAAAGGGATATATAGGGAGTTTTTCCAACTAAAGTGACATTATTCGACATGGGATTATTTATTCATTTTTATTCAGAGTCTCCACTTGGGATGGTTTGTTTTCTGTTGTCCCAAGTCACCGGTTTATTTTAAAATCCCAAATCGAGGAATTTTGACTTTTCTTTTAAAGTCTGCGAACCAAAGTTCTAAGTAAGGAATTCTGTTAACCCGAGGGAAGGTGTTAGGAACCCCCGGATTCCGTGGTTCTAGCACGGTCGCTTAAACTATTACAATTGGCCTATTATTTGATTTTAATACATGTTTTAGCCTATGGTATACTTTTAACTTGTTAGCCGCTTTTAAATTATTTTTAGGAAGATTCAACGTTATTTAAAACACGTCTTTGAACCATGCCACATGAAATGCACCCGCAGTCCGCGACATATTTTATTTAACGTTGTTGAGATTTGGATTTGGGTCACATGAAATGCACACCCGAGTTTAGGAAAATAATTTTTTTAATAGCTCTCCTAAAGCAACTACGCACTTTTAAATTTGCGAGGGCCATAAAAAATTCGACTAAATGGCACGCATCGATTTCTAAGGATTTAAATATTAATTAAGCGAGGGCCATGCATTTTGAGATTTTATTTGGCACAGTACACCTCGATTCAATTTTAAAGGAATTCAAACAAAACCTTTTGAGGGCCATAACTATATCTTACTTAAATATGGCACGCCTCAAATCTACTTTAAGAATCTAATCAATTAATTAAAAGACTAACGCAACTTCTGATTCACTTTTAAACCAAGTTAATCTAAATTTTAATAGCCACGGAACTAGTAATAACAGAACCCATATTTGATTATTGAAGGAATCCAAGCTGGCTATGGGCCTGACGACCAAGTGTCAATAGCCTGAATAGGCATGAGAATGCAACATGGGCCTATCCTGAAGCCCAGATCGAAGACAGGCTTGCCGAGAAGGGAAGTTCAACACATGCTGGGCCAGCGACATTAAGCCCAAGCAGCAATGTGATAAAACTAGTCTTATTCACAGACCACACTACATTCATGCTCAAACAATTTTGATTCTCCAAATGACTTTAAAACCTCAAGCTCAAAGTAAACAATATACTCATGACAAAATGATAAACAAAAGCCAAGTAATGTGGTCACATTTTAAGATTTACAGAAGAAGAAGAACCTATTGCTCTCAATACTACAAAAACTATATTGCAAATCTAAAGTAGATACTATTCACGAATTCAGATACTAAATGACAGGGAAGCAAAATTGTGCAGCTTTTAATTAAATACAATCCTAAAACTAACTCACAAGCAATTACATTGAGCTTTAAACCTTAACCAAGACCTTTCAACAGAATACCTAACATCAAACACTCAATGCAAAACATCAGGCTTAACCACATAGCATTCAAATGCTAGCAAACAATTCAACACCAACCTAAATGTTACTCCCAATACAAACCAAAGCATTTCTTTCACCTATAGTCAATTTCATACAAAACTGACAACTAAACAGAAGAATCAAACCACTTACAGCTTTGAATTCATGATCAATATACTAATCAGAACATTTCCAAGGCTAAATATTACAGCCATACATGAGATTGAAAGAAGAAGAAATGAGATTCAACAACAGATAGCATCAATTTTCATCATATTTCCAGATCCAAACTTCAAACTACACTTAAGTGATGTCCATAGTGCCGAAAATACCTGGAGATAAAAACAGGAAAAAAGAAGTGAAAAATCAGCAATAAGCAGCAGCAGAAACCAACACAAAACCAGCAATGAAATGGTGCTAAGATAAGCAAATCAAGCTTCAGATTCTTGAACCAACTCCCATATTCAAAACCCCAAATGCTCGATTTTCTACTAATCCTTTAAAATTCTGACTTATCACAATGGAGTCAGAACTTGAAATCAAGTAGAAATTCAAACTATTTTCAGCATTTTCCTTAAAAGAAAGCACTCAGTCGTTTCAGTTTTTTCAAAATTTTTAATCTCTAAAAAATCTCTTTTGAGAGTAAAGAAACAATGCCTTTTATAGGGAGCTTTAGGGCAGCAGAAATGAGTCAAGTTATTTGCCCTTTATCCCTTTTCAAATTTTCATTTTTGCTATTGAATCCTTAGTTTAAAATCAGCTTTTCAAAACATGTCCCCATTCCCCACCTTCTAGGAAGCTTCCTAAATCAGTTACTACAGATTCCCTTACCTAAATTCCCCAAACTAGCCCTTAAACCCCGGTCAATTACCCCAGCCTACCTCATGGGTCAAGTTGACCCAATAGCTTAAACCCAATTGAGCGGGCTTCCCTTGAAAATGAGTCAGAAATGACCCCAAAGCCCAAAGCCAATCAGAAAATCCATTTGGTGACTCATAAAAAACAGAAGAAGAAGCCAATTAAATGATTTCAAAACCAAAATCTAAACTAAACGACTGATTTAAACCAAATAATGAGCTAAATTAACTATATTACCAAGTCAACAACATCTAATTAAACTAATCATACGTCTAAAAATCAGAAGCTTAAAGTCATGAGTGACAATTAAGCATGACGAATGAATAAAGCAACGTTTAAAATTTGAAAGGAAAACTGAAACACAGCCGGAACAAATACAGACATGGATCGATCCAGAAAAAAAAGCCTAGGTTCAGAACCTTGGTCAATTTTCAGTCTACTCACGAAAAATGAGAAGAAAGGAAGAGGAGTAAGTGGTGAAATAACAAAATGGACAGAAAAGATAAGAGAAAGGAGGACTTACCAACTCAAATAACCACTTCTGGATGCCCTGATTTAAACAAAATTGATGTTAATCGCTTGTTCTTTGTCAAGAACAAGCGGATAACATTAATTTTGCCTTGAATCAGATTTCAAAACTCGAAAAACTGGAAGCCTATGTCATGCATGCCACAAATTCAAGAGATTCTAATTTTGGGCTTTTAAAGCTTCAACTTCGATTCAAGACTCGACGAGAGTTAGGGTGATTCGAGGGAAAACAAATGGGGATTTAGAGTGAGGTAGCCTTGGAGGTCCTCTAGTGTTAGTTTGGGGTTGAACAGAGGTGGCGCCGCCACCGGAGAAAACAAGGGCGGCACTAGGGTTTCTCCTTTGAATCAAGATTCGAGACATTCCAAGGAGTTTTGAGGGAAGGTGATTGGAGATTCGGGGTTGGGTGGCGGAGAGGATTCAGGGGTGTATTTTTTGTGGTGATTTGCGGTGGTGCCGCCACTGGTGGCGGGTGGATATAAGGGCGGCTTTTAGGGTTTTTGTTGGGCTGGGGTGAGAGAGATGAGAGACGAGGGGGTAGGGGTGAACATTTGGACATATATATATATCAGAGGGGATTCAGTTCCAGAACGTCCGATCAATTAAGATCGACGGTCCTAATCAAGGGGTAACGGAAAACGACGTCGTTTGGTCATTGAGTGGGGCGGACCGGGTATGGGGTGGTCTGGGCCGGATTTAACGGGTTTGGACGGGTAAAATTGATTTGGGCTTGAGGGATTTTAACTTTTTGGCCCAAAAATTCGAATCTTCTCATTTCTTCTTCATTTTCTTTTTATTTTCAAATTCTTTTAATTCCTTTTTTTTCTTAAAAAAAACCTAAATTAAAATCTCAAAACTAGATTATCCTACCAAATTAAATTAATTAACTCTAAATAATAATTACCACAACTAATTAAGTGCCAAATTAAAAGAAAATTACCAAAATTCGAAATTAAACAGTAAAGAAGGCAAAAATAAGCTCTTTTTTTTGTGATTTTCCATTTTTATAAAACACTAATTTACTAATTAATCTAAAAATGTAAAATTTAATCCTAAATGCAATGCGTGATATTTTAAATGTAATGCGTGATATTTTGGTATTTTTTATGATTTAAATAAAACTTAAACGTGCACAAAATGCAAACAATTAAATGAAATTCTACAAAATTCCTAAAATGGTAAATAACAAAAATCTATTTTCTTGGGATTTTATAGGAGTATTTCATATAGGGTAAAAATCACGTGCGCACAGCTGTCCCTCTTTGCTCGGAAACACAAAGGGTTTTTGGGCAAAGATAAAATGCGCAATCACGAAGGATTTTTGCCCGTTTGACACTCCATGAGAAGCATTTTTGAAAAGAATCTGACCGAACCTTGCTTCAAAGGTTGCCTACATATCCTTGGCTATAAAGGAATCAGGTTAGTGTAGTTCTGGAAGTTTTGGTAGCTGGGACTACCGGGAGCTATGATTTTACTGTTGCTGCTGCTACTGCTTGCTGAGCTCCTTATTACACAAAAAATGGAAAATAAAAAGCTAAACTAGCTAAGCCTATCAACTACGAATTACAATATTCTTATCTATAAACCTCTTGAAGCTTGATCTTGAGTCTTGGCTGGTTTTTGTTGTGGACTCCAATCTGAATCTTGATGCTCGTCAGTGGTAGGTATTGGTTCTTTCTTCAGCTTTGGATCAAGGCGGGACATGCGAAGCTTGTGACTTCAATCATATCTTGAGCAGTCCACATCCTTCTCTGTTTCAACCTTTGAGTTCACTTCTTTATTTTTGTTCTTTTTCTTCTTTTCTTTGTTCTGGATTGAGACTCATTCTTTTGGTTATCTCGAACCCTGTGTCTCGAAGTAAAACCTTTTCAGAAACCAAAACAGACAAACGAACGAAATTTTTTGCCCAAGTTTTCTCTAGGAAAATTTTGTGAGTTATTTGTAACCAAAACCTACATTATTTCTCTATTGAAAACAATAAAGTAAGGATCATGTGTCCTTAGGAGGAAAGATTAGGGAATGGAGCTCTATATCTAAAATCTCAACTTAGGGGTTAGAGCCTTAATGTTGGTAAAAGGCGACTAGGGAATGGAGGCCCTATGACTAAAAAGCATCAACTCAAGGATTGGAGCCCTAATGTTGGTAAAAAGGCGACTAGGGAATGGAGGCCCTATGTCTAAATCTCAACTTAGGGATTGGAGCCCTAATGTTAGTAAAAAGGCGAATAGGGAATGGAGGCCCTATGTCTAAAAGCATCAACTCAGGAATTGGAGCCCTAATGTTGGCAAAAGGCGACTAGGGAATGGAGGCCCTATGTCTAAAAGCATCAACTCAGGGATTGGAGCCCTAATGTTGGTAAAAGGCGACTAGGGAATGGAGGCCCTATGTCTAAAAAGCATCAACTCAAGGATTGGAGCCCTAATGTTGGCAAAAGGCGACTAGGGAATGGAGGTCCTATGTCTAAAAAGCATCAACTCAGGGATTGGAGCCCTAATATTGGCAAAAGGCGACTAGGGAATGGAGTCCCTATGTCTAAAAAGCATCAACTCAAGGATTGGACCCCTAATGTTGGCAAAAGGCGACTAGGGAATGGAAGCCCTATGTCTAAAAAGCATCAACTCAGGGATTGGAGCCCTAATGTTGGAAAAAGGCGACTAGGGAATGGAGGCCTTATGTCTAAAAGGCTCAACTCAGGGATTGGAGCCCTAATGTTGGCAAAAGGCGACTAGGGAATGGAGGCCCTATGTCTAAAAGGCTTAACTCAGGGATTGGAGTGTTTGGGGTAGCGATAATGAAAGTCTTCGTCCTCCCAATCAGATAATGCTATTGCTGTAGAAGGACTAGACATAGTACCTTTTTACCGCATCTGCGTTCACAGCTGCCTCGAGATCATTTCTTCCGATATCTCCCAAGTACAATCCTCCTCTGGGCAATATCTTTCTGATGATGTATGGGCCTTTCCAATTGGGAGCAAATTTCCCTTTTGCTTCCTGATGATGGGGAAGAATACGCCTTAGAACGAGTTGCCCCACTTCAAAATTTCTAGGCCGCACTTTCTTGTTGTAAGCACGGGCCATTCTTTGTTGGTACAACTACCCGTGGCAGACTACGGCCATTCACTTCTCATCAATCAGGGTTAACTGCTCCAGGCGGGCTATGA
Source organism: Nicotiana tabacum (assembly GCF_000715075.1). Lineage (NCBI taxonomy): Eukaryota > Viridiplantae > Streptophyta > Magnoliopsida > Solanales > Solanaceae > Nicotiana > Nicotiana tabacum. The sequence continues at coordinate 28,541,986 of NC_134082.1, read as the reverse complement.
CCCACTCACTGTCTTCAATTTCAGCTTCCACAATGATCCGGAGAGAAGGGATTTCAACTTTCGCGGGTATTATGTCTTTAGTGCTATAAACCAAAAGGTACGGGGTTGCTCTGACCGACGTGCGTACAGTAGTGCGATACCCCAACAATGCAAAAGGCAACTTTTCATGCCACTGTCTGGAACTTTGAATCATCTTTCTCAAAATCTTTTTGATGTTCTTATTTGCTGCTTCAACGGCACTGTTGGCTTTGGGACGATAAGGAGTAGAGTTCTGATGTGTTATCTTGAACTGTTCGCATATCTCTCTCATCAAATGAATTCAAATTTGCAGCATTATCCGTAATGACAGTTGCAGGAATACCAAAACGGCAGATGAGGTTAGAGTGCACAAAGTCTACCACAGCTTTCTTGGTGACAGATTTGAGAGTGATTGCTTCAACCCATTTAGTAAAATAGTCGATGGCGACCAATATGAATCTACGCCCATTTGAGGCTTTTGGCTCGATTGGCCCAATGACTTCCATGCCCCAGGCGACGAATGGCCAAGGTGCTGACATGGCATGCAGTTCTGTGGGAGGTGCATGAATCAAATCCCCGTGCACCTGACATTGATGACACTTTCGAACAAAACTAAAATAATCTTTTTTCAAGGTCATCCAATAATAGCCCGCTCGGAGTATTTTCTTTGCCAAAACGTACCCGTTCATATGGGGTTCGCACACTCCTACGTGTACTTTATACATGATTCTTCCAGCCTCTTCGGCGTCAACACATCTTAACAAGTTGAGATCCGGGGTCCTTTTGTACAAGACATCACCACTCAAAAAGAAACCACTTGCATGTCGTCTAATGGCTCTCTTTTGGTCCCCACTGGCTTGCTCGGGGTATTCTTTTATTTTCAAAAATCTTTTGATGTCATGATACCATGGCTGAACATTTGTCTCTACATCAATTGTATTACAGTATCCATGTCTTTCCCTGATTTGGATTGCCAAGGGCAGCATCGAGGCCAAAGTAGCAAGCGCATCGGCCAGTTCATTATGGCAAAGAGAGATGTAGCTGAACTCTATTAACTTGAATCGCTTGCCAAGATCTTCCACATGTTGTCTATAAGGAATAAGCTTGACATCTCAGGTTTCCCATTCTCCTTGAGCTTGTCGGATAATCAGATCCGAGTCTCCATGATTAACAACTCTTCGACATCTTGGTTGATTGCCATGTTCATACCCATAATGCAGGCTTCATACTCGGAGGTGTTGTTTGTGCAAAAAAATCTAAGCCGGGTTGTGGCTGGATAATGCTGGCCAGTGGGTGAGATCAAGATCGCCCCAATTCCAACACCTTTTGTGTTTACCGCCCCATCAAAGAACATTTTCCAAGCATGGGTGTCTTCAGATATTGCCTCAGCTGAATTTACCTCTTCATCTGGGAAGTAAGTGCTCAAAGGCTGGTATTCATCATCAACCGGGTTCTCAGCCAAATGATCTGCTAACGCTTGGGCTTTCATTGTTGTGGAGTGACGTAGACTATGTCAAACTCCGTGAGCAAGATCTGCCCCTTGGCTAATCTCCCAGTGGGCATTGGCTTCTGAAATATGTATTTCAAAGGATCCAACCTGGTTATGAGGTAAGTGGTGTATGCTTGCAAATAATGCCTCATCTTCTGAGCGACCCAAGTTAAAGCGCAGCAAGTTCTCTCCAATAAAGTGTACTTAGCTTCATAACTGGTGAACTTCTTGCTCAGATAGTAAATGGCCTACTCTTTCTTTCCGGTCACATCATGTTGCCCGAGGACAAAACCGAAAGAATTTTCCAAGACTGTCAGATACAAGAACAGAGGCCTCCTTAGCTCAGGTGGGACCAATACCGGTGGATTCGACAAATATTCTTTGATTCTACCAAAATCCTCTTGGCACTCATTTGTCCATTTGATTGCCGCATCGTTCTTTAGCAATTTGAATATGGGTTCACACGTGGATGTTAACTGAGCAATGAATCGGCTGATGTAGTTCAATCTTCCCAACAAACTCATAACATCTTTTTTGGTTCTTGGAGGAGGCAAATCTCGAATACACTTTATCTTTGCCGGGTCCAACTCGATGCCCCTCTAACTGACTATGAATCCCAAAAGTTTGCCGGATGGTACCCCAAATGCACATTTGGCCGGGTTCAGCTTCAAATCATATTTGCGCAACCGCTCAAAAAACTTTCTCAAGTCCCGAACGTGGTCGTCCTGAGTTTTGGATTTTATGATTACATCGTCCACATACACCTCTATCTCTTGGTGCATCATATCATGAAAAATGACAGTCATGGCACTCATGTAGGTTGCCCCGGCATTCTTCAGACCAAATGGCATGACTCTGTAACAGTATGTACCCCAAGGTGTGGTAAAAGCTGTCTTTTCGGCATCTTCTTCATCCATCAACACTTGGTGATATCCTGCGTTACAATCCACGAAGGATGTATCTCATGTTTGGTGCAGTTATCAACAAGGATGTGGATGTTCGGCAAATGGAAGTTATCTTTGGGACTTGCCTTGTTTAAATCTCTGTAATCCACACACACTCGAATTTTCCCGTCCTTCTTTAGCACTGGAACTACATTGGCTAACCATGTGGTGTATCGAACCACTCGGATCAACCCCGCTTTCAACTATTTTGTGACCTCTTCTTTAATCTTGTCACTGATATCGGTTTTAAACTTTCTTTGCTTTTGCTGGACAGGGGGACAATGGGGGTAAGTTGGCAACTTATGAACCACCAAATCAACACTTAGTCCTGGCATGTCATCGTATGACCAAGCAAACACATCTTTGAACTCAAAAAAAAGTTGGATCAATGCATCCCGGGTTTTCTCATCTGTGTGAATGCTTATCTTGGTTTCCCTGATTTCTTCAGAAGTACCCAAATTAACCGGCTCAGTATCATTTAAGTTCGGCTTAGGTTTATTCTCAAACTATTCCAATTCTTGATTTATTTCCCTAAAAGCCTCTTCTTCATCATATTCCGGTTCTTGGTTCATTACTTCACAGTTAAACAGCGTGTTTGGATTTAGGCATGAAGTCCGCAAGCATGTCATGTTATTTAAAGCCGCATTATTAGAACTGAAAGAAGAAATAAAAGAGAAAAATAACCAAATCAAAAAGAATAAAGAAAGATGATCGATGAAATATTGATTTCATTTCATTGAATTTGAAGATAACAGGGTTTACATTGGAAATTAAAAGATAGGAAACTAAAGAAAACATCCGAGTTACACCCTGGAATAACTCGTGATGCAGAAAACGTGGCAGCACAAGTCTACCGGGACTCCTGCCTGATTGGGAATGGCGTAGCCTTCCAATTCTGCAGTTTGGCATTAGGTCCCATATACAGCACCTCAGCAGTGATTGATCCTTCCCCTGGTTGAACCATCTGGGCTTCATACAGTATCTTCCTCATGGCCCCACAGATTTTTTCAATTTCTTTGGCCGCAAAGGCCTTATCCTCCTCTTCCTCATTGTATTTTGGCTTGACAAAGGTTTTGTACAAATGCGGCACCGGCTGAGGTAAGACCTAAGCATCGTTCTTTCTATCATCTGCCCATCTTACATCAGCTGGAGTAGGCCAGAAGCCTACCCCAAAGAACTTTTCACTGGCGGTCGGGGTGATAAGTTCAGCTATTCCTTGCAACAATTTCTCAAGCCCTTTCCCAGGTTTGTAGTCGTGCTTGATCATTTCTTTGGCCACCATGATTGATGCATTAGAAAGGAAGGGTTGAGGACAAGGTTTTCCTTCTTCGTACTGATCAGCGACCACGATTTCAAAGGCCTGATAGACTATGTGCTCACTTCCTTCTCTTGCTTCAAGACATAGGACTGACGGGTCCCGATAAATCGATTGCTCATCTTCCCCGTGAACCACAATCTCCTGATCCTCATGTTCAAACTTCACCATTTGGTGGAGAGTAGAAGGCACAGCCCCCGCTGCGTGAATCCACGGCCTTCCTAAGAGAAAATTGTAGGACGTGTCCATGTCCAGAACCTGGAAGGTTACTTCAAAGTCTACTGGGCCGATGGTCAGAATCAAATCAATCTCTCCAATTGTGTCCCTTTTGATACCATCAAAGGCACGTACACAGACGTTGTTGGGTCGAATTCTTTCGGTACCAATTTCCATACACTGCAAAGTTGAGAGTGGGCAAATGTCTACCCCAGAGCCTCCGTCCAACATAACCCTTTTCACATAGTACCCTTCGCATTTGACTGTCAAGTGCAGGGCTCTGTTATGTGCGGCCCCTTCTGCAGGCAAGCCATTTTTGCTAAAGGAGATCTGGTTAATTGCAAAACATCTTTCGTCCATTCTCTCCAATTGCTCTACAGAAGTCTCACCAGGCACATATGCTTCGTTAAGGGTCTTGATCAATACCTTTTGATGTTTGGTGGAATTCATCAACAGAGATAACAAGGAGACTTGTGCGGGAAATTTTCGAAGCTGGTCGATCACCTCATAATCCGCCATTTTCATCTTTTGAAAGAAGGCCTCCGCTTCTTCGGCACTTACGGGCTTCTTAGATGGGAAGCGCTTTCTAGTGGCATTGTTCACCTCTTCCAGATTGAAATACTTTTATGCCGGGTTATTTTCTTGAACTTCTCCCGACATTTCTTTGCCTTTGTAAGTCACCACTGATTTGTTGTAATTCCAGGGCACAGCGGTAGGATCCGTCATGGGCTTTTGTGGTGCGCGGCCAATAACCACGGGCTCACTCAACCTTAGTAGATTAATTGGCCCCCGCATCACATAAACTTCCTTGGGAACATACATTTGGGTTGTCTTATTCAGTTCGAATCTCTTGGGAGGACTCAAATCCATCTGCTTTTCTTTTCGGCCTCAAGGGACATAGAGGACAGCATCTTTGGGAGGCATTGCCCCAATTTCCACTTCAACTTTCTTTTCTGACTTTGGAGGGGTGGTTTTGTTCTTTTCCTCCCCTTTGTCTTGCTTCGGAGTAGCTTTTGGTTTCTTTTGTACATTAGCGATGGCAATGATGGCCTTCAATGCTGGGTTAAATTCCTTGTCCTCACAAATCATTCCGATTACCGGCCCGTTGTTGTAGGCCGGCAGCGGGTTGTTAGTCACATTGGGAATATCTTCATCCCTTAGCACTATCTTTCTTTGTTCTATCAAGTTTTACACGGCTCTCTTCAGAGTCCAATAGTCATTTGTGTCATGCCCTTCTGCCTCTGAGTGATAGGCACATCGGGTACCGGCTCTGTAAGCGGGTGATGCTGGGTTTTGCCTGGTTTGAGGAACAGGCTGTAGCAGACCCATTTGAACAAGCTTTGGTAACAAGATGGAGTAGGGTTCCCAATTTGTGTAAAATTTGGCCTCTTGGGTGGTTCACGAGGGTGGAAATTGTTTTGTGGAGGCCGAAGGTTGTAGTGGTTTTGGTAAGGAGGCTGGTTTCTAGGAAATGGAGCTTGGTTCCGATTGGCTTGTTGTTGTGGACGGACATAAGTTTGAGAATTCATGATCGGGTATGGTTGAGGAGCATAGGATACGTCTTGGTGGGGGTAGTAGTGTTGCGGGGTCCTTTCTGAGAAAAAGGATCTGGGAGTACGGTGTTTTCTTGCACCTGATGCTACCATAGATGTTTCTTCCTTTTTCTTGCCCTTCGCCACTCCTCCAGACCCACCCTGAATGGCTTGGTAGGTAGCTCTGATGGTGGATTGGCTTAGAATTCGGCTCGTTTTCAACCCATTTTCAACCATTTTGCCAATCTTGATGGCTTCATTGAACGGTTTACCCATTGTGGACATGATATTTTGGAAGTAGTCAGCCTCCTGAGCTTGGAGGAAAACTGTGACCATTTCAATCTCATCCATCAGAGGCTTTACCCTGGAGGCCTGTTCATGCCATTTAATTGCGTACTCTCAGAAAAGGATTTCTTCTTCAAGTTTGTCAATGAGTTCCTATCTGGAGCAATATCAATGTTGTACTGGAAATGCCTGATGAAATCTCTAGCCAAGTCATCCCAAATGTGCCAGCAGGATATATCTTGGTCCATGTACCACTCAGATGTGATGCCAACCAGACTTTCTCCAAAATAGGCCATGAGGAGTTCTTCCTTCCCACCGGCTCCTCGCAGCTGGTTGCAATATCTTTTGAGATGAGCAATAGGATCACCGTGTCCATCATACTTCTCAAATTTTGGGGTTTTGAATCCCAATGGTAGATGCACATGAGGGAACATACATAAGTCGGCATAGGATACACTTTTCTGTCCACTCAAGCCCTGTATTCTTTTGAGACTCTGTTCCATACTCCTCATCTTCTTCGCAATCTCTTCTTGCTCAGTAGTTTTGGTGATCTTTTCTTGCCCCCAGTGAGTTCATATCGGGGTGGTTGAGAGTAAGTATAAGTGGGAAACTGAGGAGGTTCCATTGGGAACGTGGGTGTTTGGAAGGTGAAAGTTGAGGGGTCAAAACCAGGCCTGGGCAGTGTAGGTTGTGCCGTAGCCGAGCAAGGTGGAGCGGTAAAGATATTTGAGGCTGCACCGGACATCAACACCTGGGGGAGAACCTCAGAAGGTGTTCCCACAAAATGGGCTGAGATAGTTGGGTGTCCTAGTGGTGTGTTTGGGTGACTGATCGGCACAGTGGAGGTACCGCTTACTCTAGGAAAGAGTTCGGGGAATCCTGGGATTGCGCTTGGTGGCTATCTTCCATTTGTCCAAGCGTCCCACATTTCCATCATGCGGAGACGCAGTAACTTGTTTTCCTTGGCAACTGCCGATTCTGAGGTTGGGATGCCCGAGATCAGACTCTCATCCGCAATAGGAACTGTTGGCAGAGTCATTTCTGAAGACATTTCAATGCTTCCTTTCGACCTCGTGGAGTATGGATGCGAAGCCAGACGAACACAAAACCAACCACCTTTCTATAAAATCTGGAATGGATATAACATCAACAAATGGTTAGTTTGGAACAAATAACAGGCAGACAATCGCACATTGGGGTGTGATGCACCTATATAGTTAAATGTATTTCTACATGTTTTGCAACAGTTGCATGCTTCATTCCGGCTTTTCTTTTTCTTTCCCATTTTTCTTATTTCCACTCCTACTCTTTCCTTTATATCCCCTTTTTTAGTTATGGTCGAATCCTATGGAGATTGCTGACGTATCATAACCCTGTATGAATTAGACCGGGCGTAGTTCTGGGGATAATAAATAACAAAATATTTTGGGATTTTCAAATTTTTCATAAAAAGAAAATGCTTTGATTACAGTGACTCAAAACTAACAGACTTGAAAAGGAAATCAACAGACTCTAATAGTAAGATGACAATACAGACTCAAGAACCGACTAACAGACTTTGACAGAAAGAAAATACAGACTCGAAAATAAACTGACAGACTCCAACAGAAACAGACTAAAGTGAAAATCAGAAATACATTAATGCTCCTGGGGCCCTCGGGACATCATTCGAACTCGCTGCGGGCCTATATGCGAGATCCCCTTGCAGCCGCTCCAAATCACTCATTATCTGGCAAACGAAAGTCATCACTGCAGTGAAGAAGATGGTACGAGTCATTTCCTCGCATGTTTGGCACTTCACGGTAATGTAGTCAGCAATGGCTCTGATCCTCTCTCGGATTCTGCCCTTTTCCTGAAGCAATCGCCCTATTTGCTGATTTTTGGCTTCTAATACCTGAGAATCGTGAAGATGTTGATTTTGCAACTGATGTATTTCTTCCTCCATCTGAGCCATCAAATCATAACAGTGTTCCCTATCAGCTCTGAAGTCTTTAGCCTGCTTGGCTGTCGCATTCTCAAGAGTAGTTACCTTTATTCTCGGGCTGGTGATTGTCCCTTCATACTTTCTCTTCAGTTGTTGCACAAACTGTGTTCGACCTTTTGCATCTTCCGCTAATTGAGCCCGGGCTTTTGCTAGACTGGCCTCAGACTTTTCTAAGTCATCTTGATACTCAAGTGCTTTCTTTCTTAGACTGCTTATAAGCCTTTCATCCGCTCGGCTTCTTTCCAGGTTTCTAGCAGCTATTTTCATCTTCCGAATTTGAGCTTTGAGGGCTTCATTTTCCTGAGTTAGCTTTTTCTTTTCCCCTTCATCTGCGGCAGCCTGGATACTGTTGCCAAACTTGAGGTCCCTGATTTGTCCCTCTAATTTACTTATTTTGGTCCTATAGCTTTCTTCTTTTGCCAACCAGCCTTACTGCTCTTGCAAGTCGTTGGTGAATTACTGAACATAAGCTCTCTTAGCAGGTCTCTCCGGAATCTGGAAACTTTTACCGAACCAAATAACGTACTTGGGGTCGACTTCACCTCTAGCTAGATCCCGCACCATAGTCTTAGGTTCAAGAAATCTACATTCATTCCACACCTAGCGAATTCTCCCTTCTGGAAATACGGCTTTTAGGCCCAATTCAATGACATGTTTACTCAAATATTCGTCATGAGGAATGGTTTGAAATCTTCCTAATTGGCGTAAAACCCTGTGGGGGGCATACAGCTGGATGCTCCGGATGCCCATCAGGAGGAGATAACACACTTCAGCTGACATGTATACTGCTTCGGTGACAGGAAACCATCCGAATGCCCACTCAATTTTATCGGAGGTAAAGGAGCTCAAATTTGCAAGCCAAGCTTCAATACCCTCGGGGAATTCAATACCCACTACTCAGCTTTCAAATTCTTTAATGCAACTCAAACTGGTCATACCATAATTCATATACCCAACCTGGTGGCAGAGATGTTCCTGCATCCATAATTGTAGTAACAGATTGCAGCCCTGGAAGAACTTTCCCCCTTCCTGATAGATAGTTAAGGCTCGGTAGATTTCAGATACGATCAGGGTAACCACAGTACTATTGGCTTTCTTGATTGCAACATCGATCATTCCTACAAGACCCATGTAAGGCCCCGAAAAATTTCGCTAAGCAACCTAGGATTACGTGGTGCCACGTAGGCTTATTATAATATTTTATGTGCTATTAACATAATGTACATCAATTGAATTTGGTAAATATTTGTATAAGTCTTATGGTAAGTATTTGGGGTCCAACGAAGGGCCTAAGTCCAAGTCAAATTGGAAAATTTCGTAATAGGCTAAGATTCCAAATGAGTTTGCACAAGTCCCTACTTTGAACAAGAATATCAAAATATTTATAAGGTTTTATGTGATTAACAACCTATTATATGAAATATCTTTGAGTCTAGTTTCCAACGCTTCAAACCGTTCGTTATTCGGACATTCCTACCAGATGTTATGATCAAATTACCAAAGCAGCGCAGAATTTTACACTACCGCGACGCCCCATGCGGCGCCCGGCGCGCCGCGCCTCTAGGAATTCCAAAATGGTCCGAAATTTTATTTCCAGACACATTTTGCACAGCCGCCCCGTGCCCCGCGGTGCCCCCCCGCGGTGCAGCAGTACAAAAATGGGTTTTTAAGACCCGAACCCCATTTTATTTAACTCGTTTGGGGGTTTGTTATTTTGGGATTTTCTGGAGCTTTTGGAGAGAGGGAAGAGCAATTCTAGAGAGAGGAAGAAGCTCAAGTGCCTTGTTCATCAAATATCTTGTCCAATCCTTGAAATCCAACAAGAAATCCTTCAAGTCCTTCATCAAAGAGGTAAGATCCTACACCCTAACCCTTAATTTCGAATTTTAGCTAAGGGCGGTTATTTATCAAGAAAGTTTGTGGGTATTGGAGTTGTTATCTTGTTTGCATGTGTTCTCAAAAGGTGTAGGATCATGGTTGAGCTACAAATGGTAAAGTATGGGTTGTGGGTTGATGAAATCCTCTACAAAAGAACCATAAAGATTTAACGCTCATATGGTGTTTGATAAAATGCTCAAATGAGCTAGAATTATGAATATTTTCCTAATTTGCGTTCAATTTTGTTATGTCTCGAAGTAGATGGGCATTGCTAGAATTTCCGGAATGTTGTAGTAACTTAAGGAAAAGCTCTTTGAGGTATGTATGGCTAAAACCCCGTCTTTTAGAAATTGAGCTCTATTGATGCTTGTGTAAATGTGGTAAGACTCAACTTTGGATTCTTGCTTTGATTGATACTTTATATGAATTGGTGTTGTGACCCTATATTTGTGAAAGATGCATTCCAATATGATCAATGGGCTATTCTTGATAACATAAAAAGGGTGCAAGAAATATGAATCTTGTATTGAAATGCTAATACCTTAAACTGAGATTGGAGCTACATATATTATGCCAAACTATGTGAAATCCTCTATGTATAAAGGTGTTTGAAATAAATCAAATAACATTGGGAAATAGAGTATGGCCAATGTGCCGAGAATGTGAATTATAATTGTACCTGGTGATGCCTATGACATGAGAAATTATGGAACAAATTATGAAATGAGTCTTGACTCTGCTTTCCATAAATGACTTCAATAATAAAGTGTCATAAAGGCTTTGTACACAATTTATGCCATAAGTGGTTGTTCGAGATAATATTTTGCCTTATAAGTACATCCAATGTGATCCGAGTTGTTACATACTTCGATGTTGAAATTGTATATTGTCGTGATTGAAAAGGAGTAATTCAAGAACAATTGGTGTAATTGCTTGCTTATGCCTTTGAGGTGTGTTTTTATTGCAGGTTGGTGTATCCCCTCCTTTTTGGGAGAATTCGTTGTGTTTAAAGTTCCATTGTTAATAACTTGAGGTGTATGATTTCGGAAATATTGTGTATGCCCAAGATTCATGATTCCTCTCATGTGTACTTGACATCTTGAATTGAATGTCTTATTGTTGAAATTGATATGGATGTGAAATATGTAGAAATGATGTGAAATGTGGGAAAGAAGAGATTGAGTTATGAAATGTGGCCTAGTGCCAAGTATGCTGTAATAATTGTGGCCCCAAGTGCCTATGAATTGATATATGTGAAATAAAGATTGAAATAAGATGATTAATGAAAAAGGAACAACGTCTTGGTAAGACGGCCTAGCCGATCGGGACGTGATCGGACACCATGCCGTACACATAGTGGTATTGTGCTGATATTGAATTCGGAAAATTAAGAATGAGATTGTGATTGAGGCATATGTCTCAAATGAGGCAACCTAGCCGAACAGGTCATGATCGGACTCCGCTCAAGAAAGCGGTGGTATTATGAATGAATTCCGGAAAGGAAAAGGGAAAGATTAGATTGTGATTGGAATGTATGCCTCGAGTGAGGCGACCTAGCCGATCGGGTCGAGATTGGACTCCACTCATGATAGCGGTGGTATTGGAAACAAATGACGAATAGTGTGGAATGCCCCAAACTAAAGATTATGGAAACATAATGTGAAAATTGTATGACTCTTTTAGTGCCCAACCTAAAGCTATGGGAATTATGTGAAAGTCATATGATTCTTCGATTTGATGATGTGGTGATTGTTAAAGCTTTTACTTGACCTTTATGATTTCTTTATTCTTGTTTGATAGTTCTTTCTAACTAGATGGTGTTTAGTTATACATACTAGTGCTATTCGATGGCACTAACGTCCCTTTTGCCGGGGGAGCTATATCTTTAAATGGATGTAGGTGATTCCATAGCAGGCAGTGTTGGTCGCAGCTAGTGACGCATCTTCCTTTCAGCTGATTTGGTGAGCCCCACTTCATTTCGGGGTCCTGTTTCATCTATTTACCTTGTACGATGTATTTGAGGTATAGCCGGAGCCTTGTTATCGGCATTTCCATATTACTCTTCAGTTATAATTAGAGGCTCCGTATACAGGTTGTGGGTAGTGTTTGGTATTAGAAATATTGGTATTCGGCAAATATGTTTTCCTTCATATCTATAAAAATTGTCATATTTTGGATATTATGGTTGAAATGGCTAATGAAAATAAAATGGAAGTTGTTAATGAAATACTTACTAAGTATGATTAATAGAGTCCATCTCCTATTTATTCATGAACTAGTTTGGGTAGAATGAAACCTAACAGACTTGCTCAGTCGAGTTTACTCGGTTGAGCGCCGGTCGCGCTCCTCGGATTTTGGGGCGTGACAACCCACCTCTATATTACCATCTTTTCGCAGACAGAATACAACACCCAAAAAGGCTACTATAAAAGCCAAACCCCGCCTTGCCTCCCATTTGTCTTTATTTCTGACATGGGTCAGACCAGTGTTCGGCTCTTCAAAACCTCGGGGGTTACCATAGCGTTGATACAAGAATTAGGGAGTGCAATACCCTTCAGATAAATTTCCATCCTAAATATCCCGACTAATACTCAGCAGATCCAGAAATCTGTCGGGAGATACCGGTCTTGGTGACACTGGATATCGACTTCTAAGGTTTCCATTAAGGTCCGCATAACCCGCAACTTCCTCCAGCGTGGGTGTGAACTCAAAGTCAGATAAACGGAACACATTGCGAGTGGGTCCCAAAAAGGTGCTAATGCTTCAATTATGTCCAACCTTGGCTTGATGTTCAATAGTCCGACGAGACCTCCCAGAACCTTTACCACGGTTTCTCTACTGCCTTTTCCTAGATCATTCCACTACATGTGGAGCTGTAAGGGGATCTCTTTAAGGGCTGCGAAGGGTTCAATTTCATTTGTGCTCATCCTGCACATTTATTAAGGTCATTTAATAACTTATTTTGACCCCAAAAAAAAAGTAATACCATTTTTTCAAAATTTTACTTCAAAAATAAAACCCGATTTTTGCAGATACGGCCTTTCAGCACTTCGGGAAAGAAAATTTTAAGGTTGTGCCTGCTAACCGGTCGAAAAATAAAAAATGAACAAAAGTGGTTGTTCTTGCAAAAAAGTCTTCCGGCGCCCTTTTGGGGACATTCGGCTTATTTTAAACAAGAATGACATCACCCTGCTTATTTGTGACAAAAAAAATAAAATTTTGTTGTTTTGGGGCTATTTTTACAAAAGGGAAGTTGGACCTTATGGGAGTTGCCTACGTATCCCACATCCGGTGAGAATCAAACTGGCGTAGTTCAGGCAGATTTGATAAAATAAAACCAACTATTTAGAAAGAAAACAAGATTTTCTTTTTCTTTTCCTTTTTTTCAAAATTTCGGCAGAGTTTCAGTATACTTTTGGACATTGGTTTTTTTTCAAAAATAAGAAATTATCTCTCTTAGCCCTCCCACTGATTTTATTTTTCCCAACTTTTCTCCTATTATTCATAAGCCGGTCAACATGCAAATCCGAAGCAAATAAATGCACAAGTAGCAAGTAGGATGCATCAGGGTGGTCTTTTCATTTCGGGTACACCTGTCCTAGACAGACCCAACCCTTGTGTTAAGTCTCCTAAGTCAAATGCACGTGATGCAAACAAACGTTCCTACTAGGGATCCGGTATGAGGCTTTGTTATACTAGGTTTAAAACCTGGGTTGGCTGTTCTAGACCTGGGTTACCCGAGCAGACAACTCGGGCCGAGGGGGGCAGCGTACCGGGAATACAAAAGCTTCACCGGCTTTGCAACTTGTTCGAACCTCGTTCTAAAATGGGATAAGACTACTAGACAGAAGAGAAGTCACACGAAGTGCACCCTTCTCCATGATTTAGAAGACTCAGAGAGAGCAAGGGTTTCGTAGTAGTTTATATACAATTCACAAAATATCAAAGCGGTAAAAGCATTTAGCACATTAGGCTCAAACATGTAGGAAAATCAGATAAAAGGTAAAGCAATAATAATAGCTATTCTAAGCTCGAATTCTTGAACCCTAAACCAGAGATTCTGGGTTCGATCCCCAGCAGAGTCGCCAGAGCTGTCACGCCTCCTTTTTACACCCCCCGAAAGGGATATATAGGGAGTTTTTCCAATTAAAGCGACATTATTCTATATGGGATTATTTATTCATTTTTATTCAAAGTTACCACTTGGGATGGTTTGTTTTCTAGTTTCCCAAGTCACCGGTTTATTTTAAAATCCCAAATCGAGGAATTTCGACTTTCCTTTTGAATTTTGCGAACCAGAAATTCTAAGTAAGGAATTCTGTTAACCCGAGGGAAAGTGTTAGGCACCCCCGGATTCCGTGGTTCTAGCACGGTCGCTTAAACTATTACAATTGGCGTATTATTTGATTTTAATACATGTTTTAGCCTATGGTATACTTTTAACTTGTTAGCCCATTTTAAATTATTTTTAGGAAGATTCAACGTTATTTAAAACACGTCTTTGAACCACGCCACATGAAATGCACCCACAGTCCGCGACATATTTTATTTAACGTTGTTGAGATTTGGATTTGGATCACATGAAATGCACACCCGAGTTTAGGAAAATAATTTTTTTAATAGCGCGCCTAAAGAAACTACGCACTTTTAAATTTGCGAGGGCCATAAAAAAATTCGACTAAATGGCACGCCTTGATTTCTAAGGATTTAAATATTAATTAAGCGAGGGCCATGCATTTTGAGATTTTATTTGGAACAGCACACCTCGATCCAATTTTAAAGGAATTCAAACAAAAGCTTTTGAGGGCCATAACTATATCTTACTTAAATATGGCACGCCTCAAATCTACTTTAAGAATCAAATCAATTTATTAAAAGACTAGTGGAACTTCTGATTCACTTTTAAACCAAGCTAATCTAAATTTTAATAACCACGGAACTAGTAATAACAGAACCCACATTTGATTATTGAAGGAATCCAAGGGCCTGATGACCAAGTGTCAATAGCCTGAACAGGCATAAGAATGCAACATGGGCCTATCCTGAAGCCCAGATCAAAGATAGGCCTGCCGAGAAGGGAAGTTCAGCACATGTTGGGCCAGCGACATTAAGCCCAAGCAGCAATGTGATAAAACCAGTCTTATTCACTGACCACACTATATTCATGCTCAAACAATTCTAATTCTCCAAATGACTTTAAAACCTCAAGCTCAAAGTAAACAATATACTCATGACAAAATGATAAAAAAAAAGCCAAGTAATGTGATCACATTTTAAGATTTACAGAAGAAGAAGAAGAACCTATTGCTCTCAATACTACAAAAGCTATATTGCAAATCTAAAGTAGATACTATTCACGAATTCAGATACTAAATGACAGGGAAGCAAAATCGTGCAGCTTTTAATTAAATACAATCATAAAACTAACTCACAAGTAATTACATTGAGCTTTAAACCTTAACCAAGACCTTTCAACAGAATACCTAACATCAAACACTCAATGCAAAACATCAGGCTTAACCACATAGCATTCAAATGCTAGCAAACAATTCAACACCAACCTAAATGTTACTGCCAATACAAACCAAAGTTTTCTTTCACCATAGTCAATTTCATACAAAACTGACAACTAAACAGAAGAATCAAACCACTTACAGCTTCGAATTCATGATCAATATACTAATCAGAACATTTTCAAAGGCTAAATATTACAGCCATACATGAGATTGAAAGAAGAAGAAATGAGATTCAACAACAGATAGCATCAGTTTTCATCATATTTCTAGATCCAAACTTCATACTACACTTAAGTGATGTCCATAGTACCGAAAATACCTGGAGATGAAAACAGGAAACAAAGAAGTGAAGAATCAGCAATAAGCAGCAGCAGAAACCAACACAAAACCAGCAATGAAATGGTGCTAAGATCAGCAAATCAAGCTTCAGATTCTTGAACCAACTCCCATATCCCCAAATGCTCGATTTTCTACTAATCTTTTAAAATTCTGACTTATCACAATGGAGTCAGAACTTGAAATCAAGTAGAAATTCAAACTATTTTCAGCATTTTCCTTAAAAGAAAGCACTCAGTCGTTTCAGTTTTTTCAGAATTTTTAATCTCTAAAAAATCTCTTTTGAGAGTAAAGAAACAATGCCTTTTATAGAGAGCTTTAGGGCAGCAGAAATGAGTCAAGTTATTTGCCCTTTACCCCTTTTCAAATTTTTATTTTTGCTATTGAATCCTTAGTTTAAAATCAGTTTTTCAAAACAGGTCCTCATTCCCCACCTTCTAGGCAGCTTCCTAAATCAGTTACTACAGATTCCCTTACCTAAATTCCCCAAACTAACCCTTAAACCCCTGTCAATTACCCCAGCCTACCTCATGGGTCAAGTTGACCCAATAGCTTAAACCCAATTGAGCAGGCTTCCCTTGAAAATGGGTCAGAAATGACCCCAAAGGCCAAAGCCAATCAGAAAATCCATTTGGTGACTCATAAAAAACAGAAGAAGAAGCCAATTAAATGATTTCAAAACCAAAATCTAAACTAAACGACTGATTTAAACCAAACAATGAGCTAAATTAACTATATTACCAAGTCAACAACAACTAATTAAACTAATCATACGACTAAAAATTAGAAGCTTAAAGTCATGAGTGACAATTAAGCATGACGAGTGAATAAAGCAACGTTTAAAAGTTGAAAGGAAAACTGAAACACAACCGAAACAAATACAGACATGGATCGATCCAGAAAAAAAACCTAGGTTCAGAACCTTGGTCAATTTTCAGTCTACTCATGAAAAGTGAGAAGAAAGGAAGAGGAGTAATTGGTGAAATAACAAAATGGACAGAAAAGATAAGAGAAAGGAGGACTTACCAACTCAAATAACCACTTCTGGATGCCCTGATTTAAACAAAATTGATGCTAATCGCTTGTTCTTTGTCAAGAACAAGCGGAAAACATTAATTTTGCCTTGAATCAGATTTCAAAACTCGAAAAACTGGAAGCCTATGTAATGCATGCCACAGATTCAAGAGATTCTAATTTAGGGCTTTTAAAGCTTCAACTTCGATTCAAGATTCGACGAGAGTTAGGGTGATTCGAGGGAAAACAAATGGGAATTTGGAGTGAGGGAGCCTTGGAGGTCCTCTGGTGTTAGTTTGGGGTTGAACAGAGGTGGTGTCGCCACCGGAGAAAACAAGGGCGGCGTTAGGGTTTCTCCTTTGAATCAAGATTCGAGACATTCCAAGGAGTTTTGAGGGAAGGTGATTGGAGATTCGGGGTTGGGTGGCGGAGAGGATTCAGGGGTGTATTTTTGGTGGTGATTTGCGGTGGCGCTGCCACTGGTGACGGGTGGAGATAAGGGCGGATTTTAGGGTTTTGTTGGGCTGGGGTGAGAGAGATGAGAGACGAGGGGGTAGGGGTGAACATTTGGACATATATATATCAGAGGGGATTCGGTTCCGGAATGTCCGATCAATTAAGATCGACGGTCCTAATCAAGGGGTAACAGAAAACGACGTTGTTTGGTCATTGAGTGGGGCGGACCGGGTATGGGGTGGTCTGGGCCGGATTTAACGGGTTTAGACGGGTAAAATTGATTTGGGCTTGAGGGATTTTAACTTTTTGGCCCAAAAATCCGAATCTTCTCATTTCTTCTTCATTTTCTTTTTATTTTCAAATTCTTTTAATTCTTTTTTTCCTAAAAAAAAACTAAATTAAAATCTCAAAACTAGATTATCCTACCAAATTAAATTAATTAACTCTAAATAATAATTACCACAACTAATTAAGTGCCAAATTAAAAGAAAATTACCAAAATTCAATATTAAATAGTAAAGAAGGAAAAAATAAGTTATTTTTATTTTATTTTATTTTATTTTATTTATTTATTTATTTATTTTGGGGAGATTTTCCATTTTTATAAAACACTAATTTACTAATTAATCTAAAAATTTATAATTAAATCCTAAATGCAATGCGTGATATTTTGGTATTTTTTATGATTTAAATAAAACTTAAACGTGCACAAAATGCAAAAAATTAAATGAAATTCTACAAAATTCCTAAAATGGTAAATAATTAACAAAAATCTATTTTCTTGGGATTTTATAGGAGTATTTCAAATAGGGCAAAAATCACGCGCTCATAGCTACTTGCGAGGTTTCTAGTTATTAGAACATCGATAGGTTATTTCAGCTACGGGAAAAGACCATAAGTGGTGATTTGAGCAAGGAATGGTTAAAGGTGTGCTATGGTTGGCCTTATTGGCTCATTTTCAGACTTGGGGAAGGATTCAGGATTTATGCCTTGTATAGATGTGGGTTTCAAGGGAAGTGATTATGTTGGGTGCTTCGTCGAGAGGGTATTCGTGTGTTATTAGATTCATGGAGTTGATTATATTCGGGGCCAAGTCAGAGCGAGCAGCTCTCAGCAACGGTCCTAGTGAATTCAAAGGTTAAAGTGTGATGTCTAATGATTTCGAGCCTATAGGTACGGCTAAGAATCAAGCTTGGTAGCAGCTTATGAGAAGAGGCCTAGAATGATCTATGATGTGCTGGCTTGCAGTGTAGCACTTGGGAGGTATAAAATGGTTCATGGAATTTGAGACAGCATGGTCTCGTGATTCAAGTTCACTCGGGATGAGTGCGGATGGACTGTGTTATGTGTTGAATGGAGTTATTATTATTACTAAGGCAATCAGGGTAAATCGAAGGAAGATAGATTGGTTAGCCACGGTTGAGTTGGCATATTGGTGGTAGAGATCAGTTCCTTCAGCGTGATCAAGTTATGCATGTGAATTGTGGCGGTACGTGTGAGGCTTTTCGGCCGTCGTAATTGATGTTATTCAGAAGCATTCTACGGTTATGGCCTGTTATGTGTAGGCGGATCCCGGAAGGGCTATGGTGGCTTAGACTACTACTTAGAGATTTGCATATTCTACGGCTATGAGAATTCGCCTGTGTGTTTATATGGTTCTTCTGAAGTGAGTTAAGTGAAAAGTTTTTATATGAGGAGGTGTTAACCTATTAGTGGTTCCGGAGTTATGATAAAAAGCGTGTTCTATTTTATAGTGGCATGTTAGGTGCAGCAAGTAGTATGGAATTTGAAGTAAGGATCAAAGTTGCAGTTCGGTGTTGACAAGGATGTCACGAGCTCGGATGAGCAGGAAAGGAGTTTTGATGTTTAAGGTAAGTTGGTATTGTCTTCAGCGTCACCTAAGATTGGTGTTTTGCGGAAAAGGCCTTGCATCCTAGGTAAGGATTCTTGATTGCTTTTCAGCATTAGTGCGGCCGGTAGTTTGGATGTACGGACCTGTTGTTTGTTATAGTAGGTTGTGGGAGCGTGTCCCATAGGAAGATTGTATAAGTGTGGCATATAGTCACTTGATTGATTAAAGATTTAAACCAAGTATGAAGATTTTGGTGATATCATTAATTTGAGAACTTATGCATGGAGGGCACTCGGTTTATTGAGTTGTGGACTATGGAGGGTTTCTCCAGTTATGACGGTTGATCTTGTGTGTTACTACAAAAGGGGGTTATTATGGACCCATGAAAGGTTATTAGCTTAGTTGGTGCAATCAGAAATTGACTTAAGGCCTATGGATAGATTTAATGTGAACATGGGCTCTATATCAGGTCAGATGTGTTCAATTCAGCAATGCGCTGCTTATGGGGGAGTAGTCGGGGTGCTATTTCATCGTCATCTATTCCATGCAATGATGCATTGCGCTGTGTGAGTTGAGAGACGGCTTGGTAAATTGCTTATGTGTCAAGTTTCCGCATTGAGATGATGTTATTCGAGCAAAATGGCTCTTGAGATTCAAATCGTATATCGCACCTCAGTTGTGCTTGAGTTTTGTAGCTTATAGCGCGATATGTCCCCTCAGGGATGGTATTATGCACTTAGTGTGCTCGTGACCAAATTTCGGTATTTTATTGTAATGAGCAATTTTGCTCAATGTGCGTCTCCTTATGTGAGTTCTACGAGTGGATCGGGTGGCACGCCGCCATGGGTATGTTATTTGGATCGGTGGCACACTACCATGGTTGTGTTGTGTGGATCGGGTGGCATGCCGCCATGGTTACGCTGTTTGGATCGGGTTGCGCGCCGCAACAGTGTGATGTTCAATAAAGTTCCCCATATCTGTTTTTATGTGTTTTGTTTCCTATTTTTTGAGGAAAGCTCGTATTAGTTGTGAGCCCGCATCGCATGTATGATTTGCGAGCACGGTGACTGTTTAGTATGTTGCCCGCGTCGCATGTATGATTCGCGAGCGGGGTAATCGAATTTCCTTTTCGGAGTTTGTTTTTCTTTCGTACCGCATTCGAATTGGTAGCCTATTGTCACATTGTGGCATAATATGAGACTTTGGATCATGTCCGGGGTGGCTTGTAGCCGAATCAGTTCGTCCTGGGTGAGACGAAATCATTAGATTTAGGAACAGTGCAATCTGATTATGTGAAGTACACTAAGAAGTTAAGACTAGTATTTGGTTAAGAATGAGGTGAGGGTTCTTATCAGGAGTATAAACCCGATGATTTGTTGATTCGGCAGTTGGTTATGAATTTCTATGCCTATCTTCCGTCATGGAGGTATTGTAAGAGTTAGAGTAAGAACTATGTATATCCTAAGGTGCGTTGTGAGCATCAGATTCGTGGAATTTCAACTACTATACTCAGAGAATGTTATTGTGGTCCTGTGAGTAAAATGGTACAAGGGGTGAATTCAGCTAAGGTATGCAGTCATGTTCCGGTACATCGTGTAGTGATTTATACGGTGTTCTTGTATTAGGAGTAAGCCTGGTAAAGAATTTCGGATGTTGAAACTGGGCTCTAAGGCTCATTTGTTTGAATAAAAGAGAATATCTTTAGATTTGCTCGAGCCAATGTGCTCAACTAAGTTGTGGCGGCATGGGTAGGTGCACAAGGTGCTTAACTACGATTTCAGACGACTCCAGCGCAGTTCTTAGCATGTTCGAGGACGAACGTATGGTTAAGTGGGAGAGAATGTAACGACCCGACCGGTCATTTTGAGATTTGGCCCGTTCTTCGGTGGTTTGAGGCCATGAACAGCTTCACTTCAGGTATATGACTTGTACGCATCGTCGGAATTGGACTTCGGGAAGTTCAGAGTTGTTTTGGAAAGAAAATTCTCATTTTAGAAGCCTTGAATTGAAAGAATTAGCTAAGATCAAATTTGTGAGTAAAGGTCCTCGGAATCAGGATTCGAAGGTTCCAGTAGGTTCATATGATGATTTCGGACTTGGGCGTATGTCCGGGTCAGGTTTTGGATAACTCGGGAACGTTTTGACGCCTATTGTGGAAGTTAGCATTTTGGAAGAAATTTCATAAGTTTGGGTCGAAGCACATTTCAGTGTTATCGATGTCCATTTGGGATTCCAAGTCTGGGAATAGCTCCGTATGATGATTCTGGAGTTGGGAGCGCGATCGGAAGTGAATTCGGAGGTCCATAGGCCATTTTGAAGTCATTTGGCTAAAGACAGAAATTTGAAGGTTTTTGAGAAGTTTGACCGAAAGTGGACTTTTTGATATCGGGGTCGGATTTCGATTCTGAAAGTTGGAGTAGGTCCGTAGTATCAAATATGACTTGTGTGCAAAATTTGGGGTCAATCGGACGTGATTTGGTAGGTTTAAACATCGATTTGAAGTTAGAAATTCTAAAGTTCATAAAGCTTGGATTGGAGGTCGATTCATGATTTTACCATTGTTTGATATGATTTGAGGCCTCGAGCAAGTCCGTAATGTGTTTTGGGACTGGTTGGTATGATTGGTGGGGGTCTCGAGGGCCTCGGATGGACTCCGGTTGGTTAACGGATCGAAAATGGAATTTTTGGAAGGCTGAACTTGTTGGTTGCTGTCATAACCGCACCTACGAGAATTGGGCCGCAGGTGTGGAGCCGCAGAAGCGGCCAAAAGAGCCGCAGATGCGGTTTTGGACTGGAAGTGAAGGGATCGTAGATGCGGTCATTTTTTCGAAGATGCGGGACCGCACCTGCGGTGGAGAAGATGCAGAAGCGGAAAAAGGGTAGCCTAGGAAGGATCGCAGATGCGGTAGTGGGGCCGCACCTGTGGAACCACAGAAGCGGTCGAGGGACCGCAGGTGCGGAAACTGCTGAGGCAGTGAGTGTCTTTAAAATCTTGGTTTTGGCTATTTTCCTCCATTTTTACTCTTGTTGGGGCGATTTTGGAGAGCTTCAAGAGGGGAATTTCTTCATCAATAATAAGGTAAGCTAACCCCACCTATCTTGAGTTAAATACATTGATTATGTATGGATTTTAGCATGTAAATTGGTAGAAATTTGGGGTTTTGGTAGAAAGACCTAGAAATTTATATTCTTGGAATTTGACCACGATTTTGGGTATGGAATTGAGAGTAATTATATATTTGAGTTCGTGGAATTATGGGTAAGCTTAATCTTCAAAAAATTTCGGAATCCGGGCATGTGGGCCCGAGGGCAATTTTGTCAACTTTTCGATCGGGGTTAGGAATTGTTATAAATTGGATTGTAATGATTAATTGAGCGTATATTAATGGATTTGCATAATTATTGACTAGTTTTGGAGCGTTGTGCATCAATTTGAGTCTTCGAAAGAGCGTGGAATGTCGGTTATGGATCTTCGGAGCGAGGTGAGTCTCCTTTCTAACCTTGTAAGAGGGAATTGTCCCCATAGGTGAGTTAATTGGTTATGTACTCCTATTTGTAGGGGCTACGTACGCACGAGGTGACGAGAGTCTGTGCGTAGCTACTATTATTTTATTGTCCGGGGTAGTTTAGGACCCAAGAGCATGTTATACTTGGATTATTTGTGAACTTATTGACAGCTTGAATTGCTTAAATCACATTGAATTAGTAAATGAATTTCTAAACTGATTAAACTTCATTTTTCTTAAAGGGTTAAAAGAGGATTGGCTTTCTTTGGAAAATTTCTCCGTGTGGACTTCTTGGTTGTCAGTCTGTATGTGTTTATTTTTGGAGCGGGTCGAACACCTCGGCAGATTAAATAGATGCATCTATGGTCGCGTCATTCGACCCTCGGCAGTGCATAGTTTAAATATTGTTGGATCAGGTCGTACGACCTCGGCATGATTTGAGAATGCTTGTATTGGTTGCCTTGAAACTCATTGAAGTCGTTGTTGCCTTCTCCTCGGCTTATGAAATTATGTTTAAATGATGAAGAGAAATTTGGAAATTTTCAATAAAAGAAAGAATTGCTTACTTGCTTCATTCCATTGAATTATAATCATGTTATTAAAAATCCCAGATTTACTATATTATCGATATAATGTTATTGGACCACTAGTAAGTGTCAAAGTTTACCTCTCGTCTCTACTTCTTCGAGATTAGACGGGATACTCATTGAGTACACGTTGTTTTCGTACTCATACTACACTTCTGTGCATTTTTGTTGCACAGGCATATGTATCTCTAGTGGCCTACTGG
Source organism: Nicotiana tabacum (assembly GCF_000715075.1). NCBI lineage: Eukaryota > Viridiplantae > Streptophyta > Magnoliopsida > Solanales > Solanaceae > Nicotiana > Nicotiana tabacum. Next base: position 28,518,855 of record NC_134082.1, on the reverse strand, counting down.
GCATAGTAGCATGGTTGATACAGAGACTTAGGTGAGTTGCACTTCTCGAGGCGACCCGCAGCCAGCAGAGTCTCTTTCAGTTATATGTTTTTATTTCCTGTCCAATATTGTATTCCGAACGGTTGTTGTATTTTATTTCCTTCTTAGTAGATGCTCATGCACTTGTGACACCGGGTTCTGGGATGATTATTAGGTATCTTGTATTTACTTCTAAGTATTCTTTTATTTACATTGTAAAGATTATCTTTTACTAGTAAAATTGAAGGAAAAATCTTAGTTTTCAAAAATTGTTAAAATGAGAACTTAATCAAGTAATTTGGTTGGCTTGCCCGACAGCAGTGTCCGACGCCATCACGATCCTTGGTGAATTTTGGGTCGTGACTTTATCCAAGGTAATGGGGATATTAAAGGGGATGTTACCTATCGTATTGGAGCAGGGTGGGTGAAATAGAGACTCATATCCAGTGTGTTATGTGATAAGAACGTGCCATCTAAACTTAAAGGTAAGTCCAACAAAGTGGTTTTTAGATCGATTAGGTTGTATGGGACAGAGTGTTGGCCAGTCAAAAACTCCCATGTCTAGAAAATGAAAGTAGTAGAAATAAGGATATTGAGATAGATGTGTTTGCATACTGGGATAGATAAGATTAGGAATGAAGATATTTGGGCATGACTAGGAGTGGTTCTAGTGGAGGACAAGATGCGTGAAGCGAGGCTTAGATAGTTTGGGCATGTGAAAAGGAGGAGCACAGATGCCCCAGCAAGGAGGTGCGAGAGGTTGACCTTGGTGGGTTTGAGGAGAGGCAGAGGTAGGCCAAAGAAGTATTGGAGAAGTGATTAGGAAAGATATGGTGTTGCTTCAACTTACTGAGGATATGACCCTTCAAAAGAAGGCGTGGAGGTCGAAAATTAAGGTAAAAAACTAATAGGTAGTTGAGAGTGTTTCTTTTACATACCAGTAGTATTAGTGTTAGTCTAGTGCTATAATATTGTTAGATTTCTAGTTATAAGTGTTGTCCCTTTTCGTGGCGGAGCTAACACCGCTTCATCGAAAACTTTTGCTATATATATTTGATTAGTTGAGAGTGTTTCTTTTACATACCAGTAGTATTAGTGTTAGTCTAGAACTATAATATTGTTAGATTTCTAGTTTTAAGTGCTATCCCTTTCCGGGGCGGAGCTGACACCGCTTCGTCGAAAATATTTGCTATATATATTTGTTTAGTATACAAAAATGAAATAACTACTATTAAATATGTTAAGATGACACTGCTCGTCACATAGAAAGTCTCAGCTCTCATGGTTAAGCGCCTAAAATTATTGTGAAGTATCGTGGGTTCGAAGCTCAATAGTGTTATAAATATATTATATTATGGATGTTCATTTTGTACTCTGTTGTAAATAAGCTTCCTGAAGAAGCTTATCCATATGGGACTCCGCCGTAAATATATTTATCTATTTAGTACTCTATTGAAAATAAGCCTCCTGAAGAAGCTTATCACTTCGGTACCCGGTTATGGATAAACATTACCCCCGGTAGAAGATTATCCATATCGGGTATAATAAACTTATCCTTTTGATACTCCGTTATGGATAAATATTACCCCCAGTAGAAGATTATCCATATCAGGTACAATGAGCTTATCCTTTCAGTACTCCGTTATGGATAAAAATTACCCCCATTAGAAGATTATCTATACCTGGTACAATGCGCTTACCTTTTCAGTACTCCGTTATGGATAAACATTACTTTCAGTAGCAGCTTACACAGCAGCTTGCGTAGCAGCTTACACATCAGCTTCTTTTCTTCTATAAATAGAAGAGATTTCAGTTCATTATGTACATCAGTTTGAATTCGAATAATATATCAGTTTCTCTCTATACTGGTCTTTACTTTACAGTCTTTATTTTATAACACGTTATCAGCACGAGACTCTACTATCTCGAGCAAATACTTTGAAATTATCTGAGGTACGAACTTTCTTTTTCTATATAATGTCAAATCTTTCTAAACTCTAATTTGTATCCCTGGATATATCGGGCAAAAGCTATATGTCTTGGGTGCTTGATGCTGGAATTCATCTTGATGCGATGGGTCTGGCAGACACCATCAAGGATAAAAATTAGGCTTCAAACCAAGACAGTGCCAAAGCATTGATATTCCTACGCCATCACCTTGATGAGGGCCTGAAAATGGAATATCTACTGTTAAAGATCCAGTCATACTACGGAATAATTTGAAAGATAGATATGACCACCTGAAGATGGTCGTTCTTCCAAAGGCACGTTATGATTGGACTCATCTAAGGCTACAAGATTTTAAATCTATAAGTGAGTATAATTCTGCTATATTCAGAATTATTTCCCAATTGTAATTGTGTGGTGATAATATTACTGATCATGATATGTTGGAGAAAACTTTCACCACTTTTCACGCCTCGAATATGCTCCTGCAGCAGCAATATCGAGAGATGGGATTTAAAAAGTATTCTGAACTTATCTCACATCTTCTAATAGTCGAGCAACATAATGAGCTACTAATGAAAAACCATGAAAGTCGACCTACTAGTTCTTGTCCATTCCCTGAAGTGAATGAGACGAACTTCCACCAAGCTAGACGTGGAAGAGGTCGTGGCCCTAATCGTGGTCATGGCCGTGGTTGGGGAAGAAACTCTAATCATGGTAATAATAATGTACCAAAGAACCCTCCTCGCCACCAGCAGTGGAAAAGGAAGGAACAAAAGCATGAAGTGGTGCAAGCACCAAATGTAGAAAATGCATGCTATAGATGTGAAGGAAAAGGGCACTGGTCACATACCTATCGTACGTCAAAGCACCTGGTTGAGCTTTATCAAGCCTCCCTAAAGAAGACAGAGAAAAATGCTAAAGCAAATTTTATTTCTGAAGATAATTTAGACTTCATGCATTTGGATGTAGCTGATTACTTTGCATTCCCAGAAGGAGAAACAAGTCATGTAATCGGTGGTAAATCTGTAGAAATGTAAATATTTTAATTTTTGTTGTTTGTAATAGATAGTATGGTTATGTAATTGTTGTACATAAATAAAAGTTATACTTTGATAATGATGTTTACTATAATATATTTTATTTATGTCATTTTGAAGAATATGGATAATTCTCAAATTATGTTTGGATCAAAGACAAATCATGAAGATATTTGTGTTATTGATAGTGGAACAACTCATGCTGTATTCAAGGATCAGAAATACTTTTCTTATTTGCATAAGGAAAAAGCAAATGTTTCAACAATTTCTAGTAATATAAGTTTGATTGAAGGCTTCGGAAGAGCCATTATATTTCTGTCTAAAGGAACAAAATTTATTATAGACAATGCATTATTGTCCTCCAAGTCCCGAAGAAACTTGTTGAGTTTTATAGATATCCGCCGAAATGGGTATCATGTTGAGACAATAGATGAAATGAACATGGAATATCTTTGTATTACAAAGAATATTTCTAGCCAGACATGCATTGTAGAAAAGTTACCAACTTTATCTTCTGGCTTATACTATTCAAAAATTAGTACAGTTGAAGCACACTCTATCGTAAACTAGAAGTTTACGGATTCAAATACTTTTGTGCTTTGGCATGGCCATTTGGACCATCTTGGATCAATAATGATGAGACGAATTACTGAAAATTTGAGTGGGCATCCATTAAAGAACCTGAAGATTCTTACAAATGACGAATTTTCTTGTGATGCTTGTTATCAAGGCAAAATAATCACTAGACCATCACTAATGAAGCTTGGCATTGAATCTCGTGCCTTTTTAGAGCGTATACATGGGTATATATGTGGACCTATTCACCCACAAAGTGGGTTGTTTAGATATTTTATGGTCCTAATAGATGCATCTTCAAGATGGTCTTATGTGTGCCTACTATCATCTCGCAACCTGGCATTTGCAAAGCTATTAGCCCAAATAATTCAATTGGGGGCACAATTCCCAGATTATCCTATAAAGGCTATTCGCCTTGATAATACTGGAGAATTCTCATCTCAAGCTTTTGATGATTATTGTCTATCAGTTGGGATAAAAGTTGAACATCCCGTAGCTTATGTTCATACTCAAAATGGCCTTGCAGAGTCATTTATTAAACGCATGCAATTGATAGCAAGACCACTACTTATGAAAACAAAATTGCCCACTACTGTTTGGGGCCATGCTATCTTGCATGCAGCATCACTTATCCGTCTCAGACCGACATATTATAATAAATATTCTCCGTCACAATTAGTTTTTGGTCATGAACCAAATGTTGTCTATCTACAAATTTTCGGATGTGCTGTATATGTGCCAGTAGCACCACCACAGCGCAGTAACATGGGACCACATAGAATAATAGGAATATATGTTTGGTTTGAATCACCCTCTATTATTCGCTATCTTGAACCATTGACAGGAGATTTATTTACTGCTCGATTTGTAGATTGTCGATTTGATGAAATAATTTTCCCACAATTAGGGGGAGAGAAAAAGGAAATCAAAAGAGAAATTGTGTGGAAAGTTTCATCATTATCTCAAGATCCACATACCCATATATGTAATCAGGAGGTCCAGAAGATCATCCATTTACAGAATATAGCAAATCAAATGCCAGACGCATTTACTAATTTGAAAAGGATGACTATATCATATATCCCTACAGAGAATGTACCTATCCGAATTGATGTCCCAGTATGACCATCTACTAGCATGAGAGCTAGTGAACCTAAAGCACGCCTAAAGCGTGGTTGGCCTTTGGGTTCTAAGGATCGAAATCCTCGAAAAAGAAAATTGACAAATTATCAAAAAGATACTATGAAGGGATCTCCTGAAGAGACCTAAGATCTAATTAGTTCTGAGATTCTGGAAGAAATCAATGAACCTGAAGCTCAAGTGAGTGAGGAACTTTTAATAAGTTCTACCGGTGATGCGATTAATTTAAATCGATATCAAATAGTGGTAGATAATATTTTTGCATATAATGTTGCACTTAATATTATGCAAGATAGTGAGGATCTTAAACCCCGATCTGTTGAAGAATGTCGACAAAGATCTGATAGCCAAAATGGCAAGAGGCAATTCAATCGGAATTGAAGTCACTTGCTAAAAGAGAGGTCTTTGGACCAGTAGTCCAAACACCTGCTAGTGTAAAACCAGTTGGTCATAAATGGATTTTTATGCGAAAAATGAATGATAAAAATGAAGTTGAAAGATACAAAGCTCGCCTTGTTGCACAAGGATTCTCACAACGACCTGGAGTCGATTTTGATGAAACATATTCACCTATTATGGATGCCATAACATTTATATATCTCATCAGTCTAGCACTACATGAAAAGCTTGAAATACATCTAATGGATGTAGTTACAACTTATCTGTACGGTTCACTTGATAATGAAATTTATATGAAAATCCCTGAAGGATTTAAAATGCCTGAAGCGAATTCAAAATCTCAGGAAATGTATTCAATTAGATTACAAAGATCTTTGTACGGTTTAAAGTAATCTGAGTGCATGTAGTATAATCGCCTTAGTGAATATTTGCTGAAAGAAGGTTACATAAATGATGTTATTTGTCCATGTGTTTTTATAAAGAAAATCACATCAGAATTTGTTATACTTGCTGTTTATGTTGATGACATAAATCTTGTTGGAACTCCAGAAGAGCTCCAAAAGGCAATTGAATATCTTAAGAAAGAATTTGATATGAAAGATTTTGGAAATACAAAATTTTGTCTTGGTCTGCAAATTGAACATTTAGCATACGGGATCTTCATCCATCAATATGCATATACAGAAAGGATCTTAAAATGCTTTTACATGGACAAAGCGCACCCATTGAATACACCAGTGGTTGTTCGATCACTTGAAGTGAATAAGGATTTGTTTCGACCTCCAGAAGAGAATGAGGAACTTCTTGGTCCCGAAGTACCCTATCTCAGTGCAATTGGTGCACTAATGTATCTTGCTAATGCCACAAGGCCTGACATAGCATTTTCTATTAATTTACTAGCAAGATACAGTTCTTCTCCTACACGGAGACATTGGAACGGGATTAAGCATATATTGCGATATTTAAAGGGAACTCTTGATATGAGTTTGTTTTATGCTAACAAAGATAGTGCAGATCTTGTTGGTTATGCAGATGCAGGTTATTTATCTGATCCCCATAAAGCTCGATCTCACACCGGGTACGTGTTTACATATGGAGGTATTGTCATATCATGGCGCTCCATAAAGCAATCTATTTTGCTACTTCTTCAAATCATACTGAGATAATAGTTATTCATGAAGCAAGTAGGGAATGCATATGGTTGAGATCAATAATTCATTTTATTCGAGAAAAATATGGTTTGGAATGTGAGAAAAGACCCACAATTTTATACGAAGACAATGCTGCATGCATAGCCCAATTGAAAGGGGGATTTATAAAAGGAGATAGAACGAAGCACATTTCACCAAAATTATTCTACACACACGACCTTCAGAAAAATGGTGATATTGATGTGAAACAAATCCGTTCAAGTGATAATCCAGCAGATTTATTCACTAAATATTTGCCAACTTCAGCTTTTGAGAAGATGGTATACAAGATTGGAATGTGGAGACTCAAATATTTGAAACAAGGTTTTCATCAGGGGGTGTAAAATATGCGATGCACTCTTTTTTCCTTACTATAGTTTTTTCCCATGGGGTTTTCCTTATAAGGTTTTTAATGAGGCACCTAGCAATGCGTTTACTAAATATGTGTACTCTTTTTCCTTCACTAGGATTTTTTCCCACGTGGTTTTTCCTAGTAAGGTTTTAATGAGGCACATTATATTTTAATGAACATCCCAGAGGGAGTGTTATAAATATATTATATTATGGATGTTCATTTAGTATTCCGTTGTAAATAAGCTTCCTGAAGAAGCTTATCCATATGGGACTCCGCTGTAAGTATGTTTATCTATTTAGTACTCTATTGGAAATAAGCCTCTTGAAGAAGCTTATCACTTCGGTACCCGGTTGTGGATAAACATTACCCTTGTAGAAGATTATCCATACCGGGTATAATAAGCTTATCCTTTCGATACTCCGTTATGGATAAATATTACCCCTGGTAGAAGATTATCCATACCGGGTACAATGAGCTTATCCTTTCAAAACTCTGTTATGGATAAACATTACCCCAGTAGAAGATTATCTATACCTGGTACAATGAGCTAATCATTTCAGTACTCCATTATGGATAAATATTACTCTCAGTAAAAGATTATCCATATCTGGTATAGTAGCAGCTTACACAGCAGCTTCCTTTCTTCTATAAATAGAAGAGATTTCAGTTCATTATGTACATCAGTTTGAATTCGAATAATATATCAGTTTCTCTCTATACTTGTCTTTACTTTACAGTCTTTATTTTATAACAAATAGTTACATGTCTGTGTTTTTTAACTTTTTTGTTGGGTCTAGGGCTCTAGGCGTTGAACAATTTCATTAAATTTGAGACTCCAACAACAATTTTGTGTTCCGCTTGCAACTATTTCTATTGTAAGTTATTTTGCATCTTTCATTTTTTTAGCAACAAAATTGATCAAGACTGATTTGCAAAAGAATCATTTTTGGTACTTACATACAAAAAGAAGTATTAAGTACTATTTTAAATTAGAATATTATGAGTTCATTCCAAAAGAGTAAATAAAAGCTCGTTGAGGGGAGTTATAGTAGTGTACTTTATTAATATGACCTGAACTATAATTATCTATTAACATGACTAAATTGATCATTTGTGTAAGTTCTGATGATGTCCTTTGATCACGCCCAACTATGCCTTATAAAAAGGACACACGAACGTTGCAAATATAATCTGAGTATTTTGCCCAGAGTCGAACCCACAAGGAATTAACCTATCAATTACTCTCATTAGACTTATGAAATTCTACGTAATCAATTTCCCAAACGTTGTGAATAACAATTGAGGATGTTTCTACTAACTAAGACTGACTGAAAATAAGCAAATAAAGACTAACTATGATTAAGTTGTAAACAATTAAGAGAAGGATCTAAGGTTATGATTTCCCCTATTTATGGAATCCCTTCCGGTTATGTTTCACATAGATTCACCTAATCGTCTCTATCAATCGTGAGCACTCTTATTACCGTAAATCTCTCCCGAGTAATCACGACAATTTACTAGACGCACTCTCCCGAGTTACGCTAGCGGGCTTTGTTTATTACAGCTCACTTTAGATTGCACCCAAGACTTTATTATCCCTAATCCCACCTTTAAACCCTCGGTTATTGATCCCTCATATACTTGGGAGTGGTGTTGTTCAACAATTACCTAAATATGCACTCTCTCCCAAGTTATGCATGCTAAATAGGCACAGCTAATTAAAGATCCTATCAATTAACTACAACAAGAACGTAGTTGAACAAATAGAGATTAAGCTGGGCAAACTATATTAACATAACAAGAAGTTCATCCTTCAATAGGTTCCATCAAAATCCTAGACTAAGGAATTAGCTACTCATAACAAAACAAGATAATACTACTAAATTGTTCATAATGTGTAATTGCAAGAAATAAAAGGAGATAGAAAAACTCTAATGTTTGGTTGATCTTATCACACTTGTTCTTGCCTCCAAAGTAGTCTAAAAATAAGCTTAATCCTCTCTTGGGCGAGCTTCTTGAGTTTATAAGGGTTTGGAACAAGTTTTCCCCGAGTTACACTTTGGTCCCAAAAGTCTGGGCAATTGCACAGTTCACCGCGGCCGCGGCTCGACCGCGGTGAGGGCCAAACATTCTGCCTCTCATTAGTTGCCTGTCGTGGTCCAACCGCGGTCCACCGCGGTGGCGGTGGATTCCACTCCAGTCCACTTTTTGCTTCTTTCCGCTCGGGTGCTTCTTGATTGGACGTTTTCTTCACATTATTGACTCCAAAACACTCCATAGTTCTTCCTAACTTGGATTAGTCCCTGCAAAGCAAAAGAATACCAATTAGAGCATTTTGTTATCATTTCGCCTATAAATCAACAATGAAGCATGGTATAATTAAGGTGTAAATATCATCTATATAGCTTAATATCAACACTCCACACTTAAATTATTGCTAGTCCTCGAACAATCTACCACACTCTATCAAAGTTCCTTCCCTAAGCTTTTCCTTTAATGAATCACACCCTGAACAATTCACCAAAGTTGCACCTAGTAGTGAACAACCTTTGCCTCAGAAGTTGAATCTCTCGTACAATGCAATATTCGCACTTACTCAAACTACTCTATACAGAAGTCAATACTTACCTTTTCTTCGTGAATCGCATGCCCTCACATCACACAAGAGAGTAGTTCCACAATTAATATTATTAAGAAAAGTTAGGAACTCAGATGGACAAAACTCGCTCACTCTCTAAAAGAACATTCACATGCCACAAAGATGCACCATAGGCTTGCCCGTAGTGTACTACTCTACTAATCGAGCTTATTCAGTCTAAGATCAATTAGGACTTCACTTGGTTGTAATGTAGGCTAAGGGATGGGTCGGATATATTTGGATATAGTGACTTACCTCCCTAAGCACTTTTAATACAATCACATTAACATTCCAAATCATACTTATGTCAACCAGACGATCCACCACATTTTATTTATAACATCAAATTCCTTTAGGTGCATTTATATCAAGCTACCACTTATCAACTACTACATTTATTCACATTTTTTTTCGTGGCGCTTCTTCTTTTACTCTTCAAAACTGCACCTTTCCTCTATTTCATTGGCTCCACTCAAAGACCAAACCACCACCCCACACTTTAACTTTTGCATATGTCAAGGCCATTCAAGTGCTCGTGGGAGGTAAAAGGGGTTCAAACAGAAGGCTATTCAAACAATTGGGTAAGGTTCGTAATGTGGTTGCCAAAGAAACAGGCTTATAGGCTCAACGGGGTTGACTACGATGTATTACATTTAGGTGAGTTTACTTTATAAATCTGGCTTAACAAAGAAATATATCACTTCTAAGACTGAATGAAGCTACTATTTCGCTTTGCAAACACACAAGGCAAGTTCTAGGCATCAAATGTAAAGCATAGAATATAGTATAGCTCACACACACATGGCATATGACTCACTCCATATTGGTTTATCAAGACACTCTCTTTTGAGTGTTCAAGTCAGTTACAAACATACAAATTTAAGGCACTTTAGAAAGAGTCAACCACTGAGACTAGGCGTTACACTCTAGTGTCGATTGTGTTCGGGTGTATTAACGCCAAGGGTTTCTCTTTCTATCTCAGCTCGTAGCCCATCAATACTAACTAAAACTAAAAACAACATAAACAAAAACTACCTACACCTGGTTCAAGTTAAACCCTTGGAAAAGAACCATGGCCCAAAGAAAAACCAAGGGGGGGTTACTACACTACCTAAAAATAAAATAAAAAATCTTTTTTGGTATTTTCTCTAGACTAACTTCCCTCAAGAAATTGCCTCAAATATCCGTCATCAGGAAGAGTCCTTATATTCTCTCTTTTTTTTTGTTCGACTAATGTCCCTCAAGAGACCTGTCGAAAGGTGTCCGTCTTCGGGCCAAGTCGAAGTTAACTACATGACCCTACCATACCAATCAATTAAAAAGAAAGCAACACTACAAAGTTATACAATCTTTTTACAACAACAGCCATCCCCCACCCCACACTTAAAAGTTTGGCATGTCCCCATGTCAACAAATATAAAGCATAGTAAGGTAAGGGGACTTCCCTAAAGATCAATCCTGATCAGAGATGGTGCCAGGATCGAGGTGACATGCTCGTCCTAGCGCTCGAAGCCATCCCATAATCTTCTTCTCCGACTTGGCATGTTGAGTGGTCAGCGTGTCAACTCTAGTGCCCAGGTCATCGACAGAAGTACGGAGACCATCCATGTCTTGTTCTAGGGCTGTCATGCGGGTACTTCGGCGGGGCTGTGATGGGCTCACCTCATCAACTCTCATAGGTGGTAGGACAGCAGCTTCCTCAGCATCATCATAAAATTCATCATCATCCTCAACCTTCACCACTGGCTCTCTTTCAATTTTGATTTTGCTTGCCTGGAATAGGGCTTTCAATGGCAATTTCCCATCAACTCTAAGGTTTTTAGGGACTCTAGCAGCACGGCACAGCTTGGTGACCAGAGAAGGGAAGTAAAAACCTTTGAGTATCTCAGGTGAGCGAATAAACATCTCATCATGGAGGAGTCGGGCGACATCAAAATCCTAGTGGGTCATGAGATTGTAGATAGTTGTTGCCCGCGGCCCATTGACATTAGTCGTGTTGCTGGAGGGTAGAAAGCGGCTATTGATAATGGTGAGCCAGCACTTTGCCTCCCAATTAAGAGACTGGGAGTTCAATGTTATCAGACGCTTTATCCATATAAACTCCCTGTCAGGAACACATATGACATCAAGAATTGGTGTCCAATTGACCCTCGGGTGGTGATAATAAATATAAACATCCATCTCCCCCGTGAATATTGGTAGGCGATACACCTGGCAGATGGCCTCGAGGGACACATTTACCCGAGTATTGTGTATTGTGACAACTCCCTCCTCATGTTCCGGGCAGTTGGCATAAAATTCTCTTACCATCTGTACATTTGCCTCCTCTGGTTCCTCAAAGAAGATGTCCAGCTGACAGCTCCTCAACTCAGCAAAGATATTCGGGCATTCCACTTGCAAAGCTACCCGGTCAATGTGCACCTACGCTAACAATTTCTTAGACGCCTTTGCATTGTACCTGTCCTCCACAGGTTTGGAGACAAACCTAGTGATGTCAAACTGTGGCGCACTAGCTTGACCCCTAGCTCTCGAGGAACTGCCCGGTCCACTAGCGAAGGGCCCTGTGTTGCGTCTCTTCCTAGATGGGTGCATTTTACCTATCAAACAGAGAAGCGCTTATCAGTTAGGATGTGAGATGTTTGAACTATGGGTGGTTACTCAAACTTCACCACAACCATGGTCACATTACCCTTATAACTCCATTGGGGCAATTCCCCAAACACCTTGTGGGCAAGACACTCCCTAACACATATAGCCCATATGGATACATCAATGCTTCCCGTAAATCACAAGTTGTACTACACCATTACACCCCACAATAATTAGTTCAACACCCACAAACATACACCTCTCCGCCACATTATACACATAACCCCTTAACAAGCAACAACAAAAACGAAATTCAAAATATATAAAAAAAAGAGAACAAAAATCTACTAGAAATACAAACAAGTAAAACATTCAACTAACATAAAAACTAAACAAAAATACAGAAGAAGAGGTAGGGGAGGAGTGACATACCTTGATGGAAGAGAGAGTGAGGTGAATGGAGATGGAGGATGTGAGAGAATTGAAGAAGAAGAAGAGGAGAGGGAACGTTGGGTAGGGTTTAGATATAGAAGAGAATTGGGAAAGTGAGGGGGTTGGGCGGTTTTTTTATTAAATAAGAAAGGGGGTGGGGTGGAAGAAATTAGGAAAAAAAGAGAAAATGAAAAAATGCAATTTTTAATTACTTGGCGACATAACTCAACGAAGTTCTGCGGTCGACCGCGGTGGGTTAAGAAAATTGAGGCAGAATGTTCTTGCCTCACCGCGGTCGCAGTGGGTCTGGCAAATGCGAGGCAGAATATTTGGCCTCTACCGTGGTCTAGTCGCGGTCGCGGTGCCATTTTTTTTATAATAAGAAAACAAAACTACAATATTCGTCGGTTGCGTCCCATGCAGCTCCTGATTTAACGTCACGGCACGACACAGATAAGCGCATTTACGATTCGCTCGACCTCTGAGGTTCCGTTAGGTGGATCTCTGTCACTTCTTTTGGTTCATTCATGCCTACATATAGTTTCAATCTTTGTCCATTGACTCTAAACGTGTGAGAGTCTTTCTCTAAGGCAATCTCTACAGCCCCTAAAGCGAATACTTCGGTCACTCAAAATGGACCAGACCATCATGACTTGAGCTTACCCGGAATAGTCTTAATCTGGAGTTATAGAGCAATACCTTGTCTCCGGGGTTGAAATGTCGCTCAACAATATTCTGGTTGTGTAGCCTCTTTATTCTTTCCTTGTATAACCTTGTGCTCTCAAAAGCCAGATATCGGAACTTGTCAAGCTCATGCAATTCAGTGATTCTCGTTGTGCCCGCAGCCTCAATGTCCAGGTTCAACTGTTTCAGTGCCCACCAAGCTTTATGTTCAAGTTCCAATGATAAGTGGCAGGCCTTCCCGAATACCAACTTGTATGGTGACATACCAATTGGTGTTTTAAATGCAATTTTACAAGTCTAGAGTGCATCATCTAGCTTTTTCGCCCAATCAGTTCTTGTGGCGTTTACAGTCTTGGTCAATACACTCTTTATCTCTCTATTAGACACTTCCACATGTCCACTAATCTGAGGGTGATAAGGTGTTGCCACCTTGTGGCGCACATCATACTTCGCTAGCAACTTCTCGAAGGCTCGATTACAAAAGTGGGTGCCTCCGTCACTGATAATAGCTCTCGGGGTCCCAAAACAGGTGAATATGTTCTTCTTCAAAAACCCCACCACCACTCTTGCATCATTCGTGGGCAATGCTACAGCTTCTACCCATTTGGACACGTAGTCAACAGCAACAAGTATGTACTTATTTCCAAAGGAGCTAACGAAGGGTCCCATGAAGTCGATCCCCCAGACATCAAACACTTCAACCTCTTGAATTGGGTTGATGGGCATCTCATGGCGATGGGAAACGTTCCCAGTTCGCTGACATTCATTACAGCCCTTCACCCATTGATGTGCATCCTTAAACACTGTTGGCCAAAAGAAACCGGCCTCTAGCACTTTTGTTGTTGTCCTGACTCCTCAAAAATGCCTTTCATACTCCGATGTGTGACATGCCTGCAAAACAAAAGATTGTTCTACCTCGGGGACACACCTCCGGATCATATTGTCAACACATATTCGAAACAGATAAGGTTCATCCCAATAATACATGCGGCAATCACGATAAAAAATTTTCTTTTGTACAGATGAAAGGTCATAGGGAACTATACCGCTTGCTAGGTAGTTTGCAAAGTCTGCATACCATGGCACTTCCTCAAGACTTGTAGCGGGCAGTTGCTCATCTGGAAAGGTTTCTAGAATATCCTCAACCTTAACTAAGTTTTTAGCTCCCTCAAGTCGTGATAGATGGTCAGCAACTTCGTTTTTTGTGCCCTTACGGTCACGAATTTTGAGGTCAAACTCTTGCAGTAACAGCACCCAACGAATTAGGCGTGGTTTAGACTCCTTCTTCTTAATCAAGTACCTGAGAGCTACATGATCAGTATATACAATTACCTTAGAGCCAATCAGGTATGATCTGAACTTGTCGAATGCAAACACCACAGCCAACATCTCCTTCTCAGTCACAGTGTAGTTCAGTTGGGCTCCACTCAGCATTCTACTAACATAGTAAATCGGGTGCATTAGCTTGTCTTTCTACTGTCCCAGCACTGCCCCCACTGCATAGTCACTGGCGTCACACATAAGTTCGAATGGTTGCTCCCAGTCGGGGGCAATAATGATGGGTGCTGTGACTAGCCTCTTTTTCAACTCCTCGAATGCTACCCTGCAATCATCAGAAAACAAGAAAGGGTGATCTTTTTCTAACAACTTACAAAGAAGGTTGGCAATTTTTGAGAAGTCTCTTATGAATCTCCGACAGAAACCGGCATGTCCGAGGAAGCTCCTAATTGCCTTGACCAAAGTTGGAGGTGGCAGCTTTGCTATTACGTCCACTTTAGCGCGATCCACCTCGATTCCTTTACTTGACACCCGGTGTCCCAAGACTATGCCCTCTTGTACCATGAAATGGCACTTCTCCTAATTACGAACCAGGTTAGTCTCAATACACCGTTTCAGCACACGAGTCAGGTTTATAAGGCACTCATCGAATGAGTTTCCCACCACTGAGAAATCATCCATGAATACCTCTATTATGTTTTCTACCATGTCAGTGAATATGGCCATCATGCACCTTTGGAATGTGGCGGGTGCATTGCATAGGCCAAAGGGCATCCTCCGAAAAGCATAAATGCCATATGGGCAGGTGAAGGAGGTCTTTTCTCTGTCCTCTGGTGCAATAAAGATTTGATTGTACCCTGAGTACCCATCCAGGAAACAGAAGTGAGACCTCCCTATCAATCTATCTAGCATCTGATCAATGAAGGGAAGTGGGAAGTGGTCTTTCCGGGTGGCCAGATTTAACTTCCTGTAGTCTATGCAAATTCTCCAGCCCGTGACGGCTCTTGTAGAGATCAGCTCATTGTTATCGTTTTTGACCACCGTCATGCCACCCTTTTTAGGCACACATTGCACCGGGCTAACCCAGCTGCTGTCAGAGATTGGGAAAATGATTCCTACATCCAACCATTTTATCACTTCTTTCTTCACTACTTCCTTCATGTTGGGGTCCAGCCTTCTTTGGTGTTCCCTGGAAGGTTTGTGTCCCTCTTCCAGCAGAATTTTATGCATACAATAGGCTGGGCTAATCCCCTTAAGGTCTGCCATGGTCCACCCAATGGCATTCTTATACTCCTTGAGTACCTGCAAAAGTTGTTGTGTCTGCACATCTAACAAACTAGATGAGGTAATAACAGGTAATGTGGCGTTAGGTCTGAGGAACTCATACCTGAGATGGGCGGGTAGTGGCTTCAATTCCAGCTTTGGTGGTTCTTCTATGGAAGGCTTGGCTAGAGGAGTTTCTCTGTTCTCTAAGTGCAGGGGCTCAAATTCAAGATTTCTATCCCAGAACCCTCTGCCCTCTAAAGCCAACACCCATTCTGCCAGTTCTTCCCCATTCACCTCATCTAAATTTACCAGACATGCAGCAAAAGGGTCCTCAATAGTCAGCATCTCATCATCAGCTTCTACGATTACATCCACAACATCAATAAGAGAACAATTGGCGAATTCACTTAGTCGCCTCATAGATTTCTGCACATTGAATGTTATCTCTTCATCGTTCAATCTCATCTTGAGCTCCCCAGTCTCACAATCAATGAGAGCTCTCCTAGTGGCCAGAATGGCCTTCCCAAAATTATGGGAATCTCTTCATCCACTTTGCAGTCTAGAATCACAAAATCTGCAGGGAACACAAATTTCCCTACCTGAATCAACACATCATCCAAGATACCAGAGGGTCTTTTCATGGTCCTGTCAGCCAGCTGCAACAACATCGAAGTGGGTCTAGCTCTTCCTATCCCCAACCTCTTGTAGATCGCCAGGGGCATAAGATTTATGCTAGCCCCCAAATCACAAAGTGCTTTGGCGAAAGCAAAGTTACCAATAGTGCAGGGAATTGTAAAACTCCCTGGGTCAGACAGCTTCTCCGCAATTGCTCTAGTTACCACCGCACTACAAGTTTGAGTAAGAGTCACTGTGGCCAAGTCTTGGAAATCGAACTTTCGGGACATCAAGTCCTTCATCATTTTTGCATAACTAGGCATCTCCTTCAAAGCATCAATCAATGGAATATTTACCTGGATTTATTTCAGCATCTCCAAGAAATTCTTGTATTATTCCTCTTTTTGGTACTTGGCCAGCCTCTGTGGGAATGGTGCGGGGGGTCTCTTCTTCCCAATGATTTGGGTATTTTATTTGTCAGCTACCACCTCAACTATCGGTTCCTGGGCTGTCTCAGCTTCTCTCTCGGCCTCAATATGTGTGTTATGTTCTTCCTGGGCAGGCTGTACTGTCACCTCGATCAGTTTCGTTGACTCATCTAGTTCAATGGGCACTGGTACAAGTGTCTCAGCCTGTCTGATTTCTTGAGCCCTCTCTTGCTCAAAGTCTAAGTCTCTGCCATTACGTAGACTTACTGCCAGCAGCTGCTTCGGGCCTTGATCTATTGGATTTATTTGAGTGCCTGCAGGTAATGTCCCATGAGGACGATTATTTAAAGACATTGAAATCTGGCCCATCTGCACTTCAATATTATTAATAGTTGAATCATGTGCATCTACTCTTTCATTGATTTTTGCATTCAACCCAATAACCTGTTGCATCATTGCCTCGAGTCTAGCAAACCCATCTTTCTGTTGTCTTTGATAAGGCGCCATATTATTGTGAGGTCTCATACCTCCCATGTTTTCATTGTTGAGCTGTGGCTGGACTGGCCTGTACGGTTGATTTTGTTGGCCCCAATTTTGACCACCCTGTCTCTGGCCTCTATAATTAGACACATAATTCATGTCCTCAGGGTACTGATGATGATCACTTTCTGCATTCCACTGGTTACAAATTGGCTGACTAATGCAAGATGTGCATAAGCCCCCATTGGTAGTATCTACAATGTGTACCTACTGCTTCTGCCCTGACTCTTCCACCTTTTTGGTGAGTATACTCATTTGTGTCATTAACGTGGCCATGTTTTCAGCAAGAGTATTGGATGGATCTAAGGGCAATGAGTGAACTACTGGAGTAATAGGTGCTTTTCTGGTTGTCCACCCCGAATTCTTTGTCATCTTGTCAAGTAGACTCTAGCTTTCTTTCCATGTTTTGCTCAAAAATGCTCCACCAGCTGAAGCATCTACATTACCCTTCACACCATCATCCAAACCCATGTAAAACCGCTGCCCCAACATCTGATCTGGAATACCGTGGTGCGTACATATAACCAACATCCCTTTGAATCGTTCCCATTTTTCTTGCAGTGTCTCTATTGGTCTTTGTTTGAAACTCAAGATTTCATCAATTTGTTGAGCAGTTTTGTTGGGTGGATGAAACTTGTTCACAAATTGCTTGACTAACTCCTCCCAAGTCTTTATGGAATTAATGGGGAGTGAGTTTAGCCAAGTCTGGGCAGCTCCTGTCACTGAGAATGAAAACAATAACAGTTTTATTGCTTCTTGAGTTACGTTGGGTTGCCTTTGGGTTTTGCAGATTAACAGGAAATTCTTCAAGTGCTGTTGAGGATCTTCGATTTGTGACCCCGAAAATAGTCCCTTGTTTTGCAACAAGTACAGCATGTTGTTCGTGATTTGAAACGATTCAGCCTGTATCTGCAGGACTAAAATCGTTGTGGCCAAATTCTCTGTTGTGGGTTGTGCCCAGTCATATAGCGCAGCCTCTAGCACAAGAGGTGCCACTAGCGCTAATGGTGCAGCTGGGTCTTCTACGTTGTCCCCCATGTCTGGTTCGAATTGTTCAGTTGTTTGTTGTTGTTTGTGTTTCCGGTTGGCCCGATTCAAGGCCTTGAAAACTTTCTCGGGATCTGATGCTTCAAACACTTCACCAGTTCTCGATGAGTTTCTAGGCATGCACCTGTACAACCAAGTCAACAAACATTAAAATTTTAATGTATAGATTGGGTATAGAGAAAACTGACTACACTAAGAATTTTTGTATTTCTTTCAATTGTAATTAATAACACCGTTAGTTCCCCGGCAACGGTGCCAAAATTTGATCACGCCCAACTATGCCTTATAAAAAAGGACACGCGGACGTTGCAAATATAATCTGAGTATTTCGCTCAGAGTCGAACCCACAAGGAATTAACCTATCAATTACTCTTGTTAGACTCACTAAATTCTACGTAATCAACTTCTCAAACGTTATGAATAACAATTGAGGATATTTCTACTAACTATGAATGACTGCAATTAAGTAAACAAAGACTGACTATGATTAAGTTGTAAACAATTAAGAGAAGGATCTAAGGTTATGATTTCTCCTATTGATGAAATCCCTTCCGGTTATGTTTCACATAGATTCACCTAATCGTCTCTATCAATCGTGAGCACTCTTATTACCGTAAATCTCTCCCGAGTAATCACGACAATTTACTAGACGCACTCTCCCGAGTTATGCTAGTTGGCTTTGTTTATTACAGCTCACTTTAGATTGCACTCAAGGCTTTATTATCCCTAACCCCGCCTTTAAACCCTCGGTTATTGATCCTTCATATACTTTGGGAGTGTGTTGTTCAACAATTACCTAAATATGCACTTTCTCCCGAGTTATGCACAATAAATGGGCACAGCTAATTGAGGATCCTATCAATTAACTACTACAAGAACGTAGTTGAATAAATAGAGATTAAGCTGGGCAAACTATATTAACATAACAAGAAGTTCATCCTTCAATAGGTTCCATCAAAACCCTAGACTAGGGAATTAGCTACTCATAACAAAACAAGATAACACTACTAAATGGTTCATAATGTGTAATTGCAAAAAATAAAAGGAGATAGAAAAACTCTAATGTTTGGTTGATCTTCTCACACTTGTTCTTGCCTCCAAAGTACTCTAAAAACAAGCTTAATCCTTTCTTGGGCGAGCTTCTTGAGTTTATAAGAGTTTGGAATAAGTTTTCCCCGAGTTACACTTTGGTTCCAAAAGTCTTGGCAATTGCACAGTTCACCGCGACTGCGGTGAGGGCCAAACATTCTGCCTCGCATTAGTTGCATGTCGCGGTCGCGGTGGATTCCACCCCAGTCCATTTTTTGCTTCTTTCCGCTCGGGTGCTTCTTGATTGGACGTTTTCTTCACATTATTGACTCCAAAACACTCCATAATTCTTCCTAACTTGGATTAGTCCCTGCGAAGCAAAAGAACACCAATTAGAGCATTTTGTTATCATTTCGCCTATAAATCAACAATAAAGCATGGTATAATTAAGGTGTAAATATCGTCTATATAGCCTAATATCAGTCGACACCGCTTACAAGAAATCCTACGTATGCCCATGGTCCCTTTGCTTTGTTTTCTTGTTATTTTGTTGTTGCTAATGCTTGTGCTACTGCATTACATTTAGTAGCGCAAATTTATCAGAAACAATCTCTCTACCTACTAGGTATGAATAAGGTCTGAGTTCCTAGTTGGATTGTTAAATTGAGATGTACTAGTATTATTAATCAGATTACTTGAAGTTCGTTCTAAGTATTAACAGATGCACATACGGTCACCAATAAGTCAATTTTGGTTTGCTATGAAATTTTTATCAATTTGGTTTTAGTAATCAGTCAAGACATTATATTGAACATCTTGTATATCTATCTATACACTCCATTGGCAACATATGGATAAATCTTATCAATTGCTTGATATTCTGTTAAATTTGCGCTACTAAATGTAATGCCACAGCTTGCTAACACATCCACGATTTAATGAAATTCAATTTTTTTCTTTTTACAAATTATGAATGCGGTAGAGGGTAAACTACTAAACTCAACAGATCCAATCATAGACCAAAAGTACCAAGAACAGTTAACCTTCTTATCTCTTCTGAATTCAAGAATGCAGTTACGTGGATTACTAAAACCATTACGAAAGAACCGAGGGCTTCAGCTTTACTCCTCGTTGTCGCCGTTTTGCTCTGCTTCAGCAGCCATCAACTCATCAAACTTCTCTGTCTTTCCCATCACTACTTCAATCTACAGAAAGAAAAACCAAAGATATCTAGTGAAACATTAAAAGGAAAATGCTTTTGCCACATTGATGGTGAAAAACCAAGAGGTGGTTAAGGCTGGAGAAAACTTCATATGATTAAAAATGAAGCTTCATAGATATAAGATGTCTAATAAATTAAAGAATAACAACTTAGAAAAGGTGGCAAGAAAACTGGCTGAAATGCTATATTCTCTCAATTCCAACTGCTGCTCGAAGAAATCACCAACTTTTTTTCAACAGAAAGGATTAGCACAGCAAGCACAACCCAATGAGCAAAACAACGAAAATACATATGAAAGCAGGCAGAGTAAATATAACAATTCAGTCAGGTTCAGGTATGCACAGGCTAGTTGGTGAGCATGAAAGTTAACGTAACCACCCATACCCTACCATTCTTGAGTTTGAGAACGAAGTTGGCATGATATCTCAGCTGAAAAAACACAGCTAAATGAGCTTATCAGCACCAGACTCGTCTTTTAACACTTAACAAGGTATATGCTACCATTATACAGAAGATCTGAGTTTCTTTTTCTTTTGTACTTGGAGAGAATCTGAGTTCTGAAATTGAGTAAAATTTCCACAACAATGATTGACCAGTTTTACATAATGAGCTTTAGTACTTAAGAACCATTGAATAAGTATAGAATGCATCCGTTAACACCTAGATATAATGCGTCTCAAATATACCTTTGCTTTCGGTATTGGCCGTGCTCCTGGCTCATCCCTCATGTCCACAGTAAGTGTCCTGATCTCTGCAGAAAGTGCATTGTCCAAGTTCAGATCTGGATGCAAAAAGCCTACTAAAAAAGAGGGAATCAAGTAGGAGAAGCCTCACTCTTCTCAACAGCAAATCCATTATTTTTTAGAATTTCAGCAACAGTCACCACTGTTGAAATAGCTGCATGCATAGATAGGAAATATTGTGAATCCATTTAAGAACTATAAGACGAGCCAATCCTAACAAGTAATGACAGTATGACATAACAAATAAGTATGGCCCCACACAACAAGAAAGCATTAAGTGTTAAACTGTTTCACTGATCGTAATCATCTTCTTTCTTGAACTCAAACATAATTTTCAAGCACTCTGCTCTTAGAGATACTATGAGGTTTCCCCAACTAAGAGTTGATACTGAACCGTGCCAAATATACTCGACGACTCCAATCCAAGACAAAAATCATGACACTTTCTCGGTCAAAATTTACAACTTCAAAATCGTTCCTAGGATATCAGATTGCAGCACAGGAGAAATCGTATGCTTCTAATGATCACTGACCTCCATAACCCAGGTTGTAATGTTATGACTCAAATGTTTGCCATGTCAGCTTTATACACAATAAGGGTGAAAATACTAAGACATTTACTTATCGAACTTGCAAAAATCATATAATACAAGTGTAGTTCAGAAAGTTAGACAACAGTCAACATGAAAATGAATAGTTTCATTGGATGAGCTAGATGCAAGAGTAGCCAACAGAACTCTAAAAAATTCAGCTACGGAGAATTACGCACCCCCCCCCCCCCAAAAAAAAAAAAGAAAATGAATGAATGTATAAATAAAAGAAAACTATGATGTCCAATTACAAGCAAGAACCAGAGCTACATATAGGGAAATGAGGTACTGTAGGATTTACCCATTCCAAGAGCAGAGAGTTCCACTTCATTGTACTGCTGCATATACCTCTGAAGGAAAAATCAAAAATATTTCAGAAACTAGGCAATATTAATACCAACAAAAAGAGCAGAACATACTTTAAAACCAGTGTTATCAAAGGCGAAAAGCGCAAAAAAGCTCTAAGGTCTATTGGGGCTTTTACCGCAAAGTGCAAATAAAGCGTAGGCTTTAATAAAAAAAGGCACAACCGGCGAAAAGTAAAAATATGTATACGTAGTCCAAGACCAATAACTATAAGCATGAATAACAAATATATGGACAAAAAAAATTGAAATTTTTTTGGTCCATAAAGTGAAATATCAATTGTTCAGTATCACCTTTTCGAGATTACACTCATTGGCAAGGAAAAGTATGCCTTAGAGCTTGATGTGACACTGAAGCCCTCCCAAAGCGAGGCGAAGCGCTCAACATGTTTTGAGCCTCGCTTTAGGGCTTAAGCGCGCTTTAAGCGTGCCTTTGACAACACTGCGCGGGTCTTAAGGAGCTTTTGTGGTTGAACCCAAACACTTTGATGAGCTAACCAATGAAAAAAGGAAGAAATTAAAATAAAATAAAATAATTGAAAGGTAGAAACATCTTAAACAATGGGACTGTTGAAAAATTGCAGGCTTCTTGGGAGTGAATTATGTAAAGCAAACCCTCTGTGACTCAGTTCTCTCGCACAGCTATGTTCTTGATTTCTCAGGTCGTGGAAAAACCAGAACAGACTGCTAAAATTTGCATCGTGTTCTTTTTCTGGCATATGTTTATCCAAATACAGAACAGCATTTCTTGCCTCAAATTAACCTAATCATCAATCACATACAATCCAGTTTCCAGCATAAAAAATCTGAGACATTGCTATAGATTACAAGTTGTAGTTCTTCGCCAGAATTGTCACACATCTCTGCCCAGGAAAACATGAAAACAACAAGGATACCTCAATCCCAGACAACTAGGGATCGGCTATATCAATCCTCACTAACTACGTTACTTTATTTGAACTAATCTCACGCTAATATTATGCAAATATAAATAAAAGGTATTAGAAGTTCTGTATATTATCTAAAAGTATACCAACTCCTAGAAAGCATAATACCTACTCCCTCTGTTCCAGTTTATGTGAACCTATTTCCCTTTTGGTCCGTTCCAAAAAGAATGACCCCTTTCTAAATTTGGTAACAATTTAGCTTAAATTTACAATTCTACCATTAATGGGAAGCTTTTTTAACCACACAAATACTCTGGGACCCTTTTTGACCTGTTTAGGACCACAAATTCCAAAAGACTTTATTTTTTCTCAAGCACCGTGCCCAGTCAAACAGATTCACATAAATTGGAACGGAGGGAGTACAATAAAAGTGCTAGTGTTAAAACATATTCCCAACTAATATGTATCGTCTATATGGATAATTTTTTGCATGAAAACATGAAGAGAAAAAAAGAGAGGAGAATGGACTAAATATTTTCCGATTTTCTCCCACAAGCACATTGTCTTCAAATTGGATATGGAAAAAGAACAGAAAAGCAAATAAACCAATCCCATTAAAAACATCTAACTGTCAGACTCAAAACCCAGGATTTGGTATTTAACATGCCTACAGACTATCCTAAATTAGACAAAATCCTATCAATTGTCTCAATAAGTATTAGAAAAAAACTAACCACAACCCAGCATACATTAAAGGGAACCAAATTACTAAATAATAATCTACACTTTAATTCTTCTATCAGAAACAAGCGAATATCTGGAATACCCATTTTGCAAACAAACAACTATTAAAAAAAATTTAAACAAAAAAAAAAAAGAACCTTGGCGAGGTTAACATAGAAGAAAAGGGATCTTTTGGTGTTGGAGACTTGAATTCGATTCTTCTTTTGGTTTTGAATCTCAGAAACGCTCATGTTATTCACTCCCTCTGTGATTCCTTCCATTGCTGCTGCTGCTTCTTCAAAAACCCTAATTCCAACCTCCTCTCTTCTCTCTCTTCCGTTCCTCCAAATTGGAAAAATAAATCTACTACCGAAGGGTTTTGTGACAAGTGCAAAACAAACGACGACGTATTACGTAATTCCTTTTGCCATGTGTGTAACCCTTATTGTTCTTAGGAAAATCAATTTGGCCCTCCAATGTTTAGCAAAAATCAAATTGTTCCAAGATTAGATAAGAAAATATAACTGTGGTCCCTTATGTATAGTGGTGGCAAAATGGTTAAAAGAAAATAGTTATTCACTCATATTATCCATTAAAAATGGGTTGGATAATGAACTTTTTAAAAATCGAAAAAGGGCTTAAACTACCCCTATTATTTACTAAATGGTTTACAAATACCTTCCGTCCATCTATTCGTCTGAAAAAGCACACGACGTTATCTAGATACCTAAAATTACCCCTCATTTTAACGGCAGCAGATGTGGGCCCCACTTTTAATGCGTTGGCAATATTTTATTGGGCCACGTGGCTTCTAATTTCACTTCATACATATGGGTATAATACATATGGGTATAATATACCCACCCCATTTGTTTGACCCGCCCCATCTATTTGACCCGCCTCATTATTTTCTTTTTTTCTTTACTATTTTTCTCTTTCTTTCTTAGCACTTGACTGAACGAGGATTATGACCGGAAATCCCAAACCAAAGAACTTGCCAAAGACCTCGCTTGACTTGGCTCCTTGAAATCTAACTCAAAAATCAACCACCAATGGTGTAGAAAGTGAGTTTTCAAATCTTGTTTTGAAGAAAGTCGAGGGTTTGATTTTGATAGTGATGCGTTTTTGGGTGTTGTTGTGACTGTTTCACTGGAGAAAACTGGCTGGAAGAAATTGAAGCCTACCAAATTCTCTTAAACATAGGCTCAAGTGGAAGGAGAGCGCATACAAGCTACTCATCTTAGAAGTTCGTGAGATTGTACTCTCTTTTTTTCTCTTCCTATTCTACTAGTTTTTTGACTAAATTTTTTAAAGAACTTTAATTGGTTCAAAATCAAGAAGTAAGTTGGACAGTAGTGTGATTCGGCTAAGTTAGTTAGGGTTTGGCGAATGGCTTCTACTCCTAATCCAGAAACAGATGAATCAGCTAAATCTGTCTCCTCACCGTACTCATGTATCTATCCTTTGGGTTCTTATGTTAAAATCAGTTGCATCTTCCTTAATTAACCAATTGAAATTTGCAGGCAGAAAAGCGTATATAAAGATCCCGATGATGGGCGTCAGCGTTTCTTGCTGGAATTGGAATTTGTTCAATACCTCGCTAACCCAACTTACATTCACTGTATGCATTAAAATGCATTTTGTTTCAATAGGACAAGTAAAATTTCTGGAAGTTTTTGGGTGGTGTTGTGGCTGCCATTTTTATTGATTTTCTTTTCAAGGCAGGTAAAAGAAGAAGGGGGAATCTGGTGGGTGGGACTAGGTGTGTTGAGAGATAATGAAAATGAGAAAAGAAAAAAGAAAGAATTTAATGGGGCGGGTTAAACAAATGGGATAGGTATATTATACCCATATGTATGAAGTGAAATTAGAAGCCACGTGGCCTAATAAAATATTGCCAACGCATTAAAAGTGGGGCCCACATCTGCTGTCGTTATAGGGGTAATTTTAGGTATATAAATAACGTCGCGTGCTTTTTCGAACGAATAGGTAGACGGAGGGTATTTGTAAACCATTTAGTAAATAATAGGGGTAGTATAGGCCCTTTTCCGTTTAAAAATGAATCAAATACGGATAAGAACCATATTATCTATTTAGAAAATGGATCAAATATGGATAAGAACCATATTATCCACTTAGAAAATGGATAACTAATGAGTTTAACTTTTACATTTGTAAAGCCTAAAATTGGGGGATTCTTCAAGTTTAGGAGACTAGGAATTTTCTCAAAAATGATCATCTCAAGAAGTCATGGATTATATGAATATTCATATTATCCGCCGGTTAGCCCGTTTTTATCCATATTAAATATGAGTCGGGTCGAATATTTATCTATTTTTACATTATCCATTTTTTACCATCCCATATCCGAGCCCCCGTTTGCTACCCCTACTTATGTATGAGGGTGGGTTTAAAACTCTTGGATGTACTCCTGATAGTTTTAGTTCTTTAAGACAATTGAAAGTGAGCATTTTTTGTCCCCGCTAAATATTTAATAGACTCAGGGTGTGTTTGGTATGAAATATTTTCTTGAAAAATATTTTTTCTAGAAAATGAGCAGATTTATCACTTATTTTCTCATGTTTGGTTGGTGAGTGCAAATTTATTTCTAAAAAATATTTTTTAGTGCTTAGTCAGTGAGTAGAAGATATTTTTTTGAAAAATATATAATTTATGAGGTGGGGTGGGGTAGGGGTGGGATAGTGGGGGTTGGTGGGTTGGGGTAATGGTGTGGGGTGGGTAGGTATTACAGCCCATGATTTCGTACATAAGAGTACGTCGTAAGACAATTGATGCAAGATCAGAAATGGGATCATTTTTGAAAGTACATAAAGTAAGCTAATCATGTTACCTTGGAGATTACAAATATTTAAGATCATGAATAACAAATACCAAGAGGGTTGGAAAGCTTAGAAGCTAAACGAAAAATAAGTTTCATCGAAAGTCGATAAGTTTGGAATATTATAATATGCACTTTGGGGTGAGACTAGGGTTCTTCACATGATAAGTAGGTTATGTTATGAGTTATTTTAGTCGTATAATAGTCTTGTGTTATGTTTTGAAGTCAAGCGAGTTGTGGAACAAAAGTTGGCAAAGGTTATCACAAGTTACATTTATAATGTGCTGAAACTTAGGTCAAATGTAGCAGAGCTTTTCTCCTAATATACTTGGAATTACAGGATGATCTACATATCAAATTGAAGATCTATGAGTCTAGTTTCTAAACCATTAAATTGTTCGTCGATACGACATCGGAGTAGAGAGATATTTGCATTTTCACAAGACTGCACAAACAGCTCCCAATGGGACCCACTTAGGCCGTGGTCGACCTACTTCACTTTAAAAATAATTTGGACGACCTTTATTTTTCTTTTTTTTTACCCAAACTTGTCCCTGCACTCCTCCTAACCCCCTAAACAGATACCATAAGGATTTGAAGTGATTACACCATATTTCAACATCAAAAGTTAGTTCTAGTGAAGAACAACACCTCTCTGAGGTTGTGTTGTCATTGAGGATAATTATGGGCTGTATTTGGCTGAAATTTCAAGTTGTTCTATTAGATAAGGTGAGAATAACAGCCTGCTAATTGTGTTTAAGCTTGGTTGGTTAAGTTGTTAGGATGATAAACTATAAGATAATACCTGGATTAGCTTGAGATGTTATTGTTCTTGATGGGGACTTTAAATGGCCAGGAATTATCGAAAATAAGTTGTCTATGATATTGTTAGTATGATTATGTTGGCTTACATATCAATCTTGTTGAGGAAATGGGTAACTAG
This sequence comes from Nicotiana tabacum, assembly GCF_000715075.1. Lineage (NCBI taxonomy): Eukaryota > Viridiplantae > Streptophyta > Magnoliopsida > Solanales > Solanaceae > Nicotiana > Nicotiana tabacum. The sequence continues at coordinate 28,491,332 of NC_134082.1, read as the reverse complement.
AAAAGCAATGGCTATAATGCACTTGAAAGTTGTCCACAGTGATATTATCTTGTGTTAGGCTATTTCGGGTAACTTTGAAATTGAGTACAAGGTTGAAAATCCTTTAAAAATATTGGTTATTAAACTGGATATATTACTAAGGGATCGATTGGTAGGGTGTATAAAAATAGTGCGAAATAAGATGTATTAGTAATGTGTGGATTAGTAATGCATGGGTTAGTAATGCAAGCATTAGTTGTGCAGATATTATTTCTTATCTATTGTTTGGTGTGGTGTACTAAAATTATAATGCTTTGCATAATTTTTAAGAAAAATAATTATTTACAAAAATGTCCTCCATATTCTCTAGCTTTAAGGGACTTTAGGGACAGTTTTGTCTTTAACCATACTGTTGGCCCAAGAGCAAGTGAAGTTTTGAAGACTGACAAAAGAACTCAGACATGGACCAGGTCCATCTTGTGAAGCACGGTCATGATCAACTCAAACATGTGAGATACACGTGAAGGAGATAAATCTGACTTATCAAGAAGTAATATCTCCTGATCTAATCGAAAAGGTTGCATATTGGATAAGGAGAGAATGACTCCTTACATGAAGAGAACACAGTTTAGGAAGAGGATAATGTTAGAGTATGAGATCAACTTGAACTCTTCTATGATAGAAGAGTAGCATCTGTATCCCAGTCAATCTCTAATTACTAACCCATTAAATATCAGTTTTGTTCTCTTTTACAGGTAATGCACATAAGCAGAAGTTAAACTTAAATTGAGAGCAAAAGAGCAAGGCGATTTTGCAAGCAATTTATGTGTGATTCAAGCGTGCAATCCTGAAGCTACTTGAACAAGATAGAAGAACCAGTTCCAAGTGTCTATCTTTTATTCTAGTTCAACTATAGTAGGTGATTTTACATTGTACCTTTCAGCTTTCATAGAAGCAATTGTATTAGGTACCTATAGTGTTCAAGTTAGAGTTAACTTGAAGTTGTCGCAACAGTTGAGGTTGTGTGCCACAACGGGATTAGAGTTAATTCTTAGGTTTACAAAGAGTTTTGTAAATGCTGTCTTGGCTCAGTGATTTTAGTGGAAGCTTGGAAAAATCCTACTAAGTAGTAGGTAGTAGTTTTTTCACCTTTTGAGCCAGGTGTTTTCCACGTAAAAATCTCTATGTTCTTTATTTTCTTTACTTATTATTCCGCAAATAGTAGTAGTTGGAACACATAGAAGAACCGGGTCCTTCTATAGTTCAGTTAAGCAAAAATTGGGTACCACACAAATCACCCCCCTCCCCTCTTATGTGGTATTGAAGTCTAAAACATCACATACTAATGCATGCATTAATAGCCTTGGTATTACTAATGTCATGGTTTTCTATGCATTACTTATACATAGGATAATACCAAGTATGATGTATAACTAATATAAATATTAGTTATACACAGGTTGAAAAAATATACCAAACAAGGTATTAATAATGCATAGAGCTAGTGCTTGCATTATTTTTTCTAATACCTCCTACCAAACGACCCCTAAGTTCAAGAATAAATGATAATGGGGTTGAAGGGTGCTAAAGGGATTCAATTTGAGCTTGTCGCTCATCATGATATGTTGATGACTTGTTAATGAAATATTTTGTACTCTATTGTTGATGTTGCTCTTATTATATTGCTCTGCTTGTTGTTGTTTGTATATGGTATTGGAGGAGACCCTTGTTACCGGGGAGATGCTGTCCAAATTTATATAAACGAGCTACTAGTTTAAGTTGCGGACTTAGCCTTTACTTAACACTGATTTTGAATCTCCTTATACAATGGTAGATTGAGTTGAGTTGTTTGAAGAATTGCTTGAAAGGTATTAAGGACTCAACGGAGTTAAGGTATGCTAAGGCTATCCCTTCTTTCCTTTTGGCATGATCCATATGATAAAAATGAAATGAGCAAACGCGTAACTTTCATAAATGACTCTATTCATAGAAATACAAGAGGTGTTTATGTTCTTGATTCCCCATGTGTCCTATTATTATATCGTCTGTTCTTGGGTCTCAGAAAATACGTATGTTGATAAAGTTTATCCGAAGGCATAATGATCTTATGACATTCCGAGGGATCATATTGACTTACTTCATTATGCATTGCATTCATTTATATATGTACATTGACCCATGATCAGATGATATTATATACACGTATATTATATGTATATGAGGTATGGGGAAAGGTTATGGCATTATATATGCACCACCATCTGATAAGCTGGTATGCGTTAATGATTTCACCCACAGAGGCCGAGATGATATGATGGGATGCCTTCAGAGGCTTGATGATGTTATGTACGCATATACCTATGCATGGTATGACATTTATACACAAGCATGACATTATAAATATTTCATGACTCACAGTATTGTTCGGATTTACAGGTTAAGTCATTTACTCCATGTTTCTTTTATGTCCTTTATATACTACTTTTCATGCCTTACATACTTGGCATGTTATTCGTACTAACATCCCTTTTACCTGGGGATACTGCATTTCATGCCCCCAGGTCCCCAGAGACAGGATGAAAATCTTCCTAGTAGACTATCAGCTCAGCGGAAGTTGCTGGCATACTCCACTTGCTCCAGAGTTGCCTATTTGGTCGGTATGCTTTGGACATGTAATGATTGGTATGGCAGGTCCCTATCCCGACCTTTATGACGTTTATGTACTCTTAGAGGCTTGTAGACAAAGGTCATTTATATGGATACTTGTATGGCCTTGTCGACCTATAGTTTGAGTGTACAAATGATTATGTTGGCTTTATAGGCATGTATGTCACATGTATAAGTTTGTATATCATGTTGGGTCATCCTATGTCGAGTATTCCCTTATGTTTTATTCTAGTTATCTCATGAAGGCCCTTTTGGCCCACTTACCCATGATGGTATGATAATAAAGATATTACGTTGGTACTCGATTGAGTAAGGCACCGGGTGCCCGTCGCAGCCCTGCGGTTTGGATCATGACAGTGGCGTGGGGTGGGGGTAGGGCTTGGTGGTGGGGTGGGTGTTAGTGGGGAATAGGATGGGAAAAATAAGTTTATGAGAAAAATATTTTTCAAATTATTTTAGCCAACCAAACATTGAAAAATTCATACTAAACACGCCCTCGGGCTATTATATTTAATGAAAAGTGCAAAAAATTTATAAGAAACACCAAAAAGTCACATCAAATCGCATAAATAACAACACCAAAACTTTAGACAAACAATATAAATAGATCAAAAATGGCAAAAATTATACCTCAAATATTGCACCTAACACTAAAAATAAATCACAAATAGTAGATATTGCACGTCTAAATGCGAGTTCATGTTTAAAAAAATTACATTTTCTGTGGAATCTAAGAATAGCGTTTGTTAAATATTTATTAAAGACCAAAAGTGTTCATTTTTTAAAATAGATTTAAAGGACCAAACTATAAAGCCCCTTACAATTTTGTGCTAAAAGAGACTACTGACTGTTACCATATTACTTGGACATGATATTAACTGTCGGAGATGTATTAGAAGTGATTTAAGGTCTAAGGAGATCCCTAGAACCAAGCAAAGTTGGAAATTACATAATAGAAGAAAAATTCAAATGAGCTCACATAAATCCAATTTCAAACGAGCACAACTCTAAAAAGTTAAAAGTTCTATAATTAAAATTTCTCTTCCAAGATACATTTAAAGTTTCCGGAAATCGAAGCAACCATGCACGCAAGTTATGAATCATAAAATGAAGCTATTCATGGTCTCAAATCACAAAACGGAGTACTAGAACTCAACATTCTATCGGGTCGTTATAACAACCTGCACTCTTTCTACCCCCCTTTCCCCTCTTTTCTTTTGCAGCATGGAGATGAAATGACACGGGATTCGCAGCAACACACATACAATTCAGAAATAAGGAGATAAAAGTGACATTGGATTTCATGTACTCATAAATTATGATATCATCATCCTTTGAAGAAAGTGACAGCCTCAACGTAAACCAATACTGCACAATGACAACAAAATCAATACTAAAATTCTCCACCTAAGCTATATCACTTGCGCCTGAACATTTGAGACAATAAAAAATATATTAACAGAAGGCAAAAAATACAGAAGTGTCGCATGTCTTCCATCCATCACACTTCCTTCTGACAAACAGGACAATGGTACAGCATTACTATGAGGCCTTGCATGTGTTTTAGTGCCTTCAAAGTTCTTTAAAACTACATACAAAGCAACAACTGCTGCTTAACTTAATCAAATGACCATCAAACATCACTAGCAGTTGACGCCACATTGACCTTTTGCAGCATTTTGTGTGGCGTCAGATGTGAAGGGATCGATGCGCACCCAAAGCAATGAGAAAATAGACGCAAGAAGAACGGACCAGACAATAACGATGGTAGGTGTACGATTCTGCCGTCCCAAAAGACCTTTGAGGAAAGGGTACAAGTGGACGATGACCCAAATGGCGAAGAAGAGCCTTCCAAATAGAGGTCCCCAAGACTGATACCCACTGTTTATGGCATATGAAACACCAGCCACAATTCCTACCATGTTCAAGATAAGGACTGTAGTTGGAGGAATGATGAGAGATGTCCATTTGAACACATAAAGCTCTGCAAATTCTCCATCCTCATCAGATGCCTTTGACGTGACTGTGAAGTTTGTGTCAATCCCTGCAAGCACTTTTAGTAGACCTTGGAAGACGGCAAACAAGTGAGCCGATGTACCACCAATAACCCAGAACTGTTCATTTCTCCACCAGTCTTCAATGCTCACACCACTCCACCTAAGCTCCAGTATACCAGTTGCAAAAATGGAAAGGAAGAGAAGAATGAACCACATGCTAGCATAGTTGCTTATCTGCCGGGGGTACATAGAACAGGTGCGTTAATACAGAATTTGAAGGACAAATATGTGAATAAACATACAATGACGGAAAGAAAAGATCAAGCTGACTGCATGACAGGAAGCCAGGTGAAGTTAAATTATCTATGGACCAGATTGATCACAACTAATTAAATGTGTACGCATCACTTGAGGGGGCAAAATTCCACCAGAGGGGGGTAAAAGAGACCTTGAACAATGGCACCTTATTCTCTTTCTCTCTCAAGAGAAACAAGATCAAGTTTGATTGACAAGATTTTAATCACCTGGCCCACAATTTACAGTTGATTGACCCTAGGTCTTAATCACCTTGCTCTACAACTAAAAGTCATTTCCATTTGGTATCCAAATGAATCCAGACAATGACTGTAACTCGGAAGAAATCGTCACTAAGAAAACAAATCATAAATTGACGAGCTTTGCACAACCTACCGCAACCCTCCTATATTTGGTCTTGGGAATGGCAATGTGAGCAAGCTCACATCGGCGGAATTTAAGAAGACAAATAAACGTTTAAATTAGTCACAATTAGGGGTGGCAAATGGGCGGGTCGGGTTGGATTTGGACGGGTCAAAAAAGGGTAATGCAAAAAACGTATTAAATTATCCATATTTAATACGGATAAAAAACGGGTTAATTGGGGGATATATTGATATCCATGGTATCTTGAATATTATCACTTTTGGAAAAATTTCTAGTCTCCCAAACTTGAGGAACCCCCAATTTGAAGCTTTACAAATGTAAAAGCTAAACCCATTAGTTATCCATTTTCTAAGTGGACAATATGGTACTTTATCCATATTTGACTCGTTTTTCAATAGTTCATTATCCGACTCATTTTTTAATGGATAATATGGGTGGATAACTGTTTTCTTTTAACCATTTTGCCACCACTAGTCACAATTCAAGAGAAGCTTAGAAGGCGGCGAGAAAGAGAAATAATTGTATTAATTTTTGACTCATCATTAGGTCAATAGACTTTGTCTATTTGCAAAGCTAGTACATTCAGCCCTTTTTAATAGGATTAGTGAAATATAAACTGTCATGTTAGGACTAGTCATTACTTCACTCAGCTATTTTTGATACAACTATCAGAAAGAAATAGAAGTGTAAAGCAAAAGTGGAACTTTTCACTTACCTCAGGAACAATAAATTTCCCAGTTAGAAGACAGATGGCAGGAAGAATGCAATAAGCAAGCAAAGGTAGTGATGTGATGGGATAAACAATAGTGTTGATATATGCTATTCTCTCCAGAAGCTTCAATTTCCCATTGTAGCCATACCATATAGGGCAATGCCTACTCAGCAGAATTTCAACAGATCCTAAGGCCCACCGAAGTACCTGGTTTAAACGATCAGAAAGATTGATGGGTGCAGACCCTTTAAATGCTGGCCGAGGAGGCATGCAATAGATTGAAATCCATCCTCGCGCATGCATCTTAAACCCGGTAAGAATATCTTCAGTAACAGATCCATAAATCCATCCAATCTAATAGAAAAGATCAAAGCTCAATCAATGAAAAAAATCAATAGATTTGAGCATATCATATTAAAATAAAGCAAATAAATCGAGGTACCTCTTTGCCCCATTCAGTCTTGTCCTCGTACCCACAGCTAATAACATGGATTGCTTCTTTCAAAAGAGTTGCAGGATTGGTAGAAGGAGGAATGCCTCCATATTCCATAAAGGTAGCAGCAACAAATACCGGAGATGAACCAAAACGTTTTTCTAAGCTCTTCTGTGACATTAACAGTGATTTTTCATCATCGTATCCTGAGATGAAATGCAATATCAACAAAAAGCGTCACGATGAATTTATTCATGCATTTAGCAGCATGAGCTAAGAGATAGGTACAACAAATTGAGGACTGGAGTTGGAATATTGGCCAACTTAACCACAAACAACAGAGCTGACAAGAATTAGAGATTTGGATAGTAAAGCAACGAATGGAGGACATCATGAAAAGGTAGCCCGGTGCACAAAGCATGCCACATTCACGCAGGGTCGGGGGAATGGCCCCACCCCAGAGGGTGTGATATAGACAACCTACCCCTAATGCAAGTATTAGTGGCTACTTCCACGGCTAGAGACCGTGACCTATAGTCACACGGAGACAACTTTACCGTTGCTCCAAGGCTCCCCTTCATAGAAAGGTCAAATTTGATACCCCGTAAACAGTGCTATACATTGTGGAAAAGAACTTTAGGATACAAGAAAAGAGGTTAAAATCTTAAATGTTTCCCCATTTCCCTTTTTCTTTGGGTATGGTTAAGTAGTTAGAAGCTTCAGAACCATGTCACATACATTTAATTGAGTAGGATTCGAGTAAGGAAAAAGATTTCCAAGTGATTGGACAAGTTGTAATGACATACCTTCCACACCCTCTTCTATGTCTTCCATGTTGAAAATTGGGATAGTAGATTCTGTTCTTTTTGCTGCCCTCTTCTTATCAATGTACTTCTTGTTTCCATTCCTTCCCTTCTTCCGTGAGCCACAACAGCTCTTCACAATGATGTTCGGCTCCAAATCAGCCTCACTTAATACAGGATCATACCCATATAATGCTTGCCTGTTAAAACAACATCCAGTTCCCACATACATTGGACCCTGAAGACCATCCAACCCTTTCAAGTTGATCTACGAAAGGACATCATAAAGTGAGCATTCTGGCAACCATAACAAGTAAGAACAACATAGTGAACATGTAAAAGAGACCTACATCAAAGAAGACAATATTCCGGTTAGCATATCGATCATGCAAGTCAATGCCATCAAACCGTTGAGGGAACTGAACATAGCATGTCTTCCTTCCATAAGCAGGATCCATGAAGAAACACATAGCTTCTTTAAGTGCTTTGCTGTTGTTGAAGTAGTGATCACAATCAACATTCAAAATATATGCTCCATTGGTAAGAACAGCAGAAACTCTGATCTGAAGAAAAACAAAATGGTGCATGAGTGAAAAACCTTCAAACTCTAAACTAAATTGTTATAAGGATTGCAACATGATCACACTATGCGATATGACGTATTACTCCTCTAGAAACCATGTAGATTATTATATTCAAGCTGTGAACCAAATAGTTTGCTAAATAAAGTTTGTAAATAATTCTCATAAGTTGATTACCAAAGCATTCATAGCTCCGGCTTTCTTGTGGTGTTGAAAACCTGGGCGCTTCTCACGAGAAACATAAACCAGACGAGGAAGTTCATTACCATCTATATCAAGGCCTCCACTGTGACCCAAAAAGACCTGCAAGGAGCATGAGCTTCAATCAATTAGGACAACGAAGGAAGGTGCATGAGCTTCAATCAATTAGGACAACGAAGGAAGGAGCATGAGCTTCAATAAATCCGAAATGTCAAACAGTACCTGGATCATTCCTGGATGATCCCTAGAGTTATTTCCAGGCCAAGGGGTTCCATCTTGCATTGTCCAGCCTTCTTCAGGCATTTTTTGTGCTTTCGCAACAAGTGCATTGATCCGAATTTTGAACTCTTCATATTCTCTCTGCAAAGTCAAGATTTTCAGACTTGAAGGTTTGCTTGTAATCAATATTCAAATAATCAATAAAATAATTTCTCTACAGCACCTTGGACTCCAGCTTCTTACAACCACAAAAACCATAGTGTAAAATATAAATCTAGAACGTTGGGCTCAAGCAAATGTGAAAGTACACACTAATTACTAAATTACCAAATACTTAAATCTCATTCCCTACCTTCATTGCCCTGCGCTCTTTCACAAAAGAAGGCTGAATCTTGTCCTTTAAATAATCTATCTTTTGAGCGAAATAAAACTCAGGGGCCCGAGGCTCAATATTGAACTTCTTGCAGAACGGAACCCATTTCCTTGCAAACTCTGCAGTCTCAGAAAGTGCTTCAAAAGTTAGCATTGCTGAACCATCATCTGAAACATAACATGAGACCTTGTCGACCGGGTAATCCACAGCAAGGATGGACAACACGGTATTCGCGGTAATCAGAGGAGGTTCTTTCATGGGATCCACTGTACTAACGAAAACATCAATAGGTACTAACTGTGAAGGTTCTCCTTCTCTATCATATCTGACAAAACAAGAAAGAACATATTAGATGTAAATGAAATCTAGATAAGGATCGGCAACCTCATGCTGATACAATTTTCACCACAAGAGAATTTTACCTCAAAGCCAGCCTGTCAAGGTATGTCTCACGATTGATGGGTGACCATTTTGGAAACTGATCCAGAAGCCAGGATAACGCAAACCAAACTTCACAGATGACCGAGACTAGCCACAAAGGATAGGCATCGTTCACTGGATGAGTTAGACGGTATTGCATGAAAAAGCCCAAGATAATTAACCGCAGTATGATTACAACACGGTATGGCGTAAGGTGGGATGAAGGAATTGGCACCACACGACTAAGAGGTTGACGAGCATCATCAGCCCTGTCCAAGGTGTAACCAGCAAATCGTCACATATTTGATTATCTTACTTCTTGCCAGCAAATATTTTACAATGGTGAAACAACAGGATAATAAGCTTAGATGCAGTGTTGTTAAAGGCGCGCTTAAAGTGCGCTTAAGCCCTAAAGCGACGCTCAAAACATATTGAGCGCTTCGCCTCGCTTTGTGGATGCTTCAGTGTTGTGTCAAGGCTCTAAGACATACTTTTCCTTGTCAATGAGTCTAATCCCGAAAAGGTGATACTGACCAATTGATATTTCACTTTATGGACAAATTTTTTTTGTCCATATATTTGTTATTCATGCTTATAGTTATTGGTCTTTATCGTCTCTTGTTGCTTTCTTGAGCCGAGGGTCTCCTGGAAACAGCCTTCTGCCCTTTGGGGTAGGGGTAAGGTCTGCGTACATATTACCCTCCCCAGACCCCACTTGTGGGATTATACTGGGCCGTTGTTGTTGTTGCTTATAGTTATTGGTCTTGGACTACGTATACATATTTTTACTTTTTCTCCAGTTGTGCCTTTTTTCATTAAAGCCCACGCGTTATTTGCACTTTGCGGTTAAAGCTCCAATAGACCTTAGAGCTTTTGTTGCGCTTTTCGCCTTTGATAACACTGCTTAGATGCCCATGAGAAATTCACTAATCAATAAGAAGTTGCTTTGGGTGAATTAAAAGGAAAAGTGTAAAACTGTTATCTTTCTCTTTCCAAACTAATAAGTGCATGCAAGAAATTGATAGAGAGAGCAACAAAGTTGCATAATTAATGGATACTCCAAAAAAACAATAATTTAAATCTTTCTGGGGAAAAGCTAAATTTAAAACACTTTTCTCTCATTATTAAGTTATTAGATAAGATACTCACATTTGCAATTCTTCTCCATTTGATCCTGTCCCTTCAATGTCTCCCCCCTTCCCTTCTGTGTATCTATGGTTCATGTGAGTCATATTCTTCTCCTGTTTTATTTTCCAACCTTCTACCCTCTCCTTCCAATCAACACTTCCGAGCCCATAAGAGTTCAAATCCTTTGAGGGGTCCACGATCCTTACAGGAACTGGAAAAACATGTAATAGTTTCAGAAGAAAAAAGAATGATAGGATTTCATCAAATGGAGACATTGAAACAAGTTGTACCTGGCAATCTAGGATCAACATAAGGCAACGATGCTTGCTTGTCTCCTGGACCCAGGGGTCCTGACATACTTCTTACAGATTGTGTGTCTGGTGTGGCACTCGGAATCTCACCAGATACCTAACATCATCAGATATGTTCTCTTAAGTTCAATAAATTTTTAACGTTAAGTTCAATAAATCGAATAAATTCATAAATAAAAGAAAACAAAGAAAGAAATTTACAACACACTTGCCCACAGATCGTGTGTCTGGTGTGGCATCTCACAAAATACCTAAGATCAATTACGTTTTGAGAAGTTCAATAAACTCATAAAACAAAACAAAGAAAAGATTATGACATAAAAAGGCATTTCCCTAGTCCAATAAGATTTTGAAGTTTCAAATAAAGGAATTACAGACATAAAAGGCATTTCCTTTGAAGGAAATCCAAAGGCATTTCCTTCATTTAGTAAGAGAAGTGTAAAACAAAAAGTGGCTTTCACGGGACACAATCTTTACATGAGGGAGAATAATTTAACAGAGTCAGAACAACTAGTCCTTTTCATTCCTTTGCAGTAACAGTTTTTTAAAGTATTAATTCCTGATAACTTCAAAGAAATAATCATACAAACTTCATAAAAAAAATGCACAAGTATTAAAGAAAGACCAAGCTAAAAAATAAGGATAGTTGTACATTTTTGGTTCCTACCATAATCAAAAGGAAATAAACGAAGCTTCTAGTGTTTGCTTCAGTAGATATTTCACAGCAAAGCAGTTGCAGATAAATTATTTGAGTATAGATCTTTGTATTTAGTTAGCCTTTTCGACAAAAATGAAAGATGTACAACATGGATGGCCCTTTGGAGTTCCTTCACACTCTACAGGATCTATAGGATACTCTGTTATTTTTAATAACCGCACTTTATACGTATCAGCACTCTCTATTGCTGTATCAATAAAACCTTGTTATTTATCATAGAAAAACGAAGAAGGAAAAAAAAATTGTTCACGGGCCATTTTTAAAAAACAAAATTCATGAGCCAACAGAACAATGATACAAGTAATGTACAAGCCCCTGATGTATGGTGGATGATGAAGATAAAAAATTAGGCATAGATTCAAAAGCAGAATCTGAAAACAATATTTTTTGAGATTCTGATAGAAGCTACCATGCACAGGACTAATATTTTTTGAGAGCCTTATTTAACTTCAGTACATAATATTAGGAGGGAAATGCAACCTAGCCACCAGAGCAAGTGAAGCAACATTACTTCATCAAAACTAAAAGGTGTAACTGAACAGTGACCTTGATAGCTTCAAGAGTTGTAGCGTCATTTACCATATTAAGACATATTTGAAGTATAGTAACATAATGTACAATCATGAAGGACGAGATAAGCAAATTTTGTCACTTACAGACTGCCCATTTGTGAGAAGAGGGATTGGGTGCTGAGGGTCGTGTCTGGAGGATGAAGACAACGAAACATCTTCTCCCTGCCACTGGCGTCTGGCCTTGCTATTGCCTTGCGCATAATTGAACTCATTGTCGATGTCATCAACATCATCTTCATCATCATCTCCATCCACTCGTGGACACCCTAATATTTGCACAACCAATTAGCTAATGTTCATCTTAGATACAGAAATAATAACTCAAATGAAGCAGGAAAAGAATCTTAGACAACTTATTCAGGAAATCTCACCCTTATGTCTCTTGTATCTTGTCTTGCACTGGGGACATGATTGATTTCCATCTTTGCGTTCATACTCGTAACAAGACCGGCAAACAGGAAATGCGCACTCATTACAAGCAACAAAGACATCACCAATGGCATTCAATCCGACAGTATCGCCACAAATTTGGCAAATCTGACTGTTCAGAGGCTTAATGGGTTTCGGCTGCATTCACAACAATCAATTAGAACAAACAGGAATGCAATGAATTGAACAATAAGTGCCCACAAACCTACTGAAGTTTCAATTGTACATTAATTGAATTCAGAGGCTGATTTTGGAAGGACAGTATTCGCAATCAAGTATTAATCAGATTCAACCATTTGGTGATCAGTGTTGTATCAAGTAACCTAAAACTAAGGATAAAGCATGCCTATCTTTCTCCAAAGTTTGCCTTTTTTTTCCAGAGAAAATTATGTTGAAACATATAAAAATTGACAGCAAAAAGGTGAAAACCAATGAGATCTATCCTAGCAATGTCGGGACACATTTAGTACACCTTAAATGATCAAAATTGCAACAAAATCAGATCAAGCTCAACTATGAAAATACCCTATTAAACAACTACTAAACTCGAAAATACATCAATCTCCAACTGAATCACATAAAATCCTGATATTGACCTATAGCTCAGTCTACACTTGAACCAAGACTCAATGTGTAACCAAATTCAAGCAAATTTGCGAATTTAGATTCTCAAGAAAACAAATCTGAACACTGGCCCAACACCAACAATGTTTCACTGTTACTTCATCAAAAAGAAAACTAATCTGAACACTTAAAATTCAAGATGATCAACTTCTCTATCCCAATTCAGCTCAACGATCCCAACCTTTTACAATATCTCACTGCTACACACTCACACATTAGATCTGAACACCACATTCAATTGAAATTTATTAGAATATCAGGAACTGAAAAAGCAGAAGGAAAGATCCTAACTCCCACTATTACACATTTACACATTAGATCTAAACGCCACATTAGACTAAAAAGAGAATAAAGAAACATGCTTTTAACTGAAAATATCAAAAGGGTAGTTTCCAAAAGCATACCCCACTATCAGAGTCATGGCGAATTCGAACCAATTCATTCCTCTTGTGTGATCCAGCAACCATTCCTGCACTTGCCTCCATTTCTCTCTAACTTCTGGGGGGTTTAATACATGAAAGATCAAGGGGAAATGGAAAAGGATATTTGGGTATGACAGTCAGCTATGAAGCAGCGGAGCATTTCTTTGCTTCTCTGCCAATCAACTGGTCATCACTGCTTGTGATATACACTTACTACGCTTTCTGTTTTATTTATTTTTTCCGGAAATTAGTTTTTGTTGGAAGTCTTGATTTTTGTATTACATTATTATGAGGATTTTTAACCGCCTTGACCGGTTCCCTTGAGCCGCCGGGTATTTTAGCTACAGCGACCATACATTTCCAAATTCATTTTAAAAATTTTTATTTGGGTGAATTTGACATTAGTTTTTAAAATATATTTTTTTTAAAAAAAAAAAACCATGAAACATGATTTATAATCACAAGTTCTAAAAATTATCACAAATGCCTAATAGTACCCTCATCAATGATATTGATTATATTATTACAAACCATAGTCCTAAACATAAATAAATTTGGTATAAAATTATTATTTTTATAATAAACTACATAATACACTATCATATGACGACAAAGAAGACGAAGCAACACTGTTATAAAATAATAAATGATGGGCTCGACTGTTAGATCTTGACTGGCTGGGAAAGCAAACAAGGTAAAAAGAGGAAAAGAAAAAGAAAAGTTAACTTTCTGTTTACCGTTTCACTAGGAAAAAGAAGTTTGTGAATGTTTAATATTATTGAGTAAAAATCAGAAAACCAGTATTGCACTAGTACATCTTTAATTCACTATTTTAATATTTTATTTGAAGTTCAAATACTGAATCTCATCATTTTCATTAGAAAGAATTAAAAGAAAATATACATAACTTTACACCATAATAAAAAATGACCTATGTTTTAAAGTTTTACCCTATCTAATCCATATTGTACATATTGTTTTCACTCTCTCTTCTTCTCACATCTTCTACCTATGCTTTAAGGGGCAAAATATTTTCTGCTTCTTCCCCTGTGTCACCTGGTTACAGTGTAAGAAAATTGAAAAGTAGAAGTCCACCATTGAAGGCCATTCAAAGCTTTGCTTTGGAAAATATGATTTTTTGAGTTTGTTAGTTGTTTGGATTAAGTGTTGTTCCAATTGATTGCAAATATCAAAAGGAGTTTAAGATTTAAATTTGAAGTGATTTAGAGTAGATTTGAGTTAAATTTCAGAAAAGATGCAATGAAGAAGACGAAGCATCGCATGGCTTCTCCATAGGACCTAATGTTACAATTATTTTCACTGCAATATTTTGTATAATAGTGTATATGAGTGTATAAACACATCTTATACACTTTTATACACCTCTATACAAACGTCTGTAGATGAACTTCTTCCACGATTTTCAGCTGCAATTCTTGTTCAAAACCAGTCCAAATCTTCATTAGATGACTTCAAATTTTATATACAACCTCCTTATACTATTTCTAACAAGTTTAAATAATACCCACTCCAAAATTCTCACGAAATCAAATTTGGAATTTAAACCCACATATTTAAGTTTATTAAAAATCTAATTTTCACTACCCAAGTGGATTTGGTTTGTTGAACTAATATTTGAATCACAGTTAATGATTCGAAAGTTAACTTAAAAACTTGAGCAATGTTTTCTAAAAATTAAATAGTAATTTCGCGAACCTATTGGAGTTGAATGTTGAGTATTAGCTTATTATTTTTGGGCTAGTTAGTTGTAAATTAAAATATGGGCTATAAAATTGAAAAGTAGGGAGTCCAGTTGTTCTTATGTGAAATTTTCCCCTTTCATTTCTAGGGTATTCATTAGTTGTAGATACTCATAACCAAATTAATGTTAAAAATACTCATGATTGAATTAATATTCTAGATATTAAAGCTTAGTAATTTAAAAGACAATAACAACTACAACATATCCAGTATAATTCACACAAGTGGAGCCTGGGGGTAGTGTGTACGCAGACCTTACCCCTACCTGGCGAGGTAGAGAGGCTATTTCTAATAGACTCTCGGCTCAAGTAATTTAAAGGAAAAAACAATATTTGATATCCAACAACATGAATGTATCACGATCCGAAATCCCAATCGCGGGACCGTGATGGCGCCTAACATCCAATTGCTAGGCAAGCCAAAATTAGTACACAACCAATCATTTATAAACCAATTTGAAAGCAATATAATAAGAATTAAAGCTGAAAATTTTCAAAATAAATATAATAACTCAAAAACGCTGACTAGCCACGGAATCTAGTGTCACAAGTACATGAGCATACTATAAGTGCTACGACCAATGTCGGAATAAAATACAACTGTTCGAAAAAATATAAACATTAAAGCTAGAAAAGGAAGGAAACTTCAGGGACTACAATCGTCGTGCAGGTCTACCTCAAGTCTCTAGATATAGATATGATCCGAGCAAAAACACTGCTAGACACTGCTGGGACCAATACCAAAATCTGCATAAGAAGTGAAGAAGTGTAGTATGAGTACAATCGACCTAATGTATTCCGTAAGTGCCGAGCCTAATCTCAACGAGGTAGTGACGAGGCTATGATAAGACACCTACTAAAATTCTGTGTAGATATATACATAAAGCAACATAAATAACAAGTAAAATATTTAAAATAATAACGGTAAGGGAACATATAGAAAGGGAGTAAGACCAGAACAGTACATACAAAATCACCAAGTATCCTCTTTTCCGAATAAACAACGATGTAGCCAAGTAAATTTACAAATTCGGAAACCAAGTAAAAGCAATGATCATCAAATGGCATGGCATCACCCTTCATACTTTTACTCTCATCCTCACCATATGATATGATAAATGAAATAAATACGGTATCACCCTTCGTACTTTTACTCTCTTCCTCACATGATATGATAATGATATTAAGGCAATCAAGTGCATGGCATCACCCTTCATGCTTTAATCCTCACAATAACTCAATCAATGATAACAATATGTAAAATAAGGCACGAAAACACCCTTCGTGCTTTTCGCTCTTCCTTACCAAGCAACAACAATAATCCAAAGTATCAATGCAAGGTGGGAAGCAAATTTCAACTCCAATCGTGGTGTTATGATAAGTAAATTCAACTTCTGACATCCCAATAACTTCAAATTAATCAATAAGCACGAACACGAACAATCAAAGAACTACAATCTAACTAAAGCACAGAAGGCATGGTAAAAAAAGTAACATGGTACAATAAATCAATTTCCTCCCACATGCTTTAACCCATGACGACGTATATATACTTGTCACCTTGCATATACATAATCTCTATACGTAATTCACGTAGTAAATAGACCAACAAGTCATAATTCTCTCAAGTCAAAGTTAAACATGATACTTACCTCACTCTGCAACCAATTCAATCAATCAACCACGACCTTTCCTTTCGAACAAGCCTCCAAACCAACCGAATCTAGCCAATTATCGATCAAACAATTCAAAATAAACTTTAGAAACTACCCACGAATGAGAAGGGTTCAATTTTGATCATTTTTTAAAAAGTCAATCCCGGGCCTGCTTGGTCGAAATCCGAGATTCGGACCAAAATCTGATTACCCATTCACCCCCGAGCCCGGTTATACGCTTTGTTTCGAAATTAGGCCTTAATTTGAGGTCTAAATCTCAATTTTACAAAATCCTAATTTCTAACATAAAATGCAAAATTTTGATTTAAAAACTCATGAAAAGTAGCGGGAAATTGATGAAAAATGAATTTAGAGTTGCTTACCGATGAATTTGGGAAGAAATAGTTCTTCAGAAATCGCCTCTAGAGTGTCCGGGGTTGAGAAATGGTGTTAAATGAGCCAAGTCCCATTTTCCCCCTCTTTTACCTAGTTGTAGGTGTCGCATTTGTGAACACTTGTTCGCAAATCCGATGCCCTCAAATGTGATACATTAATCGTAAATGCGATCAGTGCATTAGACCACCAAGCATCACAAATGCGAGGAGTCCCTTCATCGCAAATGAGAGCTAAGCTTCCCATTTGCAAAGCTGCCAGCCCCTAGCTCCAAGTCACAAAAGCGACTCAAGGGCGCAAATGCAAACACCAGTGTCTGCATGTCACGATCCAAAAACCGACCCGGTCGTGATGACGCCTATCGTAAAACTAGGTCAGCCGACATAATTCTCGAATCAACCACTATTCAATATAAGTCATTTTTATACCATTTATTAATCAATAATCTCATGATGTAAGTCTAAATGAACAGTGCAGAATAAATACACAAGCCCGACATCGGGGTGTCACTAGTCATGAGCATCTACTACAACTGTCTAACAACATCAAGAGCAATATGGCCGGGAAAATCACAAGAATACATTAAGGAAGAATAAGGAGGGAGAAAAGTAGGGCTGCGATCGCCAGACAGCTACCTTGGTAACTCTGATGAACCTGCCACCGAGCTCAGAAATACTTGAATCTACACATAAGGTGCAGAGAGTAATTTTAGTACGCCAACTCAGTAAGTAATAAAAGTAAATAAAGACTGAGTGGTAAGAAATCACGTAAACCACGCCATAGCACCACAATGGGTACAGTATGTTTCCAAAACAGGATATAAATCAAATCATCTTGTCAAATTCCAATTTCTATAAAATCCTTTGGAAAATGTCTTTCTAGCCATTTCAGTAGAGGTTCAATGTAATTTATAGTGAAAGTGATGCAAATCATAATCGGCCCCTCGGGCAAAACATAGTTCGTTTACGGTTCCCCGGCAAACAGGAATTCATAAACATCTCATAACTTAAAAATCTCAGTGGAAATAACCAAAACCCAATCGGTGATTAAATTCCGAACATCTCGTAAAAACACTAGTTTAAACGAAAGTTGTTTCAAACATTTGTTTAACATTTTCAATATAGGCTCAACATAAAGATGAGTGAAATCAGTAATTTAATTAGCATATTCAATAGAGACTCACTTTAAGGAGGAGTGAAAACAGTAATTTCACAAAACAAGCCCCTCAAGCAAAGTATCACTCGTATGTATGTATATATAGCCCCTCGGGCAAGCCTCTCAGGCACTCATGACTCAACTCTCATCAATCAGCACTCACACTCAACACTCACGCTCAACAGGTACCTTATAATAGCCGCTGCGACATGCAGCCCGATCCATATATTGCTGTGGCGTGCAACCCGATCCATATATATAGTCGACTGCACTCAATGGGGGTGTGCAGACCGCGGAGGGGCTCCTACAGCCCAAGCGCTATATCCCTGACACAGCCCACCTTGTCTCGCCACGTGTGCAATAATAAAGTAAGTGCCCGCCTTCTCTCGCCACACGTGCATAACAATGTTCCCATCTTGTCTCGCCACATGCGCAACCCACATACACACACACACACACACACACACACACACACACACACACACATATATATATATATATATATATATATATATATATATATATATATATATATATATATATATATATATATATATATAAATATATCACAACCAGGCCCTCGGTCTCTCTCAATCATTAACCTTACAATCAGACCCTCGGTCTATCTCTGTCATTAACCTCACAATCAGGCCTTCGGCCTCTCTCAGCCATCAACCTCACAAGCCACTCGCACTATCAGTAAAACAGGGCGTTCAGCTCAAAATATCATTTATAGTATCAAAATTGAGTAAATAAGGCTGAGTTAGGGAATCAGTAAAATACAGCATGATTGAGCACAAGTATTAAGTCAAAACAGTAAGGAATAGTAGTTAAGAAGCCCCATAAGGGTCCAAAACAGTTGGCACGAGTCCCAAATATGGCATTCCGCCCAAAACATAGCTATACCTTCCAAAACACAATGATATCAAACAGTTTTTAATCACATACGCGACTTAACAGTCGTACGGGACGGACCAAGTCACAATTTCCAACGGTGCACAACCCCACACTTGTCATCTAGCGTGTGTGTCACCTCGAAGTAGCATAACGATGTGAAATCTGGGGTTTCATACCCTTAGGACAACATTTACAATCATTACTTACCTTGAACCGGATGAAAATCAACTCCGCAATGCCCTTGCCGCTCAACTCGGCCACAACTCGCCTCGAATCTATCCAAAATCAGAATCATAATATCAATATACGCTAAGGGGACAAACCCCACGCGAAAATAATCAAATTACATCAAAAATCCTGAAATTGTCCACATCTCGGAATCCGATAAAAATCACATCAATAGAATCTTCACCCTTCCACGAGTCTATACATACCGAGATCATCAAAATCGGACCTCAAATGGCCCCTTAAATCCCCAATTTAACTCTCCAATTTCAAGCCCTAATTTTCTAACTCTTTCTCTAATTTTTCCCACTAATTTTCATGATTAAACAATGAAATAATGACCATAAACACAAGATACAAAGCCCAAGTAGCTTACCTCTCTATCAACACTTGATTCCCTCTTGAAATCACTGCTTGGAGCTCCAAAATCACACAAAAATGATGAACAAATGACTGAAAATCGCGAAGGGGCATTTTTATACATTTTGTCCAGCACTTTTGCACCTGCGATCCCATAAGCGCACCTGCGCTTCCGCTTCTGCGGATTTCACTTATCTCACTAGGCCTCGCATCTGCGGTCGCCTCACTACTCCTGCGGTATCGCAGATGCGGTTACCAAGCCGCACTTGCAGTCCTCCATGCACCTGTACTTCTCTTCCGCTCCTGCGGAGCTCGCACCTGTGGTCCTCAATCTGCAGGTGCAGATATGACAGAAGCAACAACATCAGCTGAAATTTCTCAAGTTCAACCTTTCCGAAAACTATCTGAAATCATCCTCGAGGCCCTCGGGACCTTAACCAAAAATACAAACAAGTCACATATCACCATTCGAACTTATACCAATCTTCGGACACTCAAAACAACATCGAATCATCAAAACACCCTCGGATTCAAGCCTAAGGATTCCAAAACTTCCAAATTCCGTATTTGATCAAAAAGTCTACCAAACCTCATCCGAATGACTTAAAATTTTGCACACACATCATAAATGACACAACGGACCTACCACCACTTTCGGAATTCCATTCTGACCATGATATTAAAATTTCCACTGCCGACCGGAAAATGCCGAATTCCTAATTTCGCCAATTCAAGCCTAAATCTACCACGGACCTCCAAAATACATTTCGAACACGCTCTTAAATCCAAAATCACCTAACAAAGCTAGCTAAATTATAAAAGTTCAAATCCGAGATCGAATATTAAAAAGTCAAAGCTTGGTCAAACCTTTCAAATTTAAAGCTTCAAACTGAGAACTATTCTTTCAAATCCATTTCGATTACCCTGATAACCAAAACCGATGAGTTACATCAGTCGCAATACATCATACGGGGCTAGTCGTACCCGAGAACTGACGAGCGAAGAGCAAATGCTCAAAATGACCGGTCGAGTCGTTACACCGCAGATACGATCAGATATTTGCAAAAGCGAAGCACTAGCCCACCAGCTATGTATCAAAAATGTGATCATTTTATAGTTAAAGCGAGTTCGTAAATGCAAGATTTGCAGACCTGTAGCACTAGCAGTTTGCACCAGCAATCCTAAAACCAACCAAACTCATCTAATACTCACCCGAAACTCTCTCGAGCCCCTTGGGCTCCAAAACGAAAATGCACAGAAGTGTAATAATATTATACAAACTTTATCGCTACCTTAATTCATCAAAATGATATCAAATAACAAGAATCGATCATCAAAACTTTAAAAAAATCAAACAATTTCACACATAATGCACCGAAACGCGTTCGGGTCACTCAAGACCCTAATCAAACGTGTGTACAAGTCCAAAAATATCATATGAACCTACCGAAATTGTCAAAACACTGATCTGAGGTCGTTTACCTATAATGTTGACCATGTTCATTTTTAGCCTCATTTTAAGACAAAAATTATATTTTCTTCAAAATTTCACATAAAAAGCTTTTTAAAAAGAGGCTCAGACCACGCACCTAAATTAATAAATATTAAATAAAGCTATGAGAGGTGTCGAAATACAAAATTAGTGCTAGTACTCAAAACAACCTATTGATCCATCACATTCTCCACCTCTAAAAGATACGTTCATCCTCGAACGAACATAGAAAAGTACCTGGATTGGTAAAAGGGTGGGGGTATCTACTCCGCATAACGGAAATCCATAACACAAGCATGTAACATGTCCTCCAAGATTTGAATAGTGTGCTCAGATTGTTTGTCTGTCTGAGCATGAAAAACTATACTCAGCTCGACCCGCGTGCCCAACTCACACTATGCTCCCCAAAATGCAATGTGAGCTACGTGCCTCGGTCAGTATTGATGGAAATAGGCACGCCGTGTAGGCAAATAATCTTCTGGATGTAAATCTGAGCCAAACGCTCTGAAGAATAGGATGTCATCACTGAAATAAAGTATACAGACTTAGTCAACCGGTCCACAATGACCTAGACTACGTCATATTTCCTCATAGTTCGTGGTAAGCCTACCAGAAAATTCATAGTAATGTGCTTCCACTTCCAGTCCGGTATCTCCAATCTCTGAGTCAATCCACCAGGTTTCTAATGCTCATACTTCACCTATTGATAATTCAAACACCGCGAGACATAAGCAACGATATCTTTCTTTGTTCTTCGCCCCCAATAGTGTTGTTTCAAGTCACGGTACATCTTTATGACCCCTGGGTGAATGGAATATCGTGAACTGTGAGCCTCCTCAAGGATCAAATCTATCAACCCATCAACATTCGTAACATAAATACGGTATTGAATCCGTAAAACACCATAATCACCAAGAACAACTTCCTTGGCACCACCCCACTGCATTATATCTGTCACACCTCCTTTTACACCCCGAGGGTAGTACAAGGGTGTTTTTCCAATTTAACTAACATTATTCGAAATGAGATTATTTATTTATTTTTATCAGAGTCGCCACTTGGAATAAATTATGGTGTCACAAATCACCGGTTTATTTTAAATCCCAAATCGAGGAAATTTCGACTTTTCCTTTTGAAGTCTGTGAACCAGAAATTCTAGATAAGGAATTCTGTTAACCCGGGAGAAGGTGTTAGGTATTCCCGAGTTTCGTGGTTCTAGCACGGTCGCTTAGCAATTTATACTTAGCTTAATTGTCTAATTACTTATTTTAGGACCTATGTGCATTTATCTTTTTAGCGCTTTTAAATCACTTGAATTATTCGTAATTAAAGAATTGAGTTACGCGTACGTATACTCTTTTCTTTTGGCGCGTCAAAATCATGCCACGCGAACGTGTCCATAATTAATAACGCTTTGTTTATTATTATTATTATTAAAAATATCTATGCTAATTTCGTACGATAGCTACAAGGGAATAATGAGTGCGATGGTATTTGGTTAAGGGGTGATAATGTTTATTTAATTAAATATAATTGGGCCAACGTACGAATATTTATTCAATAGAAATGGGCTTAACAACATTTCAGCTTAATGGACCAATTCGTTTATTCACTAATCTTGACCCTGAAACTCCACGTAGTTCCCAAATCCTTTTGCCTCTCTATTCTTAACTATCAAATTATTCTTTGAGAATTAAGATGGATCTAAACACATGGAGAGTTTTTAAACATTAAAATTATATAGAATAAAGGCAACATATAAAATAGAATAAAAAATTAGTCTAACTAACATATTCTCAAACAAACCAAACAAAAATATGACAGAAAAGAAAAACAACACCTAGAAATAGGAAGAAAAAAAAACGTAAGAAAAGTAGATCAATAAAGGAGAAGAAGAACTAACTTTTCAAATTATCAAAGACCTTCCAACTGGCTTACAAGAGGAACAAAGCGATGAAATTGAATCAAACAGACCTGTTCACTCGGAGACCTCGAACGGAGCATCGAAAACTCGCCGCGACCTCGACTGAAAGCTTTACTATTTCGATCGAGTTTGGATGGTGGTTGAGCGCTAAAATTTCAGGTGTTTGGCCTGTTTGGAGCTGATTTTCAGCTGGTTTGTGGCTCGTTTGAGGGCTGGTTTGGGTGGCTTTAGATGAAGGAGAAGGGGACTGGTTTTGGGGTGTTTGAGGGCAACGTTTTCGTGCTGCTTTTGTTGGTCTTGCAGGGCTGTTTTCAGCTGAGTTTGGATGGATTTTAGGCTTGGTTGCCGGCTGATTTTGAGGTATTTCGGGGCTGTTTCGGGGTCGATTTTTCAGCTGGTTTTTGACAGCTTCTTAAGGTCGTTTTTGGCTAAAAATGAAGTTGTCTTCTAACTTGTTTTCATGGTGCTTAAGGGCTGGATTTCATGTGGGTTCTAAAGCTTTTAGAGCTACTTTTTACATGGGGAAGAAAGGTCTTGAGCTGCTGTTATGAGAAAGAAAAGCCAGCCATAGAAAGGCCAAATTCCGTTGTTCCTGTGCGTTTTTCTTAGGTGTTCTCCTTTCTGGGTTCTGACAATTGGCAGGGTGTATTTTGGTTCTATAATTTTTCCAAGTTTTTTGGGAAGAAGATAGAGCTCTAGTGGTTGATTGTGTGTATTAGGCGTGTTTCGTGTAGGTGTATTTTAGGATAAGGTACTATTATATAGGGGTTGGGATTAGGTTAGGGGTATGGGCCTAGGAATTATAGGCTAGGAAATTAGGCCAAAGACTAGAAAAATGGACTATAAGACTTATAAAGACGGGATAAACCAACCTAAAACTAATTTATTCTTCTAAAATTATGTACAATTATAATATAAAAATAGAAAACTAATTTTAATTAATTGAACTAAACTATTAAACATAAAACTATTTTTGTGTTTTCAAGATTATATAAAAATAAAGATAAGGTACTATTTTTGTATATTTTTTTATTTAAATTTATGAAAGATACGTAAACTAAATTTTTTTGTAATTTTTATTTCATTTTTTTTGTGACGAAATAAAGTAAAAAAGTCAAAATTAGCTGAAATAGCGATATTAGGCTTAAACTAAATATTTACATGCTAAAATGGGTGAAAGTTCGGGGACGGTCAAAAATCACATGTCTACAACTGCCCCTCTTTGACTGGAAATGTGAAGCGTTTTCGGAAAAAGAACGACTAGACAGGTTTTTTGACCCGACTCTTATTTAGGGAGATCAAAACTAAGGGAAAAAAAAAGAATGTGACCGAGCCGTGGTATCTGAGCTGCCTACATATCCTTGGCTATAAAGGAATCAGGTCACGTGTAGTTCAGAAGTGAATGAGGTGATAGAGTATACAGAGGTGGAGAGCCGATTGAGGTGCCGTCGAGGTTCCGGTCCGTAGTCCCGTTATTACATCAAAATCAAAAATGAAAAAGACTAACTAAGCATATCAGCTATGAGTTACAAGATTCCTAATTGTGAGTCTTTTGAAGCTTGATCTTGAGTCTTGGTTGGTTCTTCATGCGGACTCTGATCTGAATCTTGATGCTTGTTAGTTGCAGGTGTTGGTTCAATCTTTTTCAGTTTTCAAATCAAGACGGGACATGCAGAGCTTGTGACCTCAGTCATGTCTTGAGCATCTCACATCTTTCATTAACTTTTGCATTTGGATTCACTTCTTGTCTTACTTTTGTTTTTTTCTTCTTTTATTTTGGATTGTGACTCACTTCTGTTGATCATCTTGGACTGCTGACTCGCATTCTTGACGCGAGCTTCTTTTGTTGCTGACCTGAATTGCATTCTGAATTGAATTCTCTTATTTTCCAGGCGGGCGCCTGATTGCTGAACTTGAACCGTCTTCTCTTGTTACTTGACACTGTTTTCCCTTGCACCTTGAACTATTTTCCCTTGAAACTTGAATTGTTTTCCTTCGAAACTGTTTTCCCTTGAAACTTGAGTTGTCTTCCTTCGAAACTGCTTTCCCTTGAAACTTGAGTTGTCTTCCCTTGTTCTATAGGTGGGCGCCTGATTGCTGAACTTGACCTGTCTTCCTTCGAAACTTGAACCGTTTTTCCTTGTTCTCTAGGTGGGCGCCTGATTGCTGAAACTTTCTATGTTCCCTTGTTTTCCATGTGGATACCTGCAATCAAAACCAACAAAACAAACGAAATTTGCTGCCCCAGTTTGCACTAGGAAGATTTGTGAGTTGTTAGCAATATTGTAAACCACTTATATTATTGATGCAATGATGAGTAAACTAAAGACTAGACTGGGATGTACGTCTCCTAAATGTGATTGAGCTTCGAAAAATAATAAACTAAGCTTGACTAAAGTAAAGACTGACCCTATTCTCCAGGCGGGGCCCCTGATTTCAAGAAAACTAAACGTTGATAACTTAAGAAAACTAAAAATTAACCCTTTTTTTCAAATCCAGACTTCCTTTTTTTTTCAAAATATCCTAGGAGAAAATCCGTCAGACTAGGTTTTCTATCTTAGGAGAAAGATTCATCACACTAAGACGTTAATCCTAGGAGAGAATTCATCAGACTAGGTTTTCTATCTTAGGAGAAAAATTCATCAGACTACGATTTTGATCCTAGGAGAAAGTTCATCAGACTAGGTCTTCTTTTTGTTATCTTAGGAGAAAGATTCATCGGACTAAGATTTTGATCCTAGGAGAAAGTTCCTCAGACTAGGTCCTCTTTTGTTATCTTAGGAGAAAGATTCATTAGACTAAGATTTTGATCCTAGGAGAAAGTTCATCAGACTAGGTCCTCTTTTGTTATCTTAGGAGAAAAATTCATCAGACTAAGACATTTATCCTAGGAGAAAAGTTCATCAGACTAAGATTTTATTGGGAGGAAAATCTATCAGACTAGGACTTTTTATCCCATGAGGCAAAATGTGACGACCAAATGACAAAATTTTATGCGCATGAGCAAGATAGAAAAAGGCAAAAATTTGAGAAACTTCCCTTTGTCGGCTCTTCTCTTCCTTTCATTTTCATTTTTTTCTTTTTTTCCCCTTTTTCTTTCTTTTTCTCTTTTCTTTTCCCTTCTTTTTTCTTCTCTTTTTTTTGAACCACATTCCTTGCACTGCTTTGTTCCTGTTTCATACAAAGAAAAATTTATCAGTTTTGAAAATGGTGGTTGGTTTGTGGCCTTGAGTCTTGGGCGGCTTGGCTTTTGCTCAATCAGCTCAAGTTGGTCTCAAGAGACTTTTGCTCTGCATTAACCCTGATTGTTTTACACTCGGTACCATTTGTATTTCTGGCTCAATCAGCCTTATCCCAACTGAAGATCCTTTCTTAGATGACCTTTTCTGATATCTTGAATAACTTCCAGCTTTTGAGCAATTTGTCTGTAAGAGAGAATCACAAGCCAAGCAGGCTGACAAGAGTCCTTTGGGGAAGCCTTTGCATGAATCCTCAAGGCATGTTGACATTAAGAACTGAGTGTGCTGGCCAAATTTACTTTGTACAACTGAAAAGCTGGTAGTAGATTTTAAAATCGTTTCTTGCTTGTTTTGAGAAGGACTGACTCAGGGTGAAGGACACAATGACGCAAAGAAACAAATATTAACAAGAAATGCCCCTGTCGGAAGTACAGAAGGAAGAACTTTTTTTCTTTTTTTTTTTCAATAACTAGCCTTAATGATCATGACATGCATTTTGGACTCAACAGCCTGATCTATCAAACTAATCCAATCTTCCCTTTTACCATTCTTATGATCTTTGAAGTCGGACCTATCCGTGCCAATCCTTTGCATCAGCTTCACGACTCACTTTCGACTAATGGTGCCCCGAGGAACTTTCACCAACAAGCCTCTCTCATTTATTCATCTCTACTTACCGTCGCCTTACTGTGCCCGTGAGGGTTTTCACTAGTAAGACTCTCTTATTTTTCTTTTCCTTTTTCTTTTGCTTTTTGTGAGTAAACTTGACAGTGTTATACGTCGTGTGACAACCGTTGCTCATTGAATGCTTCTCTTGGTATTCTTGAAGGCATATCAGAGGTCTTTATTTGCAAGGTTTTTGGATAGGGTTGGACGAAAGGCCGACATGAGGCTCAAAACAGACTAAAGATGACGGGGTTGTATACTTACAACTTTTGGAATCGACTCTTTTAAAAATGAAATAAAATCTTTGCCCCAATTTCAGCTATTTGAGATTTTTTTTAATTTTTTTTTCTAAATTCTTATTTGGTTTGACCGAACTGTGAGGCTGCCTACGTATTCCTTTTTTTAAAGGAATCAGGTCGAACGTAGTTCAAACATCTGACCTAAACTATTTTTCATCTTTCTTTCTTTTTATCTTTTCCTTTTTTCTTTTTTTCTTCTCTTTTTTTTCCTTTTATTTTTTTTTGTTTGCCCCAGCTTCTATTTTTGAGGGCATGGACCTTTGACAATTCTTTTATTTTTTTGAACTTTCTAAGAATTGCCCCAGTTTGTACTCTTGGGACATGGATTTTTTCTCTTTTTTTTTGACTCTAAACTTGATTCCAAAAAAGGGTAGTCAAAGAAAAATAACACAGACTCAAAAGGGGTAGCAAAGGATATAAAGTATTTGGGTAGCAGAAAAAGGGCCTCCCAACCTCAAGAACGTCAAGCATGACATCTTTTCGCGATCACAACATTGACGAACATGTCTGTCTTCTTAGTGTGCCGTGGTCACAAGACATCTTTTCACCCCTTAGTGACAAACTTTCCAACAAACATCAATTGATTAAACATCCTCAAGCCCGATCTTCACAATGATTTGAAGGTGAATTTTACTCGACCTTAGTTCCAAAGTATTCCAACTCTTTATTCATCCTCAAAAATATTTTTTTTAGTTATCGAATTCCAGATTAAATCAGTTCCTAAGATCTAGCAAAAATTCCGCATGTTGTCATGTCATTAAAACTAGCGGGAAAAGAACTAAGCATGGAATGACACAAAAGGACAAACTATATTTCATTGAGTAAACAACAAGACAAACAACCTAAAATCCGAGTTACAACCCTAAATAACCCAACTAATGAAAATAGCAACAAAACAAAAAGACAAGACTCACACAAACAGAATGGAGGGATAGAAGGGTTTGACTCAATAAAACAAATAAAATCTGGATCACAACCCTGATATAACCCAGATAATAGAAAAAACATCAAAACAAGCTACCAAAATTCCTTCCTAGTGAGGGGGGAATGACTTTTCAATTGCTAAGCATGACATTTAGCCACAAATTTTCTCATAAGAATCAGCAGAGCCTTCTCCAATTTCAAAATCATTAAATTCAGTTAGCAAATTCCCGAAAGGATTCTCATATTCCCTATCACCAGGCATCATTCCCACAAAGTGTGCATCATCATGTGCAGGTAAAGGATTCTGCGTGATATTCTGGGTATCACTGTCTTGGATCACAATCAGATTCTCCTGGATCAACCTTTCTATTTCTCTTTTGAAATCCCGACAACTTTCAACATTGTGCCCCTGGGCATTGGAATGGTATTCACACCTTTTAGAAGGGTCAAAGCTTCTCGCACGTAGGTCCACATGATTCGGAGGAATAGGTGAAATCATGTCATAATGCTTTAACTTCTCAAATAAGCTTGCATAGGACTCTCCTATTGGTGTAAAATTATCTTTCAACCTTTGTTCCCCTTTATACCTCTGGCTGGGATGTGGGTTATAGGGCACTTGAAAATTTTGTGGAGGCTGTTGGAGATTTCGTGATGCTCGTGCTCGCCTTCTGGGGTGTTTTGGTGGCTCGACAACATACTGAGGTGGAGCGACAGAGTATTGAGGGTTCTGAGGTGGATAATACTGCTCAGGGGAGTCATGGAAAACTTGAGAAGGCTGCTCATACCTTCGAGATGTTTTCCTGGGACCTCTTCTCGACCCTGATGTCTTCATGATTTCTTCAACCCTCTCAGTTGTGTCGCTAAAATTATCAGATTCAACCCGGACAGCCTGAGTTGCGGCTTTAAAAACTGCTTGACTTATAATTTTGCCTGTCTTAAGACCATTCTCTACCATTTCTCCCATTTTGATTGCTTCCGAGAAGGATTTGCCAATTGCGGACATCATGTTTTGAAAGTAATCTGGCTCTTGCGCTTGAAGGAAGACAATGATTAGCTCGTGGTCATCCATGG
Organism: Nicotiana tabacum; assembly: GCF_000715075.1. Classification (NCBI taxonomy): domain Eukaryota; kingdom Viridiplantae; phylum Streptophyta; class Magnoliopsida; order Solanales; family Solanaceae; genus Nicotiana; species Nicotiana tabacum. The sequence goes on along the minus strand of NC_134082.1, from coordinate 28,462,002 downwards.
GTGGCTTAATTCGAGCTGCTTGCTCTCTCCATTTAATGGCATATTCCCTGAAACTTTCACTTGGTTTCTTCTTTAGGTTTGAAAGGAAAATGCGGTCTGGGGCAATGTAGATGTTGTATTGGAATTGATTGACAAAGGCCTGTGCCATGTCATTCCAGACGTACCAGCGAGATGTGTCTTGATCCAAAAACCATTCGGATGCTACTCCCGTAAGGCTTTCCCCAAAATAAGACATCAGCAATTTTTCGTTTCTTTCCGCACCTCTCAGTTGATTGCAATACCTTTTCAGGTGGGCTATGAGGTCTCCATGTCCATCATACTTTTCAAATTTGGGAGTCTTGAAGCCAGGCGGCAAGTGGACATCGGGGAACATGCATAGATATTTGAAGGCAACACACTTTTGACCTGCCAACCCTTGCATGTTTTTCAACCGTTGTTCTAAGTTTTTCACTCTTTGGGTCATTTCTTCTTCTACCATCTTTCGGGCAGGCTTCTCAATATTTGCAGGAAGATCAAACGAGTACGAGTGGTACTCAGGAGAGTGGTACTGCTCTTGTTGTGTAGCAACTTGTGACTCATGACGAGGCTGTCTTTGAACACTGGCCCATGCTTGACACATTTCGGTCATTTACCGTTTCAATATTCTATTTTTCTCAAACACAGTAGACTCTTGTTGAACCCTCTGACCCTGAGTCTCTTGAGCACTTGTAACAGCTTCGATGTCACTTATCATTTTTCCTTGGATCTTGTGTTTCCGACTTACCACAAACCGACCACCTTAACTTTCTTTACAATTCAAAACAAAACATGTTAGAATGGACTCAGTCGGTCCTTATTATTACCATCATTTTTCATTTTTCACTTTTTTTCTTTTTTTTTTCGATTGATCGAACCTGATGTGGGTTGCCTACATATCATGTGGGAACATGAATCAGATCTTGCGTAGTTCGGGAAGATCATGAATAAAGGAATAAACTAATTTTTTTTTTTGGATTTTGAATTTTTCATTTTATTTTTTCGAAAGAAAGACTTATAAAGAAGAAAGAGAATATTTTTGGGATTTTGATTCTTCTTCAAAAATTTTGCAAAGAAAGACTTCTAAAGAAAAGAGATATTTTTTTTTTGAATATTGACCTCTTTGGAATTTCGAAGAAAAACTTCTAAAGAAAGAAGAAAATATTTTTGAATTTTTGGACTTTTATTTTAAAATTATGAAAGAAAGACTTCTAAAGAAAATATTTTTGAATCTTGAATTTTCTTTTCAATTTTTGAAAAAAGAATGAAAATATTTTTGGATTTTGAGATGAGATTAAAAGAAAATATTTTTGGATTTTTTTTATAAAAAAATTGGGGTTTTAAAGAAAGACTTTTCTAAAGAAGGAAGTAAAGGAAAATATTTTTGGATTTTTTTTTAAAATGGTGGGCCGGAACCGATGAGGTTTGCCTACGTATCTCACATCCGATGAGAATCAGACCCGCATAGTTCGCCCGTTTTGACATAATTGGAAAAACATGATATTGACTCCCTTTCATTTTTTTGAAATACATTTTCCTTTTCTTTTTTTTTCAAACAATTTGGGCAGAGTTTCGAGGCATTTTCGAATACCGGGATTTTCAGAACTAGGTGAATTCTCTATCCTACCTCACTCTTGGTTTTTTATGTTGTTTTTCTTTCCTTAGTCGGTCAGCATGCAAGACGAAACAAATAAATGTTTACATAGCACATAGAATGCATCAGGATGGTCTGTTATTTTGGGCACACCTGTCCTAGACGGACCCAACCCCTGTGTTGAGTCCCCTAAGTCAAATGCACATGATGCAAACAAACTCTCCTACTAGGGATCCGGCATGAAGCTCTGTTTTTCTAGGTTTAAATCCTGGGGTTTTGGTCTAGACTTGGGGTACCCGAACGGACAATTGGGGCCGAAGAGGGGGCGACGTACCGGGAGCACTAAAGTCTACCCGGCCTTGTCGCTTGCCCAGCCTCGTTCTATTTGGTATAATTTCAACAGAAAAAGCAGGCCACGTGAACGTGTGCACCATTTCCAGAAGACTCAGAGGGGTGGCGTAAGAAGATAGTTATATACAATTCAAACAATATCAAAGCGGTAAATGACAATTAGCACATTAAGTCCACAAAATACAGTAATATCAACAATAAAGCCAAATAAAAATGACATTAATAAGCTCGAATTCTTGAACCCTAAACCAGAAGTTCTGGGTTCTTATCCCCAACGGAGTCGCCAGAGCTGTCACACCTCCTTTTTACACCCCGAGGGTAGTACAAGGGTGTTTTTCCAATTTAAGTGACATTATTCGAAATGAGATTATTTATTTATTTGTATCAGAGTCGCCATTTGGAATAAATTATGGTGTCCCAAGACACCGGTTTATTTTAAATCCCAAATCGAGGAAATTTCGACTTTTCCTTTTGAAGTCTGCGAACCAGAAATTCTAGATAAGGAATTCTGTTAACCCGGGAGAAAGTGTTAGGCATTCCCGAGTTTCGTGGTTATAGCACGGTCGCTTAGCAATTTATACTTAGCTTAATTGTCTAATTACTTATTTTAGGACCTATGTGCATTTATCTTTTTAGCGCTTTTAAATCACTTGAATTATTCGTAATTAAAGAATTGAGTTACGTGTACGTATACTCTCTTTTTTTGGCACGTCAAAATCATGCCACGCGAACGTGTCCATAATTAATAACGCTTTGTTTATTATTATTATTAAAAATATCTATGCTAATTTCGTACTATAGCTATAAGGGAACAATGAGTGTGATGGTGTTTGGTTAAGGGTGATAATGTTTATTTAATTAAATATAATTGGGCCAACGTACGAATATTTATTCAATAGAAATGGGCTTAACAACATTTCAGCTTAATGGACCAATTTGTTTATTCACTAATATTGACTCTGAAACTCTACGTAGTTCCCAAATACTTCTGCCTCTCTATTCTTAACTATCAAATTATTCTTTAAGAATTAAGATGGATCTAAACACATGGAAAGTTTTTAAACATTAAAATTATATAGAATAAAGGCAACACATAGAATAGAATAAAAAATTAGTCTAACTAACATATTCTCAAACAAACCAAACAAAAATATGACGGAAAAGAAAAACAACACCTAGAAATAAGAAGAAAAAAAAGCGTAAGAAAAGTAGATCAATAAAGGAGAAGAAGAACTAACTTTTCAAATTATCAAAGACCTTCCAACTGGCTTACAATAGGAACAAAGCGATGAAGTTGAATCAAACAGACCCGTTCACTCGAAGACCTCGAACGGAGCATCAAACACTCGCCGCGACCTCGACTGAAAGCTTTACTATTTCGACCGGGTTTGGATGGTGGTTGAGCGCTGAAATTTTAGGTGTTTGGAGCTGATTTTCAGCTGGTTTGGGGCTCGTTTGAGAGCTGGTTTGGGTGGCTTTAGATGAAGGATAAGGGGACTGGTTTTGGGGTGTTTGAGGGCAACGTTTTCGGGCTGGTTTTGTTGGTCTTGCAAGGCTGTTTTTCAGCTGAGTTTGGATGGATTTTAGGCTTGGTTGCCGACTGATTTTGAGGTATTTCGGGGTGAATTTTTCAGCTGGTTTTTGACAGCTTCTTGAGGTCGTTTTTGGCTAAAAATGAAGTTGTCTTCTAACTTGTTTTCATGGTGCTTAAGGGTTGGATTTCATGTGGGTTCTGAAGCTTTTAGAGCTGCTTTTTACAATGGGGAAGAAAGGTCTTGAGCTGCTGTTATGAGAAAGAAAAGCCAGCCAGAGAATGGCCAAATTCCGCTGTTTCTATGCGTTTTTCTTAGGTGTTCACCTTTCTAGGTTCTGACAATTGGTAGGGTGTATTTTGGTTCTATAATTTTTCCAAGTTTTTTGGGAAGAAGAAAGAGCTCTAGCGGCTGATTGTGTGTTTTAGGCGTGTTCCGTGTAGGTGTATTTTAGGTGTAGGTACTATTATATAGGGGTAGGGATTAAGTTAGGGGTATGAGCCTAAGAATTATGGGCTAGAGAATTGGGCCAAAGACTAGAAAAATAGACTATAAGATTTATAAAGACGGGATAACCAACCTAAAACTAATTCATCCTTCTAAAATTATGTAAAATTATAATATAAAAATATAAAACTAATTTTAATTAATTGAACTAAACTATAAAACATAAAACTATTTTTGTGTTTTCAAGATTATATAAAAATAAAGATAAAGTACTATTTTTGTATATTTTTTTATTTAAATTTATAAAAGATACGTAAACTAAATTTTTTTGTAATTTTCATTTCATTTTTTTTGTAACGAAATAAAGTAAAAAAGTCAAAATTAGCTGAAATAGCGATATTAGGCCTAAACTAAATATTTACATGCTAAAATGGGTAAAATTTCGAGGAGGGTCCCTTATTTAGGGAGATCAAAACTTAGGAAAAAAAAGGAATGTGACCGAGCCCTGATATCTGAGCTGCCTACATATCCTTGGCTATAAAAGAATCAGGTCACGTGTAGTTCAAATGTGAATGAGGTGATGGAGTATGCCGAGGTGGAGAGCCGATTGAGGTGCCATCGAGGTTCCGGTCCGCAGTCACGTTATTACATCAAAATCAAAAATGAAAAAGACTAATTAAGCATATCACCTATGAGTTACAAAATTCCTATCTGTGAGTCTTCTGAAGCTTGATCTTGAGTCTTGGTTGGTTCTTCATGCGGACTCAGATCTGAATCTTGATGCTTGTTAGCTGCAGGTGTTGGTTCAATCTTATTCAGCTTTTCAAATCAATACAGGACATGCAGAGCTTGTGACCTCAGCCATGTCTTGAGCAGCTCACATCTTTCATTAACTTCTGCATTTGGATTCACTTCTTGTCTTTCTTTTGTTTTTTTCTTCTTTTATTTTGGATTGTGACTCACTTCTGTTGATCATCTCGGACTGCTGACTCGCATTCTTGACGCGAGCTTCTTTTGTTGTTGACCTGAATTGCATTCTGAATTGAATTCTCTTATTTTTCAGGCGGGCACCTGATTGCTGAACTTGAACCGTCTTCTCTTATTACTTGACACTGTTTTCCCTTGCACCTTGAACCATTTTCCCTTGAAACTTGAACTGTCTTCCTTCGAAACTGTTTTCCCTTGAAACTTGAGTTGTCATCCTTCGAAACTGCTTTCCCTTGAAACTTGAGTTGTCTTCCCTTGTTCTATAGGTGGGCGCCTGATTGCTGAACTTGACCTGTCTTCTTTCGAAACTTGACCCGTTTTTCCTTGTTCTCCAAGTGAGCGCCTGATTGCTGAAACTTTTTGTGTTCCCTTGTTTTCCATGTGGGTACCTGCAATCAAAACCAACAAAACAAACGAAATTTTCTGCCCCAGTTTGCACTAGGAAGATTTGTGAGTTGTTAGTAATATTGTAAACCACTTATATTATTGATGCAATGATGAGTAAACTAAAGACTAGACTGGGATGTACGTCTCTTAAATGTGATTGAGTTTGCGAAAAATAATAAACTAAGCTTGACTAAAGTAAAGACTGACCCTATTCTCCAGGCGGGGCCCCTGATTTCAAGAAAACTAAACGTTGATAACTTAAAAAAACTAAAAATTGACCCTCGTTTTCAAATCCAGACTTCCTTTTTTTTTCAAAATATCCTAGGAGAAAATCCGTCAGACTAGGTTTTCTATCTTAGGAGAAAGATTCATCAGACTAAGACGTTAATCCTAGGAGAGAATTCATCAGACTAGGTTTTCTATCTTAGGAGAAAAATTCATCAGACTACAATTTTGATCCTAGGAGAAAGTTCATCAGACTAGGTCCTCTTTTTGTTATATTAGGAGAAAGATTCATCAGACTAAGATTTTGATCCTAGGAAAAAGTTCCTCAGACTAGGTCTTCTTTTGGTATCTTAGGAGAAAGATTCATCAGACTAAGATTTTGATCCTAGGAGAAAGTTCATCACACTAGGTCCTCTTTTGTTATCTTAGGAGAAAAATTCATCAGACTAAGACGTTTATCCTAGGAAAAAAGTTCATCAGATTAAGATTCTATTGGGAGGAAAATCCATCAGACTAGGACTTTTTATCCCTGGAGGCAAAATGTGACGACCAAATGACAAAATTTTATGCGCATGAGCAAGATAGAAAAAGGCAAAAATTTGAGAAACTTCCCTTTGTCGTCTCTTCTCTTCTTTTCATTTTCATTTTTTTTCTTTTTTTTTTCTCTTTTTCTTTCTTTTTCTCTTTTTTTTTGAACCACATTCCTTGCACTGCTTTGTTCTTGTTTCATACAAAGAAAAATTTATCAGTTTTGAAAATGGTGGTCGATTTGTGGCCTTGACTTTTGGGCGGCTTGGCTTTTGCTCAATCAGCTCAAGTTGGTCTCAAGAGACTTTTGCTCTGCATTAACCCTGATTGTTTCACACCCGGTACCATTTATATTTCTAGCTCAATCACCCTTATCCCAACTGAAGATCCTTTCTTAGATGACCTTTTCTGATATCTTGAATAACTTCCTGCTTTTGAGCAATTTGTCTGTCAAAGAGAATCACAAGTCAAGCAGGCTGACAAGAGTCCTTTGGGGAAGCCTTTGCATGAATCCTCAAGGCATGTTGACATTAAGAACTGAGTGTGCTGGCCAAATTTACTTTATACAACTGAAAAGCTGGTAGTAGATTTTAAAATCTTTTCTTGCTTATTTTGAGAAGGACTGACTCAGGGTAAAGGACACAATGACGCAAAGAAACAAATATTAACAAGAAATGCCCCTGTCGGAAGGACAGAAGGAAGATTTTTTTCCTTTTTTTTCAATAACTAGCCTTAATGATCATGACATGCATTTTGGACTCAACAGCCTGATCTATCAAACTAATCCAATCTTCTCTTTTACCATTCTTATGATCTTTGAAGTCGGACCTATCCGTGCCAATCCTTTGCATCAGCTTCACGACTCACTTTCGACTAATGGTGCCCCGAGGAACTTTCACCAACAAGCCTCTCTCATTTATTCATCTCTACTTACCGTCGCCTTACTGTGCCCGTGATGATTTTCACTAGTAAGACTCTCTCATTTTTCTTTTCCTTTTTCTTTTTCTTTTCTTACTTTTATGAGTAACTTGACAGCGTTATATGTCGTGTGACAACCGTTGCTCATTGCATGCTTCTCTTGGCTTTCTTGAAGGCATATCGGGAGGTCTTTATTTGGAAGATTTTTGGATAGGGTTGGACGAAAGGCCGACATGAGGCTCAAAACAGACTAAAGATGACGGGGTTGTTTACTTACAATATTTGGAATCGATTCTTTTAAAAATGAAATAAAATCTTTGCCCCAATTTCAGCTATTCTGGATTTTTTTTATTCTTTTTTTTTTCTAAATTCTTATTTGGTTGGACCGAACCGTGAGGCTGCCTATGTATCCCTTTTTTTAAAGGAATCAGGTTGAACGTAGTTCAAACATCTGACCTAAACTATTTTTCATCTTTCTTTCTGTTTCTCTTTTCCTTTTTTCTTTTTTTCTTCTCTTTTTTTCCTTTTCTTTTTTTTGTTTGCCCCAGCTTCTATTTTTGAGGGCATGGACCTTTGACAATTCTTTTATTTTTTGAACTCTCTAAGAATTGCCCCAGTTTGTACTCTTGGGACATGGATTTTTTTCTCTTTTTTTTGACTCTAAACTTGATTCCAAAAGAGGGTAGTCAAAGAAAAATAACACAGGCTCCAAAGGGATAGCAAAGGATATAAAGTGTTTCGGTAGCAGAAAAAGGGTCTCCCAACCTCAAGAACGTCAAACATGACATCTTTTCGCGATCATAGCATTGGCGAACATGTCTGTCTTCTTGGTGTGCCGTGGTCACAAGACATTTTTTCATCCCTTAGTGACAAACTTTCCAACAAACATCAATTGATTAAACATCCTCAAGCCCGATCTTCACAATGATTTGAAGGTGAATTTTACTCGACCTTAGTTCCAAAGTATTCCAACTCTTTATTCATTCTCAAAAGTATTTTTTTTAGTTATCGAATTCCAGATTAAATCAGTTCCTAAGATCTAGCCAAAATTCTGCATGTTGTCATGTCATTAAAACTAGCGGGAAAAGAACTAAGCATGGAATGACACAAAAGGACAAACTATATTTCATTGAGTAAACAACAAGACAAACAACCTAAAATCCGAGTTACAACCCTAAATAACCCAACTAATGAAAATAGCAACAAAACAAAAAGACAAGACTCACACAAACAGAATGGAGGGATAGAAGGGTTTGACTCAATAAAACAAATAAAATCTGGATCACAATCCTGAAATAACCCAGATAATAGAAAAAACATCAAAACAAGCTACCAAGATTCCTTCCTAGTGAGGAGGGAATGACTTTTCAATTGCTAAGCTTGACATTTAGCCACAAATTTGCTCATCAGAATCAGTAGAGCCTTCTCCAATTTCAAAATCATTAACTTCGGTTAGCAAATTCCCGAGAGGATTCTCATATTCCCTGTCACCACGCATCATTCCCACAAAGTGTGCATCATCATGTGCAGGTAAAGAATTCTGCGCGATATTCTGGGTGTCACTGTCTTGGATCACAATCAGATTCTCCTGGATCATCCTTTCTATTTCTCTTTTCAAATCGCGACAGCTTTCAACATTGTGCCCCTGGGCATTGGAATGGTATTCACACCTTTTAGAAGGGTCAAAGCTTCTCGCACGTGGGTCCACATGATTCGGAGGAATAGGTGCAATCATGTCATAATGCTTTAACTTCTCAAATAAGCTTGCATAGGACTCTCCTATTGGTGTAAAATTATCTTTCAACCTTTGTTCCCCTTTATACCTCTGGCTGGGATATGGGTTATAGGGCACCTGAAAATTTTGTGGAGGCTGTTGGAGATTTTATGATGCTCGTGCTCGCCTTCTGGGGTGTTTTGGTGGCTGGACAACATACTGAGGTGGAGCAACAGAGTATTGAGGGTTCTGAGGTGGATAATACTGCTCAGGGGAGTCATGGAAAACTTGAGAAGGTTGCTCATACCTTTGAGATGTTCTCCTGGGACCTCTTCTCGACCCTGATGTCATCATGATTTCTTCAACCCTCTCAATTGTGTCGCTAAAATTATCAGATTCAACCTGGACAGCCTGAGTTGCAGCTTTAAAAACTGCTTGACTTATAAGTTTGCCTGTCTTAAGACCATTCTCTACCATTTCTCCCATTTTGATTGCTTCCGATAAGGATTTGCCAACTGCGGACATCATGTTTTGAAAGTAATCTGGCTCTTGCGCTTGAAGGAAGATAGTAATTAGGTCGTGGTCATCCATGGGTGGCTTAACTCGAGCTGCTTGCTCTCTCCATTTAATGGCATATTCCCTGAAACTTTCACTTGGTTTCTTCTTCAGGTTTGAAAGGGAAATGCGGTCTGGGACAATGTCGATGTTGTATTAGAACTGATTGACAAAGGCTTGTGCCATGTCATTCCAGACATACCAGCGAGATGTGTCTTGATCCAAAAACCATTCGGATTCTACTCCCGTAAGGCTTTCCCCAAAATAAGCCATCAACAATTTTTCGTTTCTTCCCGTACCTCTCAGTTGATTGCAATACCTTTTCAGGTGGGCTATGAGGTCTCCATGTCCATCATACCTTTCAAATTTGGGAGTCTTGAAACTAGGCGGTAAGTGGACATCGGGGAACATGCATAGATCTTTGAAGACAACATTCTTTTGACCTGCCAACCCTTGCATGTTTTTCAACCGTTGTTCTAAGCTTTTCACTCTTTGGGTCATTTCTTTCTGTACCATCTTTCGGGCAGGCTTCTCAATGTTTGCAGGAAGATCAAACGAGTACAAGTGGTACTTAAGAGAGTGGTACTGCTCTTGTTGTGTAGCAAATTGTGACTCATGATGAGGCTGTCCTTGACCACTGGCCCATGCTTGACACATTTCGGTCATTTGCTGTTTCAGTATTCTATTTTTCTCAAACACAGTAGACTCTTGTTGAACCCTCTAACCCTGAGTCTCTTGAGCACTTGTAACAGCTTCGATGTCAGTTATCATTTTTCCTTGGATCTTGTGTTTACGGCTTACCACAAACCGACCACCTCAACTTTCTTCACAATTCAAAACAAAACATGTTAGAATGGACTCAGTCGGTCCTTACTATTATCATCATTTTTTTCATTTTTTCACTTTTTTTCTTTTTTTTCGATTGATCGAACCTGATGTGGGTTGTCTACGTATCATGTGGGAACATGAATCAGATCTTGCATAGTTCGGGAAGATCATGAATAAAGAAAATAAACTAACTTTTTTTTTTGGATTTTGAATTTTTCATTTTATTTTTTCGAAAGAAAGACTTATAAAGAAGAAAGAGAATATTTTTGGGATTATGATTCTTCTTCAAAATTTTTGCAAAGAAAGACTTCTAAAGAAAAGAGATATTTTTTTTTGAATATTGACCTCTTTGGAATTTCGAAGAAAAATTCTAAAGAAAGAAGAAAATATTTTGAATATTTGGACTTTTATTTTAAAATTGTGAAAGAAAGACTTCTAAAGAAAATATTTTTGAATCTTGAATTTTCTTTTCAATTTTTGAAAAAAGAATGAAAATATTTTTGGATTTTGAGAAGAAATTAAAAGAAAATATTTTTGGATTTTTTTTAAAAAAAAATTGCGGTCTTAAAGAAAGACTTTTCTAAAGAAGGAAGTAAAGAAAAATATTTTTGGATTTTTTTGAAAATGGTGGGCCGGAACCGATGAGGTTTGTCTACGTATCTCACATCCGGTGAGAATCAGACCCGCGTAGTTCGCCCGCTTTGACATAATTGGAAAAACATGATATTGACTCCCTTTATTTTTTTTGAAATACATTTTCCTTTTCTTTTTTTTGAAACAATTTGGGCAGATTTTCGAGGCATTTTCGAATACCGGGATTTTCAGAACCAGGTGAATTCTCTATCCTACCTTACTCTTGATTTTTTTTTTGTTTTTCTTTCCTTAGCCGGTCAGCATGTAAGCCGAAACAAATAAATGTTCACATAGCACATAGAATGCATCAGGATGGTCTATTATTTTGGGCACACCTGTCCTAGACGGACCCAACCCCTGTGTTGAGTCCCCTAAGTCAAATGCACATGATGCAAACAAACGCTCCTATTAGGGATCCGACATGAAGCTGTGTTTTTCTAGGTTTAACTCCTGGGGTTTTGGTCTAGACTTGGGGTACCCGAGCGGACAACTGGGGCTGAGGAAGGGGCGACGTACCGGGAGCACTGAAGTCTACCCGGCCTTGTCGCTTGCCCAGCCTCGTTCTATTTGGTATAATTTCTATAGAAAAGCGGGTCACGCGAACGTGTGCACCATTTTCAGAAGACTCAGAGGGGCGGCGAAAGAAGACAGTTATATACAACTCAAACAATATTAAAGCGGTAAACAAATATCCCGGGACCGGCCTAGGTGGCCCAACGGGCCTAATGGGCTTCAACGGCTAATTTTTAAATTTTATTTTTTTTAAAAAAAAAAGACCAACGGTCAGATTTTTAAAATCTAGCCGTTGGCCTTCAAAATTTATCCGTTGGCCACTTTAAAAATAGCCATTTGGCCCCCAAACTTTGCTTTAACCACAAACTTTTTATAATTATACTTTTTCCCAATTCTCAACTATAAATACCCCCCCCCCCCCCATTCTTTCATTTTTACTCACAAATTCATCAATCTCTCTCTAATTTTCTTCTATAATTGCTTACTTTATTATTGCAATTTCGTGAAAAATTGTGAAGTTGGTGAATTGAAGTATTCAAGTCTTCAAGTCTTCAATGATATTCAATTTTCAAGAAGTTGTTCGTCAATTCGGTAAACTCGTTCCAACTCTTAAGTTTTAATATTATAGTTTTGTTAGTTTTATTTAGTACAATTATAATTAATATGGCATTTTCTTTGAAAAATATTTTTGGTGGTAAGGGTAAGGGAAAATCTAAAATTGGTGAATCTAGTAGCCAAGCTACTACTCTTCCCCCGGCTCCCCGACCCAGACCTGTTACCCGTCCTCCGATAGTCAATTTTGCCATGATGTTGCACCGGGTCAACAATTAAATGAAGAAGTTATGAATGCTCTTTATCCTAATGAAACTATCTTTGAAAATGATGAGGAAAATGATGATTTAGATGAAACGCAACCGGATTTAGATGATACACCTACTAGTCCTGTTAGTAACCCAACTGATGCGCCGCCTGACCCTCCTGTAGTAACCCCTACTTTTAATAGACAACCTTCTAAACGGCCCGAAACATCTCTTGTTTGGCATCTTTTTACTCAACTAAGAGAAAAAAATAAGGCTAAGTGTAACACTTGTGGGTCTCAACTAGTTCATAAATTTACTGAAGACCGTAGCGGATACGGGCAGTTTAACTAGACACATATTGAAACACCCTAGAGATAAAGCTAGATTTTTACAAATGAAAGCTGCGCAAGAGGGGACAAGTGTAGATAGTACGGTTAACCCTAGTACAGGTTCAAATCTAGTTCAACCGGGAATTAACACTGTTACCGGTGGCATTTTATATTATGATCCAAATAAAGATCGTGAAGAATTGGCAAAAATGATTACTGTTATGTGCTTACCCTATAGTTTTCCTTCTAACCCTCATTTTGTTCATTATATTAGAAGAGTTTTTAATCCTACTTATAAAGGATGGCCTCGCGCAACCGTAAAGAGCGATATTTATAAATATAAACATGAAGATGAACAATATTTGCGCTATTTATTTACTCATATAGATTGTCGCATTGCTATTACTACTGATATTGGTAGAAGTGGTAATGACTGTGATTATCTAACTGTTACAAGTCATTGGATAGATGAGGAGTGGATTATGCAAAAGCGCATTATTGCTTATAGAATAATTAATTCACGCTACACAAGTAAGTTTATTGCTAACACAGTTGCAGATATTTGTAGATATTTTTGCATTAGAGATAAAATTATGTCGATTTCAATGGATAATGCTTCTAGTAACACTAATGCTACAACTACACTAAATCCTGCATTTAGTAATATTTTTCATGTTAGATGTATTTGTCATATTTACCATTTAGTCGTTGGTGCTGGTATGAAAGTTTTAAATGTAGAAATTGAAAAGGTTAAAATGGCTCTTAATTGGATTTTTTATTCAAACCGTAGAAGTAGACTTAGAGACTATTTTAAAAAATATGATGAATTTGGCCTTAGAGAAAGAAAGGTTCCTAAACCTTGTCCGACTAGATGGAATTACATGTATGAAAGTTTAGTTATTGCATATGAATATAGGAACTCAATAAGCGCAACGTATAATGTTCGTGTAGGTGATGGTGATGATGATGATGATGATGAGCACCTTACAAATCAAGATTGGAGTAATGTTAAAATGCTTGTAGACTTTTTAGAACAATTTCATATTGCTACAAATGAATTATCTGACCAATATTATCCTACTATTTCTAACTGTTTAGTTTATATTGCAGCACTTGTAGATTTATTTACTCAATTTTCAGAGGGTAGAGTAATTTATGAAGAAGCTATTAATTCTATGAAAGCTAAGTTTAAAAAATATTTTTTCCCTATCCCCCCTATTTTTGTTGTTGTTGCATTGTTAAATCCTACAATGAAATTAGGAGGTCCTCACTTTTGGTATTCAAAAATTTATAACGCTTTATCACTTTCAGCTGAGGAATTTGCTACACTTGGAGATGCAAAAGCCTCAATTAAAATAAATGCTCAAACTATTTATAATGCTTATCAACTTGCCTTAGATCAAGCTAGACCAAATGTTCCAACTCCTACTTCGTCTAGTTCGCAAGCATCTAAAAGAACTGCGGGCCTAAAAGCCCTTAGTTCTTGGACGGAGTTCAGGGGTTCTCAAGGTGATAATTTTGGTGATAGTTCACAACTAAATGAGCTTCAAGTTTATTTGTCGCAGGGACTTGAATCAGAGAATCCCGACGGCTCCTTCGATGTTTTGGAATGGTGGAAGGACAAACAAAAATACTATCCGGTTCTTTCAAGGATGATTCGAGATATTTTAGGTGTTCAAGCTTCAATAGTGGCATCGGAGAGCGCATTCAGTCAAACGAGGCTTCAAATCGGTGATCATAGAGCGTCTATGAGGGAGAGCTTGGAAAAATCAGTACTCTTTAGATATTGGATCCGTTCCGAAAGAAGAAATTTTGGAATTGCAGAATCACAACCGGAGATAGATGAAGCTTATGAAGAAATGCTAGCGGAACTTGCGCAGGATGCTGCTTCGCCCGGAAGCGGTGATGAACAAGCTTCTTTTCCACCACCACCAACGAAAATTCCTCCATCTCTTGAAGGATTTATGAGATTTGTTAGAGATAATACATAAACTAACATGTAACTTGTATTTTGGCACATCTTCCTTAGTTTTTTTTTCCTTTTAATGGTGGTATTAGTACTTTGTTGTGCTCATTCCATTGGGGGGAGGAAGACTAAGAAAGATATTGTCATTCTTTGTTAATGTCGTAATAGTAAAATATTTAAGACATTCCCTTGAATATTTCTTTGCAATTTATTTTGTGTTTAAATTTGATATAGTATATATATTATATATCTAATACATATAAACTATATATATATATATATATATATATATATATATATATATATATATATATATATATATATATACATACATACATACATACATACATATAAGGCACTATATATATCTCTAATACATATAAACTATATATATATATATATATATATATATATATATATATATATATACATATATAAGGTAATATATATTACATAAGGCAATATATAATTATATATACACATAATACACCCTTATATATACATACTATACATACTATATATATTATATATATTTATATAGCTATATATAAGCAATTTATACTAGTATATACATATATAGTTTACAAGAAAGTGCCTTAGATAAAAAAAAATTAAAAAAAATAGCCCGAAACGAACAAAGCCCGTTAGGCCCGTTTAGGCCTGCGGGCCCGGCCCATTTAGCCTGGGACCATGTGGGCTTAGGAGCACCGTGGGCCTATATATACATACATACATACATACATATATATAAGGCAATATATATTACATAAGGCAATATATAATTATATATACACATAATACACCCTTATATATACATACTATATATACTATATATATTTATATAGCTATATATAAGCAATTTATACTAGTATATACATATATAGTTTACAAGAAAATGCCTTAGATAAAAAAAATAAAAAAAATAGCCCGAAACGAAAAAAGCCCGTTAGGCCCGTGGGCCCGCCCCATTTAGCCCGAGACCATGTGGGCGTGGGCCGGTTCCACATATTGGGACCGTTTGGCCCGAGACCGCCTCAGCCCGGCCCGCCTCAAGCCCAGGCCCGTTTGGTCCGGCCCGTTTGGTCCGGGCCCGGACCACAATACAGCATTAATTTGGTATAATTTCTACAGAAAAAGTAGGTCACGCGAACGTGTGCACCATTTCCAGAAGACTCAGAGGGGTGACGTAAGAAGACAATTATATACAATTCATACAATATCAAAGCGGTAATGACAATTAGCACATTAAGTCCACAAAATACAGTAATATCAACAATAAAGCCAAATAAAAATCCCATTAATAAGCTCGAATTCTTCAACCCAAAACCGGAAGTTCTGGGTTCTTATCCCTAGCGGAGTCGCCAGAGCTGTCACACCTCCTTTTTACACCCCGAGGGTAGTACAAGGGTGTTTTTCCAATTTAAGTGACATTATTCGAAATGAGATTATTTATTTATTTTTATCAGAGTCGCCACTTGGAATAAATTATGGTGTCCTAAGTCACCGGTTTATTTTAAATCCCAAATCGAGGAAATTTCGACTTTTCCTTTTGAAGTCTGCGAACCAGAAATTCTAGATAAGGAATTCTGTTAACCCGGGAGAAGGTGTTAGGCATTCCCGAGTTTCGTGGTTCTAGCACGGTCGCTTAGCAATTTATACTTGGCTTAATTGTCTAATTACTTATTTTAGGACCTATGTGCATTTATCTTTTTACCGCTTTTAAATCACTTGAATTATTCGTAATTAAAGAATTGAGTTACGCGTACGTATACTCTTTTCTTTTGGCGCGTCAAAATCATGTCACGCGAACGTGTCCACAATTAATAACGCTTTGTTTATTATTATTATTAAAAATATCTATGCTTATTTCGTACTATAGCTACAAGGGAACAATGAGTGCGATGGTATTTGGTTAAGGGGTGATAATGTTTATTTAATTAAATATAATTGGGCCAACGTACTGATATTTATTCAATAGAAATGGGCTTAACAACATTTCAGCTTAATAGACCAATTTGTTTATTCACTAATCTTGACCCGGAAACTCCACGTAGTTCCCAAATCCTTCTGTCTCTCTATTCTTAACTATCAAATTATTCTTTAAGAATTAAGATGGATCTAAACACATGGAAAGTTTTTAAACATTAAAATTATATAGAATAAAGGCAACACATAAAATAGAATAAAAAATTAGTCTAACTAACATATTCTCAAACAAACCAAACAAAAATATGACGGAAAAGAAAAACAACACCTAGAAATAAGAAGAAAAAAAAGCATAAGAAAAGTAGATCAATAAAGGAGAAGAAGAACTAACTTTTCAAATTATCAAAGACCTTCCAACTGGCTTACAAGAGGAACAAAGCGATGAAGTTGAATCAAACAGACCTGTTCACTCGAAGACCTCGAACGGAGCATCAAAAACTCGCCGCGACCTCGACTGAAAGCTTTACTATTTCGACCGGGTTTGGATGGTGGTTGAGCGCTGAAATTTTAGGTGTTTGGCTGGCTGTTTGGAGTTGATTTTCAGCTGGTTTGGGGCTTGTTTGAGAGCTGGTTTGGGTGGCTTTAGATGAAGGAGAAGGGGACTGGTTTTGGGGTGTTTGAGGGCAACGTTTTCGGGCTGTATTTGTTGGTCTTGCAGGGCTGTTTTTCAGCTGAGTTTGGATGGATTTTAGGCTTGGTTGCCGGCTGATTTTGAGGTATTTCGGGGCTGTTTTGGGGTGGATTTTTCACCTGGTTTTTGACAACTTATTGAGGTCGTTTTTGGCTAAAAATGAAGTTGTCTTCTAACTTGTTTTCATGGTGCTTAAGGGCTAGATTTCATGTGGGTTCTGAAGCTTTTAGAGCTGCTTTTTACATGGGGAAGAAAGGTTTTGAGCTACTGTTACGAGAAAGAAAAGCCAACCAGAGAATGGCCAAATTCCGCTGTTCCCGTGCGTTTTTCTTAGGTGTTCACCTTTCTAGGTTCTGACAATTGGAAGAAATGAAAATCTGATGGGGGTGCTCGTTTTTACAAATGGTGGATTCAATGGATTTTTAAGGTGTCCCTCACTATTTAGGCATTAGGTACTATTATATAGGGGTAGGGATTAGGTTAGGGGTATGGGCATAGGAATTATGGGCTTGGAAATTATGGGCTAGGTCCAAAATTAGGCCTAAAAGATTTATAAAGACGGGATAAACCAACCTAAAACTAATTCATCCTTCTAAAATTATGTACAATTATAATATAAAAATATAAAACTAATTTTAATTAATTGAACTAAACTATAAAACATAAAACTATTTTTGTGTTTTCAAGATTATATAAAAATAAAGATAAGGTACTATCTTTGTATATTTTTTTATTTAAATTTATGAAAGATACGTAAACTAATTTTTTTTTAATTTTCATTTCATTTTTTTGTGACGAAATAAAGTAAAAATGTCAAAATTAGCTGAAATAGCGATATTAGGCCTAAATTAAATATTTACATGCTAAAATGGGTGAAATTTCGGGGAGGGTCAAAAATCACATGTCTACAGTATCCTTCAACACCAACAAGTGAGGATCATCAAACTGGAGAGCCTTGATACGCTCCAAAAACAATGATTGTGCCACAAAACAAGCAAGAACCTGACTAGGCTCTGACATAATCAATATCACGAAATGATTGGCTAAAGCCTAAACATCTATGGCTAGTGGCCTCTCCACTAACGGTAAATATGCCAAACTACCCATGCTCTCTAGCCTTCCTACTCAATGCATCAGCCGCCACATTGGCCTTCACCGGATGATATAATATGGTGATATCATAGTCTTTTAACAACTCTGGCCATCTCCGTTGTTGCAAATTAACGTCTTTCTGCTTGAACAAGTGTTGGAGACTCTGATGGTCGATATAGACCTCACATGGAATGTTGTATAGATAGTGCTTCCAAATCTTCAGCGCATGAACAATAGCTACCAACTCTAAGTCATGCACATGGTAATTCTTCTCATGAACCTTCAACTACCGAGACGCGTAGGCAATCACTCTACCGTCCTGTATCAATACCGCACCAAGCACAATATGTGACGCATCACAATACACAGTGTAAGATCCCAAGCCTGTAGGAAATACCAACAATGGGTTGTAATCAATGCAGTCTTGAGCTTCTGAAATCTCATCTCACACTCATCGGACCACCTTAAAAGAGCACCTTTTTGGGTCAACTTGGTCAGTGGGGCTGAGGTAGGTGAAAACCCCTCTAAGAACCGGCGATAATAACCTGCCAAACCCAAAAAGCTCCGAATATCTGTAGCTGAAGTAGGTCTAGGCCAGTTCTGAACTGCATCAATCTTCATAGGAACCACCTTAATACCCTTAGAAGATACAACATGGCCCAAAAAGGCAACCGATTCCAACCAGAACTAACACTTTGAAAACTTGACATATAACTAACGATCCTTCAAAATCTGAAGTACAATCCGAAGATGTTGCTCATGCTCCCCTCGACTGCGTGAGTAAATCAAGATATCATTAATGAAGATAATCACAAAAGAATCCAAATAAGTCTTGAACACCCGGTTCATTAAATCCATAAAGGTTGTTAGGGCATTATTCAAGCCAAATGACATCACCAAAACTCGTAGTGACCATACCGACTCCTAAAAGCTGTTATAGGGACATACGATGACGTAATCTTCACCTGATGGTAGCCAGATCTTAAATTGATCTTCGAAAACACCTTGGCACCCTAAAGTTGGTTGAATAAGTCATCAATCATCGACAACGAATACTTGTTCTTGATAGTGACTTTGTTTAGTTTCCTATAGTCAACACACATCCTCATAAAGCCGTCTTTCTTCTTTATAAACATCACTGATGCATCCTAGGGCGAGACACTTGGTCTAATGAATCCCTTGTCAAGCAAATCCTGCAATTTCTCCTTCAATTCTTTCAACTCAACTGGGTCCATACGGTATGGTGGGGTAGAAATAGGCTGAGTGACTCGGTGCAGAAGTCAATATCTCCGTCGGGTAGCATTCCCGGAAAATCCGTAGGATACACCTCTAGAAACTCGCACACAACTAGTATCGAATCCATGGAAGGAACCTCTACACTGGAATCATGGATATAGGCCAAATATGCCAGATACCTCTTCTCGACCACACACCGAGCCTTTACATAAGCAATGACTCTGCTCGTAGAATGGTCAAGAGTCCCTCTCTACTCCAATCGAGGCAATCCCGACATGTCTAATGTCGCAGTCTTGGCGTAAAAATCCATAATAGCATTATAAGGTGACGATCAATCTATGCCAAAGAACACATCAAAATCCACCATATCAAGTAATAGAAGGCCTACCCTAGTCTCGTAGCTCACGATAGTGACCAAACAAACATGATAAACACGGTCTACCACAATCGAACCCCCAACAGGTATAGACACATAAGCAGGAGTATTAAAAGAATCACGAGACATATCCAAATATGAAGAAAAATAGGATGACACATATGAATAAGTGGAACCCGAATCAAATAAAACTGAGGCATCTCTATGGAAAACCAGAACAATACCTGTTGCATCAGATGACTCTGCCTCTGGTCAAGCTGAAAATGCATAAAAATAGGGCTGAGCCCACCACTCTGACCTCCACCTCTCGGACGACCTCTCCCTAGCTGGCCTCCACCTCTAATGGTGTTACATCCCGTACTTTTTCTATAGAGGATTTGTGACCGTAAGACCCTGTAAATTTAACAACCTTGATACCGTTATATACATTGGATATGGTATTTTGAGTGGAACATTTTTGTAAAGAGTTTGAAAAATATGATTTTATATAGTTATTAATATTACTACTTTTGAATATATTTTAAATTAAAAGCGTTAACTTAAAAAGGAGTGGATAGTGAGAGAAGCTCCTACTTCTCTCTAGAATGAACTCCCAACTCCTTGAGAAACAAGACACTATTCCTTCAAAACCACCGGACTTAGTCCATCACATTCCTTTACAAAATGATTTTGAAAAAATAACATCTTTCAAGGATAAACTGTTGGAATCAAACCCAATGGATTTCACTCCTTCCATAGAACATGAGGATATGCTCGACACAACAAATGTAATGGAAGCCAAGGAAACTATGCATGATCCAGAAATTATTGCAGGAGATGCCATACAAATTTCCCTTTCATTAGAAGATAGACAATGTATCTATGAGCCATGGAAATACTCCATTATAATCAAGTTAGTAGGTAAACGTATGATGCATCATTACCTAAAGAGGAAGATCCAAGATCTATGGAAACCAACATAAGACTTCTCATTAATTGATCTTAGTGAGGACTATTATATCATAAAATTCAAAAAGAAATAAAACATGGACAAAGCTATCCACCTAGGGCCATGGTTCATTAATGGCCATTTCCTATCTATCTCCAAATGGAAACCAAATTTTGTGGCTAGAAATGAAAAATTAACTACCTCTGCAGTTTGGATTAGGCTGCCTCAATTACCAACGGAATTTTATGATGGCAAAATCCTAGAAAAAATTGGTAATGCAATAGGACGCCTACTGAAAATTGACTCATGCACCTCAACAACCCTAAGAGGTCGATATACAAGGATTTGTATTGAAATTCCTTTGGAAATCCCAGTTCAACCCTTCCTATTTGTTGGAAACCACAAGCAAGATATACACTATGAAGGGGAAGATTTTCTCTGTAACAACTGTGGTCATTTTGGTCACACGCTAAGGCAGTGCACCTATATCAAGAAGCAAAGCATAGATCCTCACTATACAGGACAAGAACACCAACAAGAAGCTACAAAGGAAGATAATGAAACAGAATGGAAAACTGTTTCATTCAACAAGAGGAAGAATCAAGGTAAAAAAAATCCTAACCAACCGGCCACCATCCAAGCAAAAGGCAATCATGGTCCAGGTATTCCAATTAAATTATTCAATGCAAACACATGTAAATACTTGGTTAATCAAACTCTTCAATACAAAATTAAAAATTATTCCCCTAATAACCATAGCTCTTCAGTTAATACCCATCCTAACATGGCTATTGATCAAACCACTACCCTTGATAAAAACCACCAATTAGATAAGAGGCAAACGGTTTTGCCAAAAGCCACTATGGATAATGCTAATTTTCTTTGTGAAAATAAATTCAATCAATTAAGTGATGACTTGGCTCTTGACATACAAGACACTTGCATGAAAGATTCCAATGTGGCATCTAGTGTTACCAAATCCTTAGATACTAACAATGTCATGCAAATTGACCCTAGCATGGGCGCTTCTGCCCCTCCCTCTAAGCCTACCCCTACTGCCCTAAATCTTCCCCTTAATCAAAAATCTACCCAAAATATTTTATTATCTAAAGGATCTCCACAATATCCTTCCCTAAGATATGGCAAGATCCCCCCTCCATGCATGTTGGCCAAATGGAAACGACTATAGAAAAAAGTAGCCAAATGGACATTTCCTTAGAAAACCCAAACAAAGCTATTAAGTGTACTATAAATCAAGACCTAGAGCAACCAAAAGACATAACTTGGAAGAAACAATCATTGTTTCTCCAGCCAATCGGATAACCCCTTCTCCTACCTAAAATCTCACGCCTTCTACCAGTGTATTAAATACATCTTCCATTACCCAAAATGCCAAGAGTTCCTTCAATCCTAAGAAGAAGAACTCGTCTAATCCAAATTCTAAGGCAACACCGTACTCTCAACATGGAAAACGTTCCCCCCTCCATCCCCAAGAACAACCCCAGATAATTTACGCTCAATCACCCTAAGCCCAAGACTACCAACCCTCGAGTTGGATGGAACTAGGTGTCATGGGCCATGCACTATCTTTCACAGTCCCGATCAATGTCAAAGAGGCCATTGTGATCCTCCACAACACTCAATATCTAGCACAACTCATTACGGATGGAATGAGGTTGGCCATGGATAATTATCTCAATCAAGTTTGGCTCAACAACATTATCCACCCGATGGCTCCATCAATGAACCCTCAAATGGCTCAAACGATGAGAGAACAATAGAGCATGCCACCCCAGTTCAACCCCATAACCATCAAAATGCCCCATTGGATCTTCCCTTTTTTTCCAACAGAGATGTATACTCAACTCAACCCCATCTTTCTCCCTTGGGATATCAATCAGGGGAACCAAGAGATGGTACCCCCCTCCATCCCCTCCAGTACCCCCACCTCAACAACAAGGCGACCTCATACCAGGTCCAGTGGAGGCAGAAATAGAAGAGGACGATGTCCCCCTAAACCTACACTTAGGGCCAACCCTAGAACTCTCAAACCTAGACGGAATAAAAAAAATTCTCTTCATGGAGAGGCACGAGAAGAAGTATGTGCTCAGCTGCCCGTTGGCCTATACAAATGCTCGATGGATATTCGTCCTCCACACGACCCAACTGTGGGTTACAAGGCGATGATCCTAGTTCCATCAATGAGAAGAAATCCTGTCCAAGCAGGGGGATAAGGGAGAATGAGGAGATGATCAACACTGATTCTAACTTAGCCATGAATCAACCCACTAATTTCATAATATGGAATATACGAGGAGGGAATAATGATAACTTCAGGAGAAACTTTAGGGAGATGCTAGATACCCATAGATAGTGTTTGGTGACTTTGTTAGAAACAAGGGTGGGCAACCATGCAGCCATGCTCAATGAGTTTGGGTTCACTGAGATGATTGAAGTTCCATCGGAGGGACAGTCAGGTGGTATGGTAATGATGTGGAAGGATGACATAATCAACGTTCAAAATGTTGTTCGTAGGGGTCAGGAGATCCATGCAACCATAGAGGTAAATCCTATACGTAAACCATGACTTTTTACTTCCATTTATGCTAGTACTAATATTCATAACAGAAATATCATGTGGGATCACCTAGAAAGTATTATCAATTCTTATAAAGGACCTTGGTTAGTAGGTGGTGACTTTAATGACATTTTAGCCGCTAGTGAGAAATTTGGTGGCAAACCCATTAAGGATAGTAGAGCTAGTTACATTTGGTCCAAAATCAATAAGTGCAACTTGGTTGATCTAGGCTTCAAGGGAAGCAAATATACTTGGACAAATAATAGACGTAACAAGAAGGGTCTTATTTTAGAAAGACTTGATAAAGTCTTCGGAAATGAGGAATGGATTGAACTCTTTCCTAAAAGCTTTATTATTCATTTGCCTAGAACCCACTCTGACCACAATCCTATCTTTATAGAATTGATTCCAAGGAATAGGCCTCCCCATAAAGTTCCTTTTAGATTAGAAACTTTTTGGTGTAAACATCCGGAATTTCAGACTATTGTTAAAAATAATTGGAATGATAGTGATTACTTTAAAGCTAGCCTCAATTTTGTAGATAAGATAAAACCTTGGAAAGACAGTACTTTTGGCAATATCATGGGAAGGAAGATAAAATTGTTAGCTAGACTCCAAGGCATCCAATCTTCTAATAGCTATGTTTCCAGCTCTTTCCTTAAAAAATTAGAATTAGACCTTCAAAATGAGTTCAATGATATTCTAAAAATAGAAGAAGACTACTGGAAACTTAGGTCTAGGATCATGTGGCTTAATGATGGAGACACAAATACAAAATTCTTCCATGTCTCAGCCACTAATATGAAAAGAAGAAACGAGATTAATTATTTCAAAGATGAGGCAGGAAATTGGATAAATGACCATAGCCATATTATGTCTCATGTTCAAAATTACTTTACCTCTACATTTACCTCTTCTCATTCTCACTCTATATGGGCAAACCCCTAAATCCCCAATCCAGATGTAATAAGATTAACCTAGATAATCTGGATATCCCCCTTCTAGATAATGAGATTAAAAAACAGTCTTCTTGTTCAAACCTTTTAAGTCTCCTAGTCCAGATGGTCTTCACCTCTTCTTTTTTCAAAAATATTGGTACCATATAGGAAATTCATTTAGTAATATTTGTCATGATATTTTTAACAATCAGGAAATCCCTCCGAAAATTAACAAAACTTTTCTATGCCTCATTCCCAAAATCCATAATGCAAACAATATTAAAAATTTCAGACCCATTGGCTTATGCAACACTATCTACAAAATAATCACCAAGATTCTAGCCAACCATCTTAAACCTTTCCTAGATCAATTGATCAGTCCATATCAGGCTAGCTTCATAAAAAAACAGAAGAGCGTCTGATAATGCTATCATCATCCAGGAAATGATTTCTACGTTTAATAAACTGAAAGGCAAGCAGGGCCATATGATTCTTAAAATCAACTTAGAAAAGGCTTTTGATCGTCTTGAATGGTCTTTTGTTCGTCACATCCTGGATTTCTTTAATTTCCCTCCAGAATTCTCCAAATTGCTGCTGAGTTGCATTTCTACCAGTAAAATAGCAATCTCAGTCAACGGTTCTGTTACAAATTACTTTTAGCCAAGTAAAGGAATAGACAAGGTGACCCCATCTCACCCTATATCTTTATCCTCTGCCTAGAAATGCTCACTAGATATATAGAACATCAAGAATTGGGACCCTATATCTTTAGGTTATAAATGTCCAAAAATCTCCCACTTATTATTTGCAGACGACCTTACTCTAATGGCTAGAGCTAATGCTAAGTCTTGTCAAGCTATTAAAAATGGCCTTGACCAATTTTTCTCTCTATCAGGTCAAAGCATCAACACTACAAAGTCAAAATTACTTTTCTCAAAAAATTGCAACCACACTATTATCAGTGACATTACCACTTTGTTAGGTATTAAAAAAAGTAATAGTTTGGCACATACTTAGGTTTTTCTATCCTCCACTATAGCCCAAAACCTAGGGACTACCAATTCCTCATTGATAAGATGAGAACTAAACTTGCCTCTTGGAAAATAAAATTCTTTTGTTTGGCAGGAAGAACAACCCTTGTGGCATCATGCCTTAATTCTATCCTAAACCATTACATGCAATACACCCTCCTCCCCAGAAAAACCCTAAGAGAGATTGATAAAGTCCAAAGGGACTTCATATGGGGTAGTACAATAGAGAAAAGAAAAATTCACATGGTGAAATGGCCCACTTTATGCCAGCCCAAAAAATATGGTGGATTAGGCATCCACAATACTCTTAATAAAAATCTATGCGCTCTTGCTAGCTTAAGTTGGAGACTTCTCACAAGTGCACTAACTCCATGGGCAAAGCTTATCATCTCTTACTATTGCAATAGTTTCGCTACGAATAGATCCTCCTACCTTTGGAAAAGCATTTGTAAAGGGTGAGATATCTGCTCCAAAGGCATCATATGGTCCCCCCAGATCCAATCCACTCTTAATCTATGGGAGACCAATTGGATTCCAAATTTTGGTAACCTAAGGAACCTTGTTATAGGCCCTCCTTCAGCAAAAGATATTTCCACAAAAATTAAAGGTATCTTTGATGGTACCAATTGGAATTTAGACTGCTTAACCTTCTCTCTTCCTCCGGATTTGATAGCTAATATCAGTAAAACAAAAATCCATCAAAAAGGTCCCTCAATTGACTTACCTATTTGGTCTCTCACCACTAAGGGGGTTTTTACTATTAAATCTTGTTATACACTGCTGGAATCTCCTAATAATACTAACTTAGACTTCGAGTGAATTTGAAAATTGGACTGTCCCAATAAGATCAGATTTTTCCTATGGCAATGCCTTCACAATCGAGTTCCTTGCAAAAAATACCTCTCACAGATTGGATTAAACATTGACCCTAACTGTCCAATCTGTAAAAGCCCTTATGAAGAATCAATAGAGCATATCTTCCTAGAGTGCAAAGCTGTCAACAAACTCTGGACCGACTTTCAAGGGAACCACCTTATTAACCAAAATGGAAAACATTGGCTTCTCCAAATAAAGGACTTCAACCTTCCTCTTAAACATGATTTCCTAAAATGGAACACCTACTTTCCCTTCATCATCTGACACATCTGGGTTAATAGAAACAGTAACAACCACAATAACACTTCCAACCAAATCAGTGGTTATCAAATCTTGCAAAGTGCCACTGAATTTAAATTACTCATGGAAAAAATCTCTATTCACCCTCCCAAATTACTTATAAAAATCAACTGGTTCAAACCCCCTAGGGGTTGGTTCAAACTGAATGTGGATGCCAGTTTTCACAGGTATAACCAAAATTGTGGTTTATGTGGTGTTTTCAGAAATTCAAGAGGTAGCTGGGTAGTTGGCTTTACAAAACTAACACATGCAAATGGCTCACTAGCAGCAGAATTAAAAGCTCTACGAGAAGGTCTAAGAACAGCAAAGGAGTGGAATCTCTTCCCACTTGAAATAGAGACAGACTGCTCAGAGGTAATCCAGGCAATACAAGTTGGTAATAAATTATTTAATAAAATTGTTAATGATTGCAGGTCCTTAATGCACCAGCAGAGGGTTACTCTCCAACACACTTTCAGGCAGGGGAATAGGATTGCTCATCAACTAGCAAAAGGGACCCTAGGTAGGGACAATCAAGTTTTTGGAGTGGCAGGAGGAATTAAAGCACAGAAGACCAGTAAAAAAGTTTTTGTTGAACCACCTTTTGATGTAATAGTGATAGACTTGAATCCACTACCCATGAAAAACTGCTATGTAATGAATCTTGCCAACTGTTAGCAAGCTTAGGGAACCAATGCATCCTCTGTGATGCATCTTATGTTGATTATGTACTAGATGTTCCTTAGTTATTAATATATCTATTTCCTGTTTGCTAAAAAATTCGAATATATTTTAAATTATACACATAATATGAGGAAGTTTATGAGATTTTCTTTATTGTAAAGATAGAAATTATTTTCTTACAAGAAAAGAAGGTTATCTTTTTACCATTTTAAGAATTAAACATACAAAAATTTATACTCTTTATGTGAGATTAGGAAAATTAGAACTTGAGAAAATATATGCATTTTTACATGGATGTTTTAATGAAATAATAGTGTATATATTGATTTTATATGGTACCATAAATTATTAAGATTTTAATATTTTAATAATAGTATTTTATGTAAGTCAAAATAATTCTTAATTATGCGGATAGTTGGGTAAATAATAATTTTTATTGGGAGATTAATTAAAATCTTTGGATAATTGAAGAACCCCACGTGGCAACAAGCCACCCCAGGCTTTATGACTCTTAAAACTTATGGATTATGTGGCAAAGATTAAGTATTCAAAGTTATGTGGTTAAGCCACGTGAGATTCTCAAACTTAAGAAGCTTTAAAACTTGGTGCCGCACCAAATTTTTCACTTAAACTTATCCAAAATCTTGAAAGTCATATTATACCATATCAAATGTTGTTTTTAAGCTTTTAAGCTTTTTGTCTTTGTTCCTTACTTAATAATTCCAAAAAGCATACTTTTAAGGGAGTTGCTTTATCTTCACCTTCTTTTCTTGTATTACTGTACTTTCCAATCCAACTTGGGATATGTCAGTGTGCTCTTATTCAATTATACTCATCTATGAATCCTCCAAATTTGTGTAACCAATAATGTTACTCAACTGCCAATGAAGAGTAAATTTCGTTCATTTGCCAGTGTACCAAGGATAGTTGTATGCTGGATGCTTAACAAAGTGCTCCTTAGTTGTTATTTGATTCAAGAGTAAACCTTTGCTTTGAGGAAATTCATTAAATCTTCAGTTGATCTTCTTTTTTAATACTCCATGCACGTCTCTCTAATGTAAAGAGAAGTGCATGTATCAAACTCTAAGAATAGATCTTCAACAATTCAAACAAGATTTTATAAGCAACGTAAGATTTTGCAATTATAAGGGAGTACGGTGCAATCTTTCTCAAGGGAATCAGTTCAGGTATGTTAAGATTATCCCTTTTTTTTTGGCATGATCCAAGCAACGATACATAAACGTAAGTTCCATAAGTAGTTCTACTCTTAGCAGTTAAGGATGTCTATGTTATTCGTTCTTGTAAAATGATATTCAAGCATGTTTAAGTATGTACCTAAGTCTTTATTGAGGTATTTGATAAAGATGTTAATGTTTATAATATAGTAATACATGCATCTTCATGCATATGCATTTACCACCGTACTACAGCCGGTTGGGCAGTCATGCATATTCATTTACCACCGTGCTACGGCCGGTCAGGCAGACATGCATATTCATTTACCACCGTGCTACGGCCAGTCGGGTAGACATGCATTTACCACCTAGCTACAGCCCGTCGGGCAGTTACCATCGGTTGGGCAGTCATACATTTACCACCGTGCGATGGCCAGTCGGGCAGTTACCACTGATCAGTTGGGTAGTCATGTATCACACGATATGGATAATAGTCTTAAAAGAAGCATTGTATATACGTAAGTATAATAGGTATGTATATACGGTGGTACTTCAGAGATTCAGGTTGATTTTTATATGTCTTTAACTAATGTTGACATATTGTTATATTCAGTTCTGCCTTACATGCTCAATACATTATTTGTAGTGACGTTCTTTTGTTGGGAACGCCGCATTCATGCTTGCAGGTATAGATAATCACTTTGACGAGCCCTCATAGTAGACGAGATTGACATTCAACAAAGTGTCGGTAAGACTCCATCTCATTCGGAGTGCAGCCGAGTCTATGAGTTATCGTGTTAGAGTTTTGCTAAAGACTCATGGGTAGGCGGTACCCTGTTCCATTTGATGTCAAATAATCTTAGAGGCTTTGTAGACAGAGGTTCATTTTGTACAGTATGTCAGAGGCCTTGACGACCCATATGTATTCATGTTTAAAGAACGAGGGTTCACTAACACAATGTTCGCCCAATTACAGTTATGCACTACGAGTTGTTGCCATGTTGGCCCACAATCGCCACAGAAAGAATGAGTTACAGAATGGTTTGCTCGGGTCAGTACGGCCCGAGTGCCAGCTACGCCTCCCCAAGTTTGTGGCATGACAAATGGCCTGACCACCACCTCGGGTTGCCGGACCCTTGCCTCTAACTAGCTGAGCGGGTGATGGAGAAATTAGTGTTGGAACCATGGCACGAGTACCCTGTTGTGGCATGCTGCTCTATGACTTTTTATAATTTCTGATCCAGGAATCAAGAAGGATTTTGACAAGCTCATCTCTGGAAATTTATCTGGGTATTTGGTTCACATGGTATTTTCTTTAGTAGCATCAATATTCAAGAGTAAAGCATTTTCTTCATCCGAAAGGCAGAGATCCATGGCATGATTTTGGACCCGACACACCATTTGGTGATGAAGAGTGTCTTGGATGGAATCTTTGGCTTGTGGGGCTCCTTGGATTTGGACTTGGATTATTAGTACTTCAATTAAGTATGGGTCATAAAGGGACATGTTGAAATTTGAAAAGATAATTATGAAGACAGTCTCAGCATTCAAGGTAACTTCTACAGTATCCAAATTTGCATGTTAGTACTCTAAGTATCTTGTATCTACAAGAGAAAGTCGAGCAATACCAGGTTGACCTTTTCTTCCGTGATATGTTTAAGCAATTCGGATAGCACCAAAATGGATATGAGTAAAACCATAATCTCTCCATTGTTTGGAAAAATCATCTGGGATTTGAAGGGTAATAAATTATTTCTCTCGAGTGGCAAGAATAAAATACTGGTCAAGTTTTGAGGCAGCAACATATTCTTTGACACTTTTTGGTCTGTGTTAGACTAAGAAACGAATTTGGGTCCAGGGTGTAAATAATATTTAGCAAAAGCTGAGTAAAGGTTTATAAGGGGTAGTTCAGTGGAGGATATTTTCTGTTCGTCGGGTAGGATATCTAATTCATAGAGGTAATCATATTTTTTGGACAAGGTTTTATATAGAGTAGGGGACATATTCATTTTTGCAAGAGAATAGGATGATGGAAATGACTCAGACATATTTAATAAAATATTCCTCCCTCCGAACGGATGGGCTAACTCTCATACCACAGTATAAAGAACAGACCAAGAGACTCCAAGAATGCAAACTACATCATAGATATGAAAGTTTCTCGATAAAAGGGCTAGCTTCAACAACCGATAAGGACGACTTGCCAAGCTACACTAACAGCTAATTTGCTTATAGTCGCAAATGTTTTTCTACAAAGGGGGTTGGCTTCAACAACCCATAAGGGACGGCTTATCAAGCTACACAACTCAAAAAAATTTTGTACTATAACCAACTTTAGCTGTTATAACTCAGAAAACTTTCGCACTACAATAAGCTAACTTTCTTAGAGTATTCTTACTCAATTTTCATACATGGACCAACCTTTCCATCCATTTGAAAGAAAGAACAAGAGGGAAATTTAGAAGGAACTCATATGAAATATATCACAAAAATTTACAAAGGTTACAAGATGATCTTACAACTACTACATGGCCTCCTTTATATAGGACTAGGAGGTTATTACAAGACAAACTTATATTATAAAATAAACCTATCTTACATGGTAAACCTATCTACAAGTGGGTCTCTTTTTACATGTGAAGGACCTTAGGCAAAACAACTAAAAAAACTCCTGAAAGCATGTGAAAGAGGTGAAATATACATGGTATAGCATGTAAAAGTATGTAGGAGCATGTGAAAGCATATGAAAGTAGGGTGCTGCATGTGACGAAGCATGTGGAGGCATGTGGATGTCACGCCCCAAACTTGGGGAGGCGTGGCTGGCACCCGGTGCCGCATTAGCCTGAGCGAACCACTCTGTAACTCATGATCATTTGACCAAAACTAGAATATACATAGGTCGAGTTGGCTGAACTTATTCCTTTTGTAACTATCATGGGCCAACATGGCCACAACTCATAATGTACAACTGTAAGTGGGCGAACACTATATCAATAAACTATCGTTCTTAAAATATGAATACATATGAGTCGTCAAGGCCTCTGACATATTGTACAAAATGAACCTCTATATACAAAGCCTTTAAGATTATGCGACATCAAATAGAATAGGGTACCAGCCTACCCATAGTCTATAGCAAAACTTTGACACTACGACTCATAGACTTGGCTGCACTCCGAATGAGATGGAGTCTTACCGATCCTTCGCTGAATGCCAATCTCGTCTACTATGAGGGCTCGTCAAACTATTTATCTATACCTACAGGCATGAATGCAGCTTTCCCAACAAAAAGATGTCAGTAGGAATAATGTACTGAGTATGTAAGGAAGAACTGAAACATAACAATAAGTCAATATTTCTTTAAAAGCATATAAGAATCAACCCGAATCTCTAAAATGCCACCATATATACATATTTATCATATTTATATATATAATGCTTCTCTTGACTGTTTCTATTATCCATATCGTATGATGCATGACTGCCCAACTGATTAGTGGTACCTGCCCGACCGGCCGTAGCGCGGTGGTAAATGCATGACTGCCCGACCGGCCGTAGCTCGGTGGTAAATATGTAACTGCCCAACCGGCCGTAGCTCGGTGGTAAATGTATAACTGCCCAACTGGCCGTAGCTCGGTGGTAAATGAATATGCATGTCTGCCCAACCGGCGATAAATAATGATACATAACTACCCAACCGGCAGTAACTGCCCGACCGGCCGTAGCATGGTGATGAATGCATGAAGATGCATGTACATGTATCACTATATTATAAACATTAATATCTTTATCATATACCTTACACAACTTCATTCAACATTTTAATCATATTTATTTCATAACATTAATTCTATTACTTATTACACGTCATTATAACATTAATTCTATTACTTATTACACGTCATTATCTACTATCACTATTAATCAAAATCAATTATCTAAAACTACACCAAAAAACACCTAATTCTATTAATAACCTACTGCCTTAACACATTATAATTATACTATATTGAACTATATACACAATCATATATCTTTTATGTTAGTAACCCAAAAGTTGTCAAGATAGCCACTGTTAACAGTGCAATTATCAGTCTATGACAATATGTGGTAATTGTCTTACATTAAGTTGAATGAGTTTCATCATAGTATTTATACAATCATACATATCACAACGTCAAACTACCTATACAACTAAATAAAAATGCATTGTAAACCTTTATTATGCATGAATCATTACTTCAAAATCAATCTACAACAATCTAATGATATATTATATTCAAATTGATATTTTATAACATTTGGTGTTGTAACAATGTATATTATATTATAATTTATTATGCTATAGGTCATAATCAATTTTCAAGTGTAACTTGTCACAAACAACCGCAAACTATAATATTAATATGTTTCTACAATCAATTATTGATTATAATATGACTACTGTGCTATTAAATATCATGTAATGACATAATAGTTTAAGTCTAATATTACAAATAATCACGTTGGTTAGACTATATAAACTATATTTATAAACAAATCCCAACAAATATATTTATAACACAAGTTCTCTATCATATACCTCAATAGGGACTAGGGATATGTGTAGACATGCTTGAATATCACTTTATCGGAATGAATAATATAGGCATCCTTAACTGCTAAGAGCAGAATCACTTATGGAATAACATTACGTTTACGTATCGTTACTTGGATCATGTCAAAAGAAGGAAGGGATAACCTTAATATACCTTAATTGCTCGTATGAGCTCGTAGAAGATTATTGTCTACGAACCTAGATCAACTTCTTTAAAGCTTCCCGGCACCTTACTTCATTACAAAGTAATATTCGGCTTGCTAAGATTCAGAGGACATCGACGTGATAACCATGACATCGATATAGGAAGATTACAATATTTGATCTTGGAAGGAGGAGGAAAACGTGAACTAAATTAATGTAAGTTGATATAGAGATGAAGACAAGAACATTATTACATATGGGTCTTGTATAAGGCAGAAACTTTTCCTTTCTAAAGGCCTTAGCTATTAATTCTCAAGAAGACACATCAACTATCCAAAATGATGAGTCACATAGGTTATAGGCATATAAAAGGTGGATCATTCATTAAATTAAAGAAAATGGACTTTGATCTTATCCACATTGGCTCCTCTAACAATTTTATTAATAAAATAATATATAGATGTTTAATTGAGTAGACACTATCACGTGAATTAGCATGGATAATGTCAAGAAAACTTAGAAATCTCTTCCTCATCCTAAAGTACTACTATTAAAATATTAAGATATTAATAAATTATGGTACCATATAAAATTAATTTATACATTATTATTTTATTAAAATAACCATGTAAAAATACATATATTTTTTTAATTTTTTTAATCTCATATAAAGAGTACAAATTTTCATACGCTTAATTCTTAAAATGGTAAAAATATAACCTTCTTTTCTTGTGAAAAAATAATAATTTCTATCTTTACAATAAAGAAAATCTTCTTTATAAACTTTCTCATATTATGCGTATAATTTACCATATCCGAAAATAGTAATATTAATAACTATATAAAAATGTTCCATTCAAAATACCATATCAGACATATATAGCAGTGTCAATATTATTAAATTCACGGGATGTAACAGTGGAAGCATGTGAAAGTGGGGCCCAAATAGTATGGAAAGATGTGAAATTTTGTCTTGGCATGGGTAGATGATTTCCTAGGATTTTTTGGTAGGTAATGTGGGATTATGGTGAGATTAGCAGGGATTTAGATAATTATCTTTCATTAATTCTCTCGGTTTTTCTTCTAGGCATCTTTTCAAAGATCTTGTGTAGTAACGCTTGGAACTTGACGGTTCTTCTTCGTTGTGTTCCTTCTCCTTTGGATTGAGGGATGTGATCCACAGCCTTAATTTGGAGATATCTTGAGTGATATTTTCCTGAATAACTTTGTACGGAGTTTGATATTCTTTTGTTGCTTCTCGAACCCTTTCCCAGTGAGGATGACTGCTGGTATAACTCCAGCTCGCCCAATCTTTTGGTCATATCTCTCTCGGGATGCACCTATTTTGCTGGAAGATAATTCTTTGTGCTTCACTATTAAATGGACTGAGGAAATTTCCACCAGAATGATGCCTCTGCTTGCGCCTGGACTTTTCCATTAATAATCTTCACTGGCCTATGGAACATGAATACCTTTGCTTTGTAGGAATCGTTGAAATATTTTATCCAATATTTTCTAGGCTTGAACCATAATAGAAATAATTTAAGAGCAACTTCAATGTTGTAAAATTCTTTGAAGACGTTGCATTTGAATTCTATGAAAATGATAACACTGATGGCATATGTGCCAGAAAAATCATAATAGTTCCTGTGGAAAATCCTTGGCTTGTGCCATGAATATGTGGCAGAATGGATATTTTGGATTGACCCCATAAGTCTTGAGAACCTGGAGCTCATAATAAGTTATCCTTTCCATTATTATTGATGGAACAAAAGAATCCATGAGATTGAACAACTCCGGTGGATGATCGGTTGGCTTCAATAAACTCGTTCCTAGTACATTTGAAAATATGAAGATGTGGCTGATTAGCTTTTGTTTTGACTTCATCTTTGCTGGGGAAAATTTGTTTGAAAATTATTCCGGTCAAGATAGAAAATCTGCGAGAATATTATCCTTTCCTTTCATGTGCTTGACTTGAAACTTATATGGAGAGAACCATTAAGCCCATCTGAGAATCTGAGGATTGGGAATTTTTTTTTCATTTATCTGGATCAGCATTGGGAAGACCTTCATATCCATCTCTATCAGAAATTCTGTATGAATCAGGAAAAAAATAAATTTCTTGATTCCTTTTTTTACTGCAAGAATTTCCTTGAAAGTGGAGTGATAATGTTGCTCGGCATCTTTGAACTTCCTGCTACCATATCCGCATATTTTTCTCTGGCCATCTTTTTCTTCAAATAGAACAGCATTTCGATATTCATTGCTGGCATCGGTTTGTAGTATCTTCTTACCTTCTGAAGGGATGTAGAAGGACTTGACATCTTTAGATATCTCCTTTATTTTCCTGACTGCTTCATCTTGTTTCTTTCCCTATAATGGAGCAATTTTCTTGAGCATCTATGTGAGCGGAGAAATGTATGTAGAGATATTTGGGATGAAATCTCTTACATAATTTACTACACCCAATAACTGTTAGATCTGCTTTGTTATGAGGCCGGTATCAGGAAATTTGAGTAGTTCGTAACATATATATGGTCCTGGACTGTATGGTCTTTTTACAAATTGCATTCTGAGAAAATCAATCTGCTTTTGAGCAAGAACCATCATTTTTGCTAAAATCATGATCCCGTATTCTGTTACCAATGCCTCAAATTGCAGAAGCAAGTTGACATATTCCTCCAATGTATCACTAAATAATAGGATGTCATCAATGTAAACTAAAGAGGTATGGAGGATGGACTGAAATATTTTTATCATGGATTTTTGGAATAAGGAAGGTGCAGTTTTTAATCCGAAGGGCATGACTTTCCATTGGAAGTGATGATCAGGGATGCAAAATCCCGTTTTGGGTCTTTCTTTAGGGTGGATTCCTAATTACCAAAATCCAAATTTAAGATCAAACTTGGAAAAATATTTGGCCTTGGCTTAGTGGGAGAAAAGAGTGAGTTTATTTGGGATAGGGAATTTATCATCTTGGAAGAAATGGTTAAGTGGATGGTAGTTAATAACTAACCTGAGTTTTCCTCTTGTTTGCTCAGCTCTTTTGTTGACATAAAATGCCTCGCATGCCCATTGTGAATCTGATGGCTCTATCAGATCAAATTCCAAGAGTTTTTCGCATTCTTTCTTTTCAAGTTGAAGATGATCTGGATTCATGACCGAATGACTGGTTTTTGTTGGATTGATGTTTTCATTCTTCTTGAAAGGGAGCTTGATAAAAAACTCTTTGTTATTCCATAATGGGCTTTTCCCTTTCTTCATAAAATTCTTGTGGGATTCAGCATATGAATGCTCAATGAGATTTTGTTCAATCTCCTTGATTTGTTCGTCGTTGGTGATTTGGAATAAACTTGGAATTTCATAATAAAGTTTAAATTGCTTCTTAAAGGTTATCCCGTTAGCCCTGATTTGGAGTTGATCTTTTAGTTGTCTGAATATGTCGAATCCAACAATAAAATCTTTTCCTGGTATATCAGACCCTATCAGCTTGGTTCTGTACTTCAATCCTAGAAAGAACTCAATTGTGATCGGGTGCTTTGTAATGACGGTGGTAGTCAGTATTCCATTTGATGCAATATTGAAATCCTTAAAGTGAGGCACCCATTGATCTTCAGAGAGAATAGCAAGATTCATGAGTGAACAAGCAGCTCCAGTGTCAATGAAAGCAATAACTTTAATTGGTTTATCCTATTTAGATGAATAAACCTTGAGTTCCACTTGAGGGATGACTACGAGAGCGTTGATCTCCTTTCGCGCTTTGGCCACCGGTTCTGAAATTTGGTAGTGGTCATCACCATGGTCTTTGTCTATATCAAGAGAGAATAAAGTTTCTTTAGTGGGTTCATCGTCCATAGAGAATATGGACTCGAGGTCCTCCTCTTTTCTGAGATGTATGCCAGTGTAATCTTCAATCTCTTCTAGGAGTTTGACATATCTCCTCGATTGGGGACAATTTCTTGCGAAATGTCCAATCTTGTGGCAAATAAAACATATGTTCTTTTTTTATGAAAATTTCCTGGCCTCCTTCGTTTGAAATATTTTGTGCGCCTTTTGAACCTTGATTTCCCATCTAGAATTCTTGTCCATTTGAACATCCTAAATCATTTCCGTCACCTAGATGTGTGACAGGAACATCCTGATCTGGTGATCAAATCAAATTTGCGGCATGCTTTGTCAAGCATTGGATTGTGTTGGATAATTTATTTTAGGGTAGAGCACTTCGTACAAATGTCATCCAATGCGACAAAAATAGCTTTCCTTATGTAACCGACTTGTGGGATTGTTATGGACCGAAACTTTTCTTCAATGATAGTCATGGTTTGGCTTGCCAATAATTTTGGAAGGTAAGAGACAAAGGCTTGCTTTAGGTTGATGTCTCTGCCAATCTCAAAGTATATCTTTGCCATTTTTTGAAAATGCTTGTCAATGTCATTTCTGTCGAATGACACACACTTCATCTCGAAGAGTTGTCTTCACATTTCTCTTGTCTTTGGCCAGTATCTCCACAGAAAACTTCATGTAGGATTCTGATATTGAAGGCAAAGTCTTGGAAAGTAAGAAAAGTATTTTTGTCTTGAATCGTAAGTGAGTTCCACCAATCTTTAAGGATTCCTGAGAATCGTGAAGTGAGTTCTGACATGATGATATACCTTTCTCGTTCCACCAAATTTTTGGTCACCATCCATGTATCGAAGTCTTGGATCCATTGAGGCCATTTTGAAACTTTGACGTCATCTAAGGTGAAACTGTGAAAGCTAGTTCCAACTATTTTGATGTCATGAGCTCATATCTTCTTTCTGAGATTGGTTCATCTATCATGCCTTCTTGATCCTCATCTACCCCAGATATTTCTGGGTCTCTTGGTTGGTTCACAAATATTGGGAGATCGTCTTCTTCGAAAGAGTTTGTTGCGGATTCAGTGCTTGATTGAAAGTTGTCTTCCATTGTATCATCATCTGATGAATTAAGAGATTCTGACCATGTTGTATCTCCTTCTGACATGTTTCTTGGTTGGGATACATAGGTCCAGAGCCTTTTGATCAGAAATCATCAGGTTTTCGGGGTTGGACCCTTTTGAACTTTCACCATGATCTCACATTTTCTTGGTTTGTTTTTGGGCCGTAATAGCATTTTTCCTTTCCCAAACCATTTTTGCAATATCAAAATCATGTTCTTTTTTTAAGGGTTGGGTGAAAGAAATAAGATTTTGTGAGGTAGTTGGAAAAGTAGAAAGGTGTAGTCCAATTAAGGAGGGGAATATGCTTGTGGTGACATAGGGAAGAAGGTAGGTTTTGAGGGAAAAACTGGGGTCTTTTGTGACTCAAAGTGTCCATTTCTCAAAAGTTGAATTTGTTCTCTGATGGAAATCATCTCCTTTTGTTATTGTTGGAAGAACTGGAAAAGTAAAGTTCCTGGCGGACAAATCTCATATTGTAAATTTGCCAACCTTAGCTCCAAGGCTTTAGTTAGTCCTGCATGGTGAGACGATGTCTGCTCCACCTTTTTCTCAATTTTTTGCACTTTGCCCATCATCTTGTTTTGTGTATGGGCCACATTTTTTATGATGTTGCCAATATTGTTGAGCACTTTTGTTTTGACAGATAAAATTTTCTGATTGCCAGTTCGTTGTTGCTTCGATGTCACTTGTTGGGTTTTTTTTTCCAGTAGGTAGTATTATATTTTTCTTAGGGATTTTTGGAGCATGACTGATATCCTCTTTTTCAAAAGGTTGAAGTGAATGAAAATCTTGGGCATGACCGAAACTTGAAGGGCATAACATGAATATTTGTGGTTGTGTGGACTTTTGGGTTGATGGCATTTTAGGTTCAGGTAGCCTTTTGGACTTTTGGGGATGAGCTGATAGTGGTTTGGATTTGGGTGTTATTTCACTATCTCCCCAGCTTGGAGTGAATTTTTCTAGTAAGTTTGGCCATTCTTAGGGTTTATAACTGACAAGAAATTCATATTTATTTGGTCGGCTTAATGAGTCAATTAAAGGATCTTTATTTTCATGTTTGGCTCTAAATTGCTTTTCAGTAGGTTTCCCCTATATCTTGGTTTCAGGTTTGGTTTTGTTGAGGTCAAATCTTTCTCAATGGCGCAAGTAGTGTTCATCAGTTTCTCCAATTGGATCTTCCAAATAGTCTTGACAGTCACAACCAAGATCCCATGGACAGTGTCCCGTGAAGGGGCACTTGAACCACCAAACTTGTTTACCTTCTTTGTTAAAATGTTGACACCAGTCATATTCTTCTATGATAGTTTGTGTATTTTAAAAGGGTTCATTTTCAAGGTTAAGGTTTTTTTCTTTGGGTTGGATCATTTGGCAAGAAAAGATGATTTTATTGGTTTTTTTGAGATGGGAATGGTCAAATCTTATGGAACCAGTTTTGTCAATTCTTTTGGTAAAAGTTGGCTCACTAGATTGGAAAGATTTTTCTGGTTTCCTTAACTTCTCATAATTTGTGATCCAGGAATTAGGAAGGATTTTGACAAGCTCATCTCTGAAAATTTATCTGTGTTATTGGGATGGTGTTTCCTTTGGAGCATCAATATTCAAGAGTAAATAATTTTCTCCTCCGAGAAGGCAGAGATTCATGGCATAATTTTGGACCCGCCACGCCATTTGGTGATGAAGAGTGGCTTGGATGGAATCTTTGGCTTGTGGGGCTCCCTAGATTTGGACTTGGATTTTTAGTGCTTTAGTTAAATATGGGTCATAAAGGGACATGTTGAAATTTGGAAAGATAATTATAATGACAGTCCCAACATTCATGGTAACTTCTGCAGTACCCAAATTTGCATGTTGGTACTCCAAGTATCTTGTATAGAGAAAGTCTAGCAACAATAGGTTGACCTTTTCTTTCGTGATATGTTAAAGTGATTCGGATAGCACCAAAATGGATATGGGTAAAACCATGATCTCTCCATTGTCTGGGAAAATCATCTGGGATTTGAAGGGTAATAAATTGTTCCTCTAGAGTGGCAAGAATAAGATGCTGGTCAAGTTTTGAGGCAGTAACATATTCTTTGACTCCTTTTGGTCTGTGTTGGACTAAGGAACGAATTTGGGTCCAGGGTGCAAATGATGTTTTAGCAAAAGCTAAGTAAGGGTTTATGAGGGGTAGTTCAGTAGAGGATACTTTCTATTCATCGGGTAGGATATCTACTTTATAAAGGTAATCATATTTTTTGAACAAGATTTTATATTAGAGTAGGGGACATATTCATTTTTGCAAGAGAAGAGGATGATGGAAATGACTCAGACAAATTTAGTAAATTATTCCTCCCTCTGAACGGATGTGCTGGCTCTGATACTATAATATAAAGAACATAGCAAGAGACTCCAAGAAAGCGAACTACATCATAGATACGAAAGTTTCCCTTCAAAAGGGCTATTAGAACAAAATGATAGAAATCAAAATAATCGGCCGGGTCATTACAATCACCCACCCAACTAGCCAGGGGTAGGGGTCAGACAGTTAGAGGTTGAGGTCAGCCAAATAGAGGTCATCCTAGCAAATGAGGACATATTGTTAAGGTTCAACCTTGTTGTTATGCATTTTCAGGAAGGTTTGAGGTGCAGTCGTTTGATGTAGTTATTATAGGTATTGTCACTATTTATTATAGATATGTATCAGTGTTGTTTGATCCGGGTTCTATATTCTTATGTGTCTTCATATTTTGCTTCGCACTTGAGTATGCCTCATGATTCTCTTAATATTCCTATTTCTATATCTACACTGGTTGTGGATTCTATAGTTGTTGATCGGGTGTACCGGTCATGTGTTGTTACTTTTACTAGTTTTCATATTGTGGTTGATCTCTTATTGTTGGATATGGTTGACTTTGAGGTCATTCTTGGTATGGTTTGGTTTTCGCCATATCATACTATCTTGGACTGCCATGCCAAGACTATGAGTTTAGTCATGCTGGGATTGCCTAGATTAGAGTGGAGAGGGACCCTTGGTCATTCATCGAGTAGAGAGATTTCATTTTTGACGGATCAACATATGGTCGAGAAGGGGTATTTGGCATATATGGCTTATATTCGTGATTCTACTGTGGAGGTTCCTTCCATGGACTCTGTACCAATTGTGAGAGAGTTTTCGGAGGTGTTTTTTAGTGGACTAACCAGGAATACCGCGGGATAGAGATATTGAGTTGGTTACGGGTACTCAAACTATTTTTATTCATCCTTATTGTATGGCTCGAGCTGAGTTGAAAGAATTGAAGGAGCAATTTTAGGATTTGCTTGATAAAGGTTTAATTAGATCGAGTGTTTCTCATTGGGATTCGTCAGTATTGTTTGTGAAGAAGAAAGATGGTTGTATGGGGGATGTGTATTGATTATCAGCAGCTGAATATGGTCACCATCAAGGACATATATCCATTGCCTCGTATTGCTGATTTGTTTGATCAACTTTAGAGTGCCAAGGTATTCTCCAAGATTGATTTGAGATCTGGCTATCATCAGGTGAAGATTAAGGCTTCTGATTTCCCTAATATAACTTTTAGGACTTGTTGTTGTCATTATGAATTCTTGGTTATGTCCTTTGATTTGACCAATGTTCCATCAACTTTAAGGTTTTGAAGGATCTTCAGCTGTATGTCAAGTTTTTGATGTGTGAGTTATGGTTGAACTCAGTTGTATTCTTGGGTCATGTTGTGTCTAGCAAAGGTTTCAAAGTTGATCCTAAGAAGATTCAGACAGTTTGGATTTGTCCTAGACCTACTTTAGCTACTGAAATTCTGTGTTTCTTGGGTTTGGCAAGCTATTATCATTGCTTTGTTAAGGTATTTTCATCTATTGTAGTTTTATTGACCAAGTTGACCTAGAAGGGTATTCTTTTCAGATGGTCATATGAGTGTGACGAGAGTTATCGGAAGCTCAAGTTTGCCTTGACTACAACCCTATGTTAGTATTGCCTATAGGTTCAGGGCCTTTATACCGTGAATTGTGATGTTTCTAGGCTTGGCATAATTTTGATGCAGGACGGAAGGGTGATTGCCTGTGCGTTTTGATAATTGAAGATCCACGAGATGAATTATCTTTTTTGTGATCTGAAGTTGGCAACTATTGTTCATTCGCTTAAGATTTGGAGGCACCATTTGTAAAGCATGTTGTGTGAGGTTTATATTTGAATTTATGGCAGCGGAGATAGCTCGAGTTCTTAAGGACTATGATATCACTATTTTGTATTATCCGAACAAGGGGAATGTGGTAGCACATGCCTTGAGTAGGAAGCAGAGATCATGGCTAGTTTTGCATCTATTCCAGTCGTGGAGAGGCTTTGACTATGAATGTTCAGGCCTTGGCCAACAGATTTGTGATATTGGATATTTCTAAGCCAAGTAGAGCACTTGCTTATGTTTTGGCACAGTCTTCTTTGTTGCAGCGCATTAAGGCTCGCCATTTTGATGATCCCCATTTGTCGGTACTAAAGGACACGGTGCAACATGGTGGCGTGAAGAAGGTTGTGATTGGAGAGGATGGTGTTATGCAACTTCAGGGTTGGATATATGTTCCGAACTTTGATGGTTTGAGAGAGTTGATTCCGAACGTTCGAGAGTTTATGGTTTGACAATCTAAGTAAGCTAGGACACAATATATGTGAAGACCTGGTAAGTTATTATCTTGAGAAATGGAGCAAAGCACCTTTTAGAACATCTTTCAAGTATGACAGAGTGGGTAATAATATGACTGAAAGCTTCAATGGTTGGATTTTGGGTCCTAGGCACAAGACAATCATTACCATACTTGAAGAAATTAGGACAAAGGTAATGAACACGTTCACTAGAGTAAGGGCATTTGCAGATACTTAGAATGAAGACATATCCCCAATGAAAATGACGGTATTGGTTACAAATATAGAGAGATCAATGAGGTTCATAATACACTAGAATGGTGATGTTGGATATAAAGTTAGGGAGCTACAAAAGGTTAAACACATTGTCAAGTTGACTGAGGGAGAATGTAGTTGCAGAGCTTGGCAACTGAAAGGGATACCTTGTGCACATGATGTAGCAACAATTCATCACAACAGACTTAATCCACTTGACTTCATTTGTGAATGGTACAAGAAATAGACTTACCTAAAAGCTTATTCTCATTTTATACAACCAATACCATGTATGGAGATCTGGCCTGAATCAACAAATAAAAAGGTTGAACTACCTCTTGTTAGAATAATGCTTGCAAGGCCCCCCTCCCCTCTATAAGAAAAGAAGTTCGGAAAATAAAAAGTAGTGGAAAGCTTACAAAGAGGGAGATATCAATGAGTTGCTCAATTCCTAAGTCAACATCTCATAATAAAAAAAAAATGTCCAAACACACCTCAAAGTACTTTAGAGGTACTTTCTGTCCACTTCACACTACTTTATTTATGTTTTTTTACATAGTACGTTATCCACTTCACATGAATAATGATATTTAGCAATAATTATGTAATAAATGAACAACTGATTTTAGGTTACTGAAGTTACTACGGTAGACTAGTGTCCTGTATTGTTCTAGTTCCCTTTATACAATTATGTGACTGATTAATTCTTTATTTTTGTACCCAAAGTGAAGAGGAGTTATAGGGGTTTCTTCAAAATTTATTTTTGGGTTGACAACTTTGACTATAAATTATTAGTGGAGTAACTCGTATAGGATCTTGGTAAGTAAATTTCTTGGTTTGCTTCAGTAGAGTAGGAGTATAATTAAGTTACTTACTGCTTAGGAGAAGTAGATGAGTTTGACTGTTTTGTGGTTTTGGACACTGTTTTGCTCTTATAAACTAATAAATCACATGTTATAATCAATGTTACCTCTGTGCACTTCACACTACTTTATTTTTGTTTTTGTTTTTTACATAGTATATTGACACTACTTTAACAATGTAATTTTTTTTCTTGCAAAAGGGAGTGGCTCACTCACAAACATCAACCTCTAGGAAGAGATCAAAAGTTGACTTACAAGCATATACTAGTAAGAAGAATGCTAAAAACAAGACTGATAGAGGAAGAGGCAATGGCAAGATGGTGCAGAGCTCACAAACCTCAGATATCCAGAAATCTCAAGTTTCAGTAGTCTCAGGCAAGCAACAGAGGTACTCTTACTGTATTTAAGAGGCCAAGAGTAGTGGGAGATGGAGTGCTTGTCTGGAAAAATGGCTTTACATATGTTGAAGTAAGGAGCAGTTTGGTGTGCTAGTTTGAGGTTGATGATTTAACTTAGTTGTTTGATATCTCTTTTTTTCACTTGATTTTCAGCAAGAAAGGTCTGTTAATAGGATAACCAATACTGGAGCAATGGAAAGTTCAACTGTGGTAACTAGTGATCTTGGTTTTAAATCAAGTAAATGCCTGAAATGGAAGAGAAAGCAAGCAATCACAACTTCAACACAAAAGTGCATTACTACAATATTTAAGGTCAAATTCACCAAAAGCTGGTGATAAAACTGGAGGTGTTTGAGCTTCGACACTACTCTACTCTGGTTGCAAACTGATGTAAAATAATATTTTGATTGTGGTTTGAACAATATTTTTGGGGTGCAAGTTATGATGTAAACTATTAAACTTGTGCTATTTCTATGCTTTTGGGATGCAAGTTCTGATGTAAAACTGATTAGTTCTAGGTATTTGAACTGGATGTATTATTTCTAGCTTTAATTGCGATTGTGAAACATAAAATCATAATGAAAGCATTTACTCATAATCAACATGAAACCAAATTCTTCAAATCACACAAAAGAAATGAATACAAAAATAGAAACTAAAGGAAAATCAGCCCCCTCTAATTCTAGATACCACAAACATAATTCCAAAACTTCATGGAGTAATTCTACCTAACAAAAATAAGGTTGATGGTTAAACAACACCTCGTGCATTTGAACAACCAAAAATATACATTGAGACATAAACTAATAATAAGCAACATCTTCAAATTTTTCCCCTTCTTCAATTCAGCCTCAAATTAATATTTTATCCTTCCGCAAACTAAGAATTAACACTTTTGATTGGCTTGAAA
This sequence comes from Nicotiana tabacum, assembly GCF_000715075.1. Lineage (NCBI taxonomy): Eukaryota > Viridiplantae > Streptophyta > Magnoliopsida > Solanales > Solanaceae > Nicotiana > Nicotiana tabacum. Next base: position 28,417,113 of record NC_134082.1, on the reverse strand, counting down.
ATTTCGGATTGTACCACTGAAAATATCACAAGCCACACGATCCTTAGCTCGAAAAATTTGATCAAACCATTAGGAATAAAATAAAATAAAATCTTGGCCAGAATATATCACATAACATATAATGATTTGAAAGATGAATATCCAATAGTATTTGCATCCAATAAAATGTCTTTCTGGATTAGTATTTGTTGTTGATGTTCTCACAGATGCAGGCTGCCCACAACTATAAAAGACATTAAACCTGATACTCGACAAATACTTGAACGAGTGTTCCTTCTTTCAAATAAATTTGTATAAGAAATGAAGGATGGATAAAACGAAATAGATAGATAAACTCAAAAATAATAAGAGAGAGAATTTGAGATGGATTCAAATGAAGAAATGGAGAAGAAATGTGAAAAATGGAGAAGAACGATAAAAAAAATAAAGAAGAAAGATGAAATATACAGAAAAAGAGGAAAAATAAAAAGAAATATATATTTTTAAAAAGGGTTAATTAGCCGTGAGACACTGTTAGGTGGACTATTTTTATGACTTTTATCAGTTTTCATGCGCTTTTTAGTGATTTATTATACATATTATGCTACATAAACAACAAGAGAGTTTTAGTACGAAGGGTGATATAGTTTAGGAGAGTGAGTTTTGATAATAGGTAATAGTTTAGGTAGGCATGTACAAAAGTTGTATAATTTAGGGTATTAAGAACCCATTTGGACATAAGAGTTTTTTTACTTTTTTTTTTCGAAATCAGTGTTTAGACATAAAATTTTCAATTTTCACTTAAAGATAGATTTTGGAATTTTTCGAAATTTGAAAAACTCCAAAAAGTTTTTTTTTTCAAATTTTTCACTCAGATCACTCGCAAAAACTTTAAAAATAACCCAAAATTATATTTATGTCCAAACACAACTCTAATTTTTCAAATACCATTTTTACTTACAAATTTTTTCTCCTTTTTTTGAATTTTACCATTCTTATGTCCAAACACCCACTAAGGAGAAGTTTTATTTTGTGTCTCATACAACTTACACTAGTTGTATGAGGCTCTTTTTTGTCTCACAAATTTGTGGACCCCAATCTTATACTTCTGGATAATCTGGGTCCATAAAACTGTGAGATAAAAAAGTTGCCTCATACAAGTAGTGTCGCTCGTGTCAACACACAAAATAAAATTTTTCCCCACTAATAGTCTGTTTGGCCAAGCTGGAGAAATCAGCTTATTTTGAGAAGTGCTTTTGAAAAAAGTACTTTTGGAGAGAATCAGTTTGTGTTTGGCTAATCAATCTGAAAAGCACTTTTGAGAAATAATTCGTGTTTGGCCAAGCTTTTTAGAAAATGCTTTTAAGTGTCAAATTACGAATAAGGACATGAATAGATTTACTTAATAATTAATATTATAAGTAAATAAATAATATCAAAATTTTGTTATTACATGCAATAATTAAAAAAATTCATTTTATTTAAGTAAAATATGAAAATAAAATTTAAAAGTACTTAATTCTTTTAATATAAGTTAAATATATTAAAATTCCTTCAACAAATATAAAAGCATTCACCCCTAAAGACACTATATATTAGAAAGTTTTCTAAAAATAAGAAGAAATATTTATAAATTAATATCCTAAGTATTAGGTTTAAGGGTTATTTTGGTATATACTATATTTTGTTAAGGATATTTTAGGTAAGAAGAAAGCCAAAATTGCTTCTGCTTGTGCTTTTGGAAAGAAGTTATTTTTTTCTGCTCTTTTAAACTGTTTCTACTTCTTCTCAAAAGCACTTTTTTTTTTCCAAATAACCTTGGCCAAACACCTCAAATTAAGAAAAAAAAGTGTTTTGGGAAAAAAACACTTTTATTGTCATTGAGAAGCTGGGCCAAGCCATAAGTGTAAGTATCTATTTCCTAGAAGTCCCAGAAAGCCCTCCACCCTTCATTGTCTCCTTCCATAGACTTCGCTTTTCTGCGAATTGGGAATGGCGAACGCTGCATCAGTTTCAACATCATCAAAAGGAAGATGGAGCAACCTCTCCAAATACGCTTCTAGAATTTATTTTGTCCTCATCTTCCTTCAGGTCCCTTTGTTCAGGTATTTCTGCTATTACATTAAAATAATAGCCTATTTTCCTAGATACTTACATATGCCATATTATTGTGATTCCAATGCAATAAGATACTATACATCGATTTATGTACTGAGGAGCCGCGACTAAAGTTCGTGTCTATGTTAGATCTGGGTTCGTTGAATTGAATGAAGCTTCTTCTTTCCCTTTTTTTGTTGTCATAAGTGGTCGTTGATTGTAGTAGTTATAGTTGATGCTAATTTTGTGATGTTGACTTGTGAGATTTCCAGTGACTAAGTGTTTCCTAATTATCTTGCATTAATGTTATTGAATTTGGACTAATAAAGTCGTCTAGATCTTGATTTGGTACATTTATTATGGCAAGTCATGATTTATTTGTTTAGGCGAATCCAGGATATGAATATGGGTGCCACTGAACCCATTGACCACTTGAGTTAATGGGTATGGAATTTAATATTTGTATATATTTAGTAGAATTCTTAACACTTATACAGGGTCAGAGTCGAAAATACTGGGTTCAGCCGAGCCCATAGCTTATACTGTACATTAACCACTGATTTGCTTAACTTCATTTGGGAAAAAAATTGAGCTTCAAAGAAATTATTTTGGTCTAGGTTAGTTATTGTTTATTTCTCCAAATTTATGGGGATTCCTGACAAAGTTAAGATTATTGAATTTCAATTATGACAGAAATATCTGGATTCAATAAGTGTTCTATGCATTTATTTATAGTTGATTACTCTTATTGTCATTCCCATCAACTACGCTGTTAGAATTCAGTTCGTAGAATCTTTGGATGTAACTCCATAACTTTGGTAGAGAGACTATCTTAATTGGCAAGAGACTGTAAGTTAATCTGTTGAGGGGCAGAGGACAGAAATGAAATGGAATGTCTTAAAATACTCCAGATCTAGTCTTCAGACAGCAGCACTTTAGCGGGTTGAATTCTCAGGAAGTCTTTTGCAGTTTGACGTTAGATGTTAATTACCTGTTCAACTCATACTTTATTTGTGTTGCTAAATTCCCAAGTCGTGCATTAAAGACCACTATGGAGGGTACTGCTTGTCGTCTTATTCATTCATGATATGCATGACAATTCTGATAATAATCCAGACTCTGATTGTATATTTCCACCACATCACACATACTGCAAGCATATTGCTTATTGTAGAATTTTTTATGCTGTTGACCTGTTCATGCATTAACTTTAGAAGGCCAGGAATTTAAGAAATTTCATAAAATCTAGGACAGTAAATGTGGCAAATTCTTAGTTGAATTCAAACTTTAACATATTAGCTCATTCCAAATTTTAAAAAATTTATGGCAATTATCATTGTATCCAGCATGGAATGTATATTTATATTGATATATTTATTTTTAATTGTATAGATATTTACCGCTAATTAATTTGTACTAATCTAATTTAGTCTAAAATGATAATTTAACTCTAAATGAAATAAAAAATAAATAGATAAACCTAACCTGTACATCTGGAGAAAACAAGCAATATTATCACTGCAATCCTAATGTATACTACAAAGTCACCATAAATTGATATAGTAACATTCAGAAAATTTAGGAAAGGTTTAGGACTTCAGCCTTCTTACCTAGTTCACTTCTGTGGGTTACCAATTAGAGACTATTTTGAGTTTGGTTCCCTCTTAAACTTTACCTTGTAAAAAAAGAAGAGTTTGCTTCAGTAATAGGTCTTGGACAAAATTGAAGCAACCTTATGTAAGTTTCAAAAATTCGACTTGCTTATTTTATGAGCTCGGTGAGCAACTACAGTAAAAGAAACTAATGACCTTCATGGCTTTTGTCAGATCGAGTTTGGTTGGAAAGTTGTTGATATGATTCTTTACCAGTTTTTATTTGATGAGAGATGCGAGTATGTTTTGTCCACTTTATTCATTCGCCTCTATCAGAATAGTCGAAAGGAAAGAAGCTTTGATGCTTAGACTAGTGGCCAATTGGATTCGATCATTTTATCTGGATTGGATCTAATCATGTTTTTGACTCCTTATATGTGCACGAGCTCATATCCTCTATTAGTTAATCTTTTTCGTTATTTGCGCCTAACTATACTTGTGTAAAATGTTAAAAATCAAGAAAAATCAATGTAGTTATAGAATAGAATACATCTGCATTCACAATAAGTTTAGATTCTTGAACTTTAGTGGAATAATGGAGAATATTCCATATTGTTGCTTGAAAGCTGAGAATATCTTATACTTGAAATTATGGGATACTAACATACCTTGTTATGTGTAGAGTCATAGAGATCAATTACTTACCGTATTATATGTGGTAGAAGTTTCTTATACAAGGAGCCCCTTTTGTACGTCATTCAACAACGTCCATAAGAAGATTCCTTTCTAGTCCTGCTTTTTTCAATTGTTCTTAGAATCTTTACAATCTTAGTAGGGACTTAAGGAGCTTTTGCCTAATAGCGAGCGGCTTATGCTGTCTATCCAATAAAATGTTTTCTTTCTTGCCATAACTCTAATAGTACAATCTATTTTCTATGACTGCTCCAACAGCACCACGACTCCTTTCCGGTGACTGTCTATCCAGTGATTGCTCCAATGGTACTGCTTTTTCTTTCTCTTTTGACTATTCTTTGGGCCTATGCCGTCTTTTTGGCCGTTTGAGGTCACTTTTGTGGTCATTGTTTAGACAGTATGTACCATATTCCAATTAACTGACACATTATTCTTTAGCATGCTAACACGTCATCCTCCAGTCAGCTGAAACATTACCAATAAGTTAGTGCCAGTCAATTGACACTAACATCGTCCAGTTAGTGTCATTAGTTGACATGTAACCGTTGTCGTCTGGTGACATGTCAACTCCAATAAGCACCACTTATTAACAGTTTCCAGTCAACGCCACATGACTGCCGTACCATACGTGCCATTTTGCCATCAAGCACAACATACTTCTCCAATCAACATTTTTCCTGAGCAAAGTTATTGTCCAAAGACACATCACTGCTCTACTACTGTACTAGCAGCTCATTGACACCACATCACCATTCAGCAACTCGTTATGTTTCAGTCAACACCAAGTTGTCCAGTGACTCGTTTCTCGCTCTTCTCTGGACTCAGCATCACTTCATCCAACAACACATCACTTTACTTTAGTGCCTTAATAGCATCATGTCACTGTTCTCAATGTGTCATTTAGTCAGTGCAACATCAATGCTATGTTTCCATTCAAGGACACGTCAATGTCCCCAGGGCACCATGTCAGCGCCTATCTGTCGGTCAATGATATGTCACTGTTTTATTCACGCAATGTCACATAATCGAATATTGACCTTTTTCAGCGCGCACAACTTGATTTCCCAGTTGAGATTTGTTGACTCAAGTTGTTTCACCACCTTGAGTTTGAAGGGACATTTTGAATTTTGGTAAAAGAAAAATTATTAGTTATACAATAGAACCTGTCTATTTTTGTCAATCCTTTTACTCATTTTCCTTCGCTCTTACGGTTCTCTTCCTCTACTTTGTGTGGCAGGGATAATAGTACCATTTTATGAATAACAAGAAAAAGTAGCACTTTATTTTGAAATAGTTATAGTTGGAAGTAACATGTATGTATTGACAGTCGAGAATTACAATATCGTTTCATTGAACCACATTGGAAGAATATGAGAGACTATTTATATAGGACATTGAAGAATATTCTATATCTAATACTAAGATAATTACTACCTTGAGAATAATACAAGACATTAAGAATAATTTACTAAATAGCCTTAAACTCCTATATATCTAATACTAAGACATTGAGAATAATTTACCATATAATAAATAGCCTTAAACTCCTATATAAGAAGTCCTGCTTATTTTTTTCTTTTTCTGATAGCGGTGGTATCCAGGAAAGCTTGTGGGCACCTCGACTATTCTATCTCACTAGCACATGTAGCGACTACCTCTCCCGATCAATGCTTAGGCAGATGGGAGGAAATCAGCTAGTTACTTTGCCTCTGTTGGGATTTCAACTTTGGTCTCCCAAGTTTTTCATTCCACTTTATTGTTCGCTAGGCCACATCCTGGGGTGCTATAAGAAGTCGCTCTTGTGCATCATTAGTAAACCATGCCAATAAGAAATTTCCTCTTTTTCCTTCTTCTTTCGGACAACGCTTGCCATACATGCTTGACCTTACTGTTATGGGCTGGTTGGCGTCGTTACCAAAATAGTTCAACTCTAATATGTTAAACGAGACTTATTATCATCGGGATGCAGTGGTGGGGACACCTTCAATCAAGTGTCATGTGATACCGTTTTTCCAAAAAAAAAAAAATTGTGCATGTGTGCAAATAATATTTTTCCAAAAAACAATAATGCCTTAGAGCGTCACTGCTTGAAAAATAATGTAAAGTAGACATCTTTGAGGTAGGAATTAAGGCCTTAGAACTGCACCGTCCTAGGGCCGAACCTGTGTACAACTGGAACTGTGACAATAAATTTCGATGTCGCTTGTGTAGATCTTGTATATGCCACTGTGGGGATGCTATTCTCAAGTTATAAGAGTCACAAACTTCAGTATTAATTAATTCATGTTGATCACCAAGAATCATAATGATAACAGTAGATAGTAAATTTCATGAAATAGTAGGGTCCACCAATACTCAATTCGTTATCATATTCCATTTTGTGTGATTAATTTGCTGATTGATACGCAATCTTATAGGAACTTGCAGATAATCCACCTAGGGAAAGTTGAGAGGTGACACTTTTTTGAAGGGGTTAGAGGAGTGACATGTTGCTCAAAAGCACAGAGATCAAACTGAGTAGTTGGATGGGTTAATTAGACTCATGAACATGCTTTCTGAAAATACAGAATGAAGAATAATAAAGTTCAGTCTTCATCTTTAAGTTTTTACTCTGATCATACAGATTAGTGTGACAAATTTCTTCTCTTCTCCTTTGTAAAAGTTTTTCGGAATGTTTAGCAGCTTTCAACATGTTTAGTAATTGTAAAAGAAACACGTTTTACAAGAATTCTCCTTATTGCTTACTCCTTTGGCTCTACCTGTCTTCCTCCAGGGTGCCATGCAGATCTGGTATGTGCTCAACACCTATGCAGGTCACATCTTCCCAGTTGATTTCCAGTGAGATCTTTCCTCTACCATTAGTGAAGGCCATGCTCTATCCTGGTGCAGTTGCTAATGGCTTAATCACAAGCAGGACTGTTCCAAGCTGGGATAATCTGCTTAACATCTACAACCTGACTGATGTGAAGAATGCATCAGCTGTAACTGACCTACAGCGCTTGGAGGTATGGCGTTAAATCTGTTTTTCTCTTTAAGAATGTGTTCTCCCCACACACGTGTGTGTATAGATATAGATATAGATATAAAAGAGAGACACTAAACCTGAATATTAGAGGTACCTCTCTATATTGTGACTCATTCTTAATTTCATGAATTTGCCACTCTTTGTGGATACCCTGAGTGTTTATATGATTTTTGTTGGTCTTGTTCATACATTCAAGCAGGATGTCTGTGTTTAATATTTTTGACTTATACTCGTCCATTTACACTCATTTGATACTATTTCCACATTTTTCTCGAAAGGTGGCATGGACCCACTTTTATATTAATACAGGTCCCGACCATTTCCAAAGTCAAGTGTCATCACTATAACATGTCAAATTTAAATTTTTAGGATAAAACTCTAACAAAAATTTCAAAATTATTTTAAAATAGAAGATAGAAAATTAAAATAAAAAAATTAAACCTGCCAATTTTGAATAAAAAATTAATACTTCTTCCCACGTTTAAGAAAAATTAATACTTCCTTTCGCGTGTGTTTGGCATTTTTTTTGATTTCTTTATTACATCTTTCAATGCAAAAAGAAATAAATATTTTCTCCCACGTTTTCTTGTCCTGCAATTTATAATTCATTTATATACTTAATATTTGTTTTTTTGCTTCTCTACCTTTATTAGGTAGGGGTAAGGTATGTGTAGAGACTAACCTCCCCAGACATATACTAGGTCAGACATATACTAGGTCTGTTGTTGTTGTAGTACTTAATATTTGTTTTTACACAAAACAAGAAAAAAAAGAGAAGAAAAAAATAAATCACCCGAAAGTTCAACCCCACGACTGATGTCTTCTCAAACGTGGATTTGGAGCAACAATTCTAACCTGCCTCTATAATTGATTATTATCCACGCAAATGATTATTTATGCGATTTTTTCTTTCAAGTCTCCACATTAAGCAAAGTGACAGCCTAATAATAAGTCACTTGGCATTGCTTAAGGCAATTGGCAATATTAGGATAAAATAAAGAAATAATTTAGTGTGGTTAATTTAGCTAATATGGTTGTGAAATGCGGCATTTCTAATTACATTAACCGTGGATTTTTTTTAATGATTTTTGTTGCTAAGTTATGTGGAAGTTTATTCATCTATTTTCATATTGTTGCATCAACACTTATCAGTGACGGGTTTATATAATGGTATTATTTACTATTTCATGAAGAAAACAAAAAGATGATAAATATTTTAAATGCAAACTTTGTCCTGAATTTTTTTTTTCAATTTCTTCAGGTAATTAAATAATAAAATTGTAATTCAAAAAATAATAGTAGAATTTTGGATAGACTTGAATGTATGAATATCCAGTGCATTTACATGTTTATAAAATAATAGCATTTACATGCTTCTTTGTGTGTATCGTATTTTTCAAGTAATATTTTCTTATGAAAAATTATATTTAACATTCTCCACGCTGGGTATGAATACTAGTTTCCTTGGAAGCAATGGCATGTTCATTTTTGTTATTTTCTTTTTCTGGGTTCATTTTGGGGGTGTTTTATTAAGCTTCTCTAAACTGGGTAATGGCTGCTGCAATCTTCAGGTAGTAATAGCTTTACATTAAGTGCGGTTTAAGAACATATACTTTCTCCTTTATCCTCCATTTATTATTATCAGCTAGAGGACCAGATAGTGATGCCTTAGTGGTCATGAAAATGATCCCATTTAAGCTATTTTTAGTTAATAAATGTTATAACTAATAAACTGCACATGCCACTGAATTTTTTAGAAAAAGAAGTAATGAATTGCCCGTGTAACATTGGAAGAATAATGAGAGCTTGTCCGACTTTTCTTCACATCTGCGATGATGTTCTTTTATTTGATTAGGTTCTTGCCGGAAGCTATTTCTCTGTGGCTGGAGCTCTTATTGGTATTTTAAAACCTGGAAGGATGAGCATGTTTGGCACACTACTTGTTGTTTGGGGCCTTATTAAGGAAGGGATACTTAACAAGCCGACAAAAGTGGATCCTGCAAAGGCAGTGTATGTCTACCCAACAATGTTACTAGCCTTGGTTTGTTCTTTCCTGTCTGTCAAGTATGATATAAAAAAAGTGACAAGAGGTGCCCCAGCAAGACCTGTTGCAAAACCTCTCAAAAGTTCTTCAAAAGCAAAGCTGAAATGAGCATAACTTTCATGCTTTTGACGTGATACAAGCACACCATGCATATCCTCTCTTTTTGTCAGCATAGTTCTTTACTGCTTATGCAGTGCAGAGGTTTTATTCCTTTCTTTCGTTTTCCCTGAGAAATGTGTGTTCGAGTTGATGAAGTGTCTGGACCTGTAATGTACTTACTGTATTACTGTAATACATATGAAGAAATTCAGAGGGTTTCTATGTGTTGCGGCCAAACGCACACGCAAGTATACGCGGTCGACAAGTAATAAAGAGTGAGTAGAGTATCGTTCCCATGAGGATTTATAGGGGGTGCCTTCCTGAGATTCCTTGGAAGGGCGACGTAAGGCTAAGCAACTGAGTCAGTGTAGTTACTGTCCGCCAACTGAGGTCCCTTCCGTACGCTAGACTAGATTGTTAGTGCCGTACGGGAAAACCAATGTCAAGAGCAATTGAGAGAACATAAATGAGAATTGAGATTGAGAGTAAGCTTGATTGCATTAATGAAAGCTATTACAAAAAGCAACGCAGTGTCGAGGGAGAGAGACACCAGTACAGAGAATTGTTTGCTTGCTTGATCCCCTCTAATAATGCTTAAAAAAAAATAATCCAAAGCTATAAGACTAGACTTGACTAAGCTAGATAAACATAGTGGAAGTACATGAAATAAAGCTATTATATATTTACAATGAAAAGGACTTAGTTTTGTACAAGGCAGAAACAGGTCCGTTGTCAGCAGCAGCGTCTTTGGCATCACGATCGGTGCATGCGACGTTGTCTGCGCGCGCACTGTTGGCATCTGCCTGCGGCTGGCGCTGGCTAGGGATATCGGTAGGGCGACAGAGGCACATGCGCGGCCAAGACCACGGGGCCGTTCGTGGCGCTAGGCATTGGGAGGCTTGCTAAGACGCCACGGGGCGCGCCCAAGGGGTCATGGGGCATGGCGGGAAAACCGCCCATGACATTCTCCCCCACCTGAGTTGACGACGTCCTCGACACCTTACTTGCAATATAATCTTCAATTAGGCTCTTGTAGGCTTTGAGGTTTGTTCCCCTCTCCCAAGTATTCTCCTCTACATCACAGCCCTGCCATTTCACCAAAAACTTTTGGTGATCTTTCCTTGAGGCATGAATCACTATATCATTAAGAATAACTTCAACACGCCTTTTCCCTGTTGAATTGGGACCTCGAATACTGTGTATTGTGAGCTGGCTTCGTGAAGGATCCTCCGTGTCTTCCCGAAAAGGTTTCAGGAGGCTGATTTGGAAGACATGATGAATTTTCCACCAAGTTGGGGTATCCACCCGGTATGCAACTTTCCCAATGCGCCTTTCAATGGACAAGGGTCCAATGTATTTTTGCAATAGGCGAGGGTCATGGACCCCCGCAAATAAGTACCGCTTTGGAATTTTGACCATCACTTTGTCTCCTACTTGGTATTCAACAAAGCGACGATTTTGATAAGCATGCCTCTTCATCCGCTTTTGACCTTTGACAAGATAGCTCCGCACTATCTCCAAATTTCGCTTCCACTCTTTTGAGCAACTAGCAGCTTGAGGAGATTTAGACATATTTGGTGCATTCACAGTGTGTGGGAGTAGCGGTTGCTGTCCGGTAACAAGGCCGAGATGTTCTCAACGGCCATCTTCATGGGCATGCACGGGATAATGCAGGGCTTGGCCCTATTGGTTCCCATCATCAGTAGCATGTCTGCAAATGGTACATGCATGGTGTTGGTTTGCCTTAGGAATTCCAACCCAACTATCAACTTGAAGTCATCTATGATCACCATTCGCAGGTTGAATTTTCCTTCGTAAGGGCCAAGCTTCACCGGTACCTCTTTGGCTATTCCACCCACTGGCTGGGGAGGTGAGTTGATAGCCTTGACACGACCTCTACCTTTTCCTACAACTAGACCAAGGCGCGCCACCTGAGTCGAGGCTAAGTAGTTGTGGGTAGCACCCGTATTTATCATAGCCCGAATGGGCTTGCCATTCACATTCATCTCAACGAACATTAAGGTCCTCTCTTGTTTAAGAGGAGTCTTCTCATCCGCCTTCTTTTTCCGTTTCTTGGTGACTGGACATGGGTCTTTCTTCTTACGGATACCAGCACTGGTCTTCGCTAATGCCTCAGAAATGGAGCCCACAATTGCATTGAAGGCACCTATTGGTTCAGTCTGGTCCGCATCGTCTGAGTCGTCATTAGTCCCATCATCAAAAGCCTGATGGGCGTTCATCTGTGCATGTGGGCACTCATTGTTCCAATGTGATCCGCCGCAATGACGGCATCCTGAAGGAGGCTTTCTCCCCTGGTCATTGTTGTTTGACGCAACACTGTTGCTACCTGAGGATGGAGCCTTAGATTTGTTTGAGCTCCGATCTCCCCCACTTCTACTAGGGCCACCATTGCTAGGCTGGCCCCCTTTGAATCCCGCTCGGGCAGGCGGTTGAGGCCTATCCTTCCGAGCTTCCATTTGATAGTCCCCAAGGCATTCAACTGCTTGGATCGCCTTGGGCAGGGTATCTACCCTTTATCTTCGTTCTACACGGGCATAAGGTTTCAACCCTTCTAGGAAGGTGAAGAGCTTGTCTTTGTCCCCCATGTCGTGTATGTTTAGCATGAGCGTGGAGAATTCCCGCACGTAGTCCCACACTGATTTGGTCTGGCGGAGCTCCCGTAGCTTTCTCCTTGCATTGTATTCAACATTTTCGAGGAAGAACTGTAGGCGTATGACTGCCTTCAGTTCTGCCCATGTCTCGAGAGCATCTTCACCGGCCTTGATGGCTTCGTACTTCATCCGCCACCAGAGTTTAGCATCATCCTGAAGATACATGGCAGCAATTGCTACCTTCTTAGCTTCTTCTAGGCCCCCAACGGTATCGAAATACTGTTCGACGTCAAAGATGAAGTTCTCCACTTCCTTGGAATTCCTAGTTCCACTGTATGGCTTTGGCTCAGGAATTTTAAGTTTTTGTGTCGCGGAAGTGGGGTTCGCAATGCCCCCGATTTGGTTTCCACCGCCTCGAAGTAGGCCCTGTAAAGCAGCATTGACAACATTGAGCTTGTCTGTCAAGTCATCAATAATTTGTTGCATGGCAGTCACCCTGTCAGCCTTTTGTGCCCTTTAGTTAAATTCTCGGCATGCTCCTGTTGGAGTCCCTCGAATTTGCCGAAAATTTCGGCTGCCTCTATGGCTGCCGTTTGCCGGTCTCCCTCGGAGTCGCGACTGATGTTTTCTATGTCAACTTCGACCTGGAGCACCCTGCGGTCCAAGTCGTCCAACGTTTGCCCTAGGCTGGTTCATAGTTCAGGAACTGTATCTACGATGGGCCGTAATCCGTCAACCGTCTGTTCAAGGGCCGCAATGCGGTCCCTATGATTCACCATGGTCAGAAATGGTGGTAATGGCAATGCGTTCCCTCGTCCGATGCCGAACCTAGGCTCTGATACCAACTATTACGCGGCGCCTTCCTGAGATTCCTTGGAAGGGCGACGTAAGGCTAAGCAACTGATGTCAGTGCAGTTACTGTCCGCCAACTGAGGTCCCCTCCGTATGCTAGACTAGATTGTCAATGCCGTACGGGAAAACCAATATCAAGAGCAATTGAGAGAACATAAATGAGAATTGAGAATGAGAGAAAGCTTGATTGCATTAATGAAAGCTATTACAAAAAGCAACGCGGTGTCGAGGGAGAGAGACGCCAGTATAGATAATTGTTTGCTTGCTAGAAAGTTTGATTGCTTGATCCCCCCAAATAATGCTTAAAAAAAATAATCCAAAGCTACAAGACTAGACTTGACTAAGCTAGAGAAACATAATGGAAGTACATGAAATAAAACTACTCTATATTTACAATGAAAAGGACTTAGTTTTCTACAAGGCAGAAACAGGTCCGTTGTCAGTAGCATAGTCTTTGGCATCCGGGTCTGCGCTCGCGGCGTTGTCTGCACGCGCGGCGCTGTTGGCATCGGCCTGCGGTTGGGCGCTGGCGAGGGATATCGGTGAGGCGACAGAGGCACATGCACGCTTGTCACTTGGCGCGGCCAAGACCACAGGGCCGTCCGTGGCGCTAGGCATTGGGAGGCTTGCTAGGACGCCACGGGGCGCGCCCAAGGGGTCATGGGGCATGGATGGAAAGCCGCCCATGACATTCTCCCCCACCTGAGTTGGCGACGTCCTCGGCACCTTACTTGCAAGATAATCTTCAATTATTATTTAACTATAACTAGTCTAGAGTAGTAAATTAAGAAAATATTCCAAGGCTATGGTTCAGCTAACAAACATGTTGAGTCTACAAGTTAATTTGTTTAATTAATTTAACTAGTTTACTGATTGACAAGGTTAATATTACTTGTGTCACGATCCCAAAATCCCACCTTAGGAATCGTGATGACACTTAGTCTCTACAATTAGGTAAGACTATCACACAACATCTTCAGGTCGGATATAATTATTTAATATTAAATAAACTGAGACAAATCGCCCAAAACATAGCCAATAACCTAATACAACTTTCGTAATCCCAAAAGTTTGTAATACGTAGTCATAAGCTCTACGGAGAGTACACAAGATATTCCAAAATACAATACTGTTTTGGATTACAATTGAACAATAGCATAAATGAAGTAAGATAGCGACTCCAAGGCCTGCGAACGAAACAACATGTATATTTTGAAGTCTCCAACCGCACATGCACTGCTCTCAAAACCAAAACGATCTGAAGTATCTGGATCTATACAAAAATGTGTAGAAGTGTAGTATGAGTACACCACAACAGTACCCAGTAAGTATCAAAACTAACCTCCGTGAAGTAGTGACGAGGTACAAGTCAAGACACTCACAAGACATGAAAACATGTGCAGAATATTAATATAAAGCTAACAACATAAAGTCAAGGCAATAAAAGTATACATGTGATAAACAACAAAATAATCAAAATACAGTTAAAATACAAGTGAAATGAATTAAGGAAAGCAATAACAGTTCAAATAATCAAGTCGTTCCAACACTGAATTTACAACAAGAATCACCTCGAGGTACCACACCTCATAACCACAAATCATAAGTCACAAGTCACAACTCTTATACACATGGCACCTCGTTCCCACATTATCAATCACTTTGGCACAACAAAAAATCTCATGCCACCACGTATATCGTATCAGTGTCAATTACAAATAAAATGTTCAAAAAGTTTTTTAAATAAAGTAAAACATGATATCAGTTAAAATAAAGTAATGCATCAAATGAGATAATGAGTTTATTTTAAGAATCAAATAAAGTAAAATATCAAATGAGATAATAAGTTTATTTTAAGAAGCAAATAAAGTAAAGCATGATAACAATATCTTTATTTAAATCTATTATGATACCAACAACTCAACATCATATGAGATAATAGCTCGTAAAACAACGCAACAAATCTCGTAAAATGCATGACACACACAAGAAGTCACAAATTGTTCCAACACAAAAATAACAATAAGAGTCACCCCGAGGTACCACACCTCATAACCACAATATAGAAGTTATAAATCACAAATCTTCCTTATAATGCCGTGTGAGCCTTACATTAACATTTTTTCCGAAATAGGTTCACGTGCTTTAGTTTCCTTATCTCGCTGCATGTGCATCAATATCACCACCCTTATGTTTCCGCATGTGCAACTCATGACAACACAATAATCAACTCGTATCACACATGCTCATATGCCACAATATTGCCAATACAACAATACCAATGTCACAAAAATACATAGCCCACGACTCAACAACAATATGTACAAGATTTCAACAACAAAACAACGAAACAGAAATAATAAACTCAGCAATGAAAGATATTCCATGAAATAACAATTTCAATTAAATGCATATTACCTTAGAGAGTTTAAACAGATCAATTACCACATATAAACCCGAGCACACATTCGTCATCTCATGTACATGTCTTTCACATATTTAAAATAATGCAATTAGACCAAATTTTATGAAAAAGTTTCGCACACAAAGTTAGGCAAGATACTTACTTTAATTAGACCAAATCAACAATCAAAGATCACTTTTCCTTTAAAATTCACCTCCGCTCGGCTAAATCTAGAAAAAATAATTTAATATTGTAAAACAATACAAGATAAACCAATACTGATTAATAAAGTTAAGATCTTTAACTAAAATAAAAAAGTCAACTCGTGCTTGCACCCCGAAATCTGACAAAACTTACAAATTTTGAACATTAATTTCGATACGAGTCCAACCATACCAAAATCATCCAATACTAGCCTCAAATCTGACTTCAAATCATCGATTTATGTTTTAGAAAAGTTTTTACTAAAATCCACAATTTCTCCAATTCAAATCATCAATCAAACAGTAAAATTAAGGTTGGAATCATGAAATATAAATAAATCTGAGTTGCGAACAATAAGAAAAAAAATCTTGGTTTTAGCACCGAAAACTCATTCAGAACCTCCCGGACACAAATCATATATGCGTTTAAGTCATAGAACACGTTGCGAACCTGCTTGCGCACTCAAAACACCGAAAAGAGGTCATCTTGACCCAATATTGACCATGGTTAAACTCCAAATCCTTAACTAGTTTTTCAGCCAATGATCCAAAACACACCCGAGCCCCTCGGGACCCCATCCAATCATACCAAAAAGTTCAAACATATTATCCAAACTTATCCAAAAACTCAAAACACCCACGGGAACATCACAACAAAGAATCGAGGCTTAGACCGAATAGAATTTCTCTTAAGCTGTTAAATCTTCATTCTTTCAAAAGAATGTCCGAATCATACACAAACACTTTGGATTAGTTTCAAACTTTGCACACAAGTTAAATTCAACTATATAGACCTATCCAAAGTCTCAAAACACCAATTGAAGTCCAATAATATCAAAGTTAACTCTTGGTCAAACTTATGAACTATTAAGTTATTCAAATTGCCAACTATCGACAAATAGTGTCGAGTTCTTCTAGGAACCCCCAAAACCAAATACGAACATACGTACGAGTCCAAAATCATCATACAAACCTATCAGAACGATCAAAACCTGATTCCAACTCCGTTTATCCAAAAGTAAACCTTGGTTAACTCTTCCAACTTAAAACTTTCAAATCAAGAGTCATTCTTCCAAATAAATCCCTAACCACTTGAAAACTAAAATCGACCATACATTCAAGTCATAATACATCATATTAAGCTACTCAAAGTCTCAAATCACCGAACGGAACACTAAATCTCAAAACAAACGATCAGGTTGTTACATTCTCCCTTACTTAAACTTACATTCGTCCTCGAACACGCTAAGAGTCATTCCAAAGCCATCAAATCACTGTATAAACTTGCCATATACATACCCATGAGTGATACCACATCACCTAAACCTATATAAGTCCGTCAACACGACCTAACTAAAGATTCGTTTCTTCAACCTTAATTATCAACTATAGACCCAAATTCCAACACTCGAAATTCCTAATGCGATCCGATTCTCGCATATACATATTATATCAATATCAACAAGCTATAGAAAATCTTAAATATATTCTCGAGATCTAACCACACGAGGTAAACCATCGCTCATATGTCCGCATCAATATTCTCTGACCACATAGCTGCCCATTACCAAAGCCGATACAAATAACATACCTCATATCAAACATAACCTTGTTCCAAACCTTCACAACTCTATTAATGATGTAAGAAATACGTAGAAACTCATAAATACTCACTTAGTGGAAGCTATTAGAGCGACGAGCTACACAAAATTCCACCTAGTCATATACAACGCAATCCGTACCAAACAAGCAACAAATCGATATAGTTGAAGATGGAAAGAGAACCAAATGAGAGAACCACCCAACAAGTCCAACAAATACAACCACAAAGCGCAATGCTATGAACCCATCATACCAGGGAGAAACAAGCACACAAAATAAGCATAAGGGATCGCATCCTACCTAATTATATTGCAATGCATGACCAATCCAAATATCGGTTCACATAGATTACCTCGAGCCATGATGCTCACAATCAACAACCATATGCGTATCAATCAACAAACACACGAATCGCATGACCATAACCATGGCGAAATGAATATCACTATATACCACAAACAGAAAGACCATAACCAAGGCACAATCAACCATTCAACACCCCAGGAGCCATATCGCTCGAATTTTGCCATAAAGCCCCAACAAAATTGCATCATGTGTGTAAATAATAAACAATTACACAATTCATCGTGGCATAGAAGAGTAACACATGGAACACATCAGAACATGAATAAGATCCACTCCAACCAATAACACATCCCTCCACAATAATTGTGGCAAGTAGACAAATCTGGCCCGATGTAGAACACACATTCTCATTAGGCCTACCAGCGACATCCAAATCAATGCCGATCCTCCCGAAATAGGTAGAAAACCTTCGAGAGCCCTCAATAACATATCCATAGAACACATACCCAGCCTTCTACCTCTTAACATACCTTCACCGTTCACAACCATAGAACATACTGCCTTTTAGAATACTAGAATCTCCATATTTGATCCCAACTACACTACTCAAATGACTGATATGTTCCTCATACACGATCATTCTAAAAGAAATACTTCCATAATTCTTTCGTGCCACATAGAAAAATTTGAACATCAGCGATCGATCAATCATGAGATTACTGTAATGCTAGTCAAGTATCCACAAGTCGAAGCACAGTGCGCCTTATGGAGTGTGCACCCTTCTCAGGTGATATCAAATAATGTTTTCATTCTTCTAAACATCTGAGATCGTCACTACTATCTAGAACTCATAATTCCATACAAGAGAAAAAAATCAGAACATGCAACATGTTCCTTATGCCAGTAGTAGACATCCAGCTCAAGCCGTGGCCGACACTATCAAGAACTCTTCGAAACTCTTCCGCACATAACCAAGCCATCAGAACTAAATTTTCCCAACTTAACCAAGTCATGCAAGACGTCAAACCCAAGAGTAAATCCGCAAAAACACCTGTCGTGCCCCCTTTTTTCTCGCGAAATCGGGTTTATGACATTTGGAAGGACAACTCATTCCCTTTTTTGGAATTTGGGTTTGAATTGAAGAGTCGCCACCTAATGATAGGTGCATTAGGACACCAAGAAAGTTTGATTTGAGTAACCAGAGATTGGGTAAGGGCTTTATCCCAAGGGGAAGATGTTAGACACCCCTTAGCTAGTGTGGTTCCCAACCAGACTATTGTTGTGAATTTAGGTGCAAATAATATGTAGGCAAATAAAACTTCAAATAAGAGGGGGGTTTCACATAATAATTACAAACAAAATTGGAAAGAATTAAAAGGAAGCTGATTTTCTTAAAAGAAATAGTTTGAAATCTTTAGAAGAAACAAAGAAACAAAGGGAAAATGGGGGTCCTAGGTTTATTAATAATATGGATCACCCCACACAACATCCAGTAATCACTCCTCAGTTAGGGGCTACACGAGATGTTATCGCATGGTCATCATATCCATATCTACCCTTTCCCACCCCGTTAAGGTATTAAAGCACGGAATGGTCTTGTTTACTTATTGTATGCTATTACCCGTCCCAATCCTATCAGTCCCAGAGGCATTTAGGACTACTAATCCTAAGGGGGAGGGATATTAGGCTTATTTGTAGTTTCAAAGGCAAAATTCTAAGGCGACATATAAAAAACATGTATAGCAAGTTGGGGGAAAGCACATAACAAGTAAAAGGCTCAGTTGTACCTCCTTGAACAAAGAAAGGACATAATTAGCATGACTTTCACGTACTGTTTATGGTCTGATTAAGAACTTAAAAATTGAGGCAGACTGATTTATTACATAATTCAGATAAGAAGCCCGAATCAGGCCTGCCTGCTAGTTGTAGTTAATAGCACAGATTCAGTTTATAACTTCGCCCTGAGGCTTGCCTAAGTGTTGGACAAGGATCCTATAAGCATGGTATCTACTAAATTTAGAAAGCAATAATAATAAACTGAATACGTACTGGTTAAAAAGGTTGTCAGATTATTAAAGAAAGAAAGTTTTTTTATGAAGGTCATGAGTTCTGCAAATGATGATCCTTGTTATTACTGGTTTAGCTCTAGACGTGAATGAAACGATTCAGATTCGATTAATAATTCCTATAGACATGCTTTCTATACGTAGTTGGTCAGAAGCCTTATAGACATGGTAAAAGTGCAGAAACCTTATAGGCATGATATCTAGGTGCTGAAGACGGGTTTTAACCTCTAAACATGGTATCTAACTCGCAGAAATTGTTTTAAGACATGAACATGATATCTATATGCAGTTGATTGTTTAAGACCTATGAACATGATTTCTAGATGAAAATAGATATACAAGATTCAGAAGGACCTATAAGCATATTTTCTATATGCATATGTAGAATTCAGAATGACTTATAGACATGATTTCTATATGAGAGTCGCAGAATTTAGAATGACCTATAGGCATGGTATCTACCCTTTGCATACATAGTTATCCGCCCTTTTTACTAGCCATCCCCAAGAGTTTATTACAAATTATTACAACCTAGAATAAAGTAAAATACATCAGAAAAATGTAAATAAAAGTACAACTAAAGGAGAGCCTGATTCAGACTTCATGTCTGAAATATGAGGTAAACCAACCCCATAAAATCAAGATCCAAAGCCTTTCTCCCATTCGAGTGTGTCAAAGTTCCCTAAAAGCCTCAAAAGGACTCCGGACAATGCTCACACCCAAATGTATTATCAGATTAGGACAAGTGCAGTGTGGAAGGGCCGGCCCTGAAGTGTCTCAGTTCAGAGGGAGCTCAAAGGGTCCCAAGCCAAGACTCACAAGAGAGGGGCGGAACTTAAAGACTAAGAGAGTGTGCAAGTGCAGAAACAGAATTCTAAAAGAGGGAAAGGAGAGGGAAAGAGCTACAGATAAGTGCCCATAAGGGGTTCAAGGGGAATAGGGAAATTGAAAGAGGCAAGGGCAGGCTGTAGGTATGCCCAGTAATGGAGAATGCCAGCATACCCATAAGCCTTATTTAGAGGCTAGGATCCCAAGGGATCAAATTTAATTCATGGACAATAATTTGTGTATTGTCATGCCTTAAACCATAGCTCAAACACATAGGGGACAGAGGTTTGGGATTCAGAATAGAACAGGCAGAAAGAAATCAGCATGCTAAAGTAAGTGTTGAACTATACAGAAACAGTGAGTAGACATAGATACGAAAGTAGTAAATAAACACTTTGTTGTGGTGCTAAAGCTTAAATCAGGACATACCAGTTTCAAAGAAACAAATAGAGAAAGCAGTAGGTCTTGTAAACAGGCCACAATGCAGATAATAAGAGAGAATACTATTGCGTGTAGGTGTAAGTTCAGAAAGACTATGAGTGATGCGTGTGCTAACGAAAGAGTCGTGTATTTATAGTGTGAAAAATAGGCAAAAATAAGGTAAGAAAATAATTAAGGAACTGGATGTCAATTAAGAATCAATCAATACAAGACTTCCTTTAATTAAGGAATTCAGACTCAAAAGGTAAAACTATTTAAGGAAAGAAATCAAATAAACATCTTGTGCAAAGTAGGCAATTAGGGGTAAATACATAGAAGTTTATTTTAGGGGCAGAGCTTTGAAATACATGGTTGCATAAATAAGGTAAGAGAAATCAATTAGTAGCCAGTAAATCAAGGATCAAAGATTTTGTAATCACTGGTCTATGAATGAACCAAGTTAGAAAAGCTGAGAAAAGTTTTTTTTAACTTAAGTCGAGTAACAGGGAAGTCAACAAACAAGGAAAGAAATCAATTAAACTTATACAAAAGGAAGTCTGAAATTAATCAAAAATTGAAAGCCCTTTTAGAGGAAAGTTCAGCACATATAAAAAGCACACAAGTATCAGGCATACGAAAAGGGGTCAAGTAAAAGGTCATATAGAGTTTAGCAAAAGTCAGAATCATATGAAGAAACAAAATTGAAACAATGATTTTGAAACTTAATGAAGCAGTAGATGAAACAACTCTAGGAACTCAAATAGGTCCAAAAGATTAGGGTTTTTGAAATCAGGCAAGTTCAGAGATGAAGCACAAGTAAATCACATAGCCAATGGTCTCAAAACTCAGATGAACCCCCAAATTCTAGGGTTTTTACCATCAATCGAGTGCAGAGGTGAGAGGACAAGCAATCAAGGAAAAGATACTAATCGAAACAGGTTCAGAGGTCTCAGAAAGGAACTAAGACCCTTAGCATGCTCTTTCAGTTGTAGAAGCTCGTGAGAAGCATAGTAAAAGAACAACATGCGAGACACAGTAAAAGAAGCATAGTAGAAGAAGCTAATGAGAAACATAGTAGAAGAAACTGATTAAGAACAAAGTAGCAGAAACTTAAAAACATAGTAGAGGAAACTGATAAGAACATGACAGCTGTCACACCTCCTTTTTACACACCCGAGGGGGTATAAGGGAGTTTTTTCCAATTTAAGTGACAATCGAAACGAGATTAATTATTCAGAGTCGCCATTTGGGATAATTTATGGTGTCCCAAGTCACCGGTTTAAATCCCGAATCGAGGAAAAGATTGACTCTATTATACAGTCTGCGAACACAAAAATTCGGGTAAGGAATTCAATTAACTCAGGAGAAGGTATTAGGCATTCTCGAGTTCCGTGGTTCTAGCACGGTCGCTTTGACCCTACTTGGCTTATTAAAATTGTTTAATTACTCATTTTGGAACCTAAGTGCATTTACCTCTTACCGCTTCTAATTAAGACAATTATTTTGAAATGGGTCACGCGTACGTGTACCCATTTGTTTGGCGTGTCAAAAACCATGTCACGCGAACGTGTCCACAATTAATAACACTTTATTATTATTAAGGAAAATTTAGCCGAAGTTGCGCGAACGCATACTCCGAATTAGTTTTTAGAATCATAATCATGTCACGCGAACGTGTCCACAGCCACGATAGTATGTTAAACGTGCCTAAAGCAAACTACGATCGTTTGTTATTCTTTATCTAAATCATGAGAAATTAATAGAGGGCCATAAGCTATTTGAGGTACCTACTATGACATGCCTCCACTAATGAAACTAACTAAATGAGATTTAAGGGAATTAAAGCTATTCCTACAAACACAACTGAATTTAAATTGTGAATCAAAAGGGGCTAAGACTAAGTGAAAACCACTTCATTTTGTTTCGGAACTTGGGCCTGGCCTAGCGTGAGGCCCGGTGGCCCAGTAAAGTCTTCGGTTGCAATGTTGTGAGCTCCGACGTAGGATTCCATGTGAGCCCAAACAAGAAGCTCCCTTGGAAGCACGCACGAAGTTGGATGCCAAGAGGGTCCGCACATCGAACCCGTGCAATTGCAGAAAAACACCCAGATTTTTGTTCCTCCATTTGTTCAGAAAAGGAAAACGCTGCAGGAATTTACCCACTAATATATCTGAAAACGTGACAATAAGGTACCACAAAACTAACTAACGATTATTAGACATTGGAGCCTTGATTGGAATTAACTGACAATTGTTCAAAAACCATTCTTTTCAAATCCGAACACATTCTTGTGCTAATCAACAAAACATTATGTTTGCAACTACTGAAACCTATGAGACTGGACAATCACTCGTTCTTCAGTATTCATATTTAAGCCAATCTAGATAAGCATTTCAACTTCTGCACCATTTCTAAACTAAAATAACTCACATGCCATTTGACAATACATCAAACAATATCACGATTACTCTTAGCAACTCTGATCCTAGTTCAAGCATGACACTAACACTCAAAGCAGCGATCATCCACTTTGACCAAACTTGAAGCAACTTTACTGCATTTTTAACTTACTTAAAATCTTTAATGCAACGTTCCAATAGTCCATAGTTTAAATACCACATGAAAACTCAGCTAATCAAACAGAATCCTGTTAGCCTATATTACGAGAAAAAAACCCGTTAACAATCTTGAAAGGCAATTTCGAAATCTGCTGAGTAAACGCAAATATCCAACAACCACTCAAGCAGGATAGGCTATAGAATTAAGATCTTATTCAAACTTCATACTAAGACATAACTAAATATGTTCGATTTTAATACAAACTTCATTCAAAGTGACTAAAAGTATAAACATCATTGAAAGAAGTAGATCTGGGGCATAAGTAGAACTACTGCCAAATTTCAACACTGACTTTATTCCCATATTTGAATTGAAGTTTTCATCATGAAGGATTTAGAATTTGTACCTGTAATATGGAATGAAAGAAAGCAAGGTAGGGTCAGTAGCCAAGCAGCAAAGCAGCAAGACTCAGCAATCAGGTACAACTAATGAAATCCAACTCAGACTCAGGAATGAAGTTACCCAGCCCAGAAAACAATTTCGAATGAATAGATACCCACCAGACTTTCAACCAATGATAAAAAAAACTAAAACTAAATCCATCTCAACACTAAATAAACCAGAACTTGTTTCAGTAATTCCAAAACTTCAAGATCACAGACAAATTTAATAGAACAG
Organism: Nicotiana tabacum; assembly: GCF_000715075.1. Taxonomy (NCBI): domain Eukaryota; kingdom Viridiplantae; phylum Streptophyta; class Magnoliopsida; order Solanales; family Solanaceae; genus Nicotiana; species Nicotiana tabacum. The sequence continues at coordinate 28,393,054 of NC_134082.1, read as the reverse complement.
TAAATTTCCAGCCGTTTGGCTTTTTTGGAATTTTAGCTCTCTCCCCTCTCCCCCCAAAAATCCCTCTTGAGTGTCATGTTAGGATCCCTTTATAGTCAAGCTATTAGGGCAGCTTAAAAGGGTTCAATTTGGCACTTGAAACTTTTTGGAATTTTCAATTTAGCTCAGATACCCTTAGCTAAAAAATCAGAAATTTAGAATAGTCCCCCTTCCCCAACTTCCTAGAAGCTTCCCATTCAGTTACACAATATTCCCTTAGCCAATTATCCAAAATAACCCTCTGAGCCCTGTTAATTACCCTCAGAAAATTCATGGGTCCATTGGACCCAACGACTCAAAACCAGCCTAACTCTTACAGGACCTGGGCTAACTCTTTTCTTTGGGCCCAAGTCTAACTCTGAAATTCAGAAGAAATGAGAAGGCAGAAAAGGCAATTCGGATTTCAAACCCACCATGAACCAAATGTTCTCAATATGTCCCAAAATTAAACAACCTAACCTAACAAATTTAAACAAAATTGGAAGAAGCTAATAACTAATATTAACTCTAACTAAAAAGAACCACATGCAGAGATAATCTTGAAAACAGAAGAAAGAGAGGGAAACATAGAAGAAGCTAAGAGAGGAAAAGACCGGGAGAACTGGACTTACCCGCTAAGCCAAGCGAACCCAAGTTTGAAATAACTTTTCCAAAGAATCCCGTACTTTTGGCCGAGATAGACTTCAATCGTATGTTTTCAACTGAAAACACACGATTAAAGTCCATTTAAACCTCAAAATCTCAAAACCTTGATAATAAACTCTTTTCGGGATTTAAGGTTAAGCTTCGATCTGAAATTCGAGAGGCTCTAGGATGATTCGAAAGAAAGTGGTTAGGGATTTGGAATGAGAGGGACTTGGTGGTCATGGGGTGTAATTTTGGTGGTGAACGGAGGTAGCACCGTCGGGTTAAGGCGATGGGAATTAGTGGCGGCGGGTTAGGGTTTATGTTTGGTCTCTGAAGAGACGAGGGTGAGAGAGAGACGAGATGGGGGGGGGGGTTCTAAGGGGGTGGGTTTGTTCGGACATTTAAATAGCCTGGGGAGGCTACTTCCCAACCGTTGGATCAATGGAGATTAACGGCTGGGATCCGGGGGCAAACGACGGGGGAAACGACGTCGTTTGGTTGGGAAGTGGGGCTGGACCAGGTTGGGGCGTGGGTTTGGGCTGGGTTAAGCGGGTATTTGGGGGAAAACTCGATTGGGCCTATGGAATTTTCATTAAAACGGCCTAGACCATCCCTCTCTTTCAATTCTTTTCAAATCCATTTTCCAAAAATTCTTTTTTTTTTCAAAATTAAATTAAAATCTAAATCAAATCCTAAAACCTAACTAACCTATCAAAAACACTAATTAAGCCTAAATACTAATTATTGCAATTAATTAAACAAGCAAATTTAAAAGAAAACTACTCGAAATTGAAAATTAAAACTAAAAGTGGAAATTAAACTATATTTTTTTTATTTTTATAAACGACTAATGTGCTAATTAGTCTTAAAAATGCAAAGTCAAATCCTAAATGTAAATGCAACATATTTTTGTATTTTTCATTAATTAAACAAAAATAAAAGTGCATAGACCAAATGCAAATAATTATCAGAAAATGCCACAAAATCCACAAAAATTGCAAATAATGAAAAGAAGTTATTTTGTTTTGAATTTATGGGAGTAATTCATATAAGGAAAAAATCACGTGCTCACAGCTGCCCCTATTTGCCCGGAAACACGAAGATATTTCGTGCAAAGATAAAGTGAGCAGATACGAGCGATTGTTTGCCCGTTTGAATACTCCGTGGGAAGCATTTTTGAAAGATTTGACCGCACCCTGCTTCCGAGGTTGCCTATATATCCTTGGCTATAAAGGAATCAGGTTAGTGTAGTTCGGGAATGTTTGGTAGCTGAGACTACCATGAAGCTGTGATTTCACTGTTGTTGTTGCTGCTGCTACTGCTGCTACTGCTTACTGAATCCCCTTATTACACCATGATAAAAAGAAGCTATACTAGACTATGATCTATGCATTACAAAATCCTATCTATATCTTCAAACTTGCTCTTGTGGTTCTTGTTGCCTTGTTGACTTGTATTCTCCCGGTGGAATCCCCTTGTTGCCGCCTTGAATTGTAATCTGAGATGTTTTCCCTTTATCCAGGTGGATGCCTGATTGCTGAAACGTGAATGTATTCCCTTGTTCTCCAGGTGGGCTCCTGATTGCTGAAGCTTGAATGTATTCCCTTGTTCTCTAGGTGGGCGCCTGATTGCTGAAACGTGAATGTATTCCCTTGTTCTCCAGGTGGGTGCCTGATTGCTACAAAATAGACAAAACAAAGAAAACTTCTGCCCCAGTTTGGTGCTGGGCGCATATGTGAGTGTTAATTGAATCATGTTACCAAATATCTCTATGAATTTGGAAGCTAAATCCCATTATCCATGATGGTCCTGAAACTCCTAGTTAAATGATGGCTTTAAAATCTAAATTATATCTTCTAAAGGTGTGACTTCCACTGAATCTTGTCATCTAAGAAGGTCTTAAAGTACATCCCATTATCCAGGAGGGTCCTAAAAATCAAACATCAAGTCGTATCTTAAGAGTGACAACTTTTACGGCTGAATTATACTACCTTATAGCAGAACTTACGCTAAATGTTGTTATCTAATTGAAATCTTAAAACTAAGTCCCATTATTCAGGAGGGTCCTGAAACTTTAAATTGAACCCCATTATCCAAGTGGGTCATGGGAATCAAAAATCAAACTTGTCTGGTGTTTGCCTTTCCCCTACGGAGGATTACTCCGGAACAAACAAAATTTTCTACCCCTGTTTCAATCAAAGAAAAATCTTGTCAGTTTAAAATGTGGTGGTTAGCTGATGTCATTCTTGCTGAAAGTGGCCTCCTTGTTGTCGTGCTTCGTTTTGACTGACTTCCCCTGGACTGGCCAAGAACCGCTTGGCTTTCTAACTGATTTTCAATCCACGTGACCTCGGATGACCCGAATGTTCTATATCCGAACCGTTGTTTCACCTCTGACCCCTTTAACTAGACTTCTGCATCTCCCATGAAATTGTGAATCATTCCGTCGATGGAACTTTCACTAGCACCTTATGTCCCATTTCACGTCATACTACCTCTAGCAATGCCTTGGCTACCCTGCGCGTTGTGCAACTTTGGAAGTTGGTAGTAGGCTTTGAAATTCCTTCTTATTTGATTAAACAGAACTGACATTGGGAATATCATAGAGAAATAAACCCAAAAGAAATGAAATGCAACGACTTTGAGAGTTAGGGATAAGAAAAAAATCCAAAACTGGAGGACTGTCTGAAAAGGAAAAAGAAAAAATCCAAAACTGGAGGATTGTCTGAAAAGGAAAAAGAAAAGAAACTTATCTGAGTGGAGCAGCTGACATCAATGATCATGACATGCATTTCGGATTAATCGGCCCAATCTGTCCAGCCAATCAACTTTCAGCTGCCATACTTTGTTGCCCCGGAATTTCCATAACCTGACTTCTTCACCAAAACCTTGACCTTGTTCGGCCTGTGGTGCCCTGAAGGGTTTTCATCAACAAGCCTCTCTCATTTGTTCATATCTCAACTCACTTTAGCCTTACGGTGCCCATGAGGGTTTTCACCAATAAGACTCTCTCATTTTTGATTTCTCTCAGCTCCAGTCGCCTTACGGCGCTCGTGAGGGTTTTCACCAATAAGACTCTCTCATTTTGATTTTCCTGCTTGGACTAGAGTGTTGCACCTGATATGAATCGCCTTTACTTGCTCAACTTGGCATCTCTCGAAGACTGATAAGAAGGTCTTTCTTTGGACTGTAACGTGGGCTTTTGGATAGGGTTAGAAAGAAAGGGTATCAAAGGCTCAAAACAATTCAACTAGGTTCAAAACTACAACTTTTGGAATCAGATTTCCTACAACAATCACAACTTCTGCCCCAGTTTCTTTGCTTGGGGACTTTTGAATTTTGTTTTGATGGGACCGAACCGTGAAGCTGCCTACGTATCCTTAAGGGAATCAGGTCGATCGTAGTTCATGTCATAGAAATTACTTTGTTGTTGTGATTTTCTCTTTTCTCTTTTTTTTCTTTCTCTTTTTTGCTTTCTTTTTCTCTTTTTGTTGTTTTTCTTTCTTTTCTTTTTCTCTTTTCCTTCTTTTCTTTCTCTTTTCTTTCTATTTTTTTTCTTCTTCCTTTACTTATCTTTTGCGCTTGCATTTCTGAACTTTGCTACTGATTCCAAAGGGGGGGGGGATGAAAGGAAATCAATAAGGCTCAAGGGGTAACAAAGGATAAAGTGTTTAGATAGTAGAACAAAATGCCTTCGTCATTCCAATCTTCAAAACATGGCAAGTACGGACAAATACAATTTAAACAAAGAAATCATACATAATATCTTTTGACCGCATTAGAATTGATAACCATTTCTATACATTTTCCTTCTATTTCTGTTAAATACAAAGCACCATTGGACAACACTCTCGTTACGACGAACGGCCCCTGCCAGTTTGGGGCGAACTTGCCTTTTGCTTCAGCCTGATGAGGAAGAATGCATTTCAATACTAACTGACCCACCTCAAACTTCCGTGGACGCACCTTCTTATTATATGCTCTTGCTATTCTCTGTTGATACAACTGGCCATGATACACTGCTGCTAATCTTTTCTCATCAATCAAACTTAATTGTTCCAGGCGGGTTTTAACCCACTCATCATCGTCAATTTTGTCTTCTGCAACAATCCAAAGGGATGGAATTTCAATTTCTGCGGGGATCACTGCTTCCGTGCCATATACCAACAAATAAGGAGTTGCCCCTACTAAAGTACGAACAATAGTGTGATAACCCAACAATGCAAAAGGCAACTTCTCATGCCATTGCCTAGATCCTTCCACCATTTTCCGAAGTATCTTCTTTATGTTCTTGTTGGCTGCCTCGACTGCTCCATTCGCCTTGGGACGGTAAGGGGTGAAATTGCGATGCGTAATCTTGAATTGCTGACATATCTCTTTCATCAGATGACTACTGAGATTAGCCCCATTGTTTGTAATGATCACCTTTGGTATCCCAAACTGACAAATGATATTTGAGTGCACAAAATCAACCACCGCTTTCTTGGTTATGGACTTGAACGTTTTAGCCTCTACCCACTTGGTGAAATAGTCGATGGCCACTAGAATGAACCTATGCCCGTTTGATGCTGATGGCTCAATTGGCCCAACGACATCTATGCCTCACGCAACAAAGGCCATGGTGAAGACATTGTGTGTAATTCAAATGGTGGAGAATGAATCAAAATCTCCATGCACTTGGCACTGATGACATTTACGCACGAAACTGATACAATCTCGCTCTATAGTGAGCCAATAATAACCTGCTCGGAGAATCTTCTTTGCCAGCACGTACCCACTCATGTGCGGTCCACAGACTCCAAAATGTACTTCGGTCATAATAGCTGTGGCCTGCCTAGAATCTATGCATCTCAGCAGTCCAAGATCTAGAGTCCTTTTGTACAAAACCCCCCCGCTGAAGAAAAAGCCGCTTGCCAACCGTCTAATTGTTCTCTTTTGATCACCTGAGGCTTGTACTGGATACACCCCCATCCTGATATATTCCTTGATATCATGAAACCAAGGCTCACCATCAAGTTCTTCTTCTACCACATTACAGTAAGCATGCTGATCATGGACCTGAATATGCAAAAGGTCAACATAAACCTTATCTAGGTGATGTAACATTGACGCCAAAGTAGCCAAAGCATCGACAACCTCATTATAGATCCTTGGAATATGCCTGAACTCTACTGACTGAAACCACTGACAAAGATCATACAAACATTGCCGGTACGGTATGAGTTTTACCGTGTTTCCCATTCCCCTTGGATCTGGTGCACCAGAAGGTCCGAGTCTCCCAAGACCAAGACTTCCTGGACACCCATGTCTGCAGCCAATCTCAAACCCAAAATGCACGCCTCGTACTCAGCCATGTTGTAGTACAGTAGAACGAAGTTGAGCGGTAACAAGGTAGTGATGCCCTGCTTCAGAAATAAGTACGGATCCTATCCTAACGCCCTTCATGTTAGCATCCCCATCAAATAAAAGTTTCCATCCTGACTTTTCAATCTATTCCAATTCATCAATGTGCATTACCTCTTCATCAGGGAAATAAGTCTTCAAAGGTTCGTATTCTTCATCCACAGGATTCTCAGCCAAATGGTCGGCCAATGCTTGTGCTTTTATCGCAGTCCGAGTCACATAGACAATATCAAATTTGTGAGCAAGATATGCCACTTTGCGATCCTTCCCATGGGCATAGGCTTCTGGAAGATATACTTCAACGGATCCAAGCGAGAGATGAGGTAAGTAGTATAAGATGACAAATAATGTTTCAACTTCTGGGCTACCCAAGTTAGGGCGCAACACGTCCTCTCAAGATGAGTGTACTTAACCTCGTAAGATGTGAACTTCTTGCTGAGATAATATATGGCCTGCTCCTTCCTGCCAGTGATGTCATGCTGTCCCAACACACATCCAAATGAATTGTCCAAGACCGTAAAATACAGAATCAAAGGTCTCCCTGGTTCTAACGGGACTAACACAGGTGGGTTTGACAAGTACCCCTTTATATTATCAAATGCTCCCTGACATTCATCTCTCCACTTGACCGCAACATCTTTCTTTAACAGTTTGAAGATAGGCTCACAAGTTGTCGTGAGCTGAGCAATAAACCTGCTGATGTAATTCAATCTCCCCAACATACCCATCACCTCGGTCTTGTTCTTTGGAGGTGGAAATTCCTGGATAGCTTTGATTTTTGACGGGTCTAATTCAATACCTCGGCGGTTGACTATGAATCCCAACAACTTTCCAGACGGAATACCGAACACGCATTTTGCAGTATTGAGCTTGAGATTGTACTTGTGAAGCCTTTGGAAGAACTTTCTCAGATCTATGACATGGTCAGACTGCTTTCTAGACTTTACAATCATATCATCCACGTAAACCTCGATCTCCCTGTGTATCATGTCGTGGAATATGGTCTTCATTGTCCTCATGTAGGTTGCCCCAGCATTTTTCAAACCAAATGGCATGACCCGATAGCAGTACGTTCCCCATGGCATGATGAATGCCGTCTTTTCTACGTCCTCCTCATCCATTAAGATCTGATGGTAGCCCGTATAACAATCCACAAAAGAACCAATCTCATGTTTGGCACAATTATCGATCAATATATGGATGTTCGGCAATGGGAAGTTATCCTTAGGACTTGCTTTGTTGAGATCTCGATAATCAACACACACCCTGGTCTTGCCATCCTTCTTCGGCACAGGCACAATATTGGCTAACCAGGTGGGATACCGGGTGACCCGAATGACTTTGGCCTCAAACTGTTTGGTGACCTCTTCCTTAATCTTCACACTTATATCAGTTTTAAATTTCCTCAGCTTCTGCTTGACAGGGGGGAATGCCGGGTCAGTGGGCAATTTGTGAACTACCATGTCAGTGCTTAGACCCGGCATGTCGTCATAGGACCATGCAAAAACATATTTATACTAGAACAGTGCTTTAATTATCTCCTCTCTGAGTTGTGGTTCAAGATGGACACTTATTTTAGTTTCCCGGACATTATCTTGGTCCCCTAAATTGATTGCTTCTGTATCACTCAGGTTAGGCTTGAGTTTTTCTTCAAAGTGGCTTAATTCTTTACTAATCTCATCAAAGGCTTCATCCTCGTCATATTCAGATTCACCATCACACTCTATTTCTTGAATTACTATTTCAGAATTAGATTGACTTTTAAGACTGGGCCGGAGGTTCCTCATGCATGTCATATCATTGAAGCCAGCATAAAAAGAACAAAACTCCTTCCTGGTGGGGAGAGGAGTAGCTTCCCAATTGTTAATCTTTGCACTGGGCCCAATAAACTGCACATCCACTTTACTCGAACCCTCTCCAGCCTCCAACACATTCACATCGGCGAATAACCTCTCGAACTTTTCAATCAAATCTCCATCCATATCAACCACTGAATTGGGAACCGTCGTTACTGGGCGCTTTCTGGTACCAAGCCTAACAAATGATCTGGAAAGACGAGGGACCGGTTTTAGAAGGGCCCATGCCCTCTGTTTCATTATTCTGGATCTTCTTACGTCTGCGACTGTGGGCTTGAATCCCAAACCAAATGTATCCAAGTTTTTAGGAAGAGAAACCGGCTGTACGATACCTTGCAGAGATGCACCTAAACCCTTGCCCGGTACAAAACCATTTTTCAACATTTCAATGGCTACCATGACAGACGCAGCAGCTACCCTTAAAGTTGGCACGCACTTCCCTTCTGGGATTCTTTCTACCAATACCGTGTCAAAAACCTAATAAACCCATGCCCCCTTATCGTGTTCAACCTCTATGAGCAGAACAATGGCGTCATTGGGAACACACAAATTATCTTCGCCATGCACAACAATTTCCTGTCGATCCTATTCAAACTTGACCATTTGATGCAGAGTAGACGGGACCGCTTTGGCAGCATGAATCCAGGGTCGACCTAATAGCAGATTGTAAAAAACAGCCACATCGAGCACCTGGAATTCCATGGTAAATTCAATTGGCCCTATTGTAAGCTCAAGCACTATGTCCCCGACTGAATCTTTTCCTCCACCGTCGAATCCCCGAATGCAGATACTGTTCTTGTGAATTCTTTCATCATCCACCTTCAACTTATTTAGAGTGGAGAGGGGGCAAATGTTCGCGCTGGAACCATTGTCAACCAGTACCTGAGTAACCACGGAATCTTCATATTTCACCGTCAGATAGAGGTCTATTGTGCTCAGTACCCTCCACAGGCAACTCATCATCAGAAAAAGTGACTCTGTTTACCTCGAATATCTTGTTAACTATCTTTTCCAAGTGGTTTACTGAGATTTTGTCAGGAACATGGGCCTCGTTCAAGATCTTCATCAAAGGCCTACGATGCTCGTCTGAATGGATCAATAATGACAATAATGAAATCTGAGCCGGTGTTTTCCTCAACTGCTCTACAATGGAATAGTCCTGCACTTTCATCTTTCTCAAGAACTCCTCCGCTTCTTCCTCGGTCACAGCTTTCTTCGCCAATACTGGATTATCTTTGGAGATCTTAGCTTTTCTCAACTCTTCGGGGGCAAAGCATCTCCCCGATCGAGTCAAACCATGGGTCTCACAAACTTCTTCTTTAACCTCTTTCCCCTTGTAAGTCACCGTCACTCGTTCGTAATTTTATGGGATTGCCTTGCTGTTGACTATCGGTAATTGAGTTACCGGCTTGATAATGACCCAGGATCTGTGTGGCCACCCTCCACAACTACCACAGGCTTGTTTGCCACTCTTGGCACAACCACTTTCGCTTTTTCATATTTCCCTGCAACGTCACTTGAGGACCCTTTCTTGACCACCACAGATGGTTCACTTTTTGTCCCGTTCAACTTGATCACAGACTTCACACTTGTTGACTTTTCAAATGACCTAACATCACTGGACCGAATCATCATGACAGTTTGCGAAGACTTCTTTCTCTTATGCACTATCTCAATCATATTTGTCTCATGATGGGCTGGCAATGGGTTCTGATTGATATTAGGTGCCTCCGGAGCTTGGACCTCAATCCGATTAGTATCAATGAGCTCTTGAATAGCTATTTTCAATTGCCAGCACTTCTCTATGTCGTGCCCCGGAGCACCGGAACAATATTCGCAACTCACAGAGTGATCAAGATTCCTGGGGGGAGGATTTGGCAATTTTGGCTCGATTGGACTTAGCATACCCAATTGTCTCAACCTGTGGAACAAACTGGTATAGGATTCTCCCAATGAAGTGAAAGTTTTTTTCTTCTGCAACCTCTCATTTTTGGTGGCCTGAAACTTGTTCCAGGGGGATTTCGGTAGGCTCTTGGGGGTGGATAGGTATTTTGTGGAACTAGGTAGGGATTATGTGGAATTGGCGCATGCCATTGTGCGTGGGCAGGAGGTTGAGGGTATGTTTGTGCATGATGGATGGAAAAATGGGGATCTGGTGGTGGGTAATAGTGTTATGGTGGGCTTTATGGAGTGTGGGGGTAAGTTTGGTGATAGGGTCGAGGCTGGTTGTAGTAATGTGAGGGGCCTCTGGATCCGACCCAAGCTCCTGACTCAACTGTCACAACATCCTCTTTCTTCTTTTTCCAAGTACACCCTCAGTACCGTTTTGAATGGCCTGGGTGGTCGCTTTGATTGCTCAATAACTCATGATCTTGTTGGTCTTGAGTCCCTCCTCAACCATGCCTCCTATTTTTACAACCTCATTAAAGGACTTGCCCACTGCTGACACCAAATGACCAATATAAGTGGGCTCCATGGCCTGCAAGAAATAATCAACCATCTCACTTTCTTTCATTGAAGGGTCAACCCTCGTGGCTTGCTCCCTCCAACGGAATCCATATTCCCTGAAACTCTCACCGGGCTTCTTCTCAAGCTTCGTCAATGACAGACGGTCTGGGATAATTTCAAGATTGTACTGAAAATGGCAGGCGAAGGCTTGGGCCAAATCATCCCATTTGTACCACTTGCTGTGATCTTGTTTGGTATACCATTCCAATGCCGATCCGCTCAGACTTTGGCTGAAATATGCCATCAGTAATTCATCTCTTCCGCCTGCCCCTCTCATCTTGCTACAAAATCCTCTTAAGTGTGCTACTGGGTCACCATGCCCGTCGTACAGATCAAACTTGGGCATCTTGAACCCTGCTGGTAACTGAACATCTGGGAACAGACATAAATCCTTATAGGCCACACTTACTTGACCTCCCAACCCCCTCATATCTCTGAACGATTGTTCTAAGTTTTTGACCTTTCTGATCATCTCCTCATGTTCGGGATTTTTGGGTGGCTTCTTGGTCTCTGCCGGGAGATCAAAATGAGGAGTGCAGGAATATGGTTCTGGAACTTTAAAGGTAGGCTCAGGGGGGGGGTAATACTAGTTGTCGTGAGTCTGGAACAAAGGCTCACAGGAAGATCGTTGTAATGCAGCAGGTGGAGGTGCCACAAAGACGGGCGTGACTGGTGGAGGAGGGTATGAGACTTGTTTGGGTGGTGGATCTTGGGAATTACGGGAAGTAGTGCCATAGCATTGTTGGTAGAGGGGAAAGGCTGGAGATGAGTTCACAGTGGGAGGCTCCTGAAGTTGGGCCGATGGTGGGATATAAGCAGGGTTGGCGGGATAAACCGGTGGTGGATGCCCCTTTGCCCAAGCCTGGTACATTTCAGCCATTTGCTGCTTTAACTTATACATCTCTTCCTTCATCGCATTAACATCCAATTCTTCCACCTCTTTTGACGGATCAACAATACTTGCCTCTGGTTCTTGGTTAGCCATGTTCAGCTTGTCTTTTGATCGGGTGTTGTAGGAGTGAGTTGCCAGAATGCCAATCAACTAACCACCTGCCGGACTCAATATATCAACAACAACCTGGTTAGCGATTAGGGCTTTACCAGATTGGTAACCGCACATTTTGGGGAATGAATGCACGTAAGCAGTTAACTGTTTCTATTATGCATTTGATCGGCTGCTTGCGTCATCCCGACTTTTCCTTTTTCCTTTTTCTTCTTTTTCCTTTCGTCTTTTCAATCTTGCCTTTGCTTTCTCTTTGTTTTTATCCTCTCATTTCTCTTTTGTTTTGCCATTGTTTCTTTCTCTTGGTTTTCTTATTTTTCTCTCTTTTTCTTTTCTTTCTCTCTCTAGTTTTTCCTTTCTTCTCTTTTCTTTTAGGGTTACGGTCGAATCCTATGGAGATTGCCTACGTATCATGACCCCGCATGAATCAGACCGAGCATAGTTCTGGGAGAGATAAAAATAAATAACAAAATATTTTGGGATTTTTAATTTTCATAAAAAACAAACGCTATTACAAAGACTCAAAACTAATAGACTCGAAAGAAACTAACAAACTATGATGAAAGAACGAGATACAAACTCTAAAATAAGATATCATACTCCAACAAAATAAAATACAGACTCGAAAATAGATGACAGACTCCCGAAGAAAGAAAATACAGATTCAAGTAAAAATCACGAATACATTAGTGCCTCCAACCCTGCCCTAGGAACACCAACCGGTCTTGCAGCGGGCCTGCTTGCCATGTCATCTTGGAGCCGATAGAGTTCTTCTATTATCTGATGGACGAAGATCATTACAATGGCGAAAAACATGGACCTAGTCATATCCTCACACGCACTGCACTTCATGGTAATGTAGTCAGCAATCCTTCGAACTCTCTCTCTCATAATGCCCTTTTCTTGCAACATACGACCAATCTGACGGGATCTAGCCTCTAAGACCTAAGTGGTAGCGTGGTTTTGTTCTTGCAAGTGCCGCAGGTCCTCTTCCAACCGTTCCATTAAGGCGTAACAATGTTCTCTTTCAGTCTTAAAGTTTTTGGTTGTTTAGCTATTTCACCTTCGAGGTTGCCAATTGCCTTTTCCCAACCTGTGACCCCTCTTTCATATCTTTCTTTCATCTGTTGAACGAAAGCTGCACACCTTTCAGCACTTTTAGCCAACTTTGCTTGTGCTTTTGCTAGTTTAGACTCAGCTTTCTGCAGATCATCTTCATAGTCATGTACCTTTTGAGTAAGGTTATAAATGAGCCTTTCATCTTTCCTGCTTCGGCCTGGGTTCTCGGCTTCAATTTTCAACTATCGAACCTGGGCTCTGAGAGCTTCATTTTCTCGCACCAATCTTCTCCTCTCACCTTCGGCCTCTTGTGCTTGTAAATCATTGTTGAAGGTGACATTTCTCAACTTTTCTCGCAGATCATGAATGTTGGCCTTATATTCCTTTTCCTTCTCCCCTCAGGCTAACCTTTCCTGAATTTTATCATCAAAGGCTTGAACATGAGGCCTTTTGGCGGGCCTCTCGGGCTCTGGCTTGTTATTTACACAAGACATTTTCTCAAACCAAGCAACATAGTTTGGATCTACTTCCCCCTTGGCAATGTCTGGTACCTGGGTGCCATTTTTTAGGTACCGGCAGCTATTCCAATCCTGTTGAACTAGCCTCAGGCAATGCAGCTTCTGGATGTAACTCTATGACCTGGGTACTTAGATCTTCATCTTCGGGCACAATCTGATACCATCCCAATTGCCTCAAGACCCTCTGCACTCCTTACACCCATTAACCTCAAGTAGCCCTTGGTAGCAGTCATATATATGGCTTCTGTCCTCGGGAGCCATCCTATAGTCCACTCGACCTGACCTGCGTTAAGAACTTTGAAGTGAGAGACCCATGCTTCAAACCTTTCTGGTGCGTTGTAATCCTTTACCCTCTCCTCGTAGCTGGTGATGAAGTTACCCGGGCTCGAACCATAACTCATGAATCTGGGATGATGGTGAAGGTGCTCGATCAACCACATTTGCAGAAGGATACTGCAACCTTCAAAGAACTGAGCCCCTGCTTTGCATAAAGTCAATGCTCAATAAATAACCGCCAGCACCAACGGGGCAAGTGTATGATCTTCCTTGGTAGTGAGGATTTGTGCAATTCTAGCCATACGAATGTCCACCGTCCCTTTCTCATTTGGAAAAACCATGATCCCCAAGAATGCCACAATAAATGTGAACCAGCGATGAATTTGCCAAAGGCCCTTATCTTGTTTGTTGCTTAGACCCTTTTCATACGTTTCAAAACCAGCAGAGTGCCCGAACATGAAGTATAAGAAATGGAAAGCACAACATCCATTGCTCACATGCTCTTTATTCGTCTGTTTACTAATATTCAGGAGGTCAAAGAACTTGTGCACCGATGGAGCCCTTGGAAATATAAGTTTTTTCTTCCTCAAATCCCGTCCAAATTCAATGTACCCGGCCATTTCCTCCAAAGTAGGGGTGATCTCAAAATCTGAGAAATGAAAGACATTGTGGACAGGATCCCAGAAAGTTACCAAAGCCTTGATCAGATCTTCCCGTGGTTTGATCTCAATGCACCCAATTGCTTTTTCACCCATTTCTGACCATCTTCGTCTAGATCATTCCACCACATACGCAAGTGCAACTGAGCCTGTTCCCTGACCACTTCTGGCGGATCCTGGATGGTATTCATTTGTTCCTGTGGAAGGTTAAGGTTAGGGTCGACTCTAGACCTTTTTGTAAATAGGTTTCTGAAGAAAAAAAAAAACAAATCAAAGGACCATGATTTCTTCCTCTATATGCCAATTTTAGCCAAATGACTGTTTTTGCAAATATGGCCCCTTCCCACTTTCACATGAACTTTGAGGTCGGGGAGGATTATTTATGACACTTCACAAACTTGTCCGTTCTTTTACGAAAATACCCTTTCGACAACTGAAAAATACTCTAAAGCTATCTCGGCAAGAATGGTTTAAGACATTGCCGAAGCTGGATCGGCTTATTTTGACCAAAATCCAGATTGTATTCACTTGACCACTGACTCTCTTTTTCTTGTGTTTTTCAAAAATAAGGCCGAACCTTATATAGGTTGCCTACGTATCCCACGTCCGGTGAGAATCAGACATGCGTAGTTCGGTCAGTTTTGACACATTTGGAAGAACACAGTGTTTGACTCTTTTGAAATAACTCTTTTTGAAAAATTTTGGCAGAGTTTCAGGACGTTTTTCGAATACCAGGGTTTTCTTTAGAACCGGGTTTTATTTCCTTCCCTACATCACTCTTGGTTTTTTTTTTTGCTTTATTTTCCCTGGCCGATCAGCATGCAAGCCAAAACAAATAAATATTCACATAGCACATAGAATGCATCAGGATGGTCTGTCATTTCGGGCACACCTGTCCTAGATGGACCCAACCCCTGTGTTGAGTCCCCTAAGTCAAATGCACATGATGCACACAAACGTTCCTACTAGGGATCCGACGTGAAGTTGTGTTTTTCTAGGTTTAAATCCTGGGGTTTTGGTCTAGACTTGGGCTACCCGAGCGGACAACTGGGGCCGAGGAGGGGGCG
This sequence comes from Nicotiana tabacum, assembly GCF_000715075.1. NCBI lineage: Eukaryota > Viridiplantae > Streptophyta > Magnoliopsida > Solanales > Solanaceae > Nicotiana > Nicotiana tabacum. Next base: position 28,378,039 of record NC_134082.1, on the reverse strand, counting down.
ACGTACCGGGAGCACTGAAGTCTACCCGGCCTTGTCGCTTGCCCAACCTCGTTCTATTTGGTATAATTTTTACAAAAAGCGGGTCACGCGAACCTGTGCACCATTTTCAGAAGACTCAGAAGGGTTGCGTAGGAAGACAGTTATATACAATTCAAACAATATTAAAGCGGTAAACAAATAGCATTTAACGCAAGAGGTTCACAGAATACAGTAATATCAACAATAAATGAAGCCAAGTAAAAAAAAATCATTTAACAAGCTCGAATTCTTGAACCATGAACCAGAGATTCTGGGTTTGTTCCCCAGCAGAGTCGCCAGAGCTGTCACACCTCCTTTTTACACACCCGAGGGGGTATAAGGGAGTTTTTTCCAATTTAAGTGACAATCGAAACAAGATTAATTGTTGAATTCAGAGTCACCACTTGGGATAATTTATGGTGTCCCAAGTCACCGGTTTAAATCCCGAATCGAGGAAAAGATTGACTCTGTTATACAGTCTACAAACACAGAAATTTGGGTAAGGAATTCTATTAACCCGGGAGAAGGTATTAGGCATTCCCGAGTTCCGTGGTTCTAGCACAGTCGCTTTGACCCTACTTGGCTTACTAAAATTGTTTAATTACTCATTTTGGAACCTATGTGCATTTACCTCTTACCGCTTCTAATTAAGACAATTATTTTGAAATGGGTCACGCGTATGTGTACCCATTTGTTTGGCATGTCAAAAACCGTATCACGCGAACGTGTCCACAATTAATAACACTTTATTATTATTAAGGAAAATTTAGCCGAAGTTGCGTGAACGCTTACTCTGACTTTGTTTTTAGAATCATAATCATGTCACGCGAACGTGTCCACAGCCACGATAGTATGTTAAACGTGCCTAAAGCAAACTACGATCGTTTGTTATTCTTTATCTAAATCATGAGAAATTAATAGAGGGCCATAAGCTATTTGAGGTAACTACTATGACACGCCTCCACTAATTAAACTAACTAAATGAGATTTAAGGGAATTAAAGCTATTCCTACAAACACAATTGAATTTAAATTGTGAATCAAAAGGGGCTAAGACTAAGTGAAAACCACTTCATTTTGTTTCGGAACTTGGGCCTAGCCTAGCGTGAGGCCCGGTGGCCCAGTAAAGTCTTCGGTTGCAATGTTGTGAGCTCCAACGTCGGATTCCATGTGAGACCAAACAAGAAGCTCCCTTGGAAGCACGCGCGAAGTTGGATGCCAAGAGGGTCCGCGCATCGAACCCGTGCAATTGCAGAAAAGCACCCAGATTTTTGTTCCTCCATTTGTTCAGAAAAGGAAAATGCTGCAGGGATTTACACACTAACATATCTAAAAACGTGACAATAAGGAACCGTAAAACTAACTAACGATTATTAGACATTGGAGCCTTGATTGGAATTAACTGACAATTGTTCAAAAAACCATTCTTTTCAAATCCGAACACATTCTTGTGCTAATCAACAAAACATTATGTTTGCAACTACTGAAACCTATGAGACTGGACAATCACTCGTTCTTCAGTATTCACATTTAAGCCAATCTAAATAAGCATTTCAACTTCTGCACCATTTCTAAACTAAAATCACTCACATGCCATTTGACAATACATCAAGAAATATCACGATTACTCTTAGCAACTCTGATCCCAGTTCAAGCATGACACTAACACTCAAAGCAACGATCATTCACTTTGACCAAACTTGAAGCAACTTTACTGCATTTTTAACTTACTTAAAATCTTTAATGCAACGTTCCAATAGTCCATAGTTTAAATACCACATGAAAACTCAGCTAATCAAACATAATCCTGTTAGCCTATATTACGAGAAAAAAAATCGTTAACAATCTTGAAAGGCAATTTTGAAATCTGCTGAGTAAACGCAAATATCCAACAACCACTCAAGCAGGATAGGCTATAGAATTAAGATCTTATTCGAACTTCATACTAAGGCATAATTAAACATGTTCGATTTTAATACAAACTTCATTCAAAGTGACTAAAAGTATAAACATCATTGAAAGAAATAGATCTGGGGCATAAGTAGAACTACTGCCAAATTTCAACATTGCCTTTATTCCCGTCTTTGAATTGAAGTTTTCATCATGAAGGATTTAAAATTTGTACCTGGAATATGGAATGAAAGTAAGCAAGGTAGGGTCAATAGCCAAGCAGCAAAGCATCAAGACTCAGCAATCAGGTACAACCAATGAAATCCAACTTAGACTCAGTAATGAAGTTACCCAGCCCAGAAAACAATTTCGAATGAATAGATACCCACCAGACCTTCAACCAATGCTAAAAAAAACTAAAATTCAATCCATCTCAACACTAAATAAACCAGACCTTGTTTCAGTAATTCCAAAACTTTAAGATCACAGACAAATTTAATAGAATAGTAAATTTCCAGCTATTTGGCTTTTCTAGATTTTTAGCTCTCTCCCCTCTCCCCCCCAAAATCCCTCTTGAGTGTCAAGTTAGGATCCCTTTATAGGCAAGCTATTTGGGCAACTTAAAAGGGTTCAATTTTGCACTTGAAACCTTTTGAAATTTTCAATTTAGCTCAGATACCCTCAGCTAAATAATCAGAAATTCAAAATAGTCCCCCTTCCCCAGCTTCCTAGAAGCTTTCCATTAAGTTACACAATATTCCTCTAGCCAATTACCCAAAATAACCCTCTGAGCCCTGTTAATTACCCTCAGAAAATTCATGGGTCTATTGGACCCAACGACTCAAAACCAGCCTAACTCTTACAGGACCTGGGCTAACTCTTTTCTTTGGGCCCAAGTCTAACTCCAAAATTCAGAAGAAATGAGAAGGCAGAAAAGGCAATTCGGGTTTCAAACCCACCATGAACCAAATGTTCTCAATATGTCCCAAAATTAAACAACCTAACCTAACAAATTTAAACAAAAATGGAAGAAGCTAATAACTAATATTAACTCTAACTAAAAAGAACCACATGCAGAGATAATCTTGAAAACAGAAGAAAGAGAGGGAAAAATAGAAGAAGCTAAGAGAGGAAAAGACTGGGAGAACTGGACTTACCCGCTAAGCCAAGCGAACCCAAGTTTGAAATAACTTTTCCAAAGAATCCCCTAATTTTGGCCGAGATAGACTTCAATCGTATGTTTTCAACTGAAAAAACACGAGAATAAAGTCCATTTCAACCTCAAAATCTCAAAACCTTGATAATCAACTCTTTTCGGGATTTAAGGTTAAGCTTCGATCTGAAATTCGAGAGGCTCTAGGATGATTCGAAAGCAAGTGGTTAGGGATTTGTAATGAGAGGGACTTGGTGGTCATGGGGTGTAATTTTGGTGGTGAACGGAGGTGGCGCCGCCAGGTTAAGGCGATGGGAATTAGGGATGGCGAGTTAAGGTTTATGTTTGGTCTCTGAATGAGACGAGGGTGAGAGAGAGACGAGATGGGGGGGGGGGTTCTAAGGAGGGAGGGCTTGTTCGGACATTTAAATAGCCTGGGGAGGCTACTTCCCAACCGTTGGTTCAATGGAGATTAACGACTGGGATCCAGGGGGGCGAACGACGTCGTTTGGTTGGGAAGTGGGGCTGGACCAGGTTGGGGCATGGGTTTGGGCTGGGTTAAGCTGGTATTTGGGGGCAAACTCGATTAGGCCTATGGAATTTTCATTAAAACGGCACAGACCAACCCTCCCTTTCAATTCTTTTCAAATCCATTTTCTAAAAATTCTTTTTTTTTTTCAAAATTAAATTAAAATCTAAATTAAATCCTAAAACCTAATTAACCTATCAAAAATACTAATTAAGCCTAAATACTAATTATCACAATTAATTAAACAAGCAAATTTAAAAGAAAACTACTCGAAATTCAAAATTAAAACTAAAAGTGGAAATTAAACTATATTTTTTTTAATTTTTATAAACGACTAATGTGCTAATTAGTCTTAAAAATGCAAAGTCAAATCCTAAATGAAAATGCAACATATTTTTTGTATATTTCATTAATTAAACAAAAATAAAAGTGCATAGACCAAATGTAAACAATTATCAGAAAATGCCACAAAATCCACAAAAGTTGCAAATAATGAAAAGAAGTTATTTTGTTTTGAATTTATGGGAGTAATTCATATAAGGCAAAAAATCACGTGCTCACAACAGCAGAAATTTAACGATAACACCGTAGAAGAACGTAGTAGAAGAAACACAAAGAACACAGTAGAAGAAAGATAGTAGAAGAAGCACACAAAAGAAAAAGAAAAAACAGAGAAACATCTAAAAACCTTAGATCAGAAAATAAAGGCTTTGAAAGCATAACTTTTGAAAGAAATATCAGAAAATTGTTTAAAAGCTTAGGGAAAACATGGATCTGGAACAGATCTACAGAGATCAGAAAAACCTCACAAGCTAGGTTTCAGAGAAACCCAATTGGTGAGAAAGGCTTGGATCTAAGCAGGAGGAGTCGAGGCCAGGCTCGAAACAGACATGGCTTGTCGGAGCAAGGCCGGAGATGGCAGTGAAACTTGAATCAACAAGGTTTTGGACCTAGCTCTTCATGGTCAAGTCATGAAACTTCAGTAACCAAGCGTGAGGGGCCATAGAAGGCTGGTGGGTAGTGAAACCACCATGGATTCAGGCCAGGAGGCGGCCATGAAAGATGGATGGAACTCATCGGAGAGTAGGAGAAGGGGGAAGGTTCTAGAGAGAACTAGAGATAGAGAGATAGAGAGAGAGTCGGTTGAGTGAAGAATGAGAGGGGTCTTGGGGGGTCGTTTGGTTTAATTTGGTAACGGCGGATCTGGACCGTTGATCAAAAATGATCAACGACCAGGATTTAGTCCGAGTTGGGTTGGGTAAATTTAGGATTGGGCTTGGGTTGGTTAAATTTGGGTTGGGTATTGTGTTTAATCAGGCCAAATTAAAAGGCCAAATGTGGCTATAAGTTAAATAGCCCTTTTTCCCCATTTAATTTTTTTAAAAAATAATAAACAAATATTTGAAAATAAATTAAGAGCACTAAAATGACTTATAATGTATAATTATCAATTTAAAAATACAGAATCCCATTTTATAAACATGAGACGAATTTAAACATAAAAATGGCTAATATTGCAATTATGCAATTTTATCCTTAGAAAAAACAAATAAATTTGTAAAAAAAATGTGAAAAATGTCTTAGCTATATTTTAATATAAACATGAGAATCCAATAAATAAATCACCAAAATGATAATTTAGGGATAATTATTGGGGTTTTCTTGATAAAATAAGGTAGTAAATTGATTTGAAAATCTTTGAAAAATTAAAAAAAAATAATGTAACCTTGGGATATACTTATATATGCATATACATGCTATTTTTAAAGGTGTTTTGCATATAAAAAATACAAGAAAAAATTGGGTGTCAACAGCTGCCCCTCTTTACCCGAAAAGAATAAAAGAGTTGTCGGGTAAAGATATGATGGCCAATTTTTGACCAAACTAAATGGTTTGAAGAGGTTGGCCGTGCTGTGGCTCCTGAGCTGCCTACATATCCCTTGTCTTACAGGAATCAGGCCATATGTAGTTCAGGATCCGTCGGCAGAGTATGCCGATGGAGACCTTTTCAAGAACGGGCGCAATATTCAGGTCGGGATGAATGGTTAAGGTCTAATAGGGCTGCGGGAACTGGAGCGAGATCGCTCCTGCTGAGATAGCCGTTGCTCGCCGGTTTAGCTGCAAATAAGAAATACAAGCATATATTGTGCGTAAGTTTAAACATGATGCAAGTTCCCATCGGACCATGAATGGTGTCTTTGGGAGGTTAGGATGACGTCCTCAGACCATGATGTCCTGGCCATGAAACGTATAATAAAGGATTCGTAGGCCATAAAATGATGCTCTCGGGCTATGAGAATGATGCCTCCGAACTATGACGCCTTTAAATAATGATATGCAAAAGATTAAAGGAGATCCTACGGCCATGGCATGGCGTTCTCGGGCTATGAAAATGGTGCCTCCGAACAATGACACCTTTGGATAATTTGGCGGTATTTCAGCCCATGAGATGCCGTATTTTGCGATCTTTCAGCCCACGCAATGCAGAAAGTTGTGATCTTTCAGCTATGCAAGTGTAAAATAAAGCGACGATCTTTCAGCCATACAAGTGTAAAATAAAGCGGCGATCTTTCAGCCATGCAACTGTACAATAAAGCGGCGATCTTTCAGCCATGCAAGTGTAAAATAAAGCGGCGATCTTTTAGCTATGCAGGTGTAAAATAAAGCGGCGATCTTTCAGCTATGCAAGTGCAGATGGAGGTAGAGCTTAACCTCAGAAGGCAAAATGGTAGCCTTATGCAATGCATGAAATGCAAATGGAGACAGTGCTTAGTCTCGGAAGGCAGAATAGTAGCCTTATGCAATGCAGGAAATGTAGATGGAGACAGTGCTTAGTCTCGGAAGGCAGAATGCTAGCCTTATGCAATGCAGATGGAGACAATGCTTATTCTCGGAAGACAGAATGGTAGCCTTATGCAATGCAGGAATTGCAGATGGAGACAGTGTTTAGTCTCGGAAGGTAGAATGGTAGCCTTATGCAATGCAGGAAATGCAGACGGAGACGGTGCTTAGTCTCGGAAGGCAGAATGGTAACCTTATGCAATGCAGGAAATGCAGATGGAGACAATGCTTAGTCTCGGAAGTCAGAATGGTAGCCTTATGCAATGCAGGAAATGCAGATGGAGACAATGTTTAGTCTCGGAAGGCAGAATGGTAGCCTTATGCAATGCAGGAAATGCAGACGGAGACGGTGCTTAGTCTCGGAAGGCAGAATGGTAGCCTTATGCAATACAGGAAATGCAGACGAAGATAATGCTTGTCTCGGAAGGCAAAATGGTAACCTTATGCAATGCAGGAAATGCAGATGGAGACAATGCTTAGTCTCGGAAGGCAGAATGGTAGCCTTATGCACTGCAGAAATAAAAATAAAGGGCAAATGGTAATAGAGTTTCTTAGCTGATAGCAAGTTGCGACATTGTGACTACTGGGGATGTTGCGATATAGGGAATATTTTCCCGGTGTGCGTGGATAGCAAATGCTGGTAAACGTGAACAATTCTAAAAGTGTATTCCTGAACACCGTTTATCTCGTGAATGTATAGCATGTCGGATGCTTTCACAGTCCAAATGTTTGCATCCAAAGAAAAATCGTGAGTTTTATAGAAGGAGGTTAGTTCGTATCCCTGTTGGATTTGCTTGACCTTCTCGACTCTAATCTGGTGATACTGTACGTATCATTGGGGTAGTGTTGCTAAACAGAGCAGTTTTGGTAACAAACATGCATGATTTAGTAAAAAATATAACATAAATACATAGTTTTCTTTAGATGAACCGACGACTGCGACGTGGTTCAAGACATTGCGACCTTTCTTGTTACGGAATTTTGAGGGTCCTCCTCAAAATTTAGCCCCAGTTTACTGGGTTGATGCTTCTGATGGCTGCTTGCGATGACTAGCTAAAATTGCTTCGGAATTTTGAGGGCCCTCCTCAAAATTTTGCCCCAATTTCCAATTGCGGGGGGAAATGAAATTTTTATTGAATTGTGACCGAACCCATAGGGTTGCCTACGTATCCCCTCTTAAACGGTAATCAAGTCAGGCGTAGTTCAAATTACATCATATGAGGAAAGCATAAAGATTACACATAGTAACGCTTGACTGCATCTGAATTGATCGGCTTCGGCCAGACTTCTCCATCCATTTCTGCAAGTATGAGGGATCCTCCTGTTAGAACCCGGTGAACCATGCATGGACCCTGCCAGTTGGGAGAGAATTTCCCCTTGGCTTCATCTTGATGCAAAAAAATTTTCTTTAACACTAGCTGCTCCGGTGTGGACTGTCTCGACTTGACTCTTTTGTTGAAGGCTCTGGACATTCTGTTCTAATAAAGTTGACCATGGCAAACTCATTCATTCTCTTTCCATCGATAAGAGCCAGCTGCTTGTAACAACTCTTCACCCACTCTGCATTGTCGAGCCCAGCTTCCTGTATGATCCTTAGGGAGGGAATTTCTACCTCAGTAGGAATGATGGCCTCTGTACCGTAAACTAGCATATAGGGGGTTGCCCCGGTTGATGTGCGAACTGTGGTTCGATATCCCAATAAAGCAAATGATATCTTCTCGTGCCACTGCTTATGATTCTCTATCATTTTCCTTAGTATCTTCTTGATATTCTTATTGGCGGCTTCTATGGCTCCGTTCATCTAAGGATTGTAGGCTGTAGAATTCTTGTGTTTGATCTTGAAGGTTTCACACTTGGCTTTCATCAGGTCACTATTGAGATTGGAACCATTATCAGTGATGATTGACTCTGGAATCCCGAACCGACAAACGATACGGTCGCGGACGAAGTCTGTTACGACTTTCTTAGTCACTGCTCTGTAAGATGCTGCCTCGACCCATTTGATGAAATAGTCGATTGCTACTAGGAGAAACCTGTGCCCGTTAGAGGCGGCAGACTCGATTGGTCCAATAACATCCATTCCCCAGGTAGCGAACGACCACTATGAGCTTGTTGCAGTAAGCTCATTTGGGGGTACCTTGATCATGTCTGCATGTGTTTGGCAACGTTGGCATTTTCGAACATACTAGATGCAGTCTGTCTCCATAATCATCCAAAAGTAACCAGCCTGGAGTATCTTCTTGGCTAAGATAGAACCGTTCATATGTAGACCGCAGGTCCCAGCATAGATTTATTCTAGTAGTTTAGATTCTTCCTTCGCGTCGACACACCTTAGTAATCCCAAATCCGGAGTCCTCCTATATAGGATTCCTCCGTTGTGAAAGAAATTGTTAGACAACCTTCGAAGTGTGCGCTTCTGAGTAGTGTTCGCAAGTTTTGGGTATTCTCCTTTTGCCAAATATTCCTTGATATCATGAAACCAAGGCTTTCCATCTGCTTCTTCTTCGACATGAGCACAGTAGGCTGGCTGATCATAGATCTTTACCGAAATGGGATCAATGAAGTTCTTGTCTAGATGCTGTATTATGGATGATAGGGTAACCAATGCATCGACAAACGCATTCTGGACTCTGGGAACATGCTGGAACTTTGTCTTTCTGAACCTCTTTCTCAACTCCTGTACATGATGCAGATAAGGGAGTATCTTAGAGTTCTTAGTCGCCCATTCTTTTCGGATCTGATGTATAAGCAAGTCTGAATCCCCAATTACTAGCAACTCTTGAATGTTCATGTCAATGGCCATCTTGAGCCCTAAGATGCAAGCTTCATACTCGGCCATATTGTTGGTGCAAGGAAACCCGAGTTTGGCAGACACCGGATAATGCTGGCCGGTTTCTGATACTAGGACTGCTCCTATGCTGACTCCTTTAAAATTTGCTGCTCCATAGAAATATATTCTCCAACCTTCATAGGATTCTGCAATATCTTCTCCTATGAATGATACCTCTTCGTCAGAAAAATATATTTTTTGGGGTTCGTATTCTCCGTCCACGGGATTCTCGGCAAGGTGATCTGCTAGTGCCTGTCCTTTGATCGCTTTCCGAGTTACGTAGATAATGTCAAGTTCACTCAATAGGATTTGCCACTTGGCTAGCTTGCTGGTAGGCATGAGATCTGAAAGATGTACTTCAAAGGATCCATCCTTGATATGAGATATGTAGTGTAGGCACAAAAATAGTGCCTCAACTTCTGAGCTACCCAAGTTAAAGCACAACAGGTGCACTCTAACAGAGAATACCGGGCCTCGTACGGGGTGAACTTCTTACTGAGGTAATAGGTGGCTTGCTCCTTCCTCCCCGTTTCATCATGTTGCCCTAGAACACAACCGAACGCTCCATCCAATACTGCGAGGTAGAGCAATAGAGGTCTACCTGACTCGGGCGGGACCAAAACTAGTGGTGTTGACATGTACTCCTTGATTCTATCGAAGGCCTTTTGGCAGTCATCAGTCTATTTGGTAGCGGCATCCTTCTTCAATATCTTAAAGATTGGCTCATAGATAACTGCAGATTGTGCTATGAACCGACTGATATAGTTAAGTCTCCCCAAGAAACTCATCACGTCCTTCTTGTTCTTTGGCGGTGACAACTCTTGAATAGCTTTGACCTTTGATGGATCCAGTTCTATTCCTCGACGACTTACAATAAACCCAAGTAGTTTTCCAGCAGGAACCCCAAATGCGCACTTCGTGGGATTCAGTTTTAGGTTGTACCTTCTCAGTCTATTGAAGAACTTCCTCAAATTTTCCATGTGATCAGTGGCTTTCTTGGACTTGATGATAATATCGTCTACATATACGTCGATCTCCTTGTGTATCATATTGTGGAAAATGGTGGTCATGGCCCTCATGTAAATGGCCCCATCATTCTTTAATCCAAACGACATCATCTTGTAACAGTACATCCCCTACGGCGTAATGAAAGCCGTTTTCTCAACATCTTCTTCATCCATCCAGATCTGATGATACCCTGCAAAACAATTTACAAATGACTGCAACTCATATTTGGCACAATTATCGATCAGGATGTGTATGTTCGGCAAGGGGAAGTCATCTTTTGGACTGGCCTGGTTGAGATCCCGGTAGTCGACACAGACTCTGATCTTCCCGTCCTTCTTTGGTACCGACAAAATGTTGGCTAACCATGTCGGATATTCTACTACCCTGAGAACCTTGGCTTTGACCTGCTTAGTGACTTCTTCTTTGATTTTCAAACTCATATCAGGCTTGAACTTTCTGAGTTTTTGCTTTACCGGTGGACATGTCGGATCAGTTGGCAGTTTGTGTGCCACAATATATGTACTCAGACCAGTCATGTCATCATACGACCAGGCGAATATGTTCTCATATTACCTTAGAAATTCTGTATATTCCTTCTTTTCTGACGGAGACAAATGCACGCTGATTCGTGTTTCTTTGACGTTCTCTGCATCTCCCAGGCTAACAATCTCAGTCTCGTCCAGGTTGGACTTAGGTCTGTTCTCAAAATTCTCGACTTCCTCCCCTCCTCCTCGAATATAACACAACAATCCATATCATCATCTTCTAGGAACAAATTCCTCACTGCTGCTAGTGCTTCCTCTTCTTCTGACCCATAGATAACATCGGCTGGCTGGAAAGTCTGCTCCAAATGTGGTATTGGCTGCTCCAGCGGATAGTAAGGACCACGCCATTGTGGCGACCAGTTGTTGAATTCTTCCCAAGTGTACTCATATCCCAGACCGAAGGTGGTGCCATGTTTCTTTAGTTTGATAGGCTTAGCAATTCCTTGGAGGTTCTTGCCAAGTCCCCTTCCAGGTTCGTATCCACTCCAGTTCAATATGCTTTCAATTTTATTGTCCCACCATTTGTCCTTGTCGACGACGTTGACGCGCTCGATATGGTGATAGGTCTCCCTGCCTATCTTTCTTCTGCCTCCAATTGCTGGGATGGTCTAGCGACTGTATATGGGATTGCTACCGTCGCCGTGAATGATCACCTCTTGGTGGTTCCACTCAAATTTCACCGCCTGATGTAGTGTTGACGCTACGGCCCCAGCGGCATGAATCCACGTTCATCCCAACAACAAATTGTAAGATGCCGGCACGTCTATCACTTGAAAATCAATATCGAACCAAGTAGGCCCCATTTGCAAACACAGGCCGATTTCCCCAATGGTGGACCTTTGGGAACCGTTGAAAGCTTTGACGTTGTTGGCCCCGTCCTTGATCTCATGCAGCCCCTTTCCCAATGTCCTGAGTGTTACCAACGGGCAAATATTGAGGCTGGACCCTCCATCAATCAGGATTCTGGTGATAAAATAATCTTTGCATTGTATGGTGATGTGTAACACCTTGTTGTGACTCAACCCTTCTAGTGGCAGCTCATCTTCATGAAAAATGATCTTGTGACTTTCCAATACCTTCCCTACCATGTTTGCCATCTCTCCTCCGGTGATGTTGCTTGGTACATATGCCTCACTCAACACCTTTAACCAGGCATTCTTGTGTGCATCGGAATTTTGTAGCAAAACTAGGATAGAAATTTGTGCCAACATTTTGTTCAGTTGATCAATGACCGAGTATTCCTTGGCTTGTATCTTTCTCCAGAGATCATCGGGCCCGATTTCAGTGATGGTTAGCCGACCAGAGGCCTTCTTGCTTGACTCAGCCAAATGTTCTGGGGTATAATCCCTACCGGTTCTTGTCATACCCTATGCTGCAACAGCTTCCTCGAACTTGACCTTCCCTTTTCTTC